>NC_080068.1:87333281-88010582 GCF_949987535.1 Balaenoptera acutorostrata
CTCAGAGGAAAATGTAGGGTCATAATGTTTTCCAGAGACAATTTGGTTTTCTTTATGAAGTAGCAGGGGTAGAGTTAACTTCTTCAGGGACATGTTAGCTATCTAGTTCATCTGTCCAAATGCACATCTACATCTTGTCTACATACTACTCCCCTTTCCCTCTCACACACAGCCTAGAATTATTGATACCTTCAGCTTTTGACTCTGTTCCTCTGTTTGACTCTTGTTTCTAACCTTATTTCTCATCTCCCTGACACTCACAAGTAATTTGACTTACTTTGCCACAAGTCTTCGATCCCAGACTTCATAAAGGATATGCACGTCATCTGTTTTGCTTGGTTTCTATCTACCTCTCACCTTGCCCCAGGACTTGGATTCCCACCATATCTAGTGGGATTCCCACCATATCTATTCCAACCATATCTAATTAGCTCACACAGATTTTTTGACAATAAAAGAGATAGCCATAATAAATCAGTCTTGGCTGAATTAGAATATTTTTCCTCTCTTCACATGATTTTCTAAGCAGTCATCAAATTCCTAAAGTTTGAATTTCTTAATTCTCTTCTAAAAGACTCATTTTTGTTCTACCTTCTTTTTCTTTTAAATGAAAAGTACAAAGCATACTAGAAAACACCTGTTTCATTTTCCTAGAAATTAACAAATGTTAGAATATTGTTACTGTCAATTTTTATAAAAGAATAAACCATCTTATGTGAAGTTGAAATCCATTATGTAACTTACCCCAGGCCCATTGCATTCTCTCTTGGATATATTATCTATACTCAGTGTCCCCATTCTTGTCTTTTGTTCGTTCTTAATATTACTCCTGTTTGGTTTTTGCCCCATCACTTCACATAACTGTTCTTTTCAAAGTCACAATAACTTCTAAATTGCTAAGCCAGTGGGCAAATCTCAGTCTCTTTTTTTATTTTTATTTTTATTTTTTTAAGAAATTCACGTTCTTTTATTTATTTATTTATGACTGTATTGAGTCTTCATTTCTGCGCGAGGGCTTTCCCCAGTTGCGGCAAGTGGGGACCACTCTTCATCGCGGTGCGCAGGCCTCTCACCACCGCGGCCTCTCTTGCTGCGGAGCACAGGCTCCAGACGCGCAGGCTCAGCAATTGTGGCTCACGGGCCCAGCCGCTCCGCGGCACGCGGGATCCCCCCAGACCAGGGCCCGAACCCGTGTCCCCCGCATTGGCAGGCAGATTCCCAACCACTGCGCCACCAGGGAAGCCCCTCAATCTCGTTTTAAGTAATCTAGCAGCATCATTTGATACATTTGATCACACCTGTTTCCTTGAACACATTAATTTCTTAGCTTTCAGCATATCACACACTATTAGTTTTCCTCCTGTAAACTCAATCTTGCTTCCTTGTTCATTTTCTTCTCCTAGATCTCTTAAAATTGGAGTGACCTTGTCATCTTTTCTAATTACACTCACACATTTGGTTTTTTCATTCAATCCAATGGTTTTAAATAAAATTATAGACTCATAATCTCTTATTTTTTAAATTCCTCCTTCTTTCCCCCAAACTTGACTTCTACACGTGGATATCTTATTGCCATCTCAAACTTGTATGCTAAGTGGAACTCCTAATCTTCTCCCTAAACCTGCTGTACCCACAACCTTCCCCATATCAGGTAATGACAACTTCCTTTTAGTTGCAAGTTAGAAGTTAGATCTTGAATCTAACTTTGACTTTTATTTCTCTCACATCCCATATTAAACCCACTTGGAGAACTTGTGGCTCACCTTCAATACCCTTCTGACCGCATCTCTGTACCTCCATCTCTATTACCCTGGTCTAAGGCATCACTTTCTCACTTTTATAGCAATATTCTTCTAACATGTCTCCCTACTAAAACCCCATTGTCCATGTCATCCAGTCACAGCAGCTACAGTGATTCCTTTAAAATAAAAGTTAGATGACATTACTTCTTTGCTCAAAACTCTTCCTTTACTCTAAAAGCCAAAGTCATTACAATAGCCTACAAAACCCTACAAAATTTTGTCCCTTCTCCCGTCTCTGCACTTGACAACTTCCCAGCTTGCACGCTTTTCTCTATTCACGGACATATTCCCACTTTTTGCTCTGGCTGTTCATTGTGCCTGAAATTCCCTTGTGCCAGGTGTCTGCATTGCTGTCTCTCTGTGGCAGATTGTTATGGTTGCCAAACATTCTTTGCTTTAAAAAGAAGGTTTTTGCTACCCCATTGGGATGTATGACTGATCTGGCTAATGAAATGCACAGTGATATATGCCTCTCCAAAGTAGAAGCTTTAAGAGCTATTGTATGATCTTTTCTCTCTGCTGTGAGATCTGCATGATCCAGATAAGGGCTGCTCCTTTAGCATAGACCCTGGCATGAAACAATGGAGAGCAGAAACACAGCTGATTCATGAGATACGTGTAACACAAGAGAGAAATATATATTTGTTGTTGGAAGTTGATGAAAATTGGGATTTTTGTTATTGTATCATACATAATGAAAGTGATTATAGAAATTAGTACCAAGAATTGGGGTGCTGATTAAACAAATACAATCACCCTTCACATTAACTTTCCCTTTTGATGGTACCCAGGGAACTGTTATTGGAGTCTCAACAGATGATTACAATGTTGTGCAGGGATGAATAAGAGAGAGAATATTGCTAAACTGCCTTGGTTGATATTGGCTGCTTTGACCAGCCACTATAAGAAAGACATTAAATTAGAAAATATATAATTGGCTACCTTGTAAGCAAAAACGAATAGGAATATAGAAAGCCCAGAAATTCCCAAAGCTTCCAGGTGTAGAAGCTGTCACTACTTCTCATTTCCAACAGATAAAAAATAAAACTGAGATAGACTTTGAAAACAATGGCTAGTTTAAGCTCAGTCTCTTCTGAAAGTACTAAATTAGAATCATGGCCATAAAACCCTTTGTTAAAGTCTCCAAATTGATTAAGGTAGTGCCTGATGAAAACTTTGTTAGACAAAATGGCTCAAGGAAAAAAGAATAAAGGCATGGATTTCCCAATAAGGATTGGTAAGTTCCATTTACCTGCAAATAAGTCTTGAAAAATGAATAATTTGTGGGTAAGCTGCTAACATATGAATTGGGTAACAGAAGAAAAGCAAACTATGCTTTTGAAAGAGTTGTACTGCCAAAGGAGTCATTAATCTGGATTTAAAATACACTGTGACTCCTTGAGACTTAACTTTGGGTCCCCACTTTCCACAGACAGAAAGGAAGATGAGAAAGCTGTGTAGCCCTCAGGGAGAATATTTTCTTCAATGTTTTCTTCAGATGAGAACTTAGGAGAGACAGAAAAGGAAAATCTCCTGGAGGGAGCGACACATACCAGCAGAACAGTGGACCAGGATTTACTTCAAAGTAATGCAAGCTGGGCCTAATTAAGGAATATTCTCTTCCTCCAGGGTGGGGGCCCTTTGTAATTTCTCCCTGGGGAGATTTCAGTGTTGCTACATATTAGTGATGATGTCTGTTTTCTATTCTCACCCTGTTTCAATGGGAATGTTTCTTGTGGTCAGTCTGTCTGTATTCCACCACTCTGTGTGACGTGTGTTGGTCAGATAACTTGACTTCTCAGTTCTTGGATCTTTGGATCAGGAAAGGCTAATTATGGCCCTGATCTAAAGACCACCATATCATGGACTTTGAGCATGATAGCACAATTAGGTTGTTTTTTTTCGTGTGGGTGAGGCAAGTGTATTTTATGTGAGAAGGGGAGGGAAACAAGATGGTATTATTGCTTCCAGTTACTCCTGACACTCCTGTGAGATGAGTACTCCTACTCCATTGCTATCGGGTTTGACCAAGTGACATGCTTGGGGCAATAAAAAGTGAACGGAAGTGGCATGTTAGTCCAAGAAGAATGACATGTAAGGGCATTTTGTGGTTCCTCCATTTATTTTCTCTCCTTCTCTGACATGGGAATGGCATGCTCCAGATAGAGGCTGCTTCTCTAATCTGTTTCCTGAATTTACAACAACTTGAGGCAGTGCCACAGCTGATCCATGAAGCTCATGCCATGTACCTGGGGAATACACACCAGTTTTTCTAAACCATGGTGACTTGGGGGTGGTTAACACAACATAACTCAATGAAAGCCAAATGATAAACTAATATTCCTTGAAGTCTTTGCTCAGATGTCACCTCAATGATGTCTATTGTGACTATATTTAGAAACATTTCAAACCCCATTTCATCACTTTGAATTTCTCTTATCTTGCTCTATATTTTCTATACCATCTATCCTCTAAAACACTAATGGATTGTTTTTTTATGGTCTTCCTCCCCTGACTATAGACTCTATGAGGTCAGCAATTTTTGTCTGGTTACTGATGTCCCTGGCACAGAGTAGCCCCCTAAATTTATTTGTTAAGTCAATGAATGAGTTGTTTTGTATCCAACATGATTTACATAAATTATATTCTAATCTATGTGATTGTTAATTTTATATGTCACCTTGACTTGACTTGCCCAGTTGTTGGCCGAACGCTAGTCTAGATGTTGTTGTGAAGATATTTTGTAGATATGATTAACACTTAAGATCCGTAGACTTTAAGTAAAAAAGATTACCCTCAATAATGTGGGTGGGCATCCTCCATTCAGTTGAAGGCCGTAAGAGAATAAGCAGGTTTTCTAGAGTGGAAGAAATTCTTCAAGACAGTAGCATAGAAATTGTGCCTGAGTTTCCAGCCTTCCAGCTAGCTCTTCAAATTTCAGACTCAAGAATGCAGTATCACTCGCCTGACTTTCCAGCCAGCAAGTCTGCCCTACTTGCTGACAAGATTAGGGACTTGTCAGCTTCCACAATTGCATGAATCACATAATTGAAATAAGATAAATCCATATATATATATACACATACACACACATATATGTGTATATATATATTCTGTTTCTTGTAGAACTCTGACTATACATAACTTTATATATTTAACCATATGTAAGTTCTAGATATAACTTTATAAATTCTATTTGTTGCCCAATATTCTACTTATTTGCTATGGTAGGAATAAGAGTACAATTTATTTGTCCATTCTCCTACTGATAGACATATGCGTTGTTTCCGGTTTTACTGGGTTGATGCTGCAATGATTAATTTTATACATGTTTTCTTGTCTACATGTACAATAATTCTGTTAGGATATTTATCTAGAATTGGAGTTGCTCATACAGTTTAATGTTTAATCTTTATTAACAAAAATGAGAGCTATAACATTTCACTTACTATTTATAATTTCATTTTTTTAACATCTTTATTGGAGTATAATTGCTTTACAATGGTGTGTTAGTTTCTGCTTTATAACAAAGTGAATCAGTTATACATATACATATATCCCCATATCTCTTCCCTCTTGCGTCTCCCTCCCTCCCACCCTCCCTATCCCACCCCTCTAGGTGGTCACAAAGCACCGAGCTGATCTCCCTGTGCTATGCGGCTGCTTCCCACTAGCTATCTATTTTACGTTTGGTAGTGTATATATGTCCATGCCACTCTCTCACTTTGTCCCAGCTTACCCTTCCTCCTTCCCATATCCTCAAGTCCATTCTCTAGTAGGTCTCCATCTTTATTCCCGTCTAATTTCACAAAAGTTTTTGGAAAATATTTTATCAATAAACATTTTATACATAATAAAAGTAATAGATATTAAATGTGAAAAATATTAAAATGTAGAAAACATTTTTTAAAGAGTTCCTAAGTTCTCATCACCTAATTGAACCATAATAAACATTTTGGTGAATTTCTTTCCATTATATTTTAGTGTAGACTGTTTTATTTTTAGTTATATAGTATATATATTTTTAAGCCTATTTTCAATTAATAGAAATATTTCCGATGTAATGAACTTTACTAAATCTAATTTTTTGTTGTCTAATTTTTTTATGAATCTGATGAACTAAAATTTAATTATTTCTCTATATATGTTTAACTTCTTTCCTTTTTTCTTTTTTTTTTTGTTTTTTTGCAGTTTCAATAAGCATTCTATAAAAGCCTCTGGATAGAATGCTTTTTCTCTATTTAGGATTATTTCTTTGGTCTAAAGTATGAACATCTTACAGTCACTTTGAATACAGTCTGCCTGATTACTTTCCAAAGGTATTATACAAATTCACCGTCCCACAAACAATATATATACTTCACAAAACTGGAATTTCACATGTCTCTTTAAATTACTTTGACTTGAGTAGATAATTTTTATATGAGGTCTTATTATGGATTAATTGTATTCCCCCCTAAGAATGCTATCTTGCAGTCCTACTTTCCAGGACCTCAGAATGGGATGTTATTTGGAAATAGGATTGTTGCAAAATAATTAGTCGAGATGAGATCATACTGGAGTAGACTGAACCCTAATCCAATGTGTTGATGTCCTTATAGGAAGATGGCCAGGTGAAAGGCAGAGATCAGTGTTATGAAACTGTATACCGAGATATACCAAAGACTGCTGGCAAACTGGCAGAAGCTAAGAAGAGACAAGGTAAGATTTTCCCTTATAGATTTCAGAGGTCCTGTGAGAAAATAGCTCAGGCTTCATTTTTCCCTACATTTTCTCCCCTTTCTCTTTCTACTCAACTGAAGGAAACTGTTTTGATTCTTCACACAGGTGTGATCTGGCATGTCCCTCACTCTTTCCCACATTCACAATTTAATTGGTTATATGTCTCTTTCCTTACCATATTATCTCCTGATATTTTCAGGAGTTTTTTGTTTGTTTCTATGTTGTTTTCCTGGGGGTTGTTTGGTATCACAGTGCCATTATTTTTTCTGGTTTGCAAGACTTAGGAAGGCAGACACATTTTCACTTACGCTTATGTTCTTAAAGTGCCTGACGGAGTACTAAGCACACAGTAAGAACTTACTGTATGTTTATTGAATTAAATAGGTTAAATATTCTTAAATGAGTAAAAGCAGTATTTATGCCAACAACTATTTGTTATTAATAAGGAAAGAAATCTAACATCCCTTGTGTGGCTCTTGTATGGAGTTGCATGAAGGTAGAGCCTTTATCAGGTTCACTGCCAAACCCCTAATACCTAGAATAGTGTCTGCCACCCAATAGATACTCTAAGAAATTGGGTTAAATGAAAGAAGTATCCAAGTACTGTAAATGTAAACTCTCCTTACTTTACCTTATAAACTGTGTTATAATTTTTTTCTTGGCATATATATAATGCATTTATTGACTTTATTTCTATAATTTAATGAAAGTTACTTAACTAAAATTGCCTGTTTAAGTAAAAAAATTGACAGGACAAAATTTATTTTATTTGGGGAAGCAGAACAAATCATACTATCCTTGTCATAACCAAGCCTCATTAATACAGGTTCCATCACCATGGTGTCTGTAATAATTTTAGTAGTTGTAACTTAGTTTGCTGTTGCTTATGTAAATCTTTTCATTATTTTGTAGATTTGTATATTAACACTCCACTATTTTTTAGAGAATCTCTATTTATAGAGAATCTTTAAAACAAAAAGAAGTTGTTGAACATCCCTTAATAATGATGATGATGAGAATAACAATTCATCTACCCATAATGTGAACGGCCAATAGTTTATTGCTTGATAATTGTATCTATGCTGAAGATTTGATATTTGTAAACATTTAAATAGTTAATATTTAATTTATAATTACTGAATAATACATAGGTAGCACTGCATGTAATTTTAATGGAGGTAGTAATGTTACATTTTCAAAAGGAGTATTATAATTCAGATTTTATTAACTTAGGTTAATCAGCATCAGTCAAAATGAGTGAGATAATGTAACTATAATTGCATTTCTTAGAGTAAAATCTTAGAATGAGGCAGATGTTGGATGCTCCCCTTATGTATTTCTCTTCCTCGCTCTCTCCCTTTATATATGCACACACATGCATATTACACAAAGTATGAACACATATATGTGCACACACATATATACATACGTATGTGCATGTGTATGTATAAATTTATTTGGAAGGTTATGATCTAACAGAAAGAATAATTCACAAAATATTTTTTACATAAGCTATATATGTTTAATAAATATATATCTGTGAACTATATACAGAATATATTAAAATGCATTAGCTTAAGTACATATTCTACTGCTGCTGCTATTGAATACTACTGCAAATACTACTAGGAGTAGCTAATATTTACTGGGCATTTTTCTATGTACCTAGCACTGTGCTGAATACATTACATCTATTATCACATGTTGTAACCCTCACAACAATATGATGAGTAAGGTATCATTGTATTCTCCCTTGCAAAGATGAAAAAATCGAGATACTGAGGGTTCAAGTGACCAAGTTCATGCAACTACTAAGTGGCTATGTTCAAATCTGAACTCATGCTGTCAAATGCTGTTATGATTTGTGCTTGTCTTTCCTTCTGACATTATAGGGTATCAAACTATTGTCTTAGAAGCTCATTTGACCACCAGGATTATTAGCATCTCTAATGCCTTCCATGAGAGAGTGAAACAAATGCCCTTGAAAATCCAAGAAGAGCCTAGCATGTGCTAGCCATTCAATTATTATTTAGCAAACAAAGAAGTAAATGAATGGGGTTCTGAACCAGTTGCATTAGTCTGAGAACAGCAGAATTTAATAATTTTAAAAGTCCAATTTGATTAGAAAACTGTACCTTAATAAGTATCTTAAGAAATAATTTAATTCAAAATATTTATTACATATGTCCTTCAACTTACTGTTGTCAGTTAATATATTCCACTGCTAAGTATTTTAGAAGTCTGTGGGTTTTGTTTCCAAGAGCTTCCTTGTAGAAATCGGGCTACGTTAGAAATAAACCTTTGAAAAGAACAACATGGTGCAGGAAAAATGTTCATTTTATGGAGAAAAACCTGACAAGTAAGAGGTCTTTCTCTAGACATTGGGCTTCATTAAATCAAGTGTAAGTGCACAGTCTAATGCTTGACAATTTGCATCTTTCATATTTAATTTGAATTTTTCTGCACCATCTATTCCTACTGGTGTATAGTTATCCTATTTTCTATTAAATGAAAAGTGTGAGCTTTTAGTCTCAAGTTCCAAAGATCAGGCATTATGTTCTTTTCTAACACAAATCTTGAGGTGTCAACATTTTTCAGGCTGATTAAGCCCCTTGTCATACAACTAAGTAGTAAAGCATAGCCTGGTCCTATGACTTGAGTTACTTATAGCATGTTTGCAGTGAAGTACCTCTGAGGGGGGAAAAATGTGTATTTTTACAGGAAGCAGCCTTAATTTGTATTCCTCCAGACTACATTTAATGTTAAAAGTTTATAAAAATTTAAAGTTTTACAAGCCTTGCTTCCTCCAGGCTTAAAAGCCTAGCTGACATTTATGAACAAATAAATTTATCATAGAGCGAATATATTTTTTAAACACTTAACGTGTATTCTCCAACCTAACATCTGCTGAGCATGAATGACAAGAATGTTTTTAGTTTTTAAAAAAATCTAAAGTTTAGTATAGTAAAAAAGTGAACAAACTGGTATGTAGGGATTACTTAAAAGTTTACATTTATTTCATCAATAAGTGCAGCTTTTGCTTAGATACTTAATGAAAGAATAGGAGCATATTGTAGCTTTCTAGAATTAAAAAAACTGTTCAAGTTTATAAGTAGGGCCAAAACTACTCCATGAAAATATTTTTCTAAATTTGATAACTTGCTGGGCAATCATTTATATACCAAATAACCAAGCCGACAACTATTTGCCTCTGTGTTCTGTGAAGAAAAGACCAACTAAGGTTTTCCAAAAAGGAAATTATAAAGCCCAAATATTTGGAAATTTCAAGGCCTGAATAACTAGACAAAAAGATCAATCAGTTTGTCCACAAATCCAAGACTCATACGTTTCCTTTTCTCCCACTCTGCCTTGTCTCCTTTTTCATTGGGCAAGACATCTAATAGTTTACTTTTGTCATTTCTTCAAATCCATAAACTCATAGAAATCTCAGCCTTGTATGGAGATTTTTATTTTTCATTCTGAATCTCCCTGGAATGCTAAGAAATGGATATTTTGTAAACACACAGGGACAAAGGGAATAAATTTGTTCAGGAATCTGGAGTGAGAGGGGACATTGAGAGAGTCATTGAAAGCATAAGGACATGAGGGCATTAAATGGGACTCCATTGGCCTGAACGAGTTGACACATCTCACCACACAACACAGATTTACTACTGTGAAGAGAACAAAAAATGAGGAAGGAAGGGGATTAAAATTCAAGAGGAAAAACACTTTTCTTTTTACCTTACCTGACACATCATGTGCTTAACATGTTGTGTTTCTCCCAAAACAGTTGGTAGCGTTTGCATACATTGCAGAGAATGCAGATGGTTTTCTGCTGAGAATCAAGTAAGCCCAGGAGGTCACACTGGGAATAACTAAAGTCTTAAACTACATCCCTGTGAATGCTATAATTTTTAAATCAAGGTCTTATTATTTAGTACCTTAACATATTTTTCTGTGGTTAAAACATTTGTGCTCTTGACCCACTTAGGAAAAAAAGAAAAGAAAAGAAAACAAAACAAAACCTCAACACCCACCAGTAAAGCAAAGGCTAGTAGCATAAATGATTGAAGTGTCTGTAAAAACACCTTCCCAGGAGAACAACCTGCTATTGAAGTTCAGATCAGCAAATATACTTGCCTCATTATTTTCGCATGCCTCACATACCTGCTGCTTTTCCAAACTTTGGCATGTTACTTTCTATCTTTACAAGTATTCTGCTCTCATCTAGTATTTTAAGAAATGAAGGAATCCAAAAACCCTTGAAGAGATAGGATATTTTAAAATGTATTAGCAGACTAACTATTGAACTATATTCTAAAGTTTGCAAAAATTGGCCCAACTCACATTCAAGTAAAATATTCATCTTATTTTTAAAACAGTGATGCCAACTAACAAGAATAGATGTACTAGTGCAATGGCACTTTGGTTAATAGTCTCATGGTTGGGCTTGAATTGGAGGCAAGAGAAATTAAGGACACTGAGAATTAGGGAAGGCAGTCATTTCTAATTTATATTAACTCTTATTTTTCCTGAAACAATTTATTGCTATCAACTATAGGTGGGTAATTTAAATTTGTCAGAGAATGTTTATCCCAAATGAAAATCATTATTTAGTTAATGACATTTTAAAAATGTATTTTAAAACATTCACGTGTTCATTTATTAAGTATATCTTTTTCAAATGTCTATAATAAGAATGGCACTGTGTGGGTACTTTACATGGATATAAGGATGGTTAAATATAATTTTTCTTGTAGGTTGACCTCTTCCAAGATTGTATTAGTAAATAGAAACACATTTTAATAAGTATAAAGTTATTTCAAACTGTAGACATCAAAATTGTAAATAAAACAATATTATGCTAAACATATCAATTTCATACAGTTAAACACTAAACAAATATCTTTTAATAATTCCAGGCAGTGATGAGGGTAATGCAGCCATCTAAAGGGATGGAGAGTGAAGGGGTGGAGAGAGGAAAAACATGGGAGAGAAGGTTGTTTCTGATAGGTATGCTGGGGACAGTTGAACAGATACCTAAATAATTGAGGGAGGGAATCATACAAAGATTTGGGAGAAGACTAGGAGGAAACCACAATGTCACAAAGTGCAAAAGCTCTGAGATGGAAACCAACTTGGTGGTGTTTGAGGAGCAATAAAGATGGAGGGGAGAATGGTTGCAATGAGTTGGAGATGTAGGCAGGGGCAAAATCATGAAAAATGATGTAGGCCTAAGTCATGGTAAGAAGTGTGCATTTTGTCAAAAATTCAGAAACAGGGCTTCCCTGGTGGTGCAGTGGTTAAGAATCCACCTGCCAATGCAGGGGCCACGGGTTCGAGTCCTGGTCCGGGAAGATCCCACATGCCGCAGAGCAACTAATCCCGTGCGCCACAACTACTGAGCCTGTGCTCTGGAGCCTGCGAGCCACAACTATTGAGCCTGCGTGCCACAACTACTGAAGCCCACTCACCTAGAACCCGTGCTCTGCAACAAGAGAAGCCACCACAATGAGAAGCCCGCGCACCGCAACGAAGAGTAGCCCCCGCTCGCCACAACTAGAGAAAGACTGCGCACAGTAACGAAGACCCAATGCAGCTAAAAATAAATAAATAAATAATAAATTTTAAAAAATTTCAGAAACAGGAAAATTAAAACCACCATATCAATAAAATAGTATTTAGTAAGAGTTTATTATGCATATAAGAGCAGTTATTGAACTGGGAGCTTTCAAATTCAAGACTGATATGAAGCTCAGAGGCCCTGTGTTACAGGATGGCTTACAGAGTGAAAATGAGGAAGTTGTTTAACCTTTACAATGATTGGTTATTACAGTGAGGTTTCCAGAGGGCAGGGATTGGTTAAAAGTGACTATTTTGTATCATTTTTAGGAAGATGACAAGTTTGTTTTGATTATCAAAGGCATTTATAAGAAATAACCTAAGTTTCACTTAAATTCATGAAAAGAGTTAGATTTAGTTTTGCCCACATGGCTTAAATGGTTTTGTCTGCTCAAGGAATTTTCAAGTCCGGTCTCTATTTTGTGTTTTACTTTAACACAGTGGATGATGAAAAGCCATTGAATGGTTTTAAGTATAGATGTGAGTATATAACAGTGTGACTTAAGTAAGCAGGCTGCCTCAGTTTCAATCCCAGTCTGTCTGTTATCAGCTATGATCTTGGGCAAGTTACTCATTTTTCTTATCTGTGAAATGGAAAAGTAAATGTAACCTTCTTATTAGGTTGTTGTGAGAAATAAATGACCTAATATATGTAATGTATTAATTATTCATATTTAACAGAGTTCACTCTTGTTACTTGTGGAAAACAGACAATAGGAAGCCAGATAGGAAACATGAAGGCATTTAGGTGACAACAGTATACAGAAGTCCATTCTGGAGACAAAGAAGCTCTTGATGTTTAATGTTTGAAGTGATGAAAAGTGATCAGATTTAACATATATTATGAAAGAAAATCTGGGAGGACTGAGATGGATTAAATTTAAATTATAGGAGAAGAAGCAGAGATGATAACTGAACAACTGGCACGATAGTTATAGCAATTGCCGAGATAGGAAAAATTATTGGAGGGGAAGAGTTGGGGTGGGAAAGAGTCTAGAGCCTTGTTGGATGTATTAGGGTTATGCTCTTTATTAGATATTTGGAGATGTTGGGTAGAAAGTTAGATATACAAATCTCATGGGGCTATTGATGACTATAGGTATAAATTTCAGGGTCACAGTTTAGAGTTGATATTTAAAGCCTTGGGAAAGAACAAGTGTGACCAGACAGAAAAGGGAGTAATACCAACGACTAAAGACTGGAATACTACAACATTTAGGAGGAGAAACAAAAAAAGAAAGAGTTGCCAAAGAGTTAGGAAGAGTCCAGGAGACTGTGGGAGACTGTTGCAAATTACATCTGCAACAGCCCTATTTCCAAATAAGGTCACATTCTGAGGTATTGGGGGTTAGGATTTTAGCATAATTTTTTTTGGGGGGGGGCAAAATTCAACCCGTAACAATGTGTTAGGATGAGACATAGAGGGACAGATTTTGAAAAGTCTTGTATAGAATGCTAAGTAGTAGGGTTTTATTCTAAAAGGCTCTGTAAAGGCAATGAAAAGATTTTGAGTGACAAGAGTGGAATTAATATTTTTGTAAAGATAATCCTAGTAGCCATATCGTAAATGGATTTTAGAAGGGTAGAAAAAGAGGGTGAGATTAAGGGAGCAAACTCAAAGGCAGGAGCACAAATTAGTGACAACTACTACAGTAATTCAGGAAAGAAAAGAGGAACACCTGAATTTGAATAATGACAAAGAAGTTGGAAATAAAACCCCGTTAACTTACTCCACTACCACTGCCACCTTCTCTAGAACCCTGTCATGTTCCTAGGCTTAAGCCTATTTAACTATTACTAGGATAATTAGCCTCTTAACTGGGTCTCCCAACTTCATGACTTCCTTCACTCTAATCCCACCTACATTACTTCTAAAACATTACTACTAAATACAATATTTTACTGACTAGCCTTTGAATATAGAACGTATTACTCAGCTCAGCCTATATTTGTTTAAGTTGCTTTTGGCTGCAAGGAACACTATACTTAACTCAATTTGTTTTAATCAATGAAAAATTTACTATCTTAATTAATAGGGAATCAGAGGTAGAACAGACACCAGGGTAGGTTGATTCAGTAGTTCAGTGGCATCATCATCTTGCTCTTCTATGTCGGGAATCCCTTCACTCTCAGGCTGGTAATAAGATGGCTGCTGTGGTCCCAGACCCGTATACAGACAAGACAACATAAGAAGGAAAAAAGTGACTATCTCTGCCTCTGTTCTCTCTTATTGGTAAGGAAGCTGTCCCCAGAAACATCCCTACTACCTCATGTCTCATTGGCCAGAAATGACTTAAGACTGCTAATCCATGAGTTGATCGTTGGCAAGCAAGGGGCATCAAATTACTATGATTGGTTAAGATTCATCATTTGAAGTAGAGTGTAGGTTGAGTAGTCAAGATACTGTCCTAAGTGTTTTATATGTATTATATGTATCAATTCACTTATTTATATTATCAACTCCAACATATATATCTAGCTTTAACTTCCATTACTTGGTATTTATGTTGCATAATTGAATAAAGTATTAATATTACTTGGCTAGGGCTGCCATAACAGGATACCAGATGGCTTAAACAATAGAAATTTATTTTCTAACAGTTCTGCAGGCTGGAAGTCCAAGATCAAGCTGTGAGCATGGTTGGTTTCTCTCCCTGGCTTGCAGATGACCACCTTCTTGCTGTGTCCTTGCATAGCCTTTTCTCTGTGTGCATGCACCTCTGGTGTCTTTCTGTGTGTCCAAATCTCCTCTTCTTGTAAGGACACCAGTCAGATTGAATTAGGACCACCCTAACAGCTTCATTTTAACTAAATCATCTCTTTAAAGGCCCTATACAAATATAGTTATGTTTTGAGGTACTGGAGGTTAGGTCTTTAACATATAAATTTTGAAGGAAAGGAGTTCAGCCTATAACACTATCCATGAGCATACTCTGAACATGTTTATCTCCAAAACCTTGATTCATATTTATTTAACTGGGAATATTCTGTACCTTATCTCTGTCTTCCAAATCATTTCATTTTGTTCAAGATGTATCTCAGTTGTCATTACAAATGAAGTTTATCTCAACAGTAGATTTTAATATCCTCCCAAATTTTTTATGTACTTTTCTTAGGAAAATGTCCTCACTCTTTTTGATATTACAATCATTTGTACACTTATCTTGTATCTCCACTAGATTATAATATTCTTTAGAGTAGGGATTATATCTTCTTTACCATAGTATCCCTTGTACTGTCTGACAGTGTCTTGGCCATAGTTGCTACTTAGTATAAGTGTGTTAAAATAAAAATGTCCACAGGAATGTAATTCATATACAGCCTCTTAATGGGAATTGAGTGGAAGAAAAATTATTATTTCTTAGGTGACGAGGGGAAGATTTGTGGATGAGTTGAAATTTGAAACAGGGCTTGAAGGATGGGTAAGATTTTAAAGATGGAGATCTGACAAAAAGGGAATTAAAGATTAGGTTTAATCCTCATTCAGACCAGAGGTAGAGGAACAGAACAAGCTGAACTCAGAATTTAAAATAAGAAGCACACATCTGTGCAATAACATGTAGTCAGTTTGATTGTACTCTAGGGTTTGTTATACAGTAGTGAGAGCTAAATCCAGAAAGACAGTTTGAGACTAAGTCATAAATGATGCAAATGGCATTCTAAGGAAATTGGAATTCCTTTGGTAAGCAATGGTTAGTCACTGAAGGATGTCATGTATAGGAATAATGTTAACCAAAGCATTGGCTAAGGAAAAATATGCAGGCTCTAGAAGCATCAAGTTTCATTAATAAAAGTAGCATGAGGAATGTAAAGGTGGAAGGATGATGATGAATTTGAAAATATGAAAGGATATCAAATAAAAATATCCAGAGGACAGTGTGAAATAAGAAAATTACAAAAACAAATATTCTTGCTTTCCAACATGAGATTAGATATTAGAAAATAGAAAGCTATTTGGTTATTTGAATGTATCTACTCACTTCTGTATTAGAACTGGTCTATGGCTAAACATTAGTCTATGGCTAAGCATTAATGCTCATATTTGGAATTTGTGCTTATTGTATATTCTATATCAAGGCAATGCAAATTATTAATCCTTAACATTTTTTAAAGCCATTTTAGTTTGCTTTGTCAGATATTTAAGAACATATTAATGTGAGCAAAGTTACATGGTATATTATATGTACATTTCTTTTCAAATATCCACCTTCTTAGGCACCTCATTTGTAATTAATTTGCAAAATGTATATCAAACATAATGTTCCAGATATCTCATCATTAATAAATATAAATATTAAACCAGTTTAACTAAATTTTATTGTGCTTTATTTTTCTAGCTGGTGAAATTAGGTAACAGCTATACTGAATTTTCAATTTTTAATTAAAACCTAGACGAATTCATTGCTCCAATTACTTTTAACTTGAAAGATACTATTTTGCTTTTGACAAAGCATTTTTAAAGAGATACTATAAATTAGTTCACATTTACCTTTTGTTTATTTCTTTTCCATTACTAATTTTAATGACCAGCAATGAACTGAATTGATTTACATGAATTTACATGAATAACTTACTGGCAGTGTTTGCCCTATGTTTGTTAAACACTGGCAGTGTTTGCCCTATGTTTGTTAAACATATGTATAACGTGTAACATTTTTAAAACTAAAGGTTTACCTTAAAAAAAATTGTTGTTACAGCTCAAGGTATATTATGCATGAATATTAAAATATATATTTAGCATTTACAAAAATAAAAATATATGTATGTATGTACACAAATATATATTTTTTTAAGCAGGCTATAGATGTATAAATATATGAAGTGGAAAAAGATGCAATAAATCAGACAAACTAAGTTAAAAATAATGTAAATAGAGCACTGCTTTAAAATTATGGTGAGGAGACACATTTCAAATAATTTGGAGAAAAAAATTCAAATTGTAGTGTCCTTGGCCACCCACTTTTATAGACCAGTTTTCTTGTAATATAGTGACTATGATTAGAAAACATGGCGTATTTTTCTCCACATCTTTTTTTTTTCCCTTCCTATTCCCCATTTTTCAGAGAGTTCATTTCTATTTAAAAATTGCACATATGTTTTGCACTCTTTGGATTTGGGGACTATAGTGGTGTGACCCCCCCACCTCATCCTACCCCATAAATTTGGAAATGGATGAAAGACTGATTTTGGAATCTTTAGACGGATTACTCTGAATAATCATAGTACACAGAAATGAGAAACACTAGGAAGAAAGAGAAGATCTTTTAAATCAACTATCTTGGATTATAAATAAAGAAAAAAAATAGCGTATCTAAAGAATGTGTCTATATGAAAAGAAGTGGAAGTTGAACAACCATGGAATTATAGAAATATAGTCACAGGGCAAATAAAGCAATGCCCATTTGAATATGTTGGGAATACAAATGTGAGCAAAATCGGATCCCTATCTTATAGTGTCTCCTGGTGAGAGAGACAGAAAAATGAACTGAAAATAATAATTCACAGCCCTAACTGCATAGTAGATGAATACACAGGGTATACAAGGAACTAGAAGGTCCACACATTGTGCCAGCCTAGTGTAAGTCCAATAATGCTTAAACGAGTATGAGTTCCTCAGTGAAGGGGAACAAACAAAGATATAGGAGTAGCAAACTGTATTGTGTATTCTAGAAAAAAAAAGCAAGTAGTTTGGTGTCAAACTTTAAAATTTGGGAGGTGAAGCTAAAATGGTAAGGAGGAGTCAGCCTATTTGTCTCCCATCCCTCGCCCTGATTTTTTTTTCTATTGCACTTATCACCTTTTAGCATATTTACTTATTTTGTTTATTTGTCTTCCTCTTCTTCTAGACAGTCAATTTCATGAGGACAGATTTGAAGAGCTCAAACCTAGAGACAAATCAAGAGATTCTATCCGCCTTTGAGAGAAACAAGAATCAAGTATAGAGAGGGCTGTATTTCGGGAAGAGAAGGGTGGGGGACAGGCAGGGAAGAGGGTGAGGGCAGGCCACTCTTTTAGGTAATAAAAGCAAGGGGACTCACTTGGTGATGGGTAGAGTTTGAGGATAAGAGAAGGATGATTAAGGGTTGACAACATGACTCAGTTTAGTGGGCTGTTGGATACATGACTTTTAGAACCATGACAAATTTTGTGCTGGAGGTATAGATTTAGGAATGTTTAACATATGTTTCATGCTGAAAACCTGTGCTTATAGAGTAAAAAAGGTTCTGAGAACAAAAGCCTGGAATGGATGAAGGGTGAAGAGGCTATATAGGGACGGGGAAAGGAAAGGTATAAAATTCATCAAGGGATAGTGGGGACGAGGTAAAAGGAAAGCCAATTTCAAGAACAGTGAAATGATTCATAAATTTAAAAGCAGCAGTGAGTTTTAGTAGGGTAAGCAATAAAATGCACTCTTCTAATTTGGCAATTTGGATGTAAGTGGTTACCATAAAAGGATATTTGCTGGAATGGTAGGGACCAAAGCCAAATTCCAGAAGACTGAGGAGTGAATGGGAGGTGAGAGGTTGAGAATATGCATATGTGCTGTTCAAAGGAGAAGAGCTTGTCCTATAGTATGATCTTGTCTGCTTCCTGGTTTGCTCGTCATGGACAAATAAATTTGTTAATATATCACCTTTCTCTGATGTACTTTGATTTTCAAAAGGACATTTCTGGAAAGGCAATAACTTAACTTGAAAGACAAATCATCTCATAATGGAAATTACAGGTCACATATAGTATAATACCTACAAATACTAGCTCATATACCACTAACACGTATCAACCATGGCTCCTTGCCCTTTCTAGTCCCCGCTCCTCTGGCTCTCCTTCCTCTCTTGTCCCCCAAACCAGCCTAATTCACAAAGACAGCAGTGGTTTAGCAGGCAGTCAATAGCTACTCAGCCAAGCTTTGCAAAGGATTTTGCTTTTTGGCTTATAGACCATGTCTCTGTAGCATAACTAAGTTGGTCCTCGATTGCTTGATTTATTCTTCATTTTTTGCCTTGGATGTATTAATAGAACAATCAATCAGACCTTGGCAGGGATCAGAATTGGTCACTAAAGAGCCCAATACAATGAATCATGCATAGATTTGCCCTTTTTTGGGCGGTAAATAAATAGACCTGATCTTGGTTGTGCAAATGTTACATATGACTGCACTGTACAGCTTTTTATTATACTTCAAACAATAGCTACCTTTCAAAAGCATTAAATGAGAATCTTTCTGCTTTATAATCCTTCTGAAAAAATAATACAACATATTAAATATGCAGTGTAAGATACACTTAAGCAGGTGGCTCTGTACTCCAGGTGCTTCAGACATTTATTCAGGTTGACAGTTATTTAGGCGGCAGTTGGAAAAAGAGATGATCAGGATTGTTATGTTTGTTGCAGTTTTGTAAGATTATGTTTGTTTTTGAACATAGGTTTCTGACATTGTTTTAAAATTAAAATTGTATTATTTTACAATTGGAGAAGATGAGGCATACATTAAGAAGACCAATACAATGGAATAATTTGCAAGGAAAAACTGTTTTTTTTTTTTTTTTTTTTTTTTTTTTTTTTTAAATTTTTTTTAAATTTATTTATTTATTTTTGGCTGTGTTGGGTCTTTGTTGCTGCACGCGGGCTTTCTCTAGTTGCGGCTAGCGGAGGTCACTCTTCATTGCGGTGCGTGGGCTTCTCATTGCGGTGGCTTCTCTTGTTGCGGAGCACGGGCTCTAGGCACGCGGGCTTCAGTAGTTGCAGCACGCAGGCTCAATAGTTGTGGCTCACGGGCTCTAGAGCACAGGCTCAGTAGTTGTGGCGCACGGGCTCAGTTGCTCCGGGCATGTGGGATCTTCCCGGACCAGGGATCGAACCCGTGTCCCCTGCATTGGCAGGCGGATTCTCAACCACTGCGCCACCAGGGAAGCCCCGGAAAAACTGTTTTAAGTAAGAGTTATTTATCCTATTATTTGGGAGCTTAAGAAATGGAATGTTTTATATATGGGCATAAATGTACCTGAGCATCTACAAAAAGACTTGAGGTAATTGAAGGCCGTCCTGAGGAGAAATAAAATAGCCTTTCATTTCCACATGATACCAGATTTCAAAGTACATTTAGATCACAATTTTAAGAAAATCTATGTATATGCTTGTCGGATCAACAGGGACTGGAAAATTCCATCCAGGCCTATGTTTGTTACCATGTAATCATTTCATACTATGGATAAAGACATCCCTAAGAATCAATGAATCTGACTGATTTTCTTGGTCCTTTCACTTTGGTACTACTTTGTCCACTGAATAGTAGCTTTTTTAAAAATTTTAATTAATTAATTAATTAATTAATTTATGGCTGTGTTGGGTCTTCATTTCTGTGCGAGGGCTTTCGCTTGTTGTGGCGAGCAGGGGCCACTCTTCATCGCGGTGCGTGGGCCTCTCACTATTGCGGCCTCTCTTGTTGCGGAGCACAGGCTCCAGACGCGCAGGCTCAGTAGTTGTGGCTCACAGACCTAGTTGCTCCGCGGCATGTGGGATCTTCCCAGACCAGGGCTCGTACCCGTGTTCCCTGCATCGGCAGGCAGACTCTCAACCACTGCGCCACCAGGGAAGCCCCCTGAATAGTAGCTTTGAAAGGCATGGAATATTGAGGAGATTTGTCAAGAGGGAGAAGTTATTTCAGATGTTGATAATATGTAACTGGAATATCAGTTTCTTCATTTTCTTTTCAGTAATAAGCTTGCTAATCAGATCTTATCCAGATTCTCCTATATTTAACCAGTTCTTCCCAGTGTAAAAATATTGAGGGTGGGAATAAGATTTGCCCTATGTGTTTTTCCTGTGTCTTATACCAGGACATTACTGCCTGTTGGGTTTCTTGAGGACTCTAATCTAGTTGAAAAAATAATATCAACCTCTTCTACCCACCACCCTTGCAGCCAGAGACTCAGCTAAAGGCTTTTGGGTCCTGCTCAATGTTCAAGGTACCCAATTTCTCTGGAGCTGTAACTAAATATAACCAGAAAAATATGGTCTGGAGAGAAATTTGTTGTTGGGTAGAAGAAGTATTATTAGAAATATTATTTGTCCTAGTATTTGTAAAATGTTGGCAATGTACTAATTCCTCAAAATTATTATGAGTTTTGTATTATATTATTGTATATAAAAGACCTAGAGGAGTGACTGGGAAATTATGATGTATTAATTAAAAGTTGTTTTTATGATGTGTTAGCCAGACGAAAAAAGCTTGCTACAATTTTTAGTATCATCTTACTTGCACCTATTTTTCCCTTTTCCAATCCTTTTGCTTACTTCATATTTGCCAAATGTTTTCTTCTTTTCACCACTTTGCTTCTCATGCAAATTTACTAACAGATTTCCTTCTATAAATGTGAAAAAGGACTCTGGTGAGTTTAGTACTTGTGCCTCAGTGTGTTAAGAGCATTAAACACTAGACAAGATCAACCCTGATATCAGAATGAGTAAATTGCCCAGTCTCTGGGACCTTTTTGTTTGTTTGGTTTCTTGAAACAGGTGAACAAATAATACATTCTTCAACACTACCCTGAGGTATAAAGCTTTACATATACAAGAAGCTTTACAAATATTAATTAATGTTAATAACAGCCATATGGCAAAATCAATTTATGTTTGGTTCAGCTTTGCAAAGATTACTAATAGTTATTACTAAAGAATGACCATCTAATTTTGGAGTCTACTCTGGGACACATAGCTCAGAGGACATGGGCAGAGCAAGGGTGCGTAAAGGCAATACTGGTACTGCCTGGACTTATTAGATGTATGAAATTAGGCAAGTTATTTGGCTTCTCTGTGTCATAGTTTATTTGCTTGTTTGTTTTGTTTTGTTTTTCATTTGTAAAACTTAACTACTTCCTAGGGTTGTTATAAGGATTAAATGAATTCCTGTATTTAAACACTTACCACAGTGCCAGGGACATAGTGTTTGCTGACTATTAGCTAATGTCTCATTATTAAGCATTTTTAAATTCAAACTGCACTTATTAGGTACTTCATAAATTTAAGAACCTGTAGAAATATCATAGGAATCTTTTAATTAAGAATTTCTACTTAATACCTGGATATTACAATTCAGCCATTGTTTAAAGCACATAATTATAGCTTTGTCTTCTGGCAATAGCCTTTTGTCCTCATTCAATTAAATCTAGAGTTCAAGATTTTCCATTGTTGAGTCATTTGATTTAATCTTAAGATTTAGTGCCAAGACAATTACTCCTTTCTGCATTTCTGATTAATTGTAGTTTAAATCCCATATTTTGAAATATAATAACAATTATTGCAGGGAAAAGCAACACAAAGCCCCCATCAGAGAAAGAGGAGCTTCCTTTTAGCAGAGGAATAAATAAAGTAACCTGTTGACATAGAATATTCCAACATCAAAATTGATCCAAACATTCCAAAAGTCATACTTAGGGTACACAGATTTCTACTTAATTTCAGAATTTCAGCAATTTAGAATTGAATGGGGCCTTATGTAGTGTCTAGCCTGACTGCCCTCGCTTAGAAGTGTCTCACTTTCATAAGGTTGTAGTCAACAGTGGAAGTGAAGTCAGAAAGCTGCTCTCCCAATTATCTGGGCAAAAGGATTTCCTGCCTTGAGCATCACCTATTCTTCGAACAAGATGCAGAGGGGATGTTTAATAAGAACTTGTGGAAAGATGAACGCTGATGTCAATTCAGGACTCTTTCTATTATTTCTCAATACCTGTAAATGCTTTAATATTACTCCAGTCTTTGATAGTAATGTTATACCCAGGCCTGAAAAATAATATATATTGTCCTTGAGGATATTCCTAGAGGAGAACTGAATAAATATTGTTGTATCCTGGCTTAGATTTTGAGTGTCACTCTCCTAGTCACTTGGTGATTTGGGTCCTTTTTCCATGTGATGTGTGTTCCTGTGGTGTAACTCAGTTGATTAGCTATGGGTAACCTCTATGGACCCATCTTTCCCAGCGGCTGGAATGCTATCTTGTTCCCTTTTCTCTTCTTGTGACTTGACTCCCTGCGAGGTCTCTTCTGTAATAGAATTCTTCTGGACACTTTACTTCCCAGTGACTGGGATTTGCTATTGATAGCTTCTGCTGGGTGCAACTTCTTGCCTATTCTGGTCCTTTCCACAACCCTCTGATCACCTGCCTCACTTTTGCTATGAAAGATAATCCGGGGTTTTGGCTCAACTGGGAACATTTGCTGGCAATCCTCTGCCTATCTTTTTACCAGATGCTTTAGGTGTCTTCTAAGTCTTCACTAGGATAGAACAGTGTAATCTAAGACCTGTTTTCACAGATTCAACTTTTAAATAATTATCCATGAAATGAAAAAAAAAATGCGGCTAAAGAATCACCCAAAGATATGGAGATTGGGTTTGAGAATGGGTTACACTGTAAGGGGAGAACTTTGTTCTTTCTAGGGTCGAGGAACAATAAATGCATGTGGATGAGGAATTGTGTGGTTCTGGTTGCCCTTCTCATCCTAGTGGCTATAATTGGTGTTGTCAATACTGTGTCAACTACCTCTCCAGCTCTGAAAAACAAACTTCTACTTGTAGAACTGACTACATCAGTCAGTGATTTCATCTCTAAGTATTATTGTGGCTGAGACTCAGACGCCACACACTTGGTTTGGGGAGCAGGTTGTCAACCACAGCATTGACTTGGTACCCTCTGTGACTTGGAACAGTGCCCGTTCTATAAAATGGGCATGATAAACTCTCTGATTTGTAAGGTTACTGTGATGATTTATTGAATTAATACATGTAAAGCCTTAGATCTAGGCCTGGCTCATAATAGGTCTTTAATAAATATTAATTATAATAAATATTAATTTATGGGACAATATACCTAACGTAAGTTATTGGTTTAAGAGCTAAGTTTTTCTTCACTGAAATAATTTAATTGTCAGTAGAGAACATGCTTAAACTACAAGTTTCTCTTTTGTACTACATCCAAGGATCTACCCGGTTTCATGTCATAATTGGAATAAAATAAGCATGCTCCTGAGAGTTTGTGGAGAGACAGGACCTGGTGTAATATGGCTTTAGATGTTTCAGATTCAACTGGTAATGTTGAGAGCAGAAGTCACTGGTGCTAAGGTGAATTATTCCTAGCCAGTCTTATCCAGCACTTTGTCAAACAGCTGTTGAGACAAGAAAATTCTAGGTAAAGAGAAGAGGGCTAGTGAAAGCATGGGTGAACAGCCAGGAGAGAAACAAAGGCAAAAAATGCCAGAGATTATCAAAAACTTGGCTGATAAAAGAGGAATAAACAGTAATATAATGAGAGAGTCTTGATCAACAATTGGAGGAGTCAAAGGACAATTTTTAGTTCACATGTCAGTGAAATCTCTTAGATGTCTCTAGGAGAGGTAAGTTATCATGACACTCATTGCTCCTGCCCTTGTGGGAAGTAGTCAGTGTACCATCAGCCATAAGTGGATTTTCCTCCTTGCCAAATTCTCCTTTAAGGCTATAATGGTTGACTTTATGTGTCAACTTGACTGGGCTAAGGGATGCTTAGCTGGGAAAATATTATTTCTGGGTGTGTCTGTGAGGGTGTCTCTGGAAGAAATTAGCATTTGATTCTGTAGACCGAGTAAAGAAGATCACCCTCACAAATGCAGATGGGCATCATTTAATCTGTTGAGGGCCTATATTGAACAAAAAGGTAGAGAAAGGCAAATTAACTCTCTCTGCTTAGGCTGAGGCAGCCATCAGTCTGAAGCCCTTGAACGTCAGGGTTTCGGATTCAGACTGGGACCTACACCATCAGCACCAAGATTTTCAGTCCTTTGGACTCACACTGAATTATACCACCAGCTTTCCTGGTTCTTCAGCTTGCAGAGAGCAGATAGTGGGACTTCTTGGCCCCCATAACTGTGTGAGCCAATTCCTATAATGAATCTCCTTTTATATCTTATATATATCCTATTGGTTCTGTTCCTCTGGAGAACCCTAATACAGAGGTCATGTCATGGATAGCAACTGGAGAAATATTCAAAGTAGCTTTTACAGCTATGCAGTGGTGATTATAGCAAGACTAAAGAGAAAGAGATCAGTACTTAAATTTTTCAGAGAAAGAATCAGTAGACTTGGAGATTGATTGTGTTTGTGAATGAAGGAGAGGAAGTAATGGGGTGGAGAGTTATTATGTGAGTGGTGATGCTAATGCAAATGATAAGTGATATGAAAGGACTGGATGGATTTAGAAGTCTGCAGAAATGCAATCTGATTCACAAAGATTCCTCCTTCAAGACAGTTGCAACTTCTTTCACCACCAGCAGCAGCATGGAGGTGGATAAGCCAAAATCATGCAAAATTTATAAAGCATCATATATGTGCAAGGGAGATGCCACTGAACAGAAAGCTCTCTTTTAAGTGCATTTTGTTGCAGAAATTTTTTTTTCATTGCAATGAATTCACTTTTCTATATTTAGTTTATAGCATATAAAAGCAAATATGGGTCTTTGAACAAGATTCTTTAAAATATTCATGTCTTCTTCCATCAGAGCTTGCATTATAAGCAAATTGCTACTTAGTTGCACAAAGCATACATAAATGTGTTGTGAATAACTTAACTTTGAGAGGGTTCAGTAAGTTAGTGACTAGTACTGGAAGCATATTATTTTTTCAGTTTTTAAATTTGTTTCAAAGTTAAAGACACATTGACTTCATAGGAAAGTATTGGAAGCATATTTGAAATAACTAGAATTATGGAACCAGAACATTAACCCACGTTTGCCATACAATAAGAAGCTATAAAATAATACTTCACATTTATCTGGGTTGAACATTTTGATTAGAGCTTGCTTTATAATTGCAAAAAAATGAACACTTTTGCATGGAAAAATGGCAGTAACTTGCATTCAATTAATGAGAATTTACTGAGTTTCCATGATATGCTCACCACTAGGCACTAGATGTGGCAAAAATTGTTGCTTACCCTATATCCCCTTCTCCCCATTCTCTTTACAAACAGAGCTCCAGTATCAACCAGAGTAATTCTTTTAAGACGTCTGTAATTCATCTGTTGAAAACTGTGTAATGTTCCAACCTTTTTATTCAGAGAAAAAGGCAAACTTCTTACACAGGCATCCAAAAAGTCCTACAGGATCCAGACCCTTTTTACTTTTCTGACTCCATCTCCCACCTTTCTCTCACCTCGGTATGCCCTGCTACTGACATTGGCTTCCTTGCTTTTTCTAACATGCTTTGTATTATTCTAATGCAGGGCTTTTGCACTGGCTATTTTCTCTCTGAAATGCTCTACCTACACATATTGATAAGGCAAATTTCTTCCCCTTTGATAAACCTTTGCTTAAATGTCATATTCTTAAGGAAAGCCACCCTGACTATCCTCTCTTTTATTTAAACTATTATATTGATCTTTGATTGTCATACAAAAGGTGTATATATTTAATATATGCCATTTGATGAGTTTGGAGATATGTATACATCCATGAACCCTTCATCACAATCTATTATATTAATATATACATCACCTCCAAAAGTTTCTTCCTGCCCTATTTTTTCTTGTTTTTCTCCTCCTCCTCCTTCACCTTTTTATTCTTATTCTTATTTTTATTATTGGAACACTTAACATAAGATCTACCCTCTTAGCAAATTTTAAAGTATACAGTACAGTGTTGTTAACCATAAGCAATATGTAGAATGGTAGATCTCTAGGCCTTATTCAATTTGCATAACTAAAATTTTGTACCATTTCTCCCTCCTCCCAGCTCCTGCCAACCAAAATTCTACTCTATGCTTCTGTGAGTTACACTATGTTAGGATCTTCATATGAGTGGTAGCATGTAATATTTACCTGTGACTGGTTTACTTTACTTAGCATAATGGCCTTCAGGTTCATCTATGTTGTCACAAATGGAGGGTTTTCTTCTTTTTTTAAAGGCTGAATGATATTCCATCATATCTATATATTGTATTTTCTTTGTCCATTCATCTGTTGATGGACATCTAGATTGTTTCTATATCTTGGCTATTGTGAACAGTGCTGCAATGAACATAGAAACGTAGATATCTCTTTGAGATCTTGTTTTCATTTCTTTTGGATATATACTCAGAAGTGGGATTGCTGGATCTTATGGTAATTCTATTTTAATATTTTTGAGGGATCTCCATGCTGTTTTCCATTAGTGGCTGAAGCAGTTTACATTCCTACCAAGATTGACCAAGTGTTCCCTTTCTTCACATCCTCGTCAACACTTATCTTTTGTTTTCTTGATAATAGCCATTCTAACAGTTGGTAGGTGATATCTCATTGTGATTTGGTTTGCGTTTCCCTAATGATTTGTGGTACTCAGCAGCTTTTTATACATCTGTATATCTTCTTTGGAGATATGTCTGTTCAGATCCTTTGACATTTTATAATTGAATTATCCATTTTTTGAGTTGTGTGAGCTCCTTATTTAACTGATATATGGTTTTCAAATATATTCTCCCATTCTGTAAGTTGCCTTTTTATTTTGTTGCTTGTTTTCCTTTGCTGAGCAGTCTTTTTGTGGTTTTTCTGTGTGTGTGTTTTTTTTTTTTTTCTGTAGTCCCATTTATCTATTTTTGCTTTAGTTGCCTATGCTTTTTGTATCATATCCAATAAATCATTGCTAAAACCAATGTGAAGAAGCTATCCTTCTATGTTTTCTTCTAGTAATTTTATAATTTCAAGTCTAATGTTTAAGTCTTTAATCTATTTTGAGTTAATTTTGTGTATTGCATAGATAAGGATCCAATTTCTATCCTTTGCATGTGGATAAACAGTTTTCACACCATTTATTGAAAAGACTATCCTTTCCTCATTGCGTGTTCTTGGCAACCTTGTCAAAGATTAGGTTACCATATATATGTCAATTTACTTCTGGGCTCTCTATTTTGTTCAATTGATTTATGTGTCTTTTCTTTCTTCCAGTACCATACTACTTTGATTACTATAGCTTTGTAATGTAGTTTGAAATCAGGAAGCATGATGACTTGAACTTTGTTCTTCTTGCTCAAAATTACTTTGTCTATTTGTGGTTCTATATAAATTTTAGGATTGTTTTTTCCATCTTTGTAAAAAATGCCATGGTGATTTTGATAGGGATTGCGTTGAATCCATAGATGGTTTTGAGTTGTAGGGACATTTTTAACAATATTATTTCTTCAACCCATGAATAGCATGTCTTTCCACTTATTTGTGTTCATTTTAATTCTTTCAAAAGTGATTTATAATTTTCAGTGTACAGGTCATTTACCTCCTTGGTTAAGTTTATTCCTAAATATTTTATTATTTTTTATGATATTGTGAATGGAATTGTTTTCTTAATTTCCATTTTGGATAGTTTGTTGTTGGTATATAAAAACGCAGTTGGTTTTTGTATGTTGTTTGTTGTATCCTGCAACTTTATTAAATTTGTTCTTTGGTTCTGTTTGTGTGTGTGTGTGTGTGTGTGTGTGTAGTCTTTACAGTTTTCTATTATATCTTCTGCAGAGATAATTTTGGTTCTTCCTTTCAAATTTGGATGGCTTTATTTCTTTTTCTTGCCCAAGTGCTCTGGATAGTTATTCCAGTAAGTACTATGTTGAACAGAAGTGGTGACATTAGGCATCTTTCCCTTCTTCACGATCTTAGAGGAAAAGCTTTCAGTTTTTCACCATTGAATATGATATTAGTTGTGGACTTTTCAAATATGGCCTTTATTATATTGAGGTGCATTCATTCTACACATAATTTGTTGAGAGTTTTTATCATGAAAGGATGTTAAACTTTGTCAAATGCTTTTTCTACAACTATTGAGATGATTGTAAATTTTTATCCTTTATTCTGTTTATGTCATTTATCAAGTTTATTGATTTGCTTATGTTAAACCATCCTTCCATCCCAGGGATACACCCCAACCGGTAATGTTGTATGCTCTTTTTAATGTGCTGTTGAATTCTGTTTGCTAATATTTTGTTCAGGATTTTTGCATCCATGTTCATCAGGAGTATTTGCCTGTAATTTTCTTGTGTTGTCTTTGACTGGCTTTGGTAATGCTGGCTTCATAGAATGAATTTGGGTGTGTTCCCTGTTCAATTTTTTTGAAAAACTTGTCTTAATTCTTAAATTTTTGGTAGAATTCACCTGTGAGGTCATATGGTCCTGGGATTTTCTTTGTTGGGAAGTTTTGATTACTGATTCAATCTCCTTATTTTTTTTGGTTTGTTCAGGCTTTCTTTTTCTACTTGATTTAGTCTTGGTATGTTGTATGTTTATAGGAATTTATCCATGTCTTAAGTTGTCCAATTTGTTGATATATAAGTGTTTGTAATATTTTTTATGATTTTTAAAATTTCTGTGACGTCCATTGTAATGTATCTTCTTTCATTTCTACTTTTCTTTGAGTCTTCTCTTTTTTTGTTTCTTGGTTAGTCTGGTTAAAAGTTTATTTTATGTTTTTCAGAAAAAGATCTCTTAGTTTTGTCAATTTTTTCAAATGTTTTTCTAGTCTCAGTTCCATTTATTTCTGCTCTAATCTGATTTCCTTCCTTCTGCTAACTTTGGGCTTAGTTTTGTTGTTTTTTTTTTTTTATAATTTTTGAGTTATAAAGTTAGGTTGTGTATTTGAGATTTCTTCTTTTTTCATGTAGGTGTTTTTTTGCTGTAAACTTCTCTCTTACTACTGATAAGTTTTGGTATGCTGTGTTTTCATTTTCATTTGTCTTAAAGGTATTTTTTAAAAAATTTTCCTTTTGATTTTTTGACCCAATGGCTGTCCAAGAGTGTGTTGTTTAATTTCCACATATTTGTGGAGTTTCCTGATTTTCTTTATTACTGATTTCTGGTTTTAATCTGTGTGGTTAGAAAGAATACTTGGGATGATTTCAATCTTCTTAATTTTTCAGACTTTTTTGCAAACTAACCTATGAGCTATCCTGGAGAATGTTCCATGTGTGCTTGAGAAGAGTGTGTATTCTGCTGCTTTGGGTGGAATTTTCTATATATTTTAAGTTAATTTGATCTATAGTGGTGTTCAAGTCTCTTGTTCTCTATTGATTTTCTTTCTGGATGATCTATACATTATTGAAAGTGGGCTGTTGAAGTCTTCTATTAGTATTATATTGTTGTCTATTTCTCCCTTCAGATCTGTCAATGATTTGCTTTATATATTTAGGTGCTCTGATGTTGGGTGCATATATTGGGTGTAATTGTTGTATCTTCTTGTTGAATTGACTTTTTTTATTATGTGATGACCTTCTTTGTCTCTTCTGATGGTTTTTGACAAACTGTTTTTTTCTCATATAAATATAGGAACTCCTGTTTTCTTTTGGTTACCATTTCCATGGAATATCTTTTTCCCATACCTTCACTTTCAGCCTATGTGTATTCTTAAATCTAAAGCTAGTTTCTTGTAAAGAGTATATAGTTGGATCTCACTTTTTAACCCATTCAATCACTCTATTATCTTTTGATTGGTGAGTTTAAACCATTTATATATAAAATAATTATTGATAGGTTAGAATTTACAATTGCCATTTTGTTATTTGTGTTCTCTCTGTTTTGTAGATCTTTCTGTTCATCTCTTCTTCTCATGCTCTTTTCCTTTGTGTTTTGATATTTATCTGTAGGGATATGAATTGATTCTCCTTTATTCGTCTTTTTTGTATCTACTGTAGGGTTTTTCTTTGTGCTTATGATAAGGCTTGCGTAAAAATTCCTATAATTATAACTGTCTATCTGTTATAATTATAACAGATAACACCTTAACTTAAATAACACCTTAACTTAAATCACATAAAAAACTCTATTTTTTTTTTTACTATGATAATCTTTCCAAACTAGAAGCAGTCAACAATACCATTTTTTCCTCATTGATATTTTATATTCAAATTTTCAACTACCTACTTATTTTATTTGCACAGTATCTAACACTTTCCCACTCTTGCAATTTCCATTGTCCCTTTCTGAATTGTCTGCCTCTCACTTCATTATAATGTATTATAATTACTAAAAAATTCTGTATTATATCACTCCATCTTTCATAATTATTTGCTTTTTACCTATAGAATAAAGTACCAACTCCTTGTCATGGAATTCAGTTGTCCTTCAGAATCTGTTTTCGCTCTGTCTTTTAATAGTAATCTTCTTAGTATAACCCCCATTCTCATGTACCCTAAGCTCCATTCACACGGGTATAATATTTGTTGCCCATATATGCTGTGAATCTTTCTTCAACTGTGCCTTTGCAAGTGCTGCCTTTTAACTAAAACTACTTTTCCTCTTGTTGTCTATAAATTTCCTACTTATTTATACTGATCAGGATACATAGGTTATGCTGCAGTAGCATGCAAGCCCTAAACTCATGGTTTAACACAATTAAACAGTGATACTCTAAGTATGGTCCATGGATATATAGGATTCCCTAAGATGCCTTTCAGAGTGTTGGTGAGGGCAAACCTACTCTCAAAATAATAGTAAAATGCTATTGTCTTTTAACCTTGTTGGCGTTTGCACTGATGATGCAACATTACGATTAAAGACAGTGGTTTCAAACTAAGCTACTATTAGTCATTAAATTTTTCACTATATTTTGCTGACAAGAAGGAAAAACAAGGACAGTTTCACTTGAAAACGTCCTTGATGAAACAGTAAAAATTATCAATTTTATTAAGTTTTGACCCTTGAGTACATTTTTTTTTAGTATTCTATATGACACAATGGGAAGTATGCACTTCCACTACACATAAAATTATGATGAATGTCATACAGGAAAAGTACATGTGCAGTTGAATTGCCAGCTGAATTAGTCCTTTTTTCATGGAATGTCATTTTTACTTAAATGAATTACTGAAAATCTATGCTTATTTAAAATTGGGTATTTGGCAGACATTTTCTAAAATAAATGAATGAAATGAGCCTGTTGCTTCATGGAAAACAATTGACAGCTTTTATGACCAATGATTTACATTAAGATTTCAAATGAAATAACTTTGGAAATCATATATCTTTCATAGTGAACTTGACAACTTCCCAATACCTAAAGATTTTGCAGATGAGATTTGCGATAATATCAACAATTGTTATTTTTAAATATTGAATTTAAAAACATATCAAAAGCTGGAAAGTCTGAATAATTCAGTAAATTAATTTTTTTTCAGGTGAGCAATGCATGATATTACATAATTATGCCTCAGTAAAAGATCCATTCAAAATGCAAGACAGATAAAATGTTTTAATGAAAGGAGTATAAAAAGTTAATTGATATGGCTTTAGAGTCCTAATTGCCATTAACTCTTAAGAAACTATGACTTGTTGAGTATCTTTGTCTAATACCAAAGAATAAGATCCATAATTATCTGAAAAGCCTTAAAACACTCCTCTCATTTTTAACTATATATGTGTGTAAGGTGAGATTCCCTTCATGTACTTCTATTAAAACAACATTTTTCAACTGATTGAATCCAGAACCAGATAAGAAAATTCACTCTTATTCTATTAAGGCAAATATAAAGAAATTTAATGTTATTAGATGCAACTGTTCTCACTAATTTTGTTTTTTGAAATATACATTTACTTTACATAAGATATGCTATTTTAAATGTATTACAAATAAAAGGTTTAAACTTTAATACATTTCTGTTTTAATTTGAAATATATGAATTATTAATAGGTAAAACACATATAAACAAAGTTTTTAATCTCAATATTTTTTAGGAGAACAAAGGAGTTCTGAGACTAACATGTTTGAGAACCACTACAAAAAATTTTATTTCTCATTTATACTGCATCTTTGACACGAGAAGGTAGGAGACTGTATTCCAAATTGATGTTTATAGACCCAGGGTAATAGAGGCCTTACTATCTTATATTTGTACCATCTGTTTATTGTGAATCCTATAAAAAACAACAAGGAAGCAGACATGTAACACACATAGGAACATACTAAATTCTGTGCAATGGTTTAAAAGTACCTGGAGATAGGGAAAACAAATGAAGGAAGATGTCACTAAGAAGTTTTAAGCAGGAAGTGGCACTTGAGTTGGATTTCCAGTGAGTGGCTGCATATGAACAGGGGCATGGATACAAGAGGATTATTCATAGAGAGATAAACAATATTAAAGAAGGCTCTTCCAGATTTGTCACAAGTTACCTTCATAGTCATGAGGAATTGATTCCAACTTTAATGGGAAGTCTATATTGGCCAATAGAGGAAGATTATGTATTCAAAAAACCAAGTAAGATTAGATTGTAATTGATTTAAAAACTGAAGCCGAAGAGTTGAGGTTTGATTTACTAAACACAAAGGTTTTGGTTTTGAGGAGGGACATGATGTGTGTGGCATTTGAAGAAGTTTAAATTGGTGTTGATGGTTCGTGAGATGATTAATTGGATGTGGTTGAGACAAAAATCAGAAAAGCCAGCTAAGGATTTTTGAAGTAATTTTAAGTGTTAGCAGTATGAATTTTTAAATGGGGGGTGAGGGAGGGAGGATAGAAAAAATTAGGAGAGGATAATTTTAAGACGCAGTTAGAAGAAAAAATAAATCAGTTTTGTTGACTGACTGAGAATTGAGAATGAGATATTTGTCTGTTACTAAATACTCTTTAGTATACATTCTTCTGTGGAGCTTTTCTTGACTCTCTTTTTCAGCCATTCCCCTACTCAAAAAGCATTTCTCCCAGCACTTAGTGTCCACAGAGAGTATCCTTCCCAATTTGTATCGTGATTTGTTTCCTTACATGTATATTTAGATGGGTATATATCAAAAGTCATTAAGATAATTTCCATGTCTGACTTGAGCCTAACACAATGCTTAGCACATAACCAGTGTTTAATAAATACTATTTGTTGAGTGCATGATAGTATTGTATAATCAATGTATCAATTCAAGAAAAATGATTTTTTATTCATTTATCTAAAGTTCAGAATGTGTAGATGAGTGACATTAAATAAATAATAAAAATAAGTACATTGGCTAAATTTTTCAGTTTCAACTTGGACTTATTAAATTCTAAAGGCAGAGCTGGAGTGTACTTACTATACAGAATACATGTAATACATAGTGTGACATTCCTCTTCCCTCTCTGTTACTTAATAGTGTAGCATATATTCCTAGCAAATATTGCATGTAAGTCAATGTGAGAAACTTTCCGACAAAATGACAGTGAAATATAATATAAACCAAGACATAAGCCTACAGTTACATACCACCAAACATTTGCCAGATACTTTTCTAACTGCTTTCCACATATTCATTAATTTTATTCTCAATATAACCCTATTATCCCTGCTTTATACACAAAGGAACTGAAACACAGGCTAGCTAGGTAACTTGCTAGATGTTACATGTGTATCACATATGTATGTAGCAGAGGCAGTATTTGTTTGAGGCACTCCATACTCCTGACATCTGTCCTTGGAACTGAGATTTTCCTACTAGGACATTACGAAGTTGCAAAAAAAAAAAAAAATCATTAAAATAGTATTAAATTCTACATGATAGTATTTTATAATTGTAAAGGGTGACTTTTTTTTCTCTTTCAAGAAAAAGCGATTGGCTTTTGCCAAACGGAGATTACATGAAGAATTCATAATTGTTTTGAAAATCCCATGTATTTATACATCCAAAATAGTCAAATGCTTCTTATTTTACCAACTAAAATTGAAAGATAAGGATTTAAAATAGGGAAATAATGATGCAAATCTCTCCTATATAGATTTAGAAACCAAAAAGTTCTAGAATACAGATGCAGAGTTGGATATGTAAATGATTCATAGCCTATGTGGATCTTGAAAATAGCAAAAGGCTCTTACTAAAAGAAAAAGCAACACATTATACACTAAGAATTTCTCAAAAAATGTGAATGTGAGAGCTACTAAAATCATGAACACATCATCATTATTATCATTAACATCATCATTTTCATCAGTTGTTTTTTAAATATATATACAGGGTTCATGATACTGAATTAAATGCTGCAAATCCATAAAAATATTTTTAAAAATTGCAAAAGAGCTCAAAAAAAAACCCCCCAAAACCCACCGTGTATTACTAGAGACAGTGGCTTATTTATTGATCAAAGCTTAACAGTTTCCAATAAACGAGAGTATAACATTTTAAATTTTTAAATAATTTATATAAGAAAAATACTCCTACATGAGAGTTACATAAAATTATCTGCAATCAGAGTCTTCTGAATGTTGGAGAATCTGACTCAATATTTGCAACCAATTAAGTTTCCCTATATATAGATTTGACATTCATACTTAAAAAAATCAAAAAGTGCCTTTTTTTCTTTATTATTTTGCTGTGGGTAGATTTATAATTTTTGGATGGAAAGTATTTTTTTCCCACAAAAGTGCTGAGATTTGAAATGAAGACTTGAAGTAAAAATGACAGCCTTTATATGCATAAGTATACAATCAAATTCAGTGATATATTTGTTTTTTTGAAAAAAAGAAAATTTGCTTTTTTTAAAAGAAAAAGTATTCATTTCACATTTCTACAAACTAAAATTAAAAGTAACAAAAAAAAATAAAAACACAGTTGTTCTAATCATAATTGGTATGCTGAGAAATAGGTTAGAATTAAGATAATCATTCTGATGGTTTTTCTGCAAGAGTCAGTAAAAAATAGTGGGTCAGTTCAAAATAAACTGTAGAAAAATATGATGCACAGATATACTTTTTTATGTAGAATGGATATGCTTAAAAATTTGGAGATATTTAATTAAGTTTTTTTAAATTGAATTAAATTCCAGTTGGCTAGATGAGTTTACAGTTAAAATGGTCCTGGTCTAAAAAAATGTTTCTTGTACTTTCAGAATAATAATTTTTTATATACGTTTAACATAGTGTAGTTCTATTTATGTCAGTGTGTGTGTGTGTTGCATAAAAAATAGACTTGAGTATATACTGCTCATTTAATTTCAGTATTCATTTGAATTATCTTTTTTTCTGAAGACCTAAACAAAATAATATAAACATTTGAAAAGAAGATAGGCATCTTATGTGAAGGTGTTCTTCTCTGTAAAATATAAAATCGAATTCTTTTTTCTTCAAACAAATAAATTAGAAGATGATGATTTATATCTCAAGACAACCTTGAGTATTTTTTAAATTGTGATTTCCCCTGATGAGTGTCAGACACACCTAGTTCAGTTATATGGAATTTAACCAAGATCCACAGGTGATGCTGATAGATGTACACACAAAAAATCATTGCTTTATTGCATTTCAAATAATCCTAATTTACAAAAAAACATAATATATTTATGCACTTTCTTGGATTCCCCTGGCATTACCTCTAAAACCTTCAGACACTGGCTTCCAAAGACTGTTCTGAGACATGATGTCTCCATTTAGCATATCTGGATATGTACCACTTGGCTGAATGGACACATCTGCCATTCACTGGCTGTGTTGTTTCAAGGCTCATTAAGAAGCCAGTCAAGTGCTTCTCATCCTTCCCTGTTTTACTAATTTTTACGCTCACTTATCTTTTTTAAGGAACTCAGTCTAGAACATTCTATGTATACACAGTTTAGAAGAAAAATATCTTTCATATTACGTCAAATACACTTGTATTTACAAGGTGTCTTTAAGTCTACCACAATGAAATGAGTCAGAGAAAAAACAAATCTAGTCTTATAAGAGCTAATAATGCAGAAACCAAGAGTTGAATACAGAATAAAAATTAGCTCATGATGGTGTGTGATCCTCTTAATGTGCTATTGAACTTGGCTTGTGCATATTTTGTTGAGAATATTTGCATCTATATTCATTAGGGATATTAACCTGTGGTTTTATTTTCTTATAGTTTTCTTATCTGGCCTTGGTATTAGAGTAATGCTGGCCTCCTAAGATGAGTTTGGGAGTGTTCTCTCCTCTTCAATTTTTTGGAAGATTTTGATAGGGATTGTTAATTCATTCTTCTTTAAATATTTGGTAAAATTCACCAGTGAAACCATTGGTCTTATGCTCTTCTATGCTGGGAGGTTTTTGATTACTGAGTCAGTCTTCTTACTTGTTGTTGGCTTCTTCCAGTTTTCTATTTATTCATAGTTCACTCTTGGTAGGTTGCATGTAAATAGAAAGGTACACATTTCTTCTAGGTTGTCCAATATGTTGGCATATATTTGTTCATAGTAGTATCTTATGATCATTTCTACTTTTGTGATATCAGTTGTTATGTCTCACATTTATAGTTTTATTTGTTTGGGTCTTTACACACCATGATCAATTGTAATTCATCCCTGATATACAAGAATGGTTTAATATCTGCAACTCAATAAATGTGATACACCATATTAATGAAAGATGATCATGTGATCATCTCAATAAATGCAGAAAAAGTATTTGACGAAGTTCAACATCAATTTATGATAAAAACTCTCAAGAACTTGGATTTGGAATGAAAATATATCAACATAATAAAGACCATATATGACAAGCATGAGGCTAATGTTATATTTAATGGTGAAAGGTTGAAATCTTTTCCTTTAAGATCAGGAACAACACAAGGATGCCTACTATAACCACTCTTATTGAACATAGTACTGGAAGTCCTTGCCTAGGAATCAACAAAGGTAAATAAATAAAAGGCATCCAATTAGGAAAGGAAGTAAAATTATATCTGTTTGCAGATAACATAGTTTTATATATAGAAAATCCTAAAGAATCCACCAAAAATCGGTTAGCTCTAATCAACAAATTTAGTAAAGTTGCAGAATATAAAGTCAAAATACAAACATCAGTTGTATTTCTATACACTGAAAATGAGTTATCCCATTTACAATAGCATCAAAAACAATAAAATACTTAGAAATAAATCTATCCAAGGAGGTGAAAGATTTGTACACTGAAAACTATAAGACATTCATGAAATGGAAGAAGATGAAAATAAATGGAAAGATATCCCATGTTCATGAATTGGAAAAATTAATATTGATAAAATGTCTCACTGCCCAAAGCCATTTATAGATTCAGTGTAATCCCTGTCAAGATTCCAATGGTATCTTTTACAGAAATGGAAAACATAATCTTAAAATTCTTTTGGAACCACAAAAGTTTCCAAATAGCCAAAGCAATTTTGAGCAAGAAAAACAAAGATGGAGGCATCAAACTTCCTGATTTCAAACTATTTTACAAAGCTATAGTAATCAAAATAGTATGATACTGGCATAGAAACAGAAACATAGAACATTGGAACAGGATTGAAAGCCCAGAAATAAATCCATGAATATACAATCAACTAATGTTTGACAAGGGAGACAAGAATACTCAATGCAGTCTCTTTAATAAGTAGTGCTTATTAAATAAGTAGAGAAAATGGATATTCACATATAAAAGAATGAAACTAGAACCCTGTCTCACACCACTCACAAAAATTAACTTGAAATGGATTAAAGACTGAAATGTAAGAAGTGAAACCATAAAACTCCTAGAAGAAACATAGAAAGAAATCTTCTTGACATTGGTCTTGGCAATGACTTTTTGGATATGACACCAACAGCACAAGCAACAAAAGCAAAAATAAACATATGAGACTACATCAAACTAAAAATCTTCTGCACAGCAAAAGAAATGTTCAACAAAATAAAACAGCAACTTACAGAATGGGAGAAAATATTTGAAAACCACATATGTGATAAGCAGTTAATATCCAAAATATATAAAAAACACATAACTTAATACCAAAACAAGTGAATAAAGAAATAAAAACAAATAATTTAATTAAAAGTGGGCAAAGGACCTGAATAGACATTTTAACAAAGAAGACCTTCAAACAGCCAACAAGTACATGAAAAGGTGTTCAACATCACTAATTATCTAATCATAGGGAAAGCAAATCAAAATCACAATGAGATATCACCTTACCCTTGTTAGAATGGTCACCATCAAAAAGACAAGCGATAACAAGTGTTGATGAGGATGTTGTGAAATGGAACTCTAATAAACTGTTGCTGGGAATGTAAATTGGTATAGCCACTGTGGAAAACAGTATGGAGGTTCAGTGTGAAATTAAAAACAGAACTGCCATATGATCCAGTGATTCTACTTTGGTGTATGCATTTAAAAAAAAAAGGGGGACCTTCAAGATGGCAGAGAAGTAGGACGTGGAGATCACCTTCCTCCCCACAAATACATCAAACATACAGCTACATGTGGAACAACTCCTACAGAACACCTACTGAATGCTGGCAGAAGACCTCAGACTTCCCAAAAGGCAAGAAACTCCTCACATACCTGGGTAGGGCAAAAGAAAAAACGAAAAACAGAGACAAAAGCATAGGGATGGGACCTGCCTCTCTGGGAGGGAACTGTGAAGGAGGAAAACTTTCCACACACTAGGAAGCCCCTTCACTGGTGGAGACGGGGTGGGCGGGGGGTAAGCTTTGGAGCCACGGAGGAGAACGCAGCAACAGGGGCACAGAGGGCAAATCAGAGAGATTCCTGCACATAGGATCAGTGCCAACCAGCATTCACCAGCCTGAGAGGCTTGTCTGCTCACCCACCAGGGCGGGTGGGGGCTGGGAGCTGAGGGTCCAGCTTCAGAGGTCAGATCCCAGGGAGAGGACTGGGCTGGGCTGCATGAACACAGACTGAGGGGGCTAGTGTGCCACAGCTAGCCGGAGGGAGTCCAGGAAAAAATCTGGAACTGCCTAAAAGGCAAGAGAACACTGTTTCAGTGTGCAAAAAGCGAGGGGATTCAGAGCACCGCCTAAATGAGCTCCAGAGATGAGCGTGAGCCGCAGCTATCAGCTCGGACACCAGAGATGGGCATGAAATGCTAAGGCTGCTACTGCAGCCACCAACGAACCTGTGTGCAAGCACAGGTCACTATCCACACATCCCCTCCCAGAAGCCTGTGCAGCCCGCCACTGCCAGGGTCCCGTGATGCAGGGACAACTTCCCCGGGAGAACAACTGCACACCTCAGGCTGTTGCAATGTCATGCCGGCCTCTGCTGCTGCAGGCTCTCACTGCATTCTGTACCCCTCCCTCCCTGCGGCCTGAGTGAGCCAGAGTCCCCTAATCAGCTGCTACTTTAACCCCGTCCTGTCTGGACGGGGAATAGATGCCCTCAGATGACCTACATGCAGAGTTGGGGCCAAATACAAAGCTGAACCACAGGAGCCGTGTGAACAAAGAAGAGAAAGGGAAATTTCTCCCAGCAGCCTCAGGAGCAGTGGACTAAATCTCCACAATCAACGTGATGTACCCTGAATCTGTGGAAAACCTGACTAGACAACGAATCATCCCAAAATTGAGGCGGTGGACTTTGGGAGCAAATGTAGACTTGGGGTTTGCTTTTCATATCTAATTAGATTCTGGTTTTATGTTTATCTTAGTTTAGTATTTAGAGTTTATTATCATTGGTAGATCTGTTTATTGATTTGGTTGCTCTCTTCCTTTTATATATACATATATATATTTTTTTGTTTTTTCCTTTTTCTCTTTTTCTGAGTGTGTATGTGTATGCGTCTTTGTGTGATTTTATCTGTGTAACTTTGCTTTTACCATTTGTCCTAGGGTTCTGTCTGTCCATGTTATTTCTGTTTTTTTGTGTTTTTTTTAATATAGTTTTAGCACTTCTTATCATTGGTGGACTGGATTTTGGTTTGGTTGCTCTCTTCTTTCTTTCTTTCTGTCTTTTATTATTTATTTTTAATAATATTTTTTTTATTTTTTATTTTAATAACTTTATTTTTTTCCTACTTTCTTTCTTTCTTTTTTTTCCTTCCCTTTTCTTCTGAGCAGTGTGGCTGACAGGATCTTGGTGCTCCGGCCAGGTGTCAGGTCTGAGCCTCTGAGGTGGGAGAGCAGAGTTCAGGACATTGGTCCATGAGAGACCTGCTGGCTCCACATAATATCAAATGGTGAAAGCTCTCACAGATCTCCATCACAACACTATGACCCAGTTCCACTCAATGACAAGCTAGCTACATTGCTGGACACCCTATGCCAAACAACTAGCAAGAAAGGAACACAACACCACCCATTGTCAGAGAGGCTGTGTAAACTCATAATAAGTTCACAGACCACCCAAAACACACCGCCAGATGTGGTCCTCCCAGCCAGAAAGACAAGATCCAGCCTCATCCACCAGAACACAGGCACCAGTCCCCTCCACCAGGAAGCCTACACAACCAACTGAACCAACCTTAGACACTGGGGGCAGACACCAAAAACAATGGGAACTATGAACCTGCAGCCTGCAAAAAGGAGACCCCTAACACAGTAAGTTAAGCAAAATGAGAAGACAGAGAAATACAGCACAGCTGAAGGAGCAAGGTAAAAACCGACCAGACTAAACAAATGAAGAGGAAGTAGGCAGTCTACCTGAAAAAGAATTCAGAGAAATGATAGTAAAGATGATCCAAAATCTTGGAAATAGAATGGAGGAAACACAAGAAATGTTTAAAAAGGACCTAGAAGAACTAAAGGGCAAACAAACAATGATAAAAAAACACACTAAATGAAATTAAAAATTCTGTAGAAGGAATCAATACCAGAATAACTGAGGCAGAAGAACGGATAAGTGACCTGGAAGATAAAATAGTGGAAATAACTACCGCATAGCAGAATAAAGAAAAAAGAAAAGAATTGAGGACAATCTTAGCGACAACTGGGACAACATTAAACGCACCAACATTCGAATTATAGGGGTCCCAGAAGAAGAAGAGATAAAGAAAGGGACTGAGAAAATATTTGAAGAGATTACAGTTGAAAACTTCCCTAATATGGGAAAGGAAATAGTCAATCAACTCCAGGAAACGCAGAGAGTCCCATACGGGAAAAATCCAAGGGGAAACATGCTGAGACACATATTAATCAAACTATCAAAAATTTAATACAAAGAAAAAATAAAAGCAGCAAGGAAAAAACAACAAATAACATACAAGGGAATACCCATAAAGTTAACAGCTGATCTTTCAGCAGAAACTCTGCAAGCCAGACGGGAGTGGCAGGACATATTTAAAGTGATGAAAGGGAAAAACCTACAACCAAGATTACTCTACCCAGCAAGGATCTCATTCAGATTCGAAGGAGAAATGAAAACCTTTACAGACAAGCAAAAGCTAAGAGAATTCAGCACCACCAAACTGGCTCTAAAACAAATGCTAAAGGAATCTCTCTAAGTGGGAAACACAAGAGAAGAAAAGGACCTACAAAAAAAAAAAAAACCCAAAACAATGAAGAAAATGGTAATAGGAACTTGCATATTGATAATTACCTTAAATGTGAATGGATTAAATGCTGTAACCGAAAGACACAGGCTTGCTGAATGGATACAAAAACAAGACCCATATATGTGCTGTCTACAAGAGACCCACTTCAGATCTAGGGACACATACAGACTGAAAGTAAAGGGATGGAAAAAGATATTCCAATCAGATGGAAACCAAAAGAAAGGTGGAGTAGCAATTCTCATATCAGACAAAATAGACTTTAAAATAAAGAGTATTACAAGAGACAAAGAACGACACTACATAATGATCAAGAGATCAATACAAGAAGAAGATATAACAATTGTAAATATTTAGGCACCCAACATTGGAGCACCTCAATACATAAGGCAAATGCTAACAGCCATAAAAGGGGAAATCAACAGTTACACAATCATAGCAGGGGACTTTAACACCCCACTTTCACCAATGGACAGATCATCCAAAATGAAAATAAATAAGGAAACACAAGCTTTAAATGACACATTAAGCAAGATGGACTTAATTTATATTGATATTGATAGGACATTCCATCCAAAAAGAACAGAGTACACTTTCTTCTCAAGTGCTTATGGAATATTCTCCAGGATAGATCATATCTTGGGTCACAAATCAAGCTTTGGTAAATTTAAGAAAACTGAAGTCATATCAAATATCTTTCCCAACAACAATGCTATGAGACTAGATACCAATTACAGGAAAAAAACTGTAAAAAATACAAACACATGGAGGCTAAACAATATGCTACTAAATAACCAAGAGATCACTGAAGAAATCAAAGAGGAAATCAAAAAATACCAGAAACAAATGACAGTGAAAACACGATGGCCCAAAACCTATGGGATTCAGCAAAAGCAGTTCTCAGAGGGAAGTTTATAGCAATACAATCCTACCTCTAGAAACAAGAAAAATCTCTAAAAAACAGCCTAACCATATACCTAAAGTAATTAGAGAAAGAAAAACAAAAAAACCCCAAAGTTAGCAGAAGGAAAGAAATCATAAAGATCAGATCAGAAATAAATGAAAAAGAAATGAAGGAAACAATAGCAAAGATCAATAAAACTAAAAGCTGGTTCTTTGAGAATTTAAACAAAATTGATAAACCATTAGCCAGACTCTTCAAGAAATAAAGGGAGAAGACTCAAATCAACAGAATTAAAAATGAAAAAGAGAAGTAACAACTGACACTGCAGAAATACAAACTATCATGAGAGATTACTACAAGCAGCTATATGCCAATAAAATAGACCACCTGGAAGAAATGGACAAATTCTTAGAAAAGCACAACCCTCTGAGACTGAACCAGGAAGAAATAGAAAATATAAACAGATTAATCAAAAGCACTGAAATTGAAACTGTGATCAAAAATCTTCCAGCAAACAGAAGTCCAGGACCAGCGGCTTCACAGGCAGATTCTATCAAACATTTAGAGAAGAGCTAACACCTATCCTTCTCAAACTCTTCCAAAATATAGCAGAGAGAGGAACACTCCCAAACTCATTCTACGAGGCTACTGTCACTCTGATACCAAAACCAGACAAAGATGTCACAAAAAAAGAAAACTACAGGCCAATATCACTGATGAACATAGATGCAAAAATCCTCAACAAAATACTAGAAAATAGAATCCAAGAGCACGTTAAAAGGATCATACACCATGATGAAGTAGGGTTTATCCCAGGAATGCAAGGATCCTTCAATATACGCAAATCAATCAATGTGATACACCATATTAACAAATTGAAGGAAAAAACCGTGTGATCATCTCAATAGATGAAGAAAAAGCTTTCAACAAAATTCAACACCCATTTATGATAAAAACTCTTCAGAAAGCAGGCATAGAGGGAAGTTACCTCAACATAATAAAGGCCATATATGATAAACCCACAGCCAACATCGTTCTCAATGGTGAAAAACTGAAACCATTTCCACGAAGATCAGGAAAAAGACAAGGTTGCCCACTCTCACCACTATTATTCAACATAGTTATGGAAGTTTTAGCCACAGCAATCAGAGAAGAAAAAGAAATAAATGGAAACCAAATCAGAAAAGAAGAAGTAAAACTGTCACTGTTTGCAGATGACATGATATTTTACATAGAGAATCCTAAAAATGCTACCAGAAAACTACTAGAGCTAATCAATGAATTTGGTAAAGTAGCAGGATACAAAATTAATGCACAGAAATCTCTTGCATTCCTAAACACTAATGATGAAAAATCTGAAAGAGAAATTAAGGAAACACTCCCATTTACCATTGCAACAAAAAGAATAAAATACATAGGAATAAATGTACCGAAGGAGACAAAAGACCTGTATGCAGAAAACTTAAGACACTGATGAAAAAAATTAAAGATGATAGAAACAGATGGAGATATATACCATGTTCTTGAATTGGAAGAATCAACATTGTGAAAATGACTCTACTATCCAAAGCAATCTACAGATTCAATGCAATCCCTATCAAACTACCAATGGCATTTTTCACAGAACTAGAACAAAAAATTTCACAATTTGTATGGAAACACAGAAGCCCCCAAATAGCCAATGCAATCTTGAGAAAGAAAAATGGAGCTGGAGGAATCAGGCTCCCAGATCTCAGACTATACTACAAAGCTACAGTAATAATGTCATTATGGTACTGGCACAAAAACAGAAATATTGATCAATGGATAGACAGCACAGAGATAAACCCACTCACATATAGTCACCTTATCTTTTATAAAGGAGGCAAGAATATACAGTCAAGAAAAGACAGTCTTTTCGATAAGTGGTGCTGGAAAACTGGATAGCTACATGTAAAAGAATGAAATTAGAACACTCCCTAACACCATATACAAAAATAAACTCAAAATGGTTTAAAGACCTAAATGTAAGGCCAGACACTATAAAACTCTTAGAGGAAAACGTAGGCACAACACTATATGACATAAATCACAGGAAGATCCTTTTTGACTCACCTCCTAGAGAAGTGGAAATAAAAACAAAAATAAACAATTGGGACCTTGAAACTTCAAAGCTTTTGCATAGCAAAGGAAGCCATAAACAAGATGAAAAGACAACCCTCAGAATGGGAGAAAATATTTGCTAATTAAGCTACTGACAAAGGATTAATCTGCAAAATATATAAGCAGCTCAATATCAAGAAACAAACAACCCAATCCAAAAATGGGCAGAAGACCTAAATAGACATTTCTCCAAAGAAGATATACAGATTGCCAACAAACACATGAAAGGATGCTCAACATCATTAATCATTAGAGAAATGCAAATCAAAACTACAATGATGTATCACCTCACACCGGTCAGAATTGCCATCATCAAAAAATCTACAAACAATAAATGCTGGAGAGGGTGTGGAGAAAGGGAACCCTCTTGCACTGTTGGTGGGAATGTAAATTGATATAGCCACTATGGAGAACATTATGGAGGTTCCTTAAAAAACTAAAAATAGAATTATCATCCGACCCAGCAATCCCACTACTGGGCATATACCCTGAGAAAACCATAATTCGAAAAGAGTCATGTACCAAAATGTTCATTGCAGCTCTATTTACAATAGCCAGGACATGGAAGCAACCTAAATGTCCATCGACAGATGAATGGATAAAGAAGATGTGGCACATATATACAATGGAATATTACTCAGCCATAAAAAGAAATGAAATTGAGCTATTTGTAGTGAGGTGGATGGACCTAGAGTCTGTCATACAGAGTGAAGTAAGTCAGAAAGATGAAAACAAATACTGTATGCTAACACATATACCTGGAATGTAAAAAAAAAAAATAAAGTTTCTGAAGAACCCAGGGGCAGGACAGGAATAAAGACACAGACGTAGAGAATGGACTTGAGGACACTGGGTGGGGGAAGGGTAAGCTGGGATGAAGTAAGAGAGTGACATGGACATATATACACTACCAAATGTAAAATAGATAGCTAGTGGGAAGCAGTCACATAGCACAGGGAGATCAGCTCGGTGCTTTGTGTCCACCTAGAGGGGTGGGATAGGGAGCGTGGGAGGGAGACACAAGAGGGAGGGGATATGGGGATAAATGTATATTTATAGCTGATTCAATTTGTTATACAGCAGAAACTAACACAACATTGTAAAGCAATTATACTCCAATAAAGTTGTTTAAAAAAAAGTTAATCACTATCTTGAAGAGATATCTGCACCTTCATGTTCATGGTCATATTATTTACAATAGCCAAGACATGGAAACAACCTAAGTGTCCACTGATGAATGAATGGATAATAATATATATATATATAACATGATTTAGCAATAAAAAAAGGAAATCCTGCCATTGCAAAAATGTGGATGGACCTTAAAGACATTATGCTGAGTGAAATAAATCACACAGAGAAAGCCAAATGATCTAACTTATAATGTGAAATCCAAATAAAGAAGAAAAAAACCAACAAAAACAACCCAACTCATGGAAACAGAGAACAGATAGGTGGATAGATGGTTGTTGGAGATGGGGATGGAGCATGGGGGAAATGGGTGATGGTGGTGAAGAGATACAAAACTTTCAATTGCAAGATAGACAAGCCTTGGGGATGTGATGTACAACATGGTGACTATAACTAACAATTCTGTATTCTGTATTTGAAAGTTGCTAAGAGAATAGATATTAAAATTTCTCTCACAAGAAAAAAAATAACTGTGGGGTGATGGAAGTTAACTAAACTTACTATGGTAAATCACTTTGCAATATATACATGTAACAAATCATCATGTTTTATACCTTAAACTAATACAATGTTATGTATCAATTATATCTCAATAAAACTAGAAAAAATTAACTGGTACTTCCTTCATATTTTTGACTAATATTTCCTAAAATTTTCAGTTCACAGTCTACTTTATGGGAATAACTGAAAAATTTTTGTGCTTTTTCTCTCATCCCATGTGCCCACAAGATCTTGCCAATCATCCAAAGAAACCTACTCAGCAATAATTTTTCTTTGGGGGATGGAGGCTGTCAAATTTGTTTACCTGCTATTGTGAAGTACAAGAAGTCATGACATGTGGAATAAGTGGGAGTAATACTGTCTTATTCAGTTTTGACCAGTAGAGGATATGGGGGACAAAGATAGACAAGTGTGTTTAAGTTTGATTAGTACATTTCTAGTATGAATCCCTCAATATAAGCACTCTTCTTCTCTTATTTTCCCTTTTCTGAGTAGAAATTTCACTCAAGGAAAATTTATCTTAGTAATCTGAAGCATGTTTTTCATGACCTAGTTGATCTACTTTGTCATATGCTATATCTAGACCAGTTCTCTGGATTAGGTAGTGTTAAATATTTATATCAGAATTTATATTTTTAAAAATACTATATTGACCATACCAAGTGTTCATGAGAATATGGAACAACAAAAACTCTCATACACTGATGTTTGTAGTATAAAATTTTAAAACCACTTTGGAAATTAATTTGTCAGTTTCTTTAAAAAGTTAAACATATACCAGGACTTCCCTGGTTGTCAAGTGGTTAAGGCTCCACACTCCCAATGCAGAGGGCACAGATACAATCCCTGGTTGGGGAACTAAGATCCCGCATGCCGTGTGGTGCAGCCAAAATAAATAAATAAATAAATAAATAAATAAATAAATAAATAAATAAATTAAACATATACCTACCATATAAATCAGCTATTCCATGCTTAGGTTTTTATTCAAGAGAAATGAAAATATATATCCATACAAGCAATTATGCAAATATGTTTTAGCAGATTTATTTGTATTATTGGACACTGGCAACAACTCAAGTGTCCATCAAGTGTTGAATCGCTAAATAAATTGTGTCATATCCATACAATGTAATACTACTCAGCAATGAAAAGTAATGCTCTCTTAATATACACAACAATTTAAATCTCCAAATAATTATACAAAGTGAAAGAAGGAAGATCAAAAATGTATATACATTGTGTGATTCCATTTATGTAAAATTCTAAAAAATGCAAACTAATCTACAGTGACAAAAAAGCACTCAGTGGTTACCCATGGATGGGCTGAGGGATGGCAGGACAGGATGTAGGGATGATAAAAGGACATGAGAAAACTTTTGGAGGTGATTGTTATGTTCAATTATATTGATTTTGGTGATGATTTTACAAGTATATACATATGACAAAATCTGTTAATTTAAACACTTTATATATGCAGTTTACCATATCCAATTATGGCTCAGTGAAGCTAAAATATAAATAGATCAAATACTGTTATTTCTAATTATAACCTCTATTAGTTATCTACTGCTTTGTTACAAATTACCGGAAACTTACTGGCTTGAAATGACAGCATTTATTATCTCAGTTTTTTTGACTCTTTGGATCAGGAGTCCAGGCACAGCTAATCTGTGTTTTCTACCTCAAGGTCTCTCTCAGGCTGTAATCAAGGAGTTGGATAGGCAGTAGTCATCTCAAGGCTGGGCTAGGGAAAACCCACTTCCACACTCACTCACATGGTGGATGGTAAGATTCAGTTCCTTGGGAACTGTTGGACTAAGGGTCTTAGTTCTTTGCTGTACATTGGTGATAGGCTGCCCTTAGTTTCTTGCCATTTGAGTCTCTCCATAGGGTAGCTCAAAATATGGCAGCTTGCTTCATCAGAGTAAGCAAGTAAGAAGAGTGAGAGAGCATAAGACAGATAGAGACAGGGAAAGAGAGAGAGAGAAGGCATAAATCACAGTCTTTCTTCACCTAATTTCAGAAGTGACACCCGACTTCTTTTGTCATATTCTATTCATTAGAAGCAAGCCAAGAGCAGGGGGTTACACAGGAGCATAAATACCAGGAGGAAGGCATCACTGGGAACTATTTCAGAAGCTGTCTAACATGTATTTTCAGAGAATTTATTAAAGACACTGGGAATAGAATATATATTAATTCATTATACACTTAGTGTCTCACAAGTCATTTGAATAAATAATAATTATTGTGAAAGAGTGTCTTAGAAAAAAATTCCCTTACAGAAGAATTTTGCTACAACAGTATCATTTAAAATAACTTTATTTGTGTATTATCTCAATGATGTTATGCTTGGTAATATTCATTTGGGCCCAACTTCAATCTAGCCATTAATCACCCTACTATCTGTGTTTGGGGTATGTTGTATGTTGTGATAAAATATAAAAATTTATAACATGTGCTGTGTCCTCAAGGAACTAATGATCCTGTTGAAAAGATAACCTATAAAATGTGAAAAAATTCTAAAATAGATTTAATACATATAAATGATAAACTGAATGACACCGACACTAAATAACCCTGAGGTTGTCAGAGGGAAAAATGATAAAGTTGAAGTGTTTTGGAAAGGTTTTATTTAAGAGTTGAGGCTTAAGCTGGGCCTTGAAAAACAGTGCATTTGTCATTGTTTTCCCTACAAATATATGACCTTTCTTAATATTTGAGGAATTCTCAATTGTGTATTTTTTGGCAAGAAGAAAAGTCCTGCTTCCCAAGGTACATGTTTCCATGCCAACTGGCATGAAGTGCACTGGCAAATGATTCTATCAAAAGTTTCTACCTAGAATTTTTCATATGGAGCAAATTAGACATAGACGAAATAAATTCCTTTGTGCTGGTGTTGTATGGCGATGTGTTCTCTGCTGCTGGGCCCTCCAGATCTGCTTTGATTTTTCTTGATTTTCTAAGTCTAGTTGTCCAGTCTCCCAGTAACTCTGTGGGCTACTCATAACTTTCCTTTTTGCTTAAGATAGCATCTGTTTCGCGTGCTTCCATTCAACAACTTGGTTAGCACAGCCAAATGTCATGCAGGCACAGAACCACTCGAAGTTTGTTTCAGGTTAGTGAGACAGCACGGACAGAGGGCTATGCCCTTACACTATATTACGGTATTTTAAAACGATTTGGTATTTTTCAGTATAATTAATAACATGGACAGATGTGTATGTCTGATCTAGTAAGCATCTCTCTGACAAGAACCATGAAGTAAACAGATAATGCTAATTAGACAACAGCTGTCTCTGATAAAGATGAATGTGCATATTTTTAGTCTTAAAATTTATAAAAGCTTTGTACAGCTTCATGGAATTAGGGACTGGAAGAAAGTTGTATTGTCAGGGCTTGCAATGATAACAGAAGAATGTCCACCTGTTACACATCTGTCCTTGCAATAGCTTCTCTACTGGAAAATGGAACTTGTAATAGAGGAAAGATCAGCAAGAGTAACCAGTTTTCCATGATTTTGGAGTATAGGGTAAAGGAGAGAAGGTGGATGCATCAGAAATTTAATTCAAGACTCCTTTACCTCTCTCATTGTCCTATTTACTTTTCAGATGAGAAGAATGAGTCTGCACAATACCTGGGGATGAAAGAGAATAAACCCTTGACTTTTAGAAAATTGTCTTATGTCTATGTGAATACTAGCCCCTTTGGAGATGGAATAATTTCTAAACCCGGCTAAATGCCAAATAGTTTACTTCATTGTTGCAGCAACAATAAAGATCTTAAATATAAAAAAATATTTTTCAGCTATTAACCCAGCCTTTAAAAATAATATTTTATTACTACAACCTGGAACTAGATGGCTTTAGATGGGACTATAAAACCAGTAAAGCATTCAGCATAACATAATATGAAAGTCGAGGTGATGCTATTTAATAAACATTTAAGTCCATCTAAAGCCATCTGCATTTTTAATCACTTTTACCTCTTTGCTGACCTGAAAGGGAAACTGCTATAGAGTAGCACTTGTTTTTATGCATATCATTGAACAGTTGGCTTCTGAAGTTTGTGGAATCCATTTCCAAAGTGAAGGCTGACGTTTTAATGTGACTCCCTCTGTATTCTGTTTTGGCTACACCCGTAAGTACTAGAAGTGCAGAGTTAACAGTGCATTTCGCTCTGACTTCAGCATTTACCAGTAAACCTAAATAGCATTTTGAGAGGAGTACATAATAAATGCATTCAGACACTACAGCTGTTTTTTGTCTGTTTTCCAAACACATAATGTACTAATTTGGAAAAAAATCAACAACAGCTGCAAATACATGTTAACAGCAAGGTCTTCAAGGGAAGGCCTTAATAGGTTTTGTTAATCAGCGGTGAACCAGGTGTGAATAAATAATTAACATGCTTAAAAACAGAGCCCTGTTGCCCCTACTGCTGTAGCTAAAGTTCTGATAGCCTTTCCTCTAAGTTCAGGATTTAACAGCAATATTTAAAAGAGAAAAATATTTAAGTTGTTACCAATTCAATAAAACTAAAGTAAGATTAAAAGAAAAACAGAATATTGGATATGGATACCAGGAGTTACCTTATATAATCTAAGTGCATTTTAATCTTATAAATAAAAGTAGATGTCAAATAATCCATTTCATTGGCATATTACTATTATTATTATTATTGAACAAAGAGCTAGTGCCTGTGAGTCTAGAATTGATTAAGCACAATTTACTTCATGGAGAACATATCAGTATATTTATTAAGATTCTGATTGTTACATTTTCCTTTTGAAGAAAGGAAATGTTATAAAAGATACATGGTCTCAACAGTAAGTGACTATGAAATGCACACCAGAACTCTGTGGTTATTACCCTTAAATCCTGTGCTGTGTCAATAAACCTGCATGTATTTTAAATACTTACTGTGTAAGGGAGTAGAAAAAAGTGTAAGACATTATTTTTATTGCATGTAAAATATAATTGATGAAATCCTAACTTTTGTTAAGATTTAATATTTTGTTGGATATTAATAAAGCGACATGATAGAAAAGTTATCATTTTATAGGAGAATGTACCAGGCTCTGGGTTTAGAATAAGTTGGTGGTTCTCAAAGAGCTGTCCCAGGACCAGTTGCAGCAGTACTACCTAGGAGCCTGTTGAAAAGGCAAATTCTCAGGCCCCTTCTCAAAGCTACCAAATCAGAAATGTGTGGGTAGGGCCCAGAGATCTGTGGATTAAGAAGCCCCTCAGGTGATTCTGATGCTCGCTAAAAATTTAAGGCCAACTCTCTATGCTTGTCACTAATTCATATTAGAGTAATGTTAATTGACCATGGCATAGTTTGATGACTAAAGCCCACATCTGGGGACAAAAGCTGTTTAGTATGCCCCACACTGTCAGATAAAACACCAGCTGTTGGTGTCTGTCACTGAGGCTTGCTGAGAGGTACCAAGGAGGAGAAAAGTCACATGCCACCAAGTTATTTTTCTGTTGCTATAGGAAGTGGCCTGTGTGGGAGATCACCTGTTGCAGAAGTGCATTGTTCCCAAGGGATGATTGTCCCTCCCTTCTTCAGCTAATGCGGATTGAGGAGATTAAGGGTAATTTACTCTCCAAAGCTAAAAGTGGGAACTTCAAGTTACCCTTTCCAAAACTCTCACTCCTCCACCAATAGCAGCATTGATGTTGACCTGTCAACTGATATTTGCAATCAGAATGCCGAAGGAGACCATGACAGATGCTGCTTAGAAGGAAGGTTACAGGAGTCTTCCATAGATGATATGAACACCTTCAAAAATGCTTAGGCTTTGAGCTATCTTGCCCGTTTCACACACCCCAGTGGCATTTGTCTAGAACATTCTTCTACAAGAGGGCCATTCATTAATATGGTGGACAACTGACATTGGAGGATGAGGAAGAGAGGAAAGGGCCAAAGAAAATCATCAGGGAAGGTTCAATCCCTGCCCACTAAAGGCCCACACTCTATAAAACTAACTGTTAGGAACTGAATGTTTGTGTCCCCCCCAAAATTCATATGTTGAAGTTCTAACCCCCAAGGTGATGGTATTTGGAGATGGAGACTTCGGGATGTACTTAGAGGGTACGTCCCAAAGAGGGTCATGAGGGTATGGTTCTCATGGTGGGATTAGTGCCCTCATAAAAAGAGACACCAGGGAGCTTGCTCTCTTGCTCTCTCCATGTGCAAGTACTGAAGAAGGGCCACGTGAGCACACAGTGAGAAGGCAGTCCTCTGAAAGCCAGGAAGAGAGCCTTCACCTGAACTCAACCATACTGGCACCCTGATCTTGGACTTCTCACCTCCAGGACTGTAAGAAAATAAATTTCACTTATTCAAACAACTTACATTTGAAAGTGAAGAAACAGAGCAATTATTCGAGTGGACTAAGGTCACAAACTAAGGGCAGGTAATTTAACTTGTGTTCTATTAACTTAAAGAAAACTTCCCTGAGTAAATTTCTGTTAAGCCACCCAGTCTATGTAATTTTTGTTTTGGCAGCTTGAGCAGATTAATACATTAAATGACTTTTGTTCCTTGTGAATATTCTTGGGCTTCGGGAGAGATGGTATCCCTCTCTTCGTCCAATCTGAAGAAACACTGCATTTTTTCAAAGGCAAATTCTTCCCCTCTGGATCCTAGTGGGAATTCCATTGATCTGAGGGCAGTGAGGATGTGCTTGTGGGAAGGGCACTTCTCAGCCAGCCTTGTGGGGAGGTGGCTGGCAGCTTTTTCAATTTATTAAGGGATATAATGACCTTTCATTCTCAGCTCAGCAGCTGTGTCCCCATGTCTAGAACTTGATACTGAAGGACATCCTGTCATCCTCTTTGAAAAATGAGGAGTCTTTTCTCAAAATAGGAGTGCCAAAATTAATTATAACCATGTTATAATCCCACATTTACTGAAAGATTACCATGTAAGAGGCCATGTACTAATACAACATAAATGTCTAATCCTCCCAACCAGTCTGACGATGGGTACCATTAGCGTTAGGTGAATTGTGTCATCCCAGAATTTACATGTTGAAGTTCTAACCCCCAGTTCTTCAGAATGTGACTTATATGGCAATAGCATCTTTACAGAGGAAATCAAATTAAAATGATGTTGTTAAGGTGGGCCCTAATACAGTATAATCGGGGACCTTATAAAATGATGAAATTTGGACAGACAGGAACACAGGGAGGAGAGTGCGTGAAGATGAAGGCAGCAATCAGGGTGATGCTTCTACAAGCCAAGGAACACCAAAGAAGCCAGCAACCCTTTAGCCAGCAGCTAAAGGAGATTCATGGAACAGATTCTCCCTCCCACTCCTCAGAAAAAAAAACAAAAAAATAGCCTTGTCTACCTTGATTTTGGACTTCTAGCCTCCAGAGCTGAGAAAATCAATTTCTGTTATTTAAGCCACTCAGCGTGTGGTACTTTGTTAATGCGGTCCTGGGAACTAATAGAGTTAACATTACTATTTTATAAATGAGGAAATTGGGTCTAAAAACTCATTAATAGGTTGTGTAGTGGATGGACACTACGGTGGCTCCCATGATCCCCGCCTCCCCATGTTAATTCTCTTGTGATCCCTACCCCTTAAATGTGGGTGGGACCTATGATTTACTTCTAACCAATTCATTATGACAAAGGTGATGTGACTTACATGATTGATGATCTGCACTGAATTCTGTTACATAAGATGGTAACATCTGTCTTACTGGGGACTCTCTTTTGCTAGCTTTAAAGAAGCCAACTAACATGTCATGAGCTGACATATAGAGGGGGACATGTGACAAGGAGCTGCGGGCAGCCTCAGGCTGACAGTAAACAAGAAACTGAGGTGTCTCATTCTGGCAACCCTGAGGAACTGAATGCTGCCAGCAACAACAGTTTGGAAGCAGATCCTTCCTCAGGGGAAACTCAGATGAAAACCCAGCCCCAGCCAACACCTTGATTATAACCTTGAGGAGAACCCAACTAGGCCATGCCCAGACCCCTGAATACAGAAACTATGAGATAATAAATGTGTTTTTTCAAGCCACTTTTAAAGTTTATTACTTTTAAGTTTGTGATCATTTTTTTTTCAGCACTAGATAACTAACACAGGTGGTACTGCCTCCTTAAAACTCTATTGTTAGCAGACAAAGAAAATTCCCATCCAAGTTTTGTTGAATAAAAGACCTGGAAATCCCAGAGATTTTTTTTTTGAATCCAACATTCTGTTGTACAGAGAAAAGGGCACCACACTTAAAGACAATGGTGAATTTAGGATTCTGAATTTAGAGTTAGAAGATTTGATTTTAAGCCCTGTCACTGCTACTTAAGTGACAGTAGGACCTGGGGCAAATTTATTAAAATCTCTGCTATAAAATGGGATTAATACTATATGTGAAAGAACCTAGTATAAGGTGTGGCATTTACTAGGAATTAATAAATGCTTCTTCTTTTACTTCTCCACCTCCTTTAATTCCCTGACAGAGCCATGTATACACACACACACACACACACACACACACACACACACGGCCTGGGACCTGGGATTAGGTAGGCTAGTACCTTTGAATAAGTCGGGCCATAACTAAGTTAAATTAATTAACAAGTGACACGAGGAGACTGGTATTAGGTCGCATTTTAGTGACGATACAAATTACAACACACTATCATATTATCTTACATAGCTTCATGGCATTATTTCATGAACTTCTACAAATCACTGGTCCATGAGAAACATGTGCACAGCTTAGTCTCAGCTGCCATTTTGTTATGGATATAATTTATTTGTATCTATTATTTTTTGCAAATAATACTTTCAATTGACTGGCCTGATTACCTGAGGGTTATATATTCTATGATGAGTTTGGCGTCATTTTAACCATATAGCAACAGTGGAATAAAATGGATAATTTGGGGCTCAGGGTGGGTAGAGAATAAAGGAACTCTTGCACTGGATACTGAAAACCTAGGGAGTTATTGCCTTAGGAGAGGTGGAGTTATGAGGACATCCTTACAAATTACCAACTAGAAGGGAAGTAAAAGAATCAACCCAGAATGAGCACCCAGCCTCCGTGAAGAAGATAGCTCACCCAGCATTTCTGTATAGGAAGGAGTTATGATTCTGGTGGGAAATGAATAGGCAGGGAGACTTGTTTTGAAGCTGTGTCGGCATAGTGATTTATATTAGATCAGAAAGTCTCACTTACCTGTACTAAAGAAAGGGGATGGGTAAGAAATGAAGACCTAGTGTCTAGAAAATCACTCTCTTGACAACATTTCTTTTATGGTTGTGAAACCTTGAGCAAATCTCAATTCTCTCATTTGTAAAATGAGAATCATAGTGTATAACTTATCCGGTTGTTGTAAAATAAAGCAGTGTACATTAGCTACTTGACATGATACATGGTATATAGTAATTACTCGATAAGTTGTGTTTTTATAAAAATGTCATATTATTAATCAAGAACCTAAAAAGTAGTAGTTTATCAAATCAGCCACCACTATAGGTATACAGAACTCAATGTAATACTTGGAAACTTATTTTCTTTCTGAAGAGTTTTATATTTTCTTCTGGATAAAGTTGGCCTTATATAACCAATTTGGTACAAGAAATAATTGCTACTACCTGGCGATGTACAGGGACACTTTGCTTCAATATGAAGCATGTGTTCTGAAAGGTGACAGGGATGTTTACATTTATTTTAGCCAGCCAGAGATATTCTCTCTCTGATTTTGTTCGTGGAATCTGACTGCTTTGTTTTCCATCAAACTGAGGCAGATTTCAAGTTTCCATTTATTTTCAAAGGCCCATGCACATATTCTTTTCTCTTTTTATACTCATACAAAATGTAATTTCTCGAAAAGTGTGCATGTGCATAATATTGAGCTAGAGCCGTCCATCACATAAGTGATACTTAGAAGATAAACAAAACACATTAACATTTAAACAGAAATGAGTTTGGTCCCATCATGTTATCTACTTCTGATATAAGGACAGTGAGAAAGAGGCACGGAACAAAAATACCTATTGGGAAACATGATTGAACCTGCAGTAAAGCTGGATTCCTGTGATGGGGAAATGTTTTATAATGAGGTACGACTTGAGTTAAACACCTGGTGCTTCCAATATCAAATTAAATCACCCCTTTTGAACTCAATTTCACTCTTGAAGTAACTGTAGTTTTGTGTTGTTTTTTTTTTAAACACAGAGTGAAAATAAACTTATCAACTATAATTGTGCTAAATTGTTCCTAAGGTAAGGGAAAGCTGGTTTCAAAAAGGCCACATTATCATCTCTTCCTAATTAATAAGGCCACATTCCATCTTTGTATTTATTCATCTCCATAAATTAATTTTGATAAATGATTGCATAATGTCTGTTTTACATATTTCCAAGTGTGGGTTACCATTTTATGTCATCCCTTCTTCTACTCAGTTTCTTTAAATAGGTAGGTGTCTTAGTCTACCTGAGCTGCTATGACAAAATACCATATACTGGGTAGCTTATATTTCTCATAGTTCTGTAGGCTGGGAAGTCCAGAATGAAAGTCCCAGGAGATTTATTGTCTGGTGAGGGCCTGCTTCCTGATTCATAGAAGGCCATCTTCGCTGTGTGTCCTCACATGTCAGAAGAGGCTAGGGAGCTCTTTGGGGTCTCTTATAAGGGCACTAATGCAATTCATGACCTAATCATCTCCCAAAGGCCTTACCTCCTAACACTAGCACATGGTGTAGGGGGAGGGGTTAGGATTTCAATGTATGAATTTAGGGAGTGGGAGACATGACCATTCAGTCCATAACAGTAGGTGATCAAAATTATAATTTAACACAGCAATACTACTATGCATAATGATAGCCAACATCTATTAAATACTTTCTTTATAGCAGGTATCATCCTAGGATTTTTATATACATTAACTCATTTCATAAGGAAGACCCTTCATATTGCTTACCTCTCTAAGGTTAATAAGAACTACTAGGGCTTCCCTGGTGGTGCAGCGGTTGGGAATCCGCCTGCCAATGCAGAGGACATGGGTTTGTGCCCCGGTCGGGGAGGATCCCACATGCCGCGGAGCAGCTAGGCCCGTGAGCCACAACTACTGAGCCTGCGCATCTGGAGCCTGTGCTCCGCAACAAGAGAGGCCGCGATAATGAGAGGCCCGCGCACCGCGATGAAGAGTGGCCCCCACTTGCCACAGTTAAAGTCCTTGCACAGAAACGAAGACCCAACACAGCCAAAAATAAATAAATAAATTTATATATATAAAAAAAAAAAGAACTCCTACTCTCTAAACCTACCCTTGATTCTTCAGCATAATATAAATAAGATCATCTGGCTGCCAAGAATGACACAAGATTCCCTAAGACTACTGTGTTCTTTTCCACCTCTGAGCCTTGGCCTGTGTTTTGCTCTTTGTCTAGAATGCTCTTTTGTATCTTTCCCCTTCAATTCCAATCATCTTTTAGGACTGGTTTTAGATATCACTCTCTTTAGGGAGACTTCCTTAACCCAGTAAGACTAGAAAGGGAACCCCTTCTTTGGACCCAGAGTGGTGGATACTTCACTCCATCATAGCCCTTACCAGATTGGGAAACTTCTTGTATATGTTACGCTCTTTGATTATAGGGACTACATCTTGTTTATCATATATAGCAAAGTGCCAGGGCACAGTGGGTAGCCAATACATACTTGGTGAAACAATGAATAATTAGATTCATTATATTTCTAATTCCATTTGGATTACTTTCCAAATAACTCCTGGGTTATAAAACACAACACAGAAAGGAAAGGGAGTGAGTATTGCAGGGCAAGAATATTCAGTTACTAAAGAACAATTTGTTTTTTTGTGAAAATCCTAGATAAGTTGAAGAAAGGATAGGGAAATAGATCTCAGAGCTTCAGACAGTTAATTCTAAGGATATTAACTTTAAAATGTCCTCAGTCAGGGTTATTTTTTTTGCTCTTTAGTTATTGAGGGATTTTCAAGTCCATTTAAAAAGCACTGCCAAAAACGTATTAGTAAGAGTGATTTAAAGCTAATGGTAAGGAAATTGGATGAACAAAAAGACAGAAACAAAGAACAACTCCAAAATAAAATAAAAATGCAAAATAAAAATCTTCACTCTATGGGCCTTCAGAATGAGCAATCAAACTACTTACATTTCTGCAAGGTAGATTAATCTGTTTCTTAAGAGTGAAATAATGTTAAAACTAACTACATTTCCTTGTTTTTAAAAGGTTTTTGATGATTAATGATACCTCTAGTTTGAATGCTTTGAGGACTAATATTTAAACGGGAATCAAGTAGTGTTTAAATACCAAACAACTTCTTTGAATATTTAATCTATGGCTTTCAGAAATCAGATACAGAAATAAAAACCATATATATATTTTAAGATAAATATTGAAAACAAATCAGAATGATGTGTGCTGTAAGTGGCATGCATTATTTATAGAATCGATTACAATCAGAAGTATTACATATGCACATATATCAATTATGTTAGAGTTCAGATATTTAATAACTGAAGACTTTCATAGCAGCCTCTGAACTAATTATAAAATGAACAAGCTATTATCCATCTTTCCAGATGTTTCTGAAATATCTTTGAATATTTAGCTTTGTTTTGAGCCAGCTGTTGTATATTAGTTTTATAAATTTGACAGGAAATTAAATTTATTAATCAAATATATTTGCATTCATTTTTTTTTCACTAAATCTTACCCGCAAGGATTCAAATCTAGAAGAATTATCTAAAGGGATTTTCTCAAGATGACTGAGACATTATGAAACTCTGAAATAGAATGTCTTGAAAGTCTTAGGGTTAAATATAATACCATTGTCATAACAAATGCCCAAGAAATAGATGCTTTAATTATTACATAACATTGACAAGACAACAGCTATGGTTACGAGTTTAATCTTATGGTGTGAACAGAATTTGTTTTCATAGGTAGTTAGTTGATCAGCGTGGAGCTAAACAGTAAAATACGTGAATGAAAGAACCCATCTGATTTCTTGGCATTGCATGGATTCTATGTGGTTGTGGAGGTTGCTCCAAATGTTCTGATTTCATTTCATCTTTCCAGGCAATGGAGACACTGACTCTGGGGTGGAAGTATCCACATAAAATTGAAGGCCTTATTCAGAAATGTAGTTTTCCTTCAATGTAAAGACATGTCTTTCCTGTGTACAAAGATGAGCTCAGCAATTACTAGCAGATATGAATAAATAAATAAATAAATAAATAGCAGCTGCCATTTATTGTGGCAGTAATTGTACATACTTGATATCATCTAATTTACAATCTGTTTGCAAAGAAATATCTGCCTTTGTCTATGAGGGTCACAAGTCTCAGAGAGGAAATTGTTTTCCCAAAGTCAACGCTGATGATGGGAGGTAAATTGAGCACTGAGCCAGAATTGCATGGTCCAAGCCTGTACTGTGAACCACGGTGCTACACTTCTTGTCCAACGCATAGGTGCTTCTTAGAACACATTCTCAGGTTCCCTTTTGCTGACTCATTGCGAGGTGCCTCTGATTAACAATTCTCAATAGCACAACCAAAAGAGAGGGTTAAAATATCTTGGATCAAATACATCTTATTTCAACGTAAAGCTAATATCTTGAAAAAATCGGAGATGAAAATAAAACATTTATTATTAGATTTTTTCCCATATCTATGCTTCAGTTTTCAGGCTTGTTGTGTTTTGTTTTGTTCAGTTTTGTTTTAAAGTCCTCGAGGTCTTCTAGCACCTTGTTACTCTAAGGTAGACCAAGGACCAGCACCAAGGGCATTTTATGGGAGCATCTTAGAAATGCAGACCTTAGGTTCCATCCAGACCTACTGGATCAGCACCTGCCTTTTATCAAGATCCTCAGGTGATTCATAGGCACATTAAAGTTTGAGGCTCACTGCCCTAGCAGGCCATGAGAATGCTTTTAAATAGCCCTGAGAACCAGAGAGTAGACACAAGTGTTATAACCTTTCAAGGATTAACAACTCTATTTTGATATTGCCCATACTTCCAAATGGGAACAGAAGCTATTTCATAAATAATCAATCAGCTGTCAGTTCCACCCTGGTTCTCAGCTTCAGCAATTATTTCCCTAACAGTTGACATCACTTGATTTCCATCTGTAGGACTCCCTCGCCTTGCCTCCTATTTCTGGAATCAACCCTTATCTATGAAAAGAATGGTTTACCAACTCCAAATTTGTTATCTGTGGTTTGATTTCAAGTCATTCCCAAATGCTGTCCTGGTTCCTGCCATTTATGTAACTTGGCTTCTCTCTTGTTCACTGCTCCTCTACCTTCAGGCCAATAATGTCTCATATATTAATCTCTCTCTCTATCTCTCAAGATTTGTATTTCCTTTTCTTCTTTCTATCTTCTTGGTGACCCGTACCTCTTGAGCTATGTCCTACTTATAGTTTGCCTCCTAGATTTTCTGGTGGCTTATGCCTGCTCAGACATTCTATGATTTGGCTTCAGTATTCAATGATGGTAAACTATGCAACCACTAGTTTCATGTTTCACTTTGTCCAGAAAAGAATAACAAATACAGATCAACTCATAGTAAATCAGTTATTACGGATATAATTTTTTTAATGTACAGATTAACTATGAACTTGCAAACTTAGTGTCTAACTCTCCTACAACTATAGTCTGTTAGTTTTTGATGATCAAGAGTTTGATTTTCAAAATTACTGAACTTAGAAAAATGTGGTAACTTTAGGTCTTTTAGACTTTTTTTTCAGAATCCACTAAGAGCAGAAGATATTATTAATTCATTATATGAAATGGAAGTTTTGGCAAAAACAAAGTCTACGAAACTTTAGAAAACAAATGATAAAAGTCATTCAGAAAATTACACTTAAAATGTAAATTATACTTAAAAGGTAAAGACTTAGTGTTAGGTTTATTATTTGAATGTGAAAGAAAGAAAATGAACCTTAAGTCTCTGCTGCCTGGTCTTTTTTTCCGGCCCAGGAAAAAGACCAGGAATCTTGACCATCTTCAAGATTCTGGTTTTGGATGTATGTGCCTACCTATCCCAACTGCCTACAATGAAGACAGAGGTTTTTGCAGAAATCTACTCTGTGCCTCACTTTTCCTTCACTCTGTGCTTCAGGCCTATCTAAATGCTGCCTGAGGTCTAACATCTTAGAACAAAATACATTCACTGCTCTCTGTCATGTTACATTTAATCCCTTCTATTGTCAGCATGCCCTCTAAGATTCACAAGATCCTCTCTTTTTCCACCAAAAAAATCTCTCTTTTGATTAGTACGAAACTATGTTGCCATAATCCCCTTCTCACTGGCTTCTCGATGTCCATTTGTTCTGTCTCCAAATAGTTCTGTCTATGGCTTTCACATCATCTGGAACGCCTCCTGCTCCCATCATGCCTGTTTCTCTAGTGAATTTATCCAACTTCCACAAAACAGTAAATGAGTTCAAACTGTTCCACCAATCACTTAAAAAAAGCTTTTAGAATTGAAGATTTTATGTATGGAGGTATATATATATTTACCTGTACACACAGATATAGGAAAGTACATATATGTATACAGATCAATGCATTTTCAGAAACTGAACACATTCATGTAACCAGTTCTCAGATCAAAGAAGAGAACATTTCTGCCCACTCCTTTTAGCCACTTTGTACTAAGACTAAGACTTCATTCATACCCATTTTCTGTGCTCCCCACCACCGTCAGCCAGGATGGGCTAGAGTATACTGCAGTAATAATCTGATTCTCAGTGGATTAAAAGATTAAAGATTTTTTTTTTTCCAATGCTACGTATCCACTGAGGCCATTGCAGTTCTGCTAAACCTTAACTTTATTCATTATCTGAATTTTTTTTTCCTCATAGTAAGAAAATTGAATTATGGAGAATTACACCCAGATACCTGAAGGCTTACATTGTTCATATTCTCTTTTAACCATCTTTCTTTGAATTCTACACAACTCATATATTTCTTTGAAGAGTTAGGCCAATTTTCCAATTTACAGCAATAAACACTATCATTCTCAACACAGAGCATATTGATTGCATACCTACTATTAAGTACTGTGTATACCCAGTATTAAAAACTGTGTTTAGTCCTATTAATCAGTAAGTATAAATAGGAGATACGGATTTGAGTCAAAGGGCATAAAATCCCATTGGACGATATCATAGGGGTTTTGCTTATAAGAGACTACTTTTCCCCTTTTTGTTGGACAATACTATCCAAATTGCACTCAAGGCTTGTACTGAGGCTTTTGGCCCACCCTTGAAGTTTCTCTCTTATGTTTACAGAATTGTAAGGTAGTAGGTAAATATTTTTTGTCCTCACTGATTTTATGTGTCATAGTGAAACACTTTTGTCTAATTCCAGTTCACAAAGATTTTATTATGTTTTCTAGAAGCTCTATAGTTTGAGGTTTTACATTTAGGTCTATGATCCATTCTGAGTTGGGTTTTATATATGCTATGAGATATGAATCAAAGCTCTGATTTGATTTGTATATGGATATTCAATTTCAAATTGTTCCAGCACCAATTTGTAGAAAAACTATCATTTTCGACTAAATTGCCTTTTGCAGCTTTGTCAAAAATCAATTGTCCAGATACATGTGAGTCTATTTCTGAGTTCTATTCTGATTTTTAAAAAATCTATCTTTATGCTCAAACCTCAGCTTCTTAATTACAGTAGTTTTATAATAAGTATTGAAATCACAAAATGTTCTCCAAATTTTTCTCTTACTTTTTTAGCTATTCTAGATTCTTTGCATTTTGATGTGAATATTAGAATCAGTTTGTCAATTTTTATTTTAAAAACCTGCAGTGATTTTGACTGGATTATATCAGATCTATATGTCACTGGGGAAAATTGATATCTTAACAATATTAAATCTTCTGAACTAAATTTCACCTTTCATTTGGGTCCTTATCACTACAATACATTCTCCTTTTCAGTTTATCTGTTTTGCACGTCTTTCATCAGGTTTAGACCTACATATTTCATTGCTTTTGATACTAGTGAAAATGTTATTTTTTTTTAATTCAAATGTTAGCATAACCCTGTTGTACTTATTTAAGTGATTGCTTTAGGATTTCCAGTATATATCTTTAACTTATCACAGTCTACTGTCAAGTGATATACTACTCCTCAAGCAGCATATAAATCTTCCAACTCCCCCCATAAACAAACAAACAAACAAACAAAAAACCCAAAGCAAGATAAAACCCTGGCCTCTCTTGTAGTTTGTTCTGTAATTCTAGCTGCCTTGGTCTTTGTGGACCCACAGCTCTGTCTCCTCAATTCAGAAAGACTGGAAGCCTCTACCTTGTCTCCCTTCTTTCATTCTTTTAAAGAAATAACTTGGACAATCATAGGGCTTACCTCATTGGTTCCCTGTGGTAGGCTGAATAATAGTCCCCCAAGATGTCTACCCCCTAACCTCCAGAACCTGTGAGTGTTACCTTATAGAGCAAAAAAGTCTTTGCAGGTATAATTAATTTAACAGTCAGTCTTTCAGTGGGGAGCTTAACTTACGTTATCCAGGTGGGCCCAATGTAGTCACTATGCTCCTTAGAAGAAGAATGAAGGAAGCATCAGAGTCAGAGGAGAAGGTCATGTGATGCTGGAAGTAGAGAAGCAAGTGATGCACTTTGGAAATGCAGTTGGGAGCACAGGCCAAGGAGTTCAGGGGACCCTAGAAGCTAAAAAGGGTGAGAAAATGAATTCTCCACTCAGAACCTCCAGGGAGAATCAGTCCCGCCCACACCTTCACTTCAGCCCACTGAAACTGACCACTAGAACTGCAAGATAATTTTTAATTCTTTTAAGTCATTAAATTTTCAGTAATTTATTACAGTAGCAAAAAGAAGCTAATACATTTTACGTCTTTCAGGGGTCAGTGTCTTTTGATTACTAATGTTCAGTGCCTTAAAAACCATTATTTTGTATGTTGTGTTTGTTTGTTTGCTTTTGGCTATTCCAGGCTGGAGGGTGAATTGATCCCTACTACTTTATCTGGACTGAGTATGGAAATCCAAATATGTTTTGTAATTTTCAGAGAATACAAAAAGAGAAATTCCTTGAAGATCCATGTGCGGAGTTGCTTGTTTTAGAGGTGAAAGTTAGTATTCTGAAGTGTATGATTTTATGCAGTTAATGAATTGATGGTAGGGAAAGTGAGTGGCATAAAGATGGTGTCTTCAACTAATAGAAAAAGAGAGAGAAATTCATACTCTCGTGTAGTGGAAGTAGCATAGTATGGTGAAAAGGCAAAGAGCTTTGGAGTCAGACTTCAGTTTATTTCTTGATTTTACTCCCTTCTTTGTAAGTGAGGTAAGACATTAACTACTCTAAGCCTTGATTCTGTCATCTAACAGACAGGGATAATGTTCTATGATTGTTGCAAATCATGAATGTAAAGGACTGGGCACATAGTAAGGATTTAATAAATGTAAATTTCCTGATTCATAATGTCTTCTTTTTTTAAAATTAATTGTTATTAGAGTATGGCTGCTTTACAATGTTGTGTTAGCCTCCACTGCACAACAAAATGAGTCAGCCATACACATGCAGATATCCCCTCCCTTTTGGATGACTTCCCTCCCAGTTAGGTCACCACAGTGCATTAGGTAGAGTCCCCTGTGCTATACAGTATGTTCCATCAGTTGTCTATTTTATACATAGTATCAATAATGTATATGTGTCAATCCCAGTCTCCTAATTCCTGCCTCCCCACCCCTTTCCCCCTTGGTATCCATACATTTGTTCTCTACCTCTGTGTCTCTGTTTCTGCTTTGCAAATAAGGTCATCTATACCATTTTTCTAGATTCCACATATATGCGTTATAATATGATATTTGCTTTTCTCTTTCTGACTTACTTCACTCTGTATGGCACTCTCAAGGTCCATCCACGTCTCTACAAATGACCCAATTTCGTTCCTTTTTATGGCTGAGTAATATTCCATTGTATATATGTACCACATCTTCCTTATCCATTCCTCTGTTGACGGACATTTAGGTGACTTCCATGTCTTGGCTATTGTAAATAGTGCTGCTGTGAACATTGGGGTGCATGTGTTTTTCTGAATTATGGTTTTCTCTGGGTATATGCCCAGTAGTGGGATTGTTGGGTCATATGGTAGTTCTATTTTTAGTTTTTAAAGGAACCCCCATACTGTTTTCCACAGTGGCTGTATCAGTTTACATTCCCACCAGCAGTGTATGAGGGTTTCCTTTTCTCCACACCCTCTCCAGCGTTTATTGTTTGTAGATTTTTTGATGATGGCCATTCTGACCGGTGTGAGGTAAGAACTCATTGTAGTTTTGATTTGCATTTCTCTAATAATTAGTGATGTTGAGTGACTTTTCACGTGTTTGTTGGCCATCTGAATGTCTTCTTTGGAGAAATGTGTGTTTAGGTCTTCTGCCCATTTTTTGATTGGGTTGTTTGTTCTTTTGATATTGAGTTGTATGACCTGCTTGTATATTTTGGAGATTAATCCTTTGTCAGTTGCTTCGTTTGCAAAGATCTTCTCCCATTCTGAGGGTTGTCTTTTTGTCTTTTTATGGTTTCCTTTGCTATGCAAAAGTTTTTAAGTTTCATTAGGTCCCATTTGTTTATTTTTGTTCTAATAAGAAAGTGAGGTATTAAGCAACAGAGGAATTCTGGAAACTGGCTATCAACTCTTCTTAAAAAATGGTTAGGAAGAGGGAAGGAGGGTTCGGACTCACTGGTTAGTAGCAAGGGGCTCTTGGATGAAAACTGGAGCGTTAAGGAAGCAATTGTAAATTTTTATATGGAAAGTGATACCGTATAGTTTAAAGTTGAGACTTGACCTGTCTGTAAGAGCTTTTCAAATTGGAGCTATCCTTGAGTTTCAAGGCTGAGCTAGAGTTGAGCCAGCACTGAGCGCCAAAAATCTTTTGTTCCAAAGAAAATACTTAGAATGATTAGGTTAATTAACTTCAAAGTAAATCCAAAACTGCTTGGCCTGAAACAGCCCCCTGATGGAGCCACCATCTCCCTAGTGAGCTCTGGGGCTTTTGTAAAAGGAAAACAGCACATACTGACTGCCTAGAATTCAGAATTTTAGCTCTTGAGCCACAGGACTTCACAAACCCTACACCATCCATCCTGAGTTTCCTTCTCCCATCCTCTGACCTCAACTCCATCCATCTGTGACTGAGCCATTGCCTTTTATCTTCTGCTCACCTCTGTCATCATTCCATACATGTTGATCTTGGTAATTGCTTTTTATCTTCTGCTCACCTCTGTCATTCCATACATGTTGATCTTGGGAACTTCCTGCCTGTATCTGGTCCAGGAACTTCTCCTGTCCTTTAGAAACCTCCTGAACTCAAATGAGCAGCTCACACAAAAGTTAATTTATAGAATGAGGTTACATAACTTTTCGAAGATTTTTAAATTCTTTAAATTTCATATTATTCTGTCTTAGAGGTAAGCTGCCTGGTTTGAATCCTTGTCCTTTTTTTTTTTTTTTTTTTTGGTTGAGAATATTGGTTTTTTTTTAAACAATTTTATTGAGATACAGTTCAGTTCATATACCATGCTATTCATCCAATTGAAGTGTGCAATTCAATGGTTTTTATCATATTCACAGATTCAGTCTTCGAGCATTTTCATCACCTTAAAAAGAAAACCAGCAATTTTTGGCTATCATCTATCCCTATATCCCCCTGAGCCCTAAGCAACCACTAATCTACTTCTGTATCTATAGATTTCCTTATTCTGAACTTTCGTATAAATGGAATCGTATAATATGTGGTCTTTTGTGACTGGCTTCCTTCACTTAGCATAATATTTTCAAGGTTCATCCAAATTGTAGCCTGTATCAGTGCTTCATTCCTTTTATGGCTGACTAATATTCCATTGTATGGATATATTGTATTTTGTTTATCCATTCATCCATTAATGAACATTTGGATGGTTTCTATCTTTCAGCTATTAGAAATAATGCTACTGTAAACATTTACATACTAATTTTTGTGTGGACATATTTCATCATTTCTCTTGGGAGGAGTGGAATTGCTCTTAGGAGTGGAATTGCTGGATCGTCCATTATTTACTAGCTTTGTCACTTTGGAAAATACACTTAATTTTTCTTAGCTTTTCCTCTCACTCTCCTTTATTTAAAAAGACAAAAATGTACCTTCATTATCAGATACCTGTAAGAATTTTATGTATATAAAAGTGCTTACAACTGTCTGGTGCATGATAAGTACTAAATAAATTTATAATTATCAGTATTTCAAAATTATGCAAATATATTTTGATAATTATTGACTATGCTTTTGTTATAGCACAAGTTTATATTTAATACAGTTACTTTAAAAAAGCTTAAAAAACCTCAAAATATTTACTAAATTTGGGGTTCTTTTCTCTTTAGAAAGCCTAGATGTTTTAACCATATAATCCTATCTTTCGATGCCATTATCAGAGGCATCAGAATGCTGTCAGAGGCAACAGACCTAGTGGCTGTTTCAGAACTGCTTTTGCAAACTCAGTGCCCTAGAGTACCAAGAGGTAAGGGAGTCAGACAACTTATAGACTTTGAAACATTGGTTTGTGTTATTTAATCCATTAAGACAGAAGTAAGTGATCATGGGAATAGGCTATGTAAATAATATATGTTACTTATTTCTAATAAGGATTCCAGAGACAATCTAGTGCTTTTCAAAATGTAATATGCCCGAAAATCACCTAGAGATCTTGTGAAAATGTGGATTCTGAATCAAAGTCGTGAGTGGGGATTAAGCTTCTTCAAGTATAACAAGGTCCCAGGTAGTATGTCTGTGCTGCTGGTTCTTGAACTACACTGTGAAGAGCAAGGTTTTAAGATGTGGAGGATTAGAACAATGACAGGTGAATAATTGAAGCTCTTTAGCTATTTTGAAGTCTACTATTGTACACCAGGTACATCTCTTACACATTTGAGAGGAATATATTCTGTGGTTTTGAGGTTCTTTAGAAATTGCAATCATAAAATATCCCTCTTAGATGTTATGTTTCTCTTAATGTTGATTCATCCCATTGGTCATTTCATTTGTGTGGCATATTCTATTTTAGAACTAGGCTACCAAGTATATATCCATTAGGAAGTAAAGATAAAATTGGCAATCTTCTGATTGATCATACATGATCATAACATAAACATGATGAGTTGAAAATTGGAACATTTTAAAAATCATTAAAATAATTAAGTTGCCTATAAAATACCCAAAGTTTATGTCCTCCCTCCCTACCCTCCACAAAAAAAGTTGTAATCAACAGAACTATTGCCATAGATAGTAATAGGTTCATATACATGTTGCCTAATAAACAAAAAATAAAGAAAAATGTTGGCTGAGAAAATATCTGAACCCAAGAAAAATCTCTGAAGACTTAAATTTGATAGTAATAATTAGAAAAGAGCAAATCATTAACATATTTTAAGGCAAAGACTTTGAGGAATAATGAATTTTCAAATTAAGGTTTATATTTAACTGAAAAATATAAATATATCAAAATATTCCATAGAAGAGAATTAAATGTTCCTTAGCAGTAGAATCCCAAGAATAAATACTTTTGAAATATTCAATTCTCTCATCTCTTTCCAGAATAATTTATTTACTTCATGTGCACAAGCATTCTACTTCCAAGTGATCTTGTTTTTATCCCGTTCACATTGGTGTCAGGTCTGTTTATCCACTGTTTTTCAGATTCCCTGTTCTTAAAATTAAGATATTCTGTGCTAATGAAATATTGCCTAAGGTTTGCAATGCCATGAACTAATAGAAATTTATTTTTAATAAGGGATTTAAACCAGAATAAAACCAAAATAAAATGATACAAGATAGGTTTGCTTCTACAAAAACGGTCTTTGCTTTTTCCACAATTTCCTTTAGTTTACTTGATTGTTATTTCTAATTACTGCAGAATTTTACATTTGGGTCCAACTACCTTTTAATACTGTTATCTCTTGCAGTGTTCATGACAAGTTTGAATGTAACCATGGAAATCATTTTGCTACCACAAATTTTACATTCTGACTTTGATGTAATATTAAGATGATTATGGATTACAGTTCAAAATTTAAAAGATTTAGTAGTAAGATGACAAGGAATAAAATGTTAAACACTTAAAAGTTAACAGATTTATGTTATAATGAACATTTCCAAGGTTCTCTTTTTCTGTTTGAATATATTCATTAGAGGGAATAATACAGTTTAAGAACCTCTAAATATATGAAGTTGTCATATTATTACCAATTAAGTTCAAAAATTATTCCTTCAGTGAGAACAGATTTGGTTTACTATCATTATAAATGTAATCAATTAGGTGCAATAAGTATAAAGTCAGTTGCTGTCTTATAAAATCCGTATTCTTGATTGTGTCAAACAAGTGACTTTCCAGATATCTCTGATTCATTTAATGTGAATTCATTTAGCTTCTAACAAGTGCCTGAAGGATGTAAGTCACTGAAATGGGTGTGATTTGTCTGTATTTTAATTATTTGGAAGGTACTGAGCTGGTTACTGTGATAAAGAGTGGGAGCTGCCCCTTGCTCTGCTTAATTTCAGGAATTTATTAAAATGATATATTTTGGCTTCAAAAAGAAAGACACTCTCAGCGTCAGAAAAGTAGAAATCCTAGTGAGCTAGTCAAATGCCAGCTCTTAGATAGTAGACTGCTTTCCCATATGTTATTTTTGGAGTAATGAGGGGATCTTTAAATAACTCTTTATGGAACTATCATTTTGACTTACTTCATCATTTCATTTAGCTCTCTGCTAAAACATCCCAACCTAAGAGAGCCTCCCCTGAAGACTCTATGTAAAATAACAATTCTCAACTCCCAGCTCTTACACCACTGTATTTTTTTCCTCATAGCACCGGTTACCCCTTAGGATTGTATATCCTTTGTTTAAAAAAAGCCTATAATATAGTTTAAATATTTTAATATACCCACTGGCATATAATTTCCATGAGAGCAGAGGCTTTGCCTATTTTACTCATTGCTAACCTAGCATCTGGAGCAATATCTGGTAAATAGTAAGTGCTCAATAAGCATGTTTTCTTGAGTGAATAAATGAATATATTACTTACCGTGGGCATTGCCCTTCAGCAAAGTATGCAACTTACATATTTGACACCACCCTTAGACTTAGGCAGAGTGATCAGAGTTGATTTCTACAAGATACCAAAGTAAGGTAGGGCAAGTCAATTGCACGAATAGAGCATGGGCTCACCATTTGCTCAGAGGTCTGTTTTTATATTTTATTTCTTGATATCTAACTTATCCTTGATTTACATATATTTTTTCTTTCACACTAATCTTCTTTTTGCAAATCAGAATGGATTGGTAAATAGTGAAATAGATAAAACCAAAATAAATGAATCTTTATTGTACAGCTGCTGAGGTTTTCACAAATGGTTAACAACAAGAAATGAGAGGAACAGATAAAAGAACATGGGTGAGATGGTTCTGGGTACACTTAATTCTCATTTCTTTACCCAATATGTAACATTTGGGAAACACATTTAGTAGGCTCTCTTGTTGTTTTTATTCAAATCACTGTTGCTAGGAAAAGATGACTCTTCAGAGTGCTGTATTTTTTAAAAACAATTTAGTTTTAAAATATTTAATATTTCTTGAAAGAGAGTCCTCTAATACAATGTCCTTGCTGTCCAAATGAAAGTTCATAGCAATTCCATGAGGATAAAGGGTAAATTCTAAAGGAAAACAAATTTGGGTAGAGGACCATCTTCCTGTATTTGTTTTCCTTTATTTATGTTTCTGTCTATACACCATGTCGTTGCTCATGTGCCTCTGGGCACTGTTAGAAATGATCAAGACGTTATTAACAATTGATCTTTTACATCTAACTCAGGATAAAAACTAAACTAAATCAATAATTTTACCATTGTACAACACTTTGCTGTAACTTACTTCTAGGGTAATTTACTGTGTATGTGCATGAATGAGTGAGAATTTTATCCCCAAGTGTGTCTTCAACTCAGCCTTAAGGCACTGTGCAAAAATGTCATTTTACTCATTCTCATATTTTACCTGCCCTGGACAATTATAATTTTGGATCTACTAACTACAATTAATGTCTACACATTTCAAAGAAGGGAATGTGGTTCCACAGGTGTCGTGTCGTTTGTATTCTTATACTAACTGATAAACTTAGGGCTCTGTATTGGATTTACAGAAAACTCACTGTGAGAAAAATCACTTTACAATCAGCTGGAGACTCCCAGGAGGTAGATTATTCCCTGGGAATAAATGTGTGACTGTGCGAGAGAGACAGAATCAGGGCTGAAATTTCACTTGTCCATTTCACTACAGCTCGGCTAAATGACTAAGCAGTGTGGTAAGAATATGAAAAGAAGGGGTCCATTAAGAGAGTCTCCAGGGGGTTTAGAAAATGAATCTTGCGGTTACATGATGGGCTTATCTGTGCCTTGTAGTTCTGATCTGAGTTGGTCATTTGGGGACGGGTCTTAACTTTCCTTGCTCATTTAAGTAGTAGTAATGGATCCTGATCTCCACCAAACAAAAATAAAAACATAGTGTTAAAACAAAAATGGAAACTCCACAAATCCTAACTTACTATCTAGAAGTAAAATATTTACTGGGTGAACCCAAGTTCTAAGGCTACATCAGAAACATGAGTGTTATTTGTGGCTGGGCCCTAAGTGGATGAGGGAGAAGACTATAAGCAATGAATGGTTCTGATTCTGACGCAGGCTAATTAAGTTACATTAAGCAAGTCATTTGACCTTCCAGGACTTCCATGGTTTCCTCATATGTAACATAAAGATGATTCCTGTCTCAAAACATCTCTAAAGTGATAAAATGATATTGTGGATACAAAAGGGCTTGGAAAGGCTATGACAGTCATTGAAAATAAAACTATGAATAACATTTTCTGTTTATGAAGGTATATGTGTGTATGTACATATACATAGAAATTGGTATATATATATGCATATATATCAGGTAAATAGATGGTATATATGGATTTTACATTATTATCCAGTTTATTTATGAAGTAATTTTGGAAAAAAAATAAGACTTGAATAAATATTTGTGGATGAATAAAGATTAACAGTACTCTAGTCAGAAAACAGGTGAATCATGAGAATTACTGTAAACTTAACCAGGTCAGTTTGGTCATTTACAATTAGTGGATGAGTTTTGGTAGATATAGATAAATCTCCCATAGTTACAGATGGTTGGAAGTTTAGGTTGTTCTCCCACAAACTTACTACAAAATAGAAATGAAGGCAAATCTCAAATTCATTCTACCTCATATAAATACACAGTTATATGAAGCCTCAGGTTTCTAATCTTTTAGTCCCTTTTGATAGTATCTTTCTTTAAAGCCTCATCAAAGCACATGCAACAGTATTCTAGCTAAATTTCATGCGAGAGTGAGGTGATAACACCTGCCTGTAACTTTCTGGACATAGGATCTATTTTTTTTAATGTCTCACTGATGAAGTTTTTGAGTGCTGTGGCATAACCAAATTTTCCCCATAAGCTCTATTGTTTATTTTTATGACTTGATTTTTGCATAGCCCAGTGATTTCTGGGAACATATATATGAGGCTTTATTGCAGAACTGACTATATTTAAAGTAAAGCTTCCTATGTGGTGTTTTCAGATGGCTGTAGTACTGTCCAGAAGCACAAACAGCATATGTCACCTGTGTAGAATCTATGCAACTCTATAACTACTCTTTCCCTTTTCTTTCTTTCTTTTCTTTTTCTTTCTTCCTTTCTTTCTTTTCTTAGTTTTTTTTTCTTTCTTTCCTTCCTTTCTTTTTTTTTCTTCTTCTTCTTTTTTTTTTTTTTTTTTTAGTAAGAAGTGGTCAGTGGCCTAAGCACATCTGGATAATATTGTGCTGGGGGAAAGGAATATAAGTGTGCTTCTAGATAAGCCATGGGACTAACTGAAATTTTTAAAATGCAGGATGAACTTTCTTCTATCATTTAACTTGGAATTTGCCCTGATTGTTAATTTTATTTTCCTCAAGTTTTCACATATCACAGAATCCTATGTAATAAACTATTAGTATTGCGTGAGTAAATGTAAATACCCATAGAAGAACAGCTTGAAACTCCCCCCTTAAATACACCAGTGACAGAGCTAGTATTGTAATGGGTAATGGCAACACCTGTCAGGCAGGAGCTGCTATAAATGGGCCAAAGTCATGGCCAATCCATAGAGATACTAGTACTCCTTTACTGAAAACAGAATATAGGGTCTACTTTTTAGTCTCACTAAAAGACCACTATGTTGATTAATAGATATAGCAATAATTTTGTCAAGTTATTTAAATTGAAGGAAAGTATTTTACAATCATTTTATTTTTCTTGTATACAGAATTACAGAACCAAGAAAATTAACAATATTAAAAAATAGATATTGTCTAAACTAATGTTGAATGAAATTATAGAATCACTGCAGCAAGTTTTAATTTATCAAATAATAACCACATGTGTGACTTTAACTCCCATGTTCAAGTCTATCAGCTCAGAGAGTATCCCACATTCACTGGTTCTCAGTATGATTGAGCCCTTGTAGGAATAACAGGGAATTTTAAATACTTTCTGGGCAATCAGTTGCATTGTTTCAGTGACATTTCTTCTTTGGACTATGGGTCACTGCCTCAAAGGTTTGTACCAATAACCATGGAGATTTTGTAATGTTCAAAATGAGGGTTGTAGTGATATTCATTTCTAGGCAAAGCAGAATCCTATTAAATAGACTCCACACAATTAGAAAGCTTTGTCAGAATTGTCCTACATGTATGTATGAGCCTTAATTATTTCTGTTTAAAAAAGATGAACCTCAGGTTCTGTAAAACCCCAAATTGTTTATTGAATTATCAGTATGCATTTGGAGTAATCAGTATATTCATATTCTACTGAATACTAATAATTTGAAAATGTGTGATACATGGATTATTTATATCAGTGCTGAAACAGATCATTCAATGAAGCAGAGCTCTTTGAAATGGAAACCTTCACAGACTTGAGTCATTCAGACCTGAGTTAAAATATTAGATTTGCCACTACTTACCTATAATTTCTGTCATGTCACTTAACTGCTATAAGCCTCAAGATATTCATTTATAAAATGGCTATTATGTCTTCTTTACATGGTGGCTATAAGAATTAATTGAGAAAATATAATATTAAATTCCCGGCATACCCATTCTCTGTGCAAACAAATTGGTTCTAAGTCCCTTTAATTCTCTGATCCTAGTTTTGAATGGTATTTTATGACATCTGTAATTCAATACTTGATGTCGTTTTATAGACTATACTTGATTTATAAAAGTACTATTTTGTTAGGTTTGGAAGATCAATACTGTGATCTAAGCTATAGTATAGAAGATACAGTAATGACTTTCTCCATTATAACTTGATAATGTTAATAATAGAGATTATCGGCTTTGGTAAATCTTGTAGTAATTCAAATATAGCCACAAAACTCCCACCAAAGCTCCTCCTGCTTGTGATATCACAGTGGCTAGCAGCAGCAAATTTTTCACAGTACCAGCAGAATAGTAAAGTCTCCTCCAATGGAAGGAAGCTTACATGGTTGATCAAGTATGGTAATTGCCCAATGAAATGTGTAAATAATGAAATGTACTACAGGAGTTGAGGTGTCTTCTTCATTTGTATCTGATAACCAGTTTTGCTTTTTCCTAACTACATATTGACAACAATGTATTGGGAAATCAGAAACAGTTTTATTTGTTTGTTGTGTATATATCACCCAAGAGATGCCTGAATATCTTATTGGTAAACAATGGGTCTACATTCAAATTTGATTGATAGGGTTGCTTCTGGAACACATGAGAATAAGTAATTTTCTTGTGAGTCACACAGTCCTTATATAAATGATATGAAAAGAGATTGTGTGGATAATATTAAAATAAATCTACAAAAGTCTTTAATCACTGAACGTTTAAATTTAACTTTCTTAGAGCAGTATTTTTTATCCTTGAGGTTTTATTATTAAGAAGAAACCAGAATAAGTAAGAGTCCTTGTTTGGGGGGGGGGTATGTTTGTTTGCTTATTTTTATTTTGCAGGAGTTATTACATATTTAAAGTTATTTTGTCACTGGCGATCTTGTGAGGGACATAATAGAAATAAATTCCAGCTGTCTCATTTTCCTACAATTGGACCTAAGGAATCTTAATAGGTCCTTTGATCAACTGTACAGATTAGGTAACTGCCTTTTAAATGGCATGAAATCATCTGTGTGAATCCAGTGTCATTAATATTCATTTTGATCTGAAATTTGTGTATTTTACCTACTTTACTTGGAGAAATTTAAGAATATGATAATAGGTGTACCATGTTGTAGAGAGCTTAGGATTTTTCCTGAAAGAATCAGAAAAGTCCTCTTACTTAAATTGTTTCAAGTTAACTTTTCAGGCCTGAGACATCCAGATTTTTTTTTTTTTCAGTTGACTAGGCAAAGCAAGGGACTTCATGAAATAAAAATTTGGTGTTGAGAGATTTCAAGGAGGGATAGCCTTGGTGAACTGCCCAGTCTTTGGATAAAAATACTAAAAGGCTAAACCTTTTGAAATGAGGATAAATAGAAAGAGATGGACTTTTAAAGGGACTGACTCAGGTTTAAATCATCTCAAGCTGATGGAATTAAGGTGTTCTGAGAGTGCTAGTTTCCCTAGCATAGACATTTATCAGATGCAGTTATAAGTTCTCTCTTATGAAAGAGAACAGTTGATATTATATTAGCTTTGTAATATTTTATGTACATTTTCTAGTGTGCAATTAAAAATAACAAGACATTTCAGGAGGTAATGACATATCACTGAAAGCAAGAGAAATAACAGACAATAGAAACAGACCTATAGAGAATCCAAGTAATGGAGATATCCAGAGTAAATAATATGAAAGATTATTGAGATTGGTATAGAAGTATAAAATATTTTAAGAAATAAGTATAAATTCTTGATGAATATATAATGAAAAATGTTTAACTGAATTTAAGAGCTAAATCAATTAATTAAACAATAGATTAGGCACAGGTAAAGAGATGAAGTCTGTGAATAGGGACATGGGGCAAAAGAAAATATCAAGACAAATTTAAAGAAACAAAAAAAATAATAAACACAAAAGGTTAAAACAGATATATGATAAAGGTGACAGTATAATTTATTTCTAAACTGGAAGAGTTTTTAAAGTAAAATTCATCACTCAGTTAACAGATATTAATTGATATTCATAGGTGGAAAGTTTTACAGATTGGTCAAACCAGGACACATGGTCACTCTACACAGATGATATAGTTAAAAGGCCAAACATTCCTGAAAGTATAATTCAAGCCACAGAAAGGGATAATTGAGAAAATGGAGAGAATAAATGTTCATAGAAATAGTAGTAAAGAATTTTCCAAAACTGATGAAAGATACCAAGCCAATGAAAGCCCTTCAGAACTATGAAGCCATTCAAACTCTGTCCAAGCTTAATTCCCTTTTTGGTATGAAAGATTAGTTTTATAACAAATAAATCATCCAAGTAAATACTCAAAAAAAAAAAAACTATCGGAATGAACTAACACAGGCACATATTGTTGCAAGTGACAACCAGAGTGTGAGTTTCACATCTTTAGTGGCTAAATTCTGAATGACAAGCTTGCCATATTCTTTACTTGAGGAACCAAAAGAAGGTGCCTCAGGTATGAGCCACAGGACAATGCACAGAAAAGCTTAGCAAAGACAGAACCAGAGAGAGTATATCACAAATTTAGTGCGTAATCTCTGCCATTTTGTCTACCTGATTATTGCTGTTTATACACACGATAGACAAAAAGCATTCTAAATTGAGATCCAAATTGTTGTAGCTTTCAGACATGACAAATTTGCAGTTTGAGTTTTACTGAGTTAATTGTCAGTTAAAACAAAAATACTTTTTGAACCCTTATCATGGAACCCAGAACAATATGAACACTCTAAGCAAGGTCATGGAGAGTGAGGGGTAGCCAGAATGGTGGTGGAGCTATCCTACCATCCCAAGCTGAAGCTGCCTCAAAGGTACCATGGCTGTTCATGTTGCATCTTCCTGTGCTTCAGTTTTCCTTAAAAACTAATAATAGAGTTGCTGTATGATCCAGCAATCCCACTCCTGGGCATATATCTAGAAAAAAACTATAATTCAAAAAGATACATGCACCCCAGTGTTTACAGCAGCACTAGTACACAAGACATGAAAGCAATCTAAATGTCCACTGACAGATGAATGGGTAAAGAAGATGTGGTATATATACACAATGGAATACTACACAGCCATAAAAAAAAGAAATAATACCATTTGCAGCAACATGGCTGGACCTAGAGATTATCATACTAAATGAAGTCAGAAAGATAAAGACAAATACCATATGATATCATTTATATGTGGAATCTAAAATATGACACAAATGAACATATTTATGAAACAGAAACAGATTCACATAGAAAAAATCTTATGTTTACCAAAGGGGAAAAGGGGTGGGGGGAGATAAAGTAGGGGTTGGGATTAGCAGATACAAACTACTATATATAAAATAAACAAAGTCCTACTGTACAGCATAGGGAAATATATTCAATATCCTGTAGTAAACCATAATGGAAAAGAATATGAAAAAGAATATGTATATATATGTATAATTGAATCACTTTGTTGTACACCATAAACTAACAGAACATTGTAAATAAACTATACTTCAATTAAAAAAACAAACAACTATGTACTGCTTAAAAGAGACATGCTTAGAAAAATAAAAATTAGCTTCTGCATACATACATTTTATTATTCTATATAAAAGAAAGTTGGAAAACTCTTAATATCAGAATAAGGTAAAATGTTTAGTTAAAAACTGACATTTCAAAAACAAAAAAACAAAAAAACAAAAAAACAAAAAGAAACCCTCACATTTCAAGAGATATGGGAACATATGTATATGTATAACTGATTCACTTTGTTATAAAGCAGAAACTAACACACCATTGTAAAGCAATTATACTCCAATAAAGATGTTTAAAACAAAAACAAAAACAAAAACAAAACTGACATTTCATAATGATAAAAATTTGGGGATAGCAGAAATATATAGCAATTCTAAATTTTAAGGTCCCATTAACATAATTTCAAATACATAAAACCAATGAGAGCTGCAAAGATAAATAAATACATCAACAATTACATTTGGGAATTTTCAGATAATTATCAGTTACATATAGAAAAAGTAGACTGAAAATTAGAAAATGTATAGAAAATTTTAACAAAAATGAAGTCAACAATCATGCCCTAATTGTCATATAAACAACACTGCATCCAATGAATGAAGAATAAAGATCTCTTTAGATTGCTCAAAGATAATTGAATGAAATTGAACATATGCTGATGCATAAAGCAAGTATCAACAATTTCAAATGAATGAAATCATAGATAGTATGTTTCAGACCCAGGGGAATTATGATGGAAATCATGACAATAGGAAAGCTAGAGTTCCCACCAATAATTTGAATTCATATAATACATTTCTCATAACTTTTATTTATTTATTTATTTTAACATCTTTATAAGACTATAATTGTTTTACAATGGTGTGTTAGTTTCTGCTTTATAACAAAGTGAATCAGTTATACATATACATATGTGCCCATATCTCTTCCCTCTTGCATCTCCCTCCCTACCACTCTCCCTATCCCACCCCTCTAGGTGGTCACAAAGCACCGAGCTGATCTCCCTGTGCTATGCAGCTGCTTCCCACTAGCTATCTATTTTACGTTTGGTAGTGTATATATGTCCATGCCACTGTCTCACTTTGTCCCAGCTTACCCTTTCCCCTTCCCATATCCTCAAATCCATTCTCCAGTAGGTCTGCATCTTTATTCCCCTCTTGCCCCTAGGTTCTTCTGCCCATTTTTTCTTTCTTTTTTTAGATTCCATGTATATAAGTGTTAGCATACAGTATTTGTTTTTCTCTTTCTGACTTACTTCACTCTGTATGACAGACTCTAGGTCCATCCACCTCACTACAAATAGCTCAATTTTGTTCCTTTTTATGGCTGAGTAATATTCCATTGTATATATGTGCCACATCTTCTTTATCCATTCATCCAATGATGGACACTTAGGTTGCTTCCATGTCCTGGCTATTGTAAATAGAACTGCAATGAACATTTTGGTACATGACCCTTTTTGAATTATGGTTTTCTCAGAGTATATGCCCAGTAGTGGGATTGCTGGGTCGTATGGTAGTTCTAGTTTTAGTTTTTTAAGGAACCTCCATACTGTTCTCCATAGTGGCTGTATCAATTTACATTCCAACCAAGAGTGAAAGAGGGTTCCCTTTCCTCCACATCCTCTCCAGCATTTATTGTTTGTAGATTTTTTGATGATGGCCATTCTGACCGGTGTGAGATGATATCTCATTGTAGTTTTGATTTGCATTTCTCTAATGATTAATGATGTTGAGCATTCTTTCATGTGTTTGCTGGCAATCTGTATATCTTCTTTGGGGAAATGTCTATTTAGGTCATTTGCCCATTTTTGGATTGGGTTGTTTGTTTTTTTGATATTGAGCTGCATGAGTTGCTTGATGTTTTGGAGATTAATCCTTTGTCAGTTGCTTCATTTGCAAATATTTTCTCCCATTCTGAGGGTTGTCTTTTCATCTTGTTTATGGTTTCCTTTGCTGTGCAAAAGCTTTTAAGTTTCGTTAGGTCCCATTTGTTTATTTGTGTTTTTATTTCCACTTCTCTAGGAGGTGGGTCAAAAAGGATCTTGCTGTGATGTATGTCATAGAGTGTTCTGCCTATGTTTTCCCCTAAGAGTTTGATGGTGTCTGGCCTTACATTTAGGTCTTTAATCCATTTTGAGTTTATTTTTGTGTATGGTGTTAGGGAGTGTTCTAATTTCTTTCTTTTACATGTAGTGGTCCAGTTTTCCCAGCACCAGTTATTGAAGAAGCTGTCTTTTCTCCACTGTATATTCTTGCCTCCTTTATCAAAGATAAGGTGACCATATGTGCCTGGGTTTATCTCTGGGCTTTCTATCCTGTTCCATTGATCTATATTTCTGTTTCTTTGCCAGTACCATACTGTCTTGATTACTGTAGCTTTGTAGTATAGTCTGAAGTTAGGGAGCCTGATCCTTCCAGCTCTGTTTTTCTTTCTCAAGATTGCTTTGGCTATTCGGGGTCTTTTGTGTTTCCATACAAATTGTGAAATTTTTGTTCTAGTTCTGTGAAAAATGCCAGTGATAGTGTGATAGGGATTGCATTGAATCTGTAGATTGCTTTGGGTAGTAGAGTCATTATCACAATGTTGATTCTTCCAATCAAAGAACAAGGTATATCTCCTCATCTATTTGTATCATCTATAATTTCTTTCATCAGTTCCTTATAATTTTCCTCATACAGGTCTTTTGTCTCCTTAGGTAGGTTTATTCCTAGATATTTTATTGTTTTTGTTGCAATGGTAAATGGGAGTGTTTTCTTAATTTCACATTCAGATTTATCATCATTAGTGTATAGGAATGCAAGAGATTTCTGTGCATTAATTTTGAACCCTGCTACTTTACCAAATTCATTGATTAGCTCTAGTAGTTTCCTTGTAGCATCTTTAGGACTCTCTGTGTATAGTATCATGTCACCTTCAAACAGTGACAGCTTTACTTCTTCTTTTCCAATTTGGATTCCTTTTTATTTCTTTTTCTTCTCTGATTGCTGTGGCTAAAACTTCCAAAACTGTGTTGAATAATAGTGGTGAGAGTGGGCAACCTTGTCTTGTTCCTGATATTAGTGGAAATGATTTCAGTTTTTCACCATTGAGGACGATGTTGGCTGTGGGTTTGTCATATATGGCCTTTATTATGTTGAGGAAAGTTCCCTCTATGCCTAATTTCTGGAGGGTTTTTATCATAAATGGGTGTTGAATTTTGTCTAAAGCTTTCTCTGAATCTATTGAGATAATCATATGGTTTTTCTCCTTCACTTTGTTAATATGGTGTATCATGTTGATTGATTTTTGTATATTGAATAATTCTTACATTCCTGGGATAAACCCCACTTGATCATAGTGTATGATCCTTTTAATGTGCTGTTGGATTCTGTTTGCTAGTATTTTGTTGAGGATATTTGCATCTATGTTCATCAGTCATATTGGCCTGTAGTTTTCTTTCTTTGTGACATCTTTGTCTGCTTTTGGTATCAGAGTGACGGTGGCCTCGCAGAATGAGTTTGGGAGTGTTCCTCCCTCCTCTGCTATATTTTGGAAGAGTTTGAGAAGGATAGGTGTTAGCTCTTCTCTAAATGTTTGATAGAATTCACCTGTGAAGCCATCTGGTCCTGGGCTTTTGTTTGTTGGAAAATTTTTAATCACAGTTTCAAATTCAGTGCTTGTGATTGGTCTGTTCATGTTCTCTATTTCTTCCTGGTTTAGTCTCAGAGAGTTGTGCATTTCTAAGAATTTGTCCATTTCTTCCAGGTTGTCCATTTTATTGGCATATAGTTGCCTGTAGTAATCTCTCATGATCCTTTGTATTTCTGCAGTGTCAGTTGTTACTACTCATTTTCATTTCTAATTCTATTGATTTGAGTCATCTCCCTTTTTTTCTTGATAAGTCTGGCTAATGGTTTATCAATTTTGTTTATGTTCTCAAAGAACCATCTTTTAGTTTTATTGATCTTTGCTATTGTTTCGTTCATTTCTTTTTCATTTATTTCTGATCTGATGTTTATGATTTCTTTCTTTTTGCTAACTTTGGGGTTTTTTGTTCTTCTTTCTCTAATTGCTTTAGGTGTAAGGTTAGGTTGTTTATTTGAGATGTTTCTTCTTTCTTAAGGTAGGCTTGTATAGGTATGAACTTCTCTCTTAGAATGGCTTTTGTTGCACCCCATAGGTTTTGGGCCATTGTGTTTTCATTGTCATTTGTTTCGAGGTATTTTTTGATTTCCTCTTTGATTTCTTCTGTGACTTCTTGGTTATTAAGTAGTGTGTTGTTTAGCCTCCATGTGTTTGTACTTCTTACAGTATTTTTCCTGTAATTGATATCTAGTCTCATTGCATTGTGGTCAGAAAAGATACTTGATACAACTTCAATTTTCTTAAATTTACCAAGGCTTGATTTGTGACCCAAGATATGATCTATCCTAGAGAATGTTCCATGAGCACTTGAGAAGAATGTGTATTCTGTTGTTTTTGGATGCAATGTCCAATAAATATCAGTTAAGTCCATCTTGTTTAATGTATCATTTAAAGCTTGTGTTTCTGTATTTATTTTCATTTTGGATGATCTGTCCATTGGTGAAAATGGGGTGTTAAAGTCCCCCACTATGATTGTGTTACTGTCGACTTCCCCTTTTATGGCTATTAGTATTTGCCGTATGTATTGAGGTGCTCCTGTGTTGGGTGCTTAAGTATTTACTATTATTAAATCTTGTTCTTGGATTGATCCCTTGATCATTATGTAGTGTCCTTCTTTGTCCCTTGTAATAGTCTTTATTTTAAAGTTTATTTTGTCTGATATGAGAATTGCTACTCCAGCTTTCTTTAATTTCCATTTGCATGGAATATCTTTTTCCATCCCCTTACTTTCAGTCTGTATGTGTCCCTAGGTCTGAAGTGGGTCTCTTATAGACAGCATATATACAGGTCTTGTTTTTCTATCCACTCAGCCAGTCTATGTCTTTTGGTTGGAGCATTTAATCCATTTATATTTAAGGTAATTATCGATATGTATGTTCCTATTACCATTTTCATAATTGTTTTGTGTTTATTATTGTAGGTCTTTTCCTTCTCATGTGTTCCTGCCTAGAGAAGATCCTTTAGCATTTGTTGTAAAGCTGGTTTGGTGGTGCTGAATTATCTTAGCTTTTGCTTGTCTGTAAAGATTTTAATTTCTGTGTCAAATCTGAATGAGATCCTTGCTGGGTAGAGTAACCTTGGTTGTAGGTTTTTCTCCTTCATCACTTTAACTATGTCCTGCCACTCCCTTCTGGCTTGCAGAGTTTCTGCTGAAAGATCAGCTGTTAACCTTATGGGGATTCCCTTATGTGGTATTTGCTGTTTTTCCCTTGCTGCTTTTAATATTTGTTCTTTGTATTTAGTTTTTGATAGTTTGATTAATATATGTCTTGGCTTGTTTCTCCTTGGATTTTTCCTGTATGGGACTCTCTGTGCTTCCTGGACTTGATTAACTATTTCCTTTCTCATATTAGGGAAGTTTTCTACTATAATCTCTTCAAATATTTTCTCAGTCCCTTTCTTTTTCTCTTCTTCTTCTGGGAACCCTATAATTCGAATGTTGGTGTGTTTAATGTTGTCCCAGAGTTCTCTGAGACTGTCCTCAATTCTTTTCATTCTTTTTTCTTTATTCTGCTCTGCAGTAGTTATTTCCACTATTTTATCTTCCAGGTCACTTATCCGTTCTTCTGCCTCAGTTATTCTGCTATTGATCTCTTCTAGAGAATTTTTAATTTCATTTATAGTGTTGTTCATCACTGTTTTTTTGCTCTTTAGTTCTTCTAGATCCTTGTTAAACGTTTCTTATATTTTCTTCATTCTATTTCCAAGATTTTGGATCATCTTTTCTATCATTATTCTGAATTCTTTTTCAGGTAGACTGCCTATTTCCTCTTCATTTGTTAGGTCTGGTGGTTTTTTGCCTGGATCCTTCATCTGCTGTGTGTTTCTCTATCTTCTCATTTTGCTTAACTTACTGTGTTTGGGGTCTCCTTTTTGCAGGATGCAGGTTCGTAGTTTCTGTTGTTTTTGGTGTCTGTCCCCAGTGGCTAACGTTGGTGCAATGCATTGTGTAGGCTTCCTGGTGGAGGGGACTAGTGCCTGTGTTCTAGTGGATGAGGCTGGACCTTGTCTTTCTGGTGGGCAGGTCCACATCTGGTGGTGTGTTTTGGGGTGTCTGTGGCCTTATTATGATTTTAGGCAGCCTCTGTGCTAATGGATGAGGTTGTGTTCCTGTCTTGCTAGTTGTTTGGCATGGGGTGTCCTGCACTTTAGCTTGCTGGTCATTGACTGGAGCTGGGTTTTGGCATTGAGATGGAGATCTCTGGGAGATTTTCGCCATTTGATATTACATGGAATTGGGAATTCTCTTGTGGACCAGTGTCCTGAACTTGGCTCTCCCACCTCAGTGGCACAGCCCTGATGCCTGGTTGGAGCACCAAGAGCCTGTCCTCCACATGGCTCTGAATAAAAGGGAGAAAATACAGAAGGAAAGAAGAGAAAATAAAATAAAATAAAATAAAGTTATTAAAATAAAAAATACAAAATAATTATGAAGAAAAAAATTTTTTTTAAGTATAAAAAAAAAAGGACAGACAGAAGTGTAGAACAAATGGTAAAAGCAAAGCTATACAGACAAAATCACATACAGAAGCTATAATCACATACACACTCACAAAAAGAGAAAAAGGGAAAAAATATATATATCGTTGCTCCCAAAGTCCACCTCCTCAATTTGGGATGATTCGTTGTCTAATCAGGTATTCCACAGATGCAGGTACATCAAGTTGATTGTGGTGATTTAATCCGCTGCTCCTGAGGCTGCTGGGAGAAAAATCCCTTTCTCTACTTTGTTCGCACAGCTCCTGGGGTTCAGCTTTGGATTTGGCCCCGCCTTTGCGTGTAGGTCGCCTGAGGGCATCTGTTCTTTGCTCAGACAGGACGGGGTTAAAGGAGCACTGCTTCTGGGGCTCTGGCTCACTCAGGCCATGGGGGAGGGAGGAGTTAGGAGGCAGGGCGAGCCTGCGGTGTCAGAGGCGTCGTGACGTTGCAGCAGCCCGAGGCGCGCCGTGCGTTCTCCTGGGGTAGTTGTCCCTGGATCACCAGACCCTGGCAGTGGCAGGCTGCACAGGCTCCCGGGAGGGGAGGTGTGGATAGTGACCTGTGCTCGCACACAGGCTTTTTGGTGGCGGCAGCAGCAGCCTTAGCGTCTCCTGCCCGTCTCTGGGGTCCGCGCTGATAGCCGCGGCTCACACTCATCTCTGGAGCTTCTTTAAGCGGCGCTCTTAATCCCCTCTCCTCACGCACCAGGAAACAAAGAGCCAAGAAAAAGTCTCATGACTCTTCAGCAGCTCCAGACCTTTTCCTGGATTCCCTCCCGGCTAGCTGTGACGCACTAGCCCCTTCAGGCTGTGTTCACGGCGCCAACCCCAGTTCTCTCCCTGGGATCCGACTGAAGCCCGTGCCTCAGCTGCCAGCCCCCACCCATCCCGGCGGGTGAGCAGACAAGCCTCTCGTGCTGGTGAGTGCTGCTCGGCGCCAATCCTCTGTGCGGGAATCTCTCTGCTTTGCCCTCCACACCCCTGTGGCTGCGCTCTCCTCCGTGGGTCCGAAGCTTCCCCCCTCTGCCACCCGCAGTCTCCGCCCATTAAGAGGCTTCCTAGTGTGTGGAAACCTTTCCTCCTTCACGGCTCCCTCCCACTGGTGCAGGTCCCATCCCTATTCTTTTGTCTCTGTTTTTTCTTTTGCCCGACCCAGGTACATGGGGAGTTACTTGCCTTTTGGGAGGTCTGTGGTCTTCTGCCAGCGTTTAGTAGGTGTTCTGTAGTAGTTGTTCCACATGTAGATGTATTTCTGATGTATTTGTGGGGAGGAAGGTGATCTCTGCATCTTACTCTTCCGCCATCTTGAAGCTCCTCCCCTCATAACTTTTAGATTTAAAGCAAACATCACAATGGAAGTGAGTAAATTTGACATATCAAATTTGGGCAATGCAGTTATATTTCACTAATAGGAAATTTAGAGCCATAATTCATACTTTAAAAAGAGGACTGAACATTAATGATCCAAGACTATGATGAAGTTAGAAAAAAAATCAACAAATCATACCTAAAAATAACAAAAGGTAGAAAACAATACCGAAATGAACAGATATTATTAAAATTGAAAATCAACCTACGATAGAGGTGATTAACTAAGACACCTTCTGCCTTAGTTCTTTGTAAAGACCAGTACAATTGACAAATGCCTGGAACCTCTGACAAGAATGATCAAGGAAGAGAGTAACTAATAAGTAACCAATATCATAAATGGGAAAATGTTACTAAATATATCTCTAATTTTAGAGAAATTTAAAAATCTGGGGGTTATTATGAATGTTAGGTCAATAATTTTGGAAAACTAACTGTATACATTCTATAAAAATAAATTTACCAAAGCTCACATAAGATAAAACATTAGAATTGTTGATATATATTTAATATTAAAATTAGTGACTTTCTATAACTCTAGGCCCAGATTGGTTCACTGATGAATTCTAACAAATATTTAAGGAGGGAATAACATCTCTCTTTACAAAAGCTCTAATAAATAAGAAGAGAAGAAAAGATATTTCTCAACTCTTTATGAAATCAACATTGCTTTGATATCAAAACTTGACAAGTTCATGTTAATAAAAATACAAATCAATCTTATTCACAAACGTAGAAGCAAAAATCCTAAACAAATATCAGCCAATAAAACTCAGTGGTTTAAAGAGGCTGTTACATCAAGAACCAAGGAGGCAGTATTTTAGGAATTCCAGAATGGTTTACTATTTGAATATCTATCAATACAGTTCAGTAAGTTAATATACTACTACTAATAAAAAATGATATAATTATTTCAAAATATTCAGAAAAATAATTTGATATTATTCAGTACCCATTCATAAGCAATCATTGGAAACTAGGAGTAGAGGATAACTTTATTAAGATTATAACTATACTTAGCGTATTCAGAATAGATCACATATATCTGCGAATTTAAAAAAAAAGTTTGCTTTATTCACATGGTACTCCATCTCCTTACAAAGCTGTATGTAATTTCCTTTTTGTTGGGAACGATGTTATACAACTAATTTTGTATTTGTCTTTGGCAAATACAAATACTGGGAAAATAGTACACAGTTAATTACAAAGTCAGTGCTTTTTTGTCTCTTTACTTCGAATTCTGTTGATTCATATCTTTGTATTGCTAATTCCTTCTCTTTATTCTGATTTACTCAAAGATCATCTTTTCAGGTAGGAGTTCTCCAAGCATCTTGGCCAAAATGATTCCCTAAGGTCTCTCTGAACACGTATTCAGCTAAGTTACCAGGATAAAAACAATCACCTTATGTGATTACACATTCATACTTGCATGTCACAATATTTTTTGAGTGCTTCTAAGTGTCAAGGGTTCTTCTACTTACCATGGATAGAGTAGTGATGAAAACACAATCCCTGATCTGCTTTATTTTGGGAGGAGTGAGACAGTTAAAATAACAAATATTAAAACTTCAGAAAATTACAAAGACTCCTTGATAATAAATCACAGTAGCAGATATAAAACAAATTGTTGTAGTACTTTCATACTTGGGTTCCTTCTTTCAGTGGCCACCTAAGATTAATAATATATGTTCATAATTCAAGAAAATACATTGTGATAATCACTTTTGGTTTAAAGATACATGCTCCCAAAAAATAGTGAAAGGAGATTATATACATATTTTTATGGTAATCCTTACAACTAAATTAAAAATGAAGTCTATGTGTTTTGATCAACATTTTAAAATAATAGTACCGCATACTGAGGACTTTCAAGTATATTTAAAACAATTTTAATGGATTATTTAGTAGAAGTTCTGTATTAATAATATCACTTTTCCTTTCCTCTAACCTCCAGAATTTTTCCTACAGTTTGTAGAGCACATACTTCTCTTTTATAAAGCTCTTGTCATTTTGTAGTGGTGCATTACTAATCAGACAATTATTCCATACTGGTAAAACATTACTTAAAGTATTTATTATAGCTCATAGACTATTAAAGTTACCCAGTTATAAATTGCTTACATTACATAAGGTGTCATTTGCTACACAGTTCAAAACTACTTGTCCTTTCTCAAAGCAAGTGTTGCCTAATTATAGTGGCTGCAATTATAAACACATAACTTTCAAGAATGACATTTATTGACTTAATTGAAGTAAATTTCAATGAAAATTTTTCCCTCAAATATAAAATTAATAAAGACTGTCCTTTGTAGAAAATCTCAATCATGTACATTTTGTAATTTTTACCTCCCGTGTTCATTTATGTATTCTTTTGTTCAATGAATACTTTTAGAATATTTAGTATATATAAGGAAATGTACACAAGAAAGTCAACAGAACCAGCACTATAAGGTAATGGGTGTTAATTAAACTGTCAAGCAAGTGGCATCTGTGGCTTATTATCAGGAGTAGAAGTCTGAACACTTCTGTCCACTGCATTTTGATATCAGAGTTGCCAGAGAAAACACAATGCAGTCAAGTATTGGATGGAACAATGATTTACTCACCTAGAGACAAGGCAGGGCAAGATTAACTTCACTAGTGGGTGTCAGTACCCCATTGCCAGCAGGTCCCTCCCAGCAGCGGACACAGGGCAATTAACCTGCAGGAATGCCTCTTGTGCTGCAGCAAAAGGATCCTGTCCCCTCCTGGCAAGGGACAGATATGCTAGTGGGTTGGCCAGGTGCCATATGAGGCACATGCTTAAGCAAAACAAAGAAATACACATTGAGTCTGAACAGCAAAAGCTATTCCCACACAATGTGATAAATTCAGCACAAGCTGTGAGGTTTCTTTATCTCTTGGTAAAGAAGTGTTCCTGCCTCAAGGTCCATTCTTATGTGGCCAAGTAGAAACCCAAAAACTGCATGTAGGATATTGCCTTTCCCAACAGAATTCCTGCTGAATTCATGCTCAGTGGGAGCCACCTGGGAGATTGGGCCACCCATATGCAATCTTAGCTTGACTTGGTAAATGCATGGTGGCTAAATTGAGAGAGACTACATTCTACGATAATCCATATTGGTCAGATAATATGGAATTCTACCTTATTTTTAACATCATATCTTAGAAGAGCATTACCGTAAGACCGTACATAGAGAAAAATATTCAGAACAGTAAGACTGGAAACTTTCATGTAAGACAGAGTTGAAGGAATTGGGGATGTCCAGTGCTAGCCAAAGAAAAATAAAATGAATATTGAGGAAAGATAAAGGAAGTATAATTTGTGCTAAATTTCTCATAATAAGGGTGCGATTCTCAATAAGGTTCTAACTTACATAGTAATTTACATGTAAATACAAAATAAATTTACAATAATTAATAAAAATGTTTTAAAGAGACAGAAACATAGAGTTAAAGTAGACAAAAAAAGACTATAAAAGATATAAATGGGAGATGCTCTCTGGAAGTAGCCGGTGGTGAAAGGAGTGTGGTGGGCAAAGATGGTTCAGGCAATTCTGGTTTTCAATAACCACGGGAAGCCGCGGCTGGTCCGCTTCTACCAGCGTTTCCCAGAAGAAATTCAACAGCAGATTATTTGAGAGACCTTCCATCTAGCTCTCAAGCGGGATGACAACATCTGTAACTTCTTGGAGGGTGGAAGTTTGATTGGTGGCTCTGACTACAAACTGATTTATCAGCATTATGCTACCCTCTATTTTGTATTTTGTGTGGATTCATCAGAGAGTGAACTTGGGATCTTGGACCTCATCAAGGTTTTTGTGGAGACTCTGGATATATATTTCGAAAATGTTTGTGAATTGGATTTGATCTTCCATATGGATAAGGTGCACTACGTTCTTCAGGAGGTGGTGATGGGTGGGATGGTGTTGGAAACAAACAGGAATGAAATCGTGGCTCAGATTGAAGCTCAGAACAGGCTGGAGAAATCCAAGGGTGGCCTTTCAGCAGCGCCCGCCCGGGCTGTGTCTGCCGTGAAAAACATCAACCTGCCAGAGATGCCTCGGAATATCAACATTGGCGATCTCAACATCAAGGTCCCCAACCTGTCCCAGTTTGTCTGAGGGTGGAAGATGGCTGAACTGAGTCCTTGGAACCAGCAAAGCTGAGCCAGTCCTGCAGCAAAACCTGCTCTGTGCCCTGGAGGAGTCCCGCCTCGGGCAGTGGGCCCTGCTGTCCCGAATCGGGAAGGAGTCCTGTGTCCACTGCCAGCCTGTGCTTGCTTCTCACATATGGAGCACATGTCTACTGGCTCTACTGGAGTTGGCACACCCAGAATCCTTTTGTATAGCCACGCTGTCTCATCACCACCTCCTGCGGCTCACACTCTCCACTGCCACGGTCTGGGCTCTGCTCTGCCAGGTGTTTATGTGCAGGACACAATCCAAATCGTAAGCCTGTTGTTTGCCTGCCCCCCACATTTCTGCCAATAGGGAGGGCACACCCCCACAGCCAGAGGGGTCCCCCTCAGAGGGGAGAGGCCCTGTGTCTGTAGAAGGCAAAGCTGACAACATGTGGAACATAGAAATTATGACTCTTGCAGGTTTAAAATACATTCTCCTCCCGAGGAGAGGAGAGGGGTCAGTTATGAATGATGAGTCTTCTTTGTCCAGGAAACCCACTGCTGTCTACACCAGCTTTTGGAGCATGAGAGCCTGAGCTGGGGTCATGTGCTCTGGACCTGGCCCAGGCGAAGGCTGGCGACACGGGCAGCCTGCTGGCTGAGACCGGTGGCAGTGCAGCATCTTCTCCCCAGTGTGCGAGGGGTCCCTGCCTGAGCTCGCTCTGGGCACGCCCTGTTGCCCTCAGATGACAGTCCTCTAGAGCTAGCTGTGGAAACCTGCAAATGTTTACGTGTGGTAAGAGCCTTTCTTCCTGTGGTTAACTTAGAGCTGAAGCTGCTCCTCGAAGTAGTGCCTCTTACTCCTGCGCTGCCTCAGGGCCAGGTCTCAGGTATGATGTTGAGCTCCCTTGAGATTAGGGAGCTCGCTGCACCATCGTGGTAAAGCATCCCAGCCTGGGGACTTCTTGTGCCTGCTGGCCGGTGGCCCAAACTGTTTCCTCAGGCCTCCTGATGCCGTCCCAGAGCCCATCTGAGATGGTGCCCGGCAGGACCATGGTCAGGACCACGTCTTTTCCCGCTTTGAACAGTGCTTCCTGTGGTTGGTGCCTTTTGCTCCCTGTAGCCTCTTAGCCTCAGTCTTTTGGAACATCTCTGATAACCTCAGAGATGGGCAGTGTTGATCAGAATGTAGGCCCTCTTATGTTGGAAGAGGGAAATGTAGGTTAATATATCTACCTGATGTTAAAACCTCTGATATTCTTTTAAAGAATTTTTTTTTTAAACAGACATTTCAGCATATTCACATCCCTCTCACATTTGCTGAAAGTGACATAGGAACAAAGAAGGAAAACGATATTTATTTTGCACCTCCTGTAAGGTGGCATGAGCGAGATCCTTCCACAATCCTTACAACAGACAGTGTTATCTCCATTTTGCAAGTCAGGAAAGTAAGACTCAGAGAGGTCAAGTAACCTGATTTAGGTCACAAGGGCTAAGAATTGAGACTGTCTGCCTAAATCCACAGTTCATTTTCTTTTCACTGCGCAAATGGCTTCTCCCAATTATATTTTCTTTCTTATGGATAAGGAAACTTCAAAAAGTTTGGGTAGCTTCTCAGAAACTGTGATAAAAACCAGCTTGGTAGCCAGTGACAGCATCAAAGAGTGTAAGCTGGGGGGTCCTCCACATGCCTCCATTGAACTGGTGAGGAAACAGAAGCCCAGAGTGTTAAGTGTTGTATCAAGGGTCACAAAGCTAGAACCAAGTCATTTTTCTTTTTTCTTTTTTTAAAATTTGTATTGGAGTATAGTTGATTTACAATGTTGTGTTAGTTTCAGGTGTACAGTAAAGTGAATCAGTTATACGTATACATACCAAAAAAAAAAAAAAGATATAAATGATGGATTTAATGAATAAATCCAAAAGACATATATTGAATTCACATCCTGAAAGAAGGAGTGAACTTTCTTTTCAAGGGTTCGTGGAACTTTATGAAACTTCAATAGATTAGAAATTTTAATAACTGAATCTATAACAGAAACCTGGAAAACAAGAACATCAGAAAAATGAACATTAAAAAACATAAACTATCCTTAATGATTATTTTGTGGCAAAAAAGAAAAATTGATCCTAACTTGACATATACTTTGTAAATAATAATAAACATGTCATAATTAAAACTTTGAAAATTAAGTAAAACAACCCTCAGAGGGATATTTATAGCTGAAATATTTAGATTAGTAAAAGGAAATAATTTAGTTAATTGAATTATCTAATCATTTAAAAGCGTTAGAAAAATGATCAACAAAACAAACCAAAGGACCTGAAGAAAGAGCACAGTGAAGTTAAAAACAAATGTTAGTGAATTGAAAAACAATGATCACGTTTTAAATATTATTGGTTTTTTGAAAATGAAAGACAGCTAAGCCTATTAAGAAAAAATAAGGAGGAAAGTGGTATTAAATTGTACATGAAAAAATAAACTCTAAACTCTGTAAAAAAAAAACTAGAGAAAATTAAATATTTTATACCAAATGTAATTGTAAGAATGGACTCCAAAAATATTGGGATAGTAAACTGACCAAATACTCTGGAAGAAAATTATGACGCCAGGTGCACAGAGCTCTGTGCCCCCATGTCAACCCCTTGAAATCTTTTGGAAATATAAAATCCTGCTACTACTTAAACTGTTTCAGAGTTGAGAAGAGGGAAAATTACAAATCATTTTTACAAAGCACGTATTGTATCATTGTATCAAATTCCACAATAATATGCAAATGAAAAAATACCATACACTAGCCTTACTTTTGAAAAATGTGAAAGTACTCAAAACACATTAAAAGAAAGAAATCATCATGTGAGATTGATTCTAGTAATAAAATGTAGAATTTATTATTCAAAGTCTGCTATTTTCAGTTTATCAACAAGATTGATCAAAGGAGAAATGACATTAAAAAATCTATAGATGCTTAGAAAGCAGTTGACAAAAATTAATATCCATTTCTGTTAAAAAAACTGTTTTTGGAATACATATGCACACACACACACACACACATGCACACAATGAAAGCCACAATTATGCTTAAATGTGAAATACCAGGTCTTTACTGTTAAAGTTGACGATGCCCAATATTGCCACTATTTATGGACACTTTCTGGAAGAATTTGACAATGCAATTAGGTAAGAGAAAGACATGATTGCTATAAACATTGGAAGGAAAGTATCTAACTTATTATTTGCAGATGATATGGGTTTATACCTGGAAAACATGAGAAAGTCAGTTGAAAACCACTTGGAAACAGCAGAAGAATTCAATAAGGGAGCTATTTACAAGATTAAGATATAAAAAGCAATAGCTTTCTTAGATAAACATTTTTAAAATAACTGGTGAACTCTCTGCAATTGGACCTGTTAAAGCAGAGGTAAGTAACCAACTACCAACGATAATATAGAAAGACCCCTCTGAATGGGAGCACAATTATTTTGGATGAATTCTAAACTTAGCCATGAGTTTGGGGAATCTGACCCTAGAAACAAAGGCTTTTGACCCTAGTGGCATAATTCCTATGATTCAGCTTCCTGTAGAACCTGCACCTATTCTGATAATTCTTGTATGTGCAATAATTTTTGTTGAATTCTTCATTCTTCACTCTGGTCTTGATGCCTGAGTGTCTTCTTGGACATTGAACCTTGGCCCATTGCTCTAATCACCTGATTATACATATTTTAATTCCTGTCTCTCTGTTATTGATCTGAACTTAGCTTGATCCTGACAAATAGACCATCCCAAATTGTGAGTTTTTTGATGGCATGGATTTTTGTCTTCATGTTAGATCTTCAGCATGTATTAAAAGGTCTGACACATAATGGGCATTAAGTAAATACTTATGAAAAAAATACATACAGTTGTCCCTCTGTATCTGAGGGGAATTGGTTCCAGGACCCCTCTGGATACCGAAATTCATGGATACTCAAGTCCCTTATGTAAAATGGCATCGTATTTGCATATAACCTATGCACATCCTCCTGTATGCTTTAAATCATCTCTATATTACTTATAATACCTAATACAATGCAAATGCTGCATAAATAGTTGTAAATACAATGCAAATGTAATGTAAATAGTTGCCAGTGTACCTCAAATTTAAGTTTCACTCTTTGAAAGTTTCTGGATTTTTTTTTTTTATATTTTTGTTGCACAGTGGTTTAAATCCATTGATGAGGAACCCGTGTATAATGGAGGGCCCATTGTAGCCTGATTTGCTACATAATTCAGATTCACAAATTTGTTTTTAAGATGAGGACTTTTCCCAGTTTCGCTCTGCATAGCTGCTTCCAGGCTTCTGTCCCAAATTTGTGGTTTGGGGCTTTGCTCCTACTCATCCTGTCCAAAATTATTTCTTCTAACCTGGAGTTTCTTAACTGGGGATTCATGCAAGCCCAGGAAGCCTAGATGAAGCATTCAGTTTTTGATTTTTTTTTTACTACTACCCTAATTGTACTCAAAAGCTTTTATTTATATGCATATATTACTAGTTTTTTTTTTTTTTTTTTTAAGTTGGAGTAGAAACTTTTTTTTTTTTTAATTATTTATTTATCTATTCATGGCTGTGTTGGGTCTTCGTTTCTGTGTGAGGGCTTTCTCTAGTTGCGGCAAGTGGGGGCCACTCTTGATCGCGGTGCGCGGGCCTCTCACCATCGCGGCGTCTCTTGTTGTAGAGCACAGGCTGCAGACGCGCAGGCTCAGTAGTTGTGGCTCACGGGCCCAGTTGCTCCGCGGCATGTGGGGTCTTCCCAGACCAGGGCTCGAACCCGCGTCCCCTGTTTTGGCAGGCAGACTCTCAACCACTGCGCCACCAGGGAAGCCCCTATTACTAGTTTTATAGTTCATAAATTTCACCCGAGTCACATTATCTCTCCTTTTCCTATGCTTTGCTTCATCTTGCTGATCCCATACCAGTGCCTTCCAGTACTAAACCTCAAATTGGAAACTGACAATGCTGGTACTGTGTATTATGATAATATATGTAGCATGATAGCAATAATTTTTTAGCTGTATGAAGGCTACGTCTCCTGGGATGTTGTTCTTCATGGCACACTCTCTCCAAGAAACAGTGTAGCAATTATAAATGAATTTTATAAAATTTTTACCACATTAAAGATATATTTTCTGCAAATAATAAATCCAATGATCTAGTCTCCTTTTATTCTCCATGTGCTTGATCTTTACACATAGTGCTAGATCAAATATCAAAGGTAGGACAATAGTCTTATGGTATTGACCAAACAGGACCCACTTACTTATATTAAAAATTTGGTGATTTTTCCTTTTTTAAAATTAAAGACTTGTTTTTGGGGCAGTTTTAGGTCTACAGCAAAATTGAGAGGAAGGTGCAGATATTTCCCATATACCCCTTACTTCCACATATGTATAGCTTATCCATTATCATCATGTCCTACCAGATTGTACATTTGTTACAATAGATGAACCTATCTTGACACATCATAATCATCTAAAGTCTGTAGTTTACATTAGGGTTCGCTTTTGGTGTTGTACATTTTAAGGGTGTGGGCAAATTTATAATATGGGTCCACCATTATAATATCATACAGAGAAGTTTAAAATCCTTTGTGCTCCACCTATTCATTTCTCCCTTTCCACTAATCCCTGGCAATCACTGATCTTTTTACTATCTCCATAGTTTTGCCTTTTGCAGGATGTCATATAGTTGGAATCATACAATGTGTACCGTTTTCAGATTAGTTTCTTTCACTTAATAATATGTATTTAAGTTTCCTCCATGTCTTTTCATGGCTTAGTATATCATTTCTTTTTAGCACTGAATAACAGTCCATTGTCCACAGTTTATCCATTCACTTACTGAAGTACATCTTGGTTGTTTCCATGTTTTGTCAATTATGGATAAAGCTGATATATACATCCATGTGCAGGTTTCGTGTGGACATAAGTTTTCAGCACCTTTAGGTAAATGCCATGAAGTGTGATGTGATTGCTGGATCCTATGGTAAGAGTATGCTTAGTTTTATAAAAACTACAGTAAAATTTCTTGCAAAGTCATGCCATTTTGCATTTCCACCAGTAAGGAATGAGAGTTTCTTTTGCTCCACATCCTCACAAGTATTTGGTGTTGTCAGTGTTCAGAATTTTGGTCATTCTAATAGATGTGTAGTGGTATCTCATGGTTTTAATTTGTATTTCCCTGGTGACATATGATGTGGAGCATCTTTTCATATGCTTACTTGCCATTTGTATATCTTCTTTGTTGAGGGGTCATTTAAGGTCTTTGCCTCATTATGATGGAAAAAAGATAGTCTTTTTTAAAAATGGTGCTACAACAACTGAAAATCCACATGTCCAAATTAATCTAGGTACAGACCTTATACCTTTACAAAAATTAACTCAAAATGGATTGTAGACCCAACTGTAAAACATAAAACTGTAACACTCCTAGAAGATAACATAGGATACAACCTAGATGACCTTGTATATAGCAGTGACTTTTTAGATACAACAGAAAAGTCCTGACCCCTGAAAAAAATAATTGATAAGGTGAACTTAAATAACATTAAAATAATGTCTGCTCTGTAAAAGACAATATTAAGAGAATAAAAAGATAAGTCACATGCTAGGAGAAAATATTTGTCAAAGAAACATGTGGTAAAGGACTAATATCCAAAATATATAAACAGCTTTTAAAACTCAACAATAAGAAAAGAAACAGTCCAGTTATAAAATGGGCCAAAGATGCTCCTCAATTACTGCTCAGGTTTTCCTACCCCAGAACTGATTTCCATGGAGGTTTCTGCATATGAGTCTCTGCTCTGGTAAGCAGTGACTCCCTGTGTTTGCCTGTCTCTCCAATCTTGAGGGCAGTGGTTTGTCCTCTGTCCTCATCTCTCTTAAGAAAGGGAGCTGTTGATTTTTCAGTTTGTTCATCCTTTTACTTGCTGTTTGAATGGAGTAGTAATTTTTAAGCTCCTTACGGGCAGAACCAGAAACTGGAAGTCTATCCTGATTTTTTTTTTTTAAAGAACAAATTTATCCCCTGCTTATTGAAAAATTGGTAGTATTTTAAAAACAATGTCCTTAATGTCTTATATTTTTTAATTTAAGAAATATATTTTAGTGTTTTTCCACATATGTCAGTATATAGAGAGCATTCTTATATTTTCTTATAGCTGTACTTCATTCAGTTTTATGTAGGTACCAAACCTATTAGTAAACCTTCAAAATATCTTCCAAAAACTTTCATGTATATCATTTTGCACATACACGCACACACACATACACATATATAAGATAAATATTGATAGGTAAGTACCAAATTGACCCTCATAGGAGTTCTATCTATTTAAATTCTCACCAGCAATGCATGAGAGCACCTGTCTGTCTATAGCTACAGCAACACAGTGAGGCATCAAATTTTGGATTTTTACCAGTCTGAAAGGTAAAAATGGTATCTCAATGTGTTTTTAAATTTCTATTTATATTATTATAAGTATTAAGTTTGAGCATATTTTAATATATTTAAAACCAATTGGCATTATATATTCTTAACCTGTTACTTCATATCCTTTGGCCATGATTTCTAGTTCTTTGTATATGAAGGTGATTGGCCTTTTGCCCACATTATGAAATAACATTTGTCCAGTTTTTCATTTGTATTTTGACTAACATCCTTATTCTCCTTTTTCTTTCTCATCTTTAATAGTATATTTGTATTGTGCCCTGTACTAATTTTTCTTTATTGTTCATAATTTAATGAGTTAGCATTTTCTGGATGTCTGTGAAATTTCTTTATGTTATGTGTAAAACCCCCGACCCCTTTATCTTCCATTCTAAGGAGTTTTTCCATCTAAAAAATTCTCCTCTGCTATTTCAGAGACTGTGTCCTGCATATATGACTGACTTGGGTGATTCTTTGTATTGACCTTCCACATCTACATTTCTGAATCAAACTAGGTTGAGAACAACTTCTATTATATGTCCTGATCAACAGTTTCTGCAATTATTGTTATAACCAAGAGATAGGGTTTTGCCCTTCAGAACATGCTCTTTCTCATCAAGAAGTTGTTTTGCTGGTGCTGTCTTAAATCTGCTACCACTAGTCCCACTTATCACTGATGATGTAAATACTATTCATTTCCTTCTGTGTGGCGTCTGCCTGATCTTAGCTTCTCTTTGCCTTTAGCCATATTTTGGCGATTAAGGATTATATTCCTTCAAAAGTATTTTTTTGGGGATTTTTCACATATTTTGTGTTTTTAGTTGACATCCAAATGGTGAAGAGAAGTTTTTTGAAATGTACGTTTTTTTCATAGCTAAAGCATCAATACATTTTTGAGTACATGTTCTATGACATGTAATGTTAATGATTATATGAATCTAGTCTTTTTAAGATTTGTGTTCATGATATAAACTTTTAGAGCTTTTGTTAGTATTTCCTACTTCGTGTGGCATTATTAGTATTTTGTGACTAGAAAGACTGATATGGACTCAGTATAATAAATTTTAACAACAAACAAAAGACCTTCAAAAAATGTTAATCTTCATCTACTTTCTACTTGGGTGTGAGAACTTTGTCCCCCAAAATGACACATCTGGTATTTTGACCATCATTTTCAGTGATCTATGTGAACGATAACACTCATATTTGGTATCATATAGGATAATGGGTGTGAACTATTTTTGTAGCTCACAGTATATTTTTGTAGCTCACCCAGTATATCACATGGTGTTTAGCATACGTAATAAGTGAAAAGATTTTTTTCATGGTTTAATGCATGCATGAATGAATGAATCCTAGTGGAAAGTTAACTGAAGATAATCTTTTTTGGTACACATTTGGTTTAGCAATCTAGAAATAAGGAAAAAGAATGATTTCGTTGATAGAGAATACTCGACATCATGAGTTTTCATATGGCTAGTTTAGGTCTAACCAAACTGGGATAACTATAATTGAAAATGGACAAAAGAAGGAAGAGATGGCTTTAACAGTGTGGAGTTCTTCAATCTTAGTTCCTGGGAGGCAGCTCTGCCACTGTATAATTACAAATGTCAAACAAAACTTTGAGTTTTGCTCTAATTTCCATCTCACTTTTTTTTTTTTTTTTTTTTTTTTTTTTTTTTTAAAACCTCTTTTTTTTTTTTTTTTTTTTAATGAAGTTATACAATTTTTATTTATTTATTTATGGCTGTGTTGGGTCTTCGTTTCTGTGCGAGGGCTTTCTGTAGCTGCGGCAAGTGGGGGCCACTCCTCATCGCGGTGCGTGGGCCTCTCACCATCGCGGCCTCTCCCGTTGCGGAGCACAGGCTCCAGACGCACAGGCTCAGCAGTTGTGGCTCACGGGCCCAGTCGCTCCGCGGCATGTGGGATCTTCCCAGACCAGGGCTCGAACCCGCGTCCCCTGCATTGGCAGGCAGACTCTCAACCACTGCGCCACCGGGGAAGCCCCATCTCACTTTTTACACATTGTGTTACTGTGATCTAAGCCTTAGGGAAACTTGTCTTGCTAATTATTTTAGTCTTAATATTCATAACCAGTAGTGTATTTGTGCTACATGTTAGAAAGATAAGGAAAGTTACTATAAGCACACTCTTCAAATTTTGGTTCTGCAGGATACATCAACTATAAAGGGGAAATTTTCTTGCCCACTTCTGGGAATGGAAAGCCAAAGAGGAGAGTAGGAAACTCAATTTCTTCTATTCATATACTTCTAAGAACAAAAATGATAGTAATGTTAAATATATAGTTGAACCTTCACCTTTCTAAATTTCAATATGCTACATATTCTTGCTGCAAAGTAGTTATGCTGGAGTAAAATGCTACTGCGTGAGAGTACATTTTGCTCTCCATGACTTGGTTAGAGAAATTATTTGCGCTTCTATCATCCAGCACTGCACCTCTTAGTCCTTCCAACACAGTCACTGCTTTTGCTGATCAAGCCAAAAAGCCTACGTGTTTTCTAATCTCTAAGAATTACACAATTCCTGATAAAAAATGTCATTAGGTTATGTAGTGATATGTAGTAAAAAAAAAAAAAAACAAAGTGCATTTTTGATAGTTTGAATACTCTGATATCCAAATTATGGAAAAATTGCAATTATATCAGAGAGAAATTTTTCTTCAAATACTTTTGGGAAGAAGATATGAGCTTTATTGTTTATTACATTAGAATGGCATTTGTCCTATAAATTTTTATAAATTAAGTTATATTGAAATGCTTATGTTAACTCATGATTTTTAAATACAGTTCAACTTTTTTGAGATTTTCTTAAATCCAATCTTACTTTTTAAGCTACTTAAATTAAGCAAGCATTTATTGAGTCTCTGGGATGTAAACCCATGATTTTTTTTTTTTTTAAAATTATTTATTTATTTATTTCTGGCTGTGTTGGGTCTTCGTTTCTGTGCGAGGGCTTTCTCCATTTGCGGCAAGTGGGGGCCACTCTTCATCGCGGTGCGCGGGCCTCTCACTATCGCGGCCTGTCTTGTTGCGGAGCACAGGCTCCAGACGCGCAGGCTCAGCAATTGTGGCTCACGGGCCTAGTTGCTCTGCGGCATGTTGGATCTTCCCAGACCAGGGCTCGAACCCGTGTCCCCTGCATTGGCAGGCAGAGTCTCAACCACTGCGCCACCAGGGAAGCCCCTAACCCATGATTTTTAAAGCCAGATTCAATTTTAAAAATTTATTTAAATTCAGTCCTTTTTAAAAAAAACATATCAGTTAAATAAGCATTCTCTGAGTCTCTGGGATGTTACAGTATTCTGTGATAGGATGGGATAAAGCTGAATAGAATTTAGTCCTGCTCTCTATCAAAGAGACCACTGTCTTGTTGATAGTGCAAAAGCAATAATAATAAGAAGATGTATGGTGAGGAAAATTATGATGAATTGTATAGCAAACATAATAAAGTACAAAGATGGTAGGTGTGCTTATCTAAATTTTTTCATAATCCAATGATTTTACATGACATCAAATTTTGTAATTCTTGTAGATAAATATTAATGTGTATAAGATAAATACAAATTTTAAAGCAAATTATATTTTTCCTCTCAGGATTAGATTTAATCCTTAGTAAAAATGCTACAGTGAAAATGTCTAAATCTAGGTGGTATTCTGTCGTAATGTGATTAGATTGGATCTGACTCTTCTGGCAAAGATTAGGAATGAGATATTCCCTGATTAGTTAACTATGTAAATTTGGCTCATTCTTTTCTGGAATAGAGGTATAACTTGAAGAATTAATCAGATTTCCTTTTTTTCTAAAGGAGGCTCACCACCAGACACGTCTTTGTTCAGGGCATCATTGAATCAGTTACATTGTCGTCTTGTATACTTAGGGAGCTGTCATTCAGGACAGTGCCTGTCTTATTCAGGTAGGAGGAAGTAAAGCAGGAAGGAAACTAAGCAAATTAAGGAACATATGTAAATTAAGTTGACTTACTAACACTTTCGAAGAGTGTCTTACAAATTTGCACCCAGTTGCTTCCTCAACTTTGTTGGATGAGATGCAACAAGCTGTAGCACAGGGGCCAGTTCTGCCCACACAGGTGCTTGTTTTGATACACACAATATTTGCCTGCACCAGTTTTAAACTGAGTGTTGATTGCCAACCTTTAATAATCATAAGATTTTGCATTTAACAAAATCAAGGTTTCTGCCTTCACTTCAAAAACCAAAAGTTGTGCTTTGATTCTCCATTTCCACAATGAATGATCCGTTGAATCTGAGCGTCAGCTGCCTCTTTTGGGCAGGTTTGTTCACTCCTGTTTTCCACTGTCAACACAAGGCAGGAGTGGTGTGAGTGTCATTTACCATTGCATTTGTACTATTGCTTGTCTTATGCTGGGCCTATTTCATTCATTTTGTGGCAAATTATTTCTAACACACTTCTGATCCTAGAATAAATGGCAAAAATACAAAATATAATTGAAAAATCAGAATATTTATAAATTACACAGAGACTAGCATAAGTTACCCAAGCAGTTTGCTTCTGTAAATGCCTTCTGAGCGGATTATTTTGTTCTCCCTATATTAAAAAATTCACATTTCCAGCTACTCTTTTTATCTCTCTTGGCTTATAAAATTTATATCCAACAGACTGCTGTAGATACAATCTACATTTCCTAAAACTCTCCAGTACTTTGCTCACTTTCCAGATTTCATATAAACATACTCCTTTATTCATCTTCCATTCCCATTCCCCAATTACTCTCTTTATTCTTCTCTGTGTGTTGTTTTGTATCACAACTTTTTCCTCTCATGACACTCAGTTCATCCTCAACTTCAATATTAAGAGTGTTTCTCAGTATAAAAAAGAAATTTGAGGGCTTCCCTGGTGGCGCAGTGGTTGAGAATCTGCCTGCCAATGCCGGGGACACGGGTTCGAACCCTGGTCTGGGAAGATCCCACATGCCGCGGAGCAACTAAGCCCGTGAGCCACAACTACTGAGCACGCGCGTCTGGAGCTTGTGCTCCGCAACGGGAGAGGCCACGACAGTGAGAGGCCCGCGCACCGCGATGAAGAGAGGCCCCCCGCTCGCCGCAACTGGAGAAAGCCCTCGCACAGAAACGAAGACCCAACACAGCCAAAAATAAATAAATAAATAAATAAATAAATTTATAAAAAAAAAAAAAAAAGAAATTTGAGAACACCTGGGAAAATTTATATAAGTACAGAGTAATTGACAGTGCTATGAAATTATTAAAATTCTTGGTGTGATATTATTGTGGTTATGTAAGAAAATATTTTTATTCTTAGAGATGGATACAAAAATACTATGAAGAAAATGTCAAATTTTGTAATTGATCTTATACTTCAATATATTATTAAAGGTTAAACCTAGAAGATATATGTATATATTTTCTTTATAATTCTATTATATAAATTTGAACTTTTTCATAACAAAATATTTTAAAGGATGCAGAGGTGTTTGAGTCTTAGATAAAAAGCAATACATTAATGTACCTGTATTCAACCCATCATCCCTGCTACATTGTTTTCTCTTCCCTTATTGTTTACAAATTTAGTTTCTAAATTGTTTAAGCATAGGATTCTCTCATTTATAAACTTTAGGAATAAATCTTTTTATTTTATTTTATTTTTTAAAAAAATATTTATTTATTTATTTATTTATGGCTGTGCTGGGTCTTCGTTTCTGTGCGAGAGCTTTCTCTAGTTGCGGCAAGTGGGGGCCGCTCTTCATCGCGGTGCGCAGGCCTCTCACTATCGCGGCCTCTCTTGTTGCGGAGCACAGGCTCCAGACCTGCAGGCTCAGTAATTGTGGCTCATGGGCCTAGTTGTTCCGCAGCATGTGGGATCTTCCCAGACCAGGGCTCGAACCCATGTCCTCTGCATTGACAGGCAGATTCTCAACCACTGCACCACCAGGGAAGCCCTATTTTATTTTTTTATAGAGCAGGTTCTTATTAGTTATCTATTTTATACATATTAATGTATATATGTCAATCCCAATCTCCCAATTCATCCCCCCATGCCGCCACCCCACCCCCGCCACTTTCCCACCCTGGTGTCCATACGTTTGTTCTCTACATCTGTGTCTCTATTTCTGCCTTGCAAACAGGTTCATCTGTACCATTTTTCTACATTCCACATATATGCGTTAATATACGATATTTGTCTTTCTCTTTCTGACTTACTTCACTCTGTATGACAGTCTCTAGGTCCATCCACGTCTGTACAAATGACCCAGTTTCGTTCCTTTATATGGCTGAGTAATATTCCATTGTATATGTTTACCACATCTTCTTTATCCATTCATCTGTCGATGGACATTTAGGTTGCTTCCATGACCTGGCTATTGTAAATAGTGCTGCAATGAACATTGGGGTGCATGTGTCTTTTTGAATTATGGTTTTCTCTGGGTATATGCCCAGTAGTGGGATTTCTGGGTCATATGGCAATTCTATTTTCACTTTTTTAAGGAACCTCCATACTGTTCTCCATAGTGGCTCTATCAATTTACATTCCCACCAAGAGTGCAAGAGTGTTCCCTTTTCCCCATACCCTCTCCAACATTTGTTGTTTTTAGATTTTCTTATGATGCCCATTCTAACTGGTGTGAGGTGATACCTCATTGTAGTTTTGATTTGCATTTCTCTAATAATTAGTGATGTTGAGTAGCTTTTCATGTGCCTCTTGGCCATCTGTGTGTCTTCTTTGGAGAAATGTCTATTTAGGTCTTCTGCCCATTTTTTAATTGGGTTGTTTGTTTTTTAAATATTGAGCTGCATGAGCTGTGTATATATTTTGCAGGTTAATCCTTTGCTCATTGATTCATTTGCAAATATTTTCTCCCATTCTGAGGGTTATCTTTTCATCTTGTTTATAGTTTCCTTAGCTGTGCAAAAGCTTTTAAGTTTCATTAGGTCCCATTTGTTTATTTTTTATTTTATTTCCATTACTCTAGGAGGTGGGTCAAAAAAGATCTTGTGATTTATGTCAAAGAGTGTTCTTCCTATTTTTTCCTCTAAGAGTTTTATAGTGTCCAATCTTACATTTAGGTCTTTAATCCATTTTGATTTTATTTTTGTGTATGGTGTTAGGAAGTGTTCTAATTTCATTCTTTTACATGTAGCTGTCCAGTTTTCCCAGCACCACTTATTGAAGAGACTGTCTTTTCTCCATTGTATACTCTTGCCTCCTTTATCAAAGATGTGGTGACCATATGTGTGTGGGTTTATCTCTGGGCTTTCTGTCCTGTTCATTGATCTATATTTCTGTTTTTGCACGAATACCATATTGTCTTGATTACTGTAGCTTTGTAGTATAGTCTGAAGTCAGAGAGTCTGATTCCTCCAGCTCCGTTTTTTTCCCTCAAGATTGCTTTGGCTATTCGAGGTCTTTTGTTTCTCCATACAAATTTTAAGATTTTTTGTTCTAGTTCTGTAAAAAATGCCATTGGTAATTTGATAGGGATTGCATTGAATCTGTAGATTGCTTTGGTAGTATAGTCATTTTCACAATGTTGATTCTTCCAATCCAAGAACATGGTATATCTCTCCATCTGTTTGTGTCATGTTTGATTTCTTTCATCAGTGTCTTATAGTTTTCTGAGTACAGAATTTTTACCTCCTTAGGTAGGTTTATTCCTGGGTGTTTTATTCTTTTTGTTGCACTGTTGAATGGGATTGTTTCCTTAGTTTCTCTTTCTGATATTTTGATGTTTGTGTATAGGAATGCACGAGATTTCTGTGCATTAATTTTGTATCCTGCAACTTTACAAAATTCATTGATTAACTCTAGTAGTCTTCTGGTGGCATCTTTCGGATTATCTATGTATAGTATCATGTCATCTGCAAATAGTGATATTTTTACTCCTTCTTTTCCAATTTGGATTCCTTTTATTTATTTTTCTTCTCTGAATGCCATTGCTAGGACTTCCAAAACTATGTTGAATAAGAGTGGCGAGAGTGGACATGTTTGTGTTGTTCCTGATCTTAGAGGAGATGCTTCCAGTTTTTCACCATTGAGTATGATGTTAGCTGTAGATTTGTGATATATGGCTTTTATTATATTGATGTTTGTTCTCTCTGTGCCCACTTTCTGGAGAGTTTTTATCATAAGTGGATGTTAAATTTTGTCAAAAGCTTTTTCTGCCTCTATTGAGATGGTCGTATGGTTTTTATTCTTCAAAATGTTAATATGATGTATCACATTGTTTGATTTGCATATATTGAAGAATCCTTGCATCCCTGGGATAAATTCCACTTGATCACGGTGTATGATCCTTTTAATATGCTCTTGGATTCTGTTTGCTAGTTGAGGATTTTTGAATCTATATTCATCAGTGATGTTGGTCTGTAATTTTCTTTTTTTTGTAGTATCTTTGTCTTGTTTTGGTTTCAGGGTGATGGTGGCCTTGTAGAATGAGTTTGGGAGTGTTCCTTCCTCTGCAGTCTTTTGGAAGAGTTTGAGAAGGATGGGTGTTAGCTCTTCTCTAAATGTTTGATAGAACTCACCTGTGAAGCCATCTGGTCCTGGACTTTTGTTTGTTGGAAGATTTTTAATCACACTTCCCATTTCATTACTTGTGATTGGTCTGTTCATATTTTCTATTTCTTCCTGGTTCAGTCTTGAAAGGTTATACCTTTCTAAGAATTTGTCCATTTCTTCCAGGTTGTCCATTTTATTGGCATAGAGTTGCTTGTTGTAGTCTCTTATAATGCTTTGTATTTCTGCAGTGTCTGTTGTAACCTCTCCTTTTTCATTTCTAATTTTTCTGATTTGAGTCCTCTCCCTCTTTTTCTTGATGAGTCTTGCTAAAGTTTTGTCAATTTTGTTTATCTTCTCAAAGAACCAGCTTTTAGTTTTATTGATCTTTGCTATTGTTTTCTTTTTTTCTATTTCTTTTATTTCTGGTCTGAACTTTAGGATGTCTTTCCTTCTATTAACTTTGGGTTTTGTTTGTTCTTCTTTCTCTATTTCCTTTAGGTGTAAGGTTAGATTTTTTTATTTGGGATTTTTCTTGTTTCTTGAGGTAGGATTGTATTGCTATAAACTTCCCTCTTAGAAGTGCTTTTGCTGCATCCCACGTGTTTTGGATCATCAAGTTTTCATTGTCATTTGTCTCTAGGTATTTTTTGATTTCCTCTTTGATTTCTTCAGTGTTGCCTTGGTTATTTAGTGAAATATTGTTTAGCCTCAATGTGTTTGTGTTTTTTACATTTTGTTCCCTGTAATTTATTTCTAATCTCATAGTGTTGTGCTTGATATGATTTCAATTTTCTTAAATTACTGAGGCTTGATTTGTTACCCAAGATGTGATCTATCTTGGAGAATGTTTTGTGAGCACTTGAGAAGAAAGTGTAATCTGCTGTTTTAGGATGGAATGTCGTATAAATTTCAATTAAATCTATCTGGTCTATTGTATCATTTAAAGCTTGTGTTTCCTGATTAATTTTCTGTCAGGATGATCTGTCCTTTGTTGAAAGTGGAGTGTTAAAGTCCCCCACTATTATTGTGTTATTGTCAGTTTCCTCTTTTAAAGCTGTTAGCATTTGCCTTTTGTATTGAGGTGCTCCTATGTTGGGTGCATATATATTTATGATTGTTACATCTTCTTCTTGGATTGATCCCTTGATTGTTATATAGTGTCTTTCTTTGTCTCTTGTAATAGTCTTTGTTTTAAAGTCTATTTTGTCTGATATGAGAATTGCTACTGTAGCTTTCTTTTGATTTCCATTTGTATGGAATATCTTTTTCCATCCCCTCACTTTCAGTCTGTATGTGTAACTAGGTCTGAAGTGGGTCTCTTGTAGACAGCATATATATGGGTCTTGTTTTTGTATCCATTCAGCGAGCCTGTGTCTTTTGGTTAGAGCACTTAATCTATTCACATTTAAGGTAATTATTGATATGTATGTTCCTATTACCATTTTCTTAATTGTTTTGGGTTTTTTTTTTCTAAGTTCTTTTCTTCTCTTGTGTTTCCCACTTAGAGCGGTTCCTTTAGCATTTGTTGTAGAGCTGGTTTGGTGGTGCTGAATTCTCTTAGCTTTGCTTGTCTGTAAAGTTTTTTATTTCTCCATCAAATCTGAATGAGATCCTTGGCAGGTACAATCATCTTGGTTGTAGGTTCTTCCCTTTCATCACTTTAAATATATCATGCCACTCCCTTCTGGCCTGTATAATTTCTGCTGAAAAATCACCTGTTAACCTTATGGGAGTTCCCTTATATGTTATTTGTTGTTTTTCCCTTGTTGCTTTTAATAATTTTTCTTTGTCTTTAATTTTTGTCAATTTGATTACTATGTGTCTCAGCATGTTTCTCCTTGGGTTTATCCTGCCTGGGACTCTCTGCACTTCCTGGACTTGGGTGGCTATTTCCTTTCCCATGTTAGGGAAGTTTTCGACTATAATCTCTTCAAATATATTCTCGGGTCCTTTCTCTCTTTCTTCTCCTTCTGGGACTCCTAAAATGTGAATGTTGGTGCGTTTAATGTTGTTCCAGAAGTTTCTTAGTCTGTCTTCATTTCTTTTCATTCTGTTTTCTTTACTCTGTTCCACAGCAGTGAATTCCACCATTCTGTCTTCCAGGTCACTTATCCATTCTTCTGCCTCAGCTATTCTGCTATTGGTTTCTCTGGTGTGTTTTTCATTTCAGTTATTGTATTGTTCATCTCTCTTTGTGTGTTCTTTAATTCTTCTAGGTTTTGTTCTTTAATTCTTCTAGATCTTTGTTAAACATTTCTTTCATCTTCTCAATCTTTGCCTCCATTCTTTCCTAGGTCCTTTATCATCTTCACTATCATTATTCTGAATTCTTTTTCTGGAAGGTTGCCTATTTCCACTTCATTTAGTTGTTTTTCTGGGGTTTTATCTTGTTCCTTCATCTGGTACATAGTCCTCTGCCTTTTCATTTTGTCTATCTTTCTGTGAATGTGGTTTTCATTCCACGGCTGCAGGATTGTAGTTCTTCTTGCTTCTGCTTTCTGCCCTCTGGTGGCTGAGGCTATCTAAGAGGCTTGTGCAAGCTTCCTGATGGGAGGGACTGGTTGTGGGTAGAGCTAGGTGTTGCTCTGGTGGGCAGAGCTCAGTAAAACTTTAATCTGCTGGTCTGCTGATGGGTGGGGCTGAGTTCCCTCCCTGTTGGTTGTTTAGCCTGAGGTGACTCAGCACTGGAGCCTACAGGCTCTTTGGTGGGGCTTGGCGCACTCCAGAAAGGCTCATGCCAAGGAGTACTTCTCACAACTTCTGCTGCCAGTGTCCTTGTCCCTGCGGTGAGCCACAGCTGCCCCCCACCTCTGCAGGAGACCCTCCAACACTAGCACGTAGGTCTGGTTCAGTCTCCTAGCGGTCATTACTCCTTCCCTCTGGGTCCTGATGTACACACTACTTTGTGTGTTCCCTCCAAGAGTGGAGTCTCTGTTTCCCCCAGTCCTGTCAAAGTCCTGCAATCAAATCCCACTAGCCTTCAAAGTCTGATTATCTGAGAATTCCTCCTCCTGTTGCCAGACCCCCAGGTTGGGAAGCCTGATGTGGAGCTCAGAACTTTCTCTCCAGTGGGTGGACTTCTTTGGTGTAATTTGTCTCCAGTTTGTGAGTCACCCACCCAGCAGTTGTAGGATTTGATTTTGTTGTGATTGCACCCCTCCTACCATGTCACTGTGGCTTCTCCTTTGTCTTTTGGTGTAGGGTATCTTTTTTGGTGAGTTTCAGTGTCTTCCTGTCAATGATTGTTCAGCAGTGTTTTGTGATTCTGGTGCTCTCGCAAGAGGGGGTGAGCGCATGTCCTTCTACTCCACCATCTTGAACGAATCTCCAGGAATAAACCTTGCATTCAGCATACTTACATCCCTCTTAAAGATTTTGTGTCATTCATGAATGTCTAAATGATACACTGGAAATAGCAGTGGCTTAAACAAGATAATAATATATGTCATCTCTATTAATGAAGTCATGGTGTGCGTAGTCTGGGACTAATATTGTCACTCCACATTATCTGTATCTACACCCTCTTCATTCTAGAGTGGCTTTAGCCTTAATGTTGTCTTATAGACCAAATGATTGATGGGAGTCCAGCTTTCCTACCCCTAGGGGGATATCAGTGAGAAAGGGATTTAAAAAGCCCATATCATTTATCATGTATCCTTATTTTAAGGAATCTTCCTTGGCGTACCAAGCAACAACTTCTCCATATATCTCCGTAACCATGTCTGGTTGGGAGGAAAACAGGGGATTCAGTCTTTTAGTTGGACATGATGCTACCTTGAACAAAATTAATTTTATATTTTTAAGAAAGAAGAGGAGAGTGGAGTAATCAACTTACAGTCTCTGTACAATTTTAGTTGATAATAAATTAAAATTTTCTGTTTTCACAGAAGTGAAATTTGAGAAGAAATAATAACATTGACCTTTGCAAAAAAGGGATAAATATAAATTTCCATGCAAAGGCAGTAATAGTGAACTTACCCATACTTTAAGAAAGTTAAATAATCTTGCTTTATGGAGAAAGTTGATGTTAATGAAAAAAGATATTAATCTTCTTTCTTTTTAATTAGCTTTATTATGTAGCAGATATGTCTTTTCCTTTTTTTCCCCTTCTGTTTGTTATAATTATTGGACTACAAATACATGCTCTAACATAAATATTAAAAGAAGGAAGAAAGTACAGTAAGGTCCCTACATACGAAGGAGTTCCATTCTGAGAGCACATTCATAAGTCCAATCTGTTCGTAAGTCCAACAAAGCTATCCTAGGTACCTAGGTAACACAATCGACTATATAGTACTGTACTGTAATAGGTTTATAATACTTTTCACACAAATAACACATAAAAAAACAGACAAAAAAATTAAAGAAAACATTTTTAATCTTACAGTACAGTACCTTGAAAAGTACAGTAGTATGAGCTACATCACCGCTGCTTTTATGCTTGCTTCCAGACATCCTGGGCTTGAAATAAAGATACTGTACTACTGTACTCTGTACAGTACTGTACAGTAAAGTACACAAAAGCACAACCACTTGTAGAGGATTCATGCATGTGATAATGTACTCCAGACACTTGAACTAATTTATGTGTTTGGACATGCGAATGCACGTTTGCATCTTTGAAAGTTCACAACTTGAAGGTTCATATGTAGGGGACTTACTGTATGAAAAACTATATTTTATGTTATAAAATGCATTATTTTTTCTAGTTATTACAAATCATCCACAAAAATTACCAAATCTTTGCTTGTGTTTCTACTGTGTAATCTGATTTTTTTCTTAATGCAATGATTTTTATTCTAGTAATTGAAGAGTCTTCAACATATAAGAAAGATTTGCCAAAGTTTCATATCGTTTTTGTATTCTTATACTTTCAAATGTGTCATTGAAGCTAATTATTTATGCCACCCCACCCATTTTCATTCTCTCCCTCTCCCCTCTTTCTCTCTCTCTCTGCCTTTCTGTCTTCCCCTCATCTTTGAATGAGGCCAGCATCACCCTGATACCAAAACCAGGCAAAGATATCACAAAAAAAAAAAGAAAAAAAAAGAAAGAAAATTACTGGCCAATATCACTGATGAACTTAGATGCAAAACTCCTTAAGAAAATATTGGCAAGCCCAATCCAACAATGCATTAAAGACATGCACTGCATCTCTGCATTAAAGAGATGGTCAACTGGGATTTATCCCAGGGATGCAAGGATTTTTCAATAACCACAAATCAAACAATGTGATACACCGCATCAACAAATTGAAGAATAAAAACCATATGATCATCTCAATAGATGCAGAAATGGCTTTTGATAAAATTCAACATCCATTTATGATAAAAACTCTCCAGAAAGGGGGCATAGAGAGGACATACTTAAACGTAATAAAGACCATATATGACAAACACACAGCTAACATCATACTCAATGGTGGAAAGCTGAAATCATTTGTTCTAAGATCAGAACAAGACAAGGATGCCACTCTTGTTACTTTTAGTCAATATAGTTTTGGAAGTCCCAGCCACAGCAATCAGAAAAGAAAAAGAAATAAAAGGAATCCAAATTGGAAAGGAAGAAGTAAAATTGTCACTGTTTGCATATGACATGATACTATTCATAGAAAATCCTAAAGACACCACCAGAAAACTACTAGAGCTCATCAATGAATTCGGTAAAGTTGCAGGATACAATATTAATATACAGAAATCAGTTGCATTTCTATACAGTAACAATGAACTATCAGAAAGGGTAATTAAGGAAACAATCTCATTTACCATTGCATAAAAATAATAAAATACCTAGGAATAAACCTACCTAAGAAGGTAAAGACCTGTATTCAGAAAACTATAAGATGCTGAGGAAAGAAATTGAAGACAACACAAATGGATGGAAAGATGTACCATGCTCTTGGATTGGAAGAATCAATATTGTTAAAATGACCATACTACCCAAGGAAATCTACAGATTGATTCAATGCAACCCCTATCAAAATACCAATGGCATTTTCCACAGAACTAGAATAAATAATTTTAAAATTTGTAAGGATTGCTTTTTTCTTGTGATCTATCTCTGACCAAGAATTTTATGTATTGGACAAGACAGGAAAGACGTGATATGAGTGAGGAACGAGAACTTCATTGTTAGAGCAGTGAGGTTGATGCTATAGATCCTCAATATGTCTCTGGAAGTGAATGAATAAATGAAAAGCTGAACTTAAGACAAAAAAGTACAGGGCCTTGCCCTTCTGAAACTGAAAATTAGACTTCAAGCCCTGCATGTGTTTCAGTTGTCTTTGTAGTTTAAGCTCATTGACAAACAAAATGCCACTTGTTAGAAAGCATCCTTTTCATCCATCCTGCAGCCCAGTGGTTCTTAAGCTGGCTACACACTGAAATCATCTGGGGGAGCTTTTTAAAAATTTAAAGATCTGAGCCCCATCTTTAGAGAGCCTGATTTAATTGGTCTGGTATAGAGCCCTGGTATCCTTAGATGATCTCTCTGTACATCCAGAATTGAGAACCAGTTTTAAACTCAATAGCTTTCTAAGTTTTGTGAACAGAAGTGCAGATTGTCCCCAACTTACAATCGTTCAACTTACAATTTTTTGACTTTATGATGGTGTGAAAGCGATAAGCATTCAGTAGAAACCATACTAAGAATTTTGAACTTTGACCTTTTCCTGGACCAGCAATATGTGGTGCAATACTCTCCAGTGATGCTGGGAGGTGGCAGTGAGTTGCAGCTCCCAGTCAGCTAAGCAACCTATATGCTTACAACTATTCTGTACCCATACAACCATTCTGTTTTTCACTTTCAGTACACTATTCAATAAGTTACACAAAATAGTCAATACTTTATTATAAAATAGGTCTCATGTTAGAGAATTTTGCCCCACTGTAGGCTAATGTAAGTGTTCTGAGCACCTTTAAGGTATGCTAGGCTCAGCTATGATGTTCTGTAGGTTAGGTGTATTCAACACATTTTCGACATATGGTATCTTCAATTTACGATGGGTTTATTGGGATATAACTCCATTGTTAAGTCAAAGATCTGTGTTACCTGTTGAGTTTTGTTTAAAAATAATAATGTTATGACTTTTCTTTTAAAAGTGTACCTTTATTTGGTTATCACAGTTAATTGTGATACAGGTAGTTCAAGAATTAAACCAATAAACATTAGTTGATTATTGATTTAATTAGATACAGGATAATAAACTTTGCTGTTTAATTATTCTTTGAATTGTCATCAAATTTAATACTCTACTCAGCTACACACTTGTTACACTGGTGGTTACCTCAGTTGCTTTTGACAGAATCTTAATTCCATAAAGAATGAGAATTATTTCATAGGTGGGAGAATTTTAGCTCTGGTTGTTTACTGAATAGTAATTTATAGGAATTAGAATTGGAAACATGGTGCTAATCTTTGAAAATGGTCCTTGATGTCCCATATCAGCAAAATTTCCAGTACATTTTACATCCTAATGTTTTTCCAGAATGTATTAATGCCCTTGTTTTTCTTTTTAACATTAGCTTTAGCAAATAATAGATTTTAATTAACAAATTGTGAGTTTGGAGAGTTTTGGAAAATTCAAAAATAAAGCCTTAAACATGATTCCAGGTTAGTCTTTCCAGGAATGAGACCAGTAAATATGATTACCTTTTATGGAAGGAGTGAGGTGGGATAGTGTGTAAAATATAAATTTTTTAAATGTAATAAAAAATCCAGGCCTAGGGTGCCAAATTTATAGAATTACCAAATGAATTTATTTGTATCTGTAAGCCAAGTATATCAACGAGGAAGATAGAGCAAAAAGGGGGGAAGAAGAGAAAACACAGCCTTATTTTATTTATTTACTTTTTTACTCAGATTGACAGTGTAAATTGTCCTGAAATCACTGTGTAATTAGGCAACCTTCTGCATGGCCCTGAAGTGGCAGTCTTGATACTACATAATTAATAATCTCTTCAAAGTATGAGTGATAATCCCGTGATTGAATGCTCCATTTTCATTACATTACTAAATAAAATGAAATAATAACTAGAACAATGTGCAAGGTAAGGGAAGTCCATACCATTTTGTGTTTGTATGTAGGGAAGCAGAAGAATTAATCAAATGAAATGTGAAATTATTATGGATAATTGCAGGCATATGGAGATGATCAACTTGCTTGAAATCAGAATTCTGAAAAGGGACTGTACACTGCTCATCTTTCCTTGATGATGCCATGTACATTTTGGGGTATAACTGAGCTCTAGTATTTAGAATTACAGTAAAGTCTTTATTCTTTTTTTAGAGGTTTCTGTAAGATGTCTACTGAAAAATCGAACATTTCCTTTTAGCTAAGCTCTATTCCCAATTCCCCTTGTGAAAATTTTCCTTTTCACTCTCAAAATACCTTCTTTATATAATTCCAAACATTGTTGTTTTAATATATTCTTTTTTTAAAAATTTTATTTATTTATTTATTTATGGCTGTGTTGGGTCTTCGTTTCTGTGCGAGGGCTTTCTCTAGTTGCGGCAAGTGGGGGCCACTCTTCATCGCGGTGCGCGGGCCTCTTACTATCGCGGCCTCTCTTGTTGCGGAGCACAGGCTCCAGACGCGCAGGCTCCAGACGCGCAGGCTCAGCAATTGTGGCTCACGGGCCCAGCTGCTCCGCGGCATGTAGGATCTTCTCAGACCAGGGCTCGAACCCGTGTCCCCTGCATTGGCAGGCAGATTCTCAACCACTGCGCCACCAGGGAAGCCCAATATAGTCTTCTGTTACCCTTGTCTCATATCCTTCCATCCCCTTGTATGGAGTACCTGTAACTGCCTTACATCTTGCTCTTTGTGGTCTCTCCCCACACTTAATACTATGAGCACACATATGTGGTCTTCAATAAGTGCTTGATGAATTCAATCAAATGCACGACATCATTAAAGATAAATAATAAAAATAAAGCTATGGGTCCTGGTTCCTAAGGGTAATGACTCTAAATGAAACAAGCCTTTACCTAATAATAAAATTAAAAATTACTTTTATTGATTCATTTGATAAGTAGTCAGTGATTATGGGATATGGATCGCACAGTACTAGAAAATTCAATGCATAGAGAATTAAGAGCTAACACTTATGACATCAGTATAGAAATTCTTAGTATCAATCACCTGTCAAGCTCAAGTTCCAAGTTCTTAACTGCTGATGGGACATCTTAGCCACTTAGGGAAAGAGAGAGAGAAAAAAAAAAGGTTTGTTAAACATCTAATATTTGTGTAGGACTATGCTCTATATTTTCAGAATTAAAAGGATAAGAGGGTTATCACAAATGGCTATGCAAGTTGTACTGTAGGAAGGGGGAGAGGAATTTATTTATACACAGCATTGATTTTATTTCTTAAGAGTTTGGTAGAATTCACCAGTGAACCCATCTGGGCTGTGGCTTTCTATTTTGGAAGATAATTAATTATTTATTTAATTTCTTAAATACATTGTACTCCTTTTTAGGAACATAACCTATTGAAGCTTGCAATCTATGGCAGAGTGAAAATTATGTGGCAATGAATTTTATCTTTTAAAGCACTCCACCCTATCATGACACACATTTTACTAGCCAAATCAAAGTATGTGGCCATAACCAACTTTAGGGAGAAGTGAAAGTGTGATCCTACTATATGCCTACTATGTGCCTGGAAGGAGTCTGAATTGGTACAAATTTGGTGAGTAGGACTAATATTACACCATCATTGACTTGAATGATATTGCAAGATTCTACATAGCACTTAAATATTTTTAAAATATCTGGAATTTTGGCAAAAAAAGAGCTACAGATCTGTATAGGGGAAAATATGAAGAACCAACCAACCTATGGGAATAAATGAGCACAAAGTGAATTCAGACTACCTGTATGAACTGCTGTCACAACATATTAGATGTCTGTGTGATTATCTTCCCCCCATTTTGATCTAAGATTACCAGGATTGAAAACTTGGAGCTATCTGAGAAGCACTGCTAACAAAATACTTGATTTGGGTCACATTTAATGCTTTGGTATTGCTTTAATAGCTTCTTAAGTGGTCTCCTTGAATCTAATAATACCCTTCTCCCATACGTTCACTAATAATTTTATTTTTCTAAAATTGTCTTTGGTCAGTTTTGTGCTTAAGAGCAATAATTATTCTTTGTTATCTCTTGGGTCAACAACCTAAGTTGTCTTTTAGGTTCTTCTGTGTCCAAGAACCTAAGTATATCAATATTTAATATAGTATATCTAAACTATTTAAATTTATTTATGCATCATTGTTTTGTACACCCAAGGAGTTGGTTTCCTTATTTTAACAACAAAACAAAACATGTTCACGAATAGTTCTTTTGTATTGTTCTCCACCTGGAATACCCATTTTCCTCTTCACTAGTCCATAAAGTGATCCCATTCATGCTGCACTTTATCCGTGAGATAATTTCCATATTTCCTCTTTAAACTGTATATACAATAACAAAAAAGAAACAAAGAAGACATTAATGTATTAAATGATTATAATAGATAATTATAAGTATTATCTTTGATATAAATATATTTTCATTTGAGAAAGGAGAAAACTGAAGCTTAGGATCTCAGCAAACACCTACAAGTTATAGAGGTCATACGGCACATAGCTGGGATTTAATTTCAGGCCTATGTAATGCTCAAACTTGATTAAAACATCATAACACTCCCTAAATTCTTTTAAAATGGTAGTCTATCTTTTTACCTAAATGTAGATTCTTATATTATTTTCATATGCACATTTTCTCTTCCCAAGTAGATTATAAGCATTTCAAAGCCAGGGACATATCTTTGACTTGTTTTGTAGCCCCACACCATTGAGCACTGTAGAAAGATAAGACGATCAACCAAATGAGAAAAACAAAGGCTATTTATTCTGAGCTTACTGTAGCAAGGGATTCAGCCACCTTCACTTGGGTTTTGGCAGATTCAAAGGAAGGCAGAGGAGTGGGAAAGCTTTATAGTGGAAAAAGAGGAAGACCTCAGGTATGCCCTGACTGAAGCCTGTTGACATAGGAAGCTGTAGGTGGACAACAAGAAGTGGGGCATGCTATGTAATTGTTTAGGGGATACATATTTGTTTCCTTGTGATTGGTCTCAAGTTGGAAGCAGGGACAAAAATTTAGGAACCTTTCAGTTATTAATCAAGTCTTGGCCATTTGTGGATGATTGTTACAGAAGTTATTGTTTAGCTTCCTGGTTTGTCACTAGAGATAGCAATCTGCCTTCCTGGGTTGCTTATTATAGATAAAGGGTTGGTTTCTTGGGCAGGTTGCTGTAGCTTGTGGGTCAACACACTATTTTTATATATGGTCTAGCCATTGTCCATTTGCACGTTCAGACTCTCAGCACTGTGTTGAAGAGTTGAGAAGGTATCAGAAAAACTCAATTTTAATTTGGCTCTGCCATAAGGAAGGTAAAATGAACCAAAGATACCTTTGCAGATTTCTTCATGCATAGGTGAAGTGGCTCTATTCTGTCCCTGAATTTTAATGAGTTGGCCACATTTAGAGTCTATCAAGTGCAATTTCTTCACTACTGGATCATTTTCTACCTTTTTAAGAAAATAAGCACAGGGATAGATGAAAATCTCTGCTTTGAGGAGAGAGGTTATCATTGTTTTAAAAGGTCAAAAGTGGAGTTGAACTACCTGAATTCCAGTCCTGATCCTTAGTCTAACATGTCATATGATCTGGAATTAATTACAAAATATCTTTAAACTTCTATTTCTTTTTTTTTTAATTTTAGCTGATATACTTTATATTTCCCACTTTTATTGAGAAGTAGTTAACTTATATCACTGTAAAAGTTTAATTATTAACATATATTGTTGTATAAGTTTAAGGCATACAGCATGATGGTTTAATTTACACATATTATGAAATGATCACCAAAATAGGTACAGCTAACCTCCATCTTCTCTTATAGATAAAACAAAAAGAAAAGAAAGAAAAAAAGAAAAAAAAATGTGCTCTTGTGATGAGAACTCTTAGGATTTACTCTCAACAACTTTCCTATACATCATACATCAGTGCTAGTTATCGTCATTATGTTTTATGTTACATCCCTAGTACTTATTTATCTTATAATTGGAAGTTTGTACCTTTGACCACCTTCCTCCAGTTTCCCCTACCCCCGCTCTTAACCTCTGGTAACCACAGTCTGATCTCTTTTTCTATAAGTTTGTTTTTGTTTCATTTTTAGATTCCACATAAGTCTGACTTATTCACTTAGCATAATGTTTTCAAGGTTTATTCATGTTGTCACAAATGGTAGGCTTTCCTTGTTTATTTATGGCTGAATAATATCTCCCATTGCATGTGTGTGTGTGTGTGTGTGTGTGTGTGTGTGTGTGTGTGTGTATATATATATATATATATATATATATATATATATATGTATGTATATCTCACAACTTGCTTATCCATCATCCATCAATGGACACTTGTTTCTGTATCTTAGCTATTAATGAATAGTGAATAATGATGCTATGAACATGGGGTTGCAGATATCTTTTCAAGTTAGTATTTTTATTTCCTTTGGATAAATACCCAATGTAGAATTGCTGGATCATATGGTAGTTCTATTTTTAATTTTTTGAGGATCCTCCTTACTGTTTTCCATAGTGGCTGTACCAATTTACCATTCCACCAACAGTGCACAAGTGTTCCCTTTTCTCCACATCCATGCCATTATTTATTATTTCTTGTCTTTTTGATGGTGGTCATTCTAAGAGGCATGAGGTGATATCTCATTGTAATTTTAATTTGCATTTTCCTAATGACTGTGATCATGAGCATCTTTCCATGTACATGTTGACCTTTCATATATCTCCTTTGGAGAAACATCTATTCAGGTCCTTTGCCCATTTTTTAGTTGGGTTATTTGGCCTTTTTTTTTTTTCTGCTATTGTTTGAATTGTTTATATATTTTGGGTGTTAACCCCTTATCAGATGTATGGTTTGCAAATATGTTTTCCTATTCTGTAGGTTGTCTTTTTACTTTGTTGCTGGTTTCTTTTTCTGTGCAGAAGCTTTTTAGTTTGATGTAGTTTCAGTTGTTTATTTTGTTGCTTGTTCTTTAGGTGTTATATACAAAAAAAAGGCCTTACCAAGACCCATGTCAAGGACCTTTATTCCTATCTTTTCTTCTAGGAGTTTTATGGTTTCAGGTCTTACATTTAAGTCTTTAATCCATTTTCAGTTAATTTTTGTGACTAATTTAAGATATAGGTCCATTCTTTTACATGTGAACATTCAAGTATCCCAGACCACTTATTGAAAAGTCTGTCTTTTCTTCATTTAGTATTCTTGGCTCCCTCACCAAATATTAGTTGATCATATGTGTTTGGGTTTATTTCTGGGCTCTTGATTCTGCTCCATTGGTCTGTTTGTCCATTTTTATGTCAGTACCATACTCTTTTGATGACCATAGCTTCATAGTATAGTTTGAAATCAGGAAGTATGATGCCTCCTGCTTTTTTCTTCTTTCTCAGGATATTTTTGACTATTCAGGGTCTTTTATGGTTACATATAAATTTTAGGAGTGTTTTTTCTACTGCTGTAAAAAATGGCATTGGAATCTTGATAGAGATTGCCTTGAATCTATAGATGGCTTTTGATAGTAGAAACCTCCATTTCTTTATCAGTACATTAGAGATTATTAAATTAATTATCTCATAGGACTGTTGTAACAAATAGGGGTAAATTAAGAAGCTTAGAAGCCTCAAGCACTGACTTGTTTATTAAATTTCCTCATATGCAATTCAAAAATGAAAGTATTTCTAAACCATAAATTAATTGGAAGAAAGTCCAACAAATTTTTTAATTTTCCCTATGATAAAATTTTATGCCATTTAAAAAATATCAATTATTAAATAATTTCCTGATCCTCTTTTGGGAGGGGGTTATTCAGGCATTGCTGGTGCCCTAAGTACATGTTTAGGGTACCTATAATATCCATTGCTGGTGGTGATTAAAATAAGCCTCACATATAAAACACTTAGCAATAAATAACTGAATATTACAATGATGATTAATTTCATTATTATATTGTGAAGTTTCATGTAATCTTATAATGATAAATAATAAATACATAGCCATATAAATAAATATTATGGGTAGAAATATATCCATTGTGTTTAAGTTCTATTTTTAAAAGTTTTCAGAAAAATTATATTTTTAAAAGTTTTCAGAAGAATTCTTATGTTAACAGGTAAAGTTTCTGTTAAAATTGTAAAATTGGTAGAAAAATTGTTGTTTTTAAATCAAAAGAACTTTTAAAGGTACTGAGAAATGGAAAAGAACTCATAACATTCTGAAGGGTCAAGTCTTGAACCTCTTTTAAAAAATGTAAATTTAGTTTTTTCCTTTTAACTTAAAGAAGACTTGAACAGCTTGGTTAAAGATGAAAGGGTTATTTTATAAATGTAGAATAAATCATAACAGTGATGTGCAGAGTGACCAAAACACACATTACCCGGCATAAGAAGGAATTAACTGCAGAACAAATGGAAAAGTTATAATTTTAGGATGGCCAAATGAATGTACTTTTAAAGTAATTTATTTCAAGAAGAAATCTATTTTGTTATAATATTTTCTTAGAAACAGGGGAAAATAATTTCAATTTGAACTTTCAGGTCAAATATATTTTTTGGTTGGGTTTTCCTCTTTTTTTTCCCAGCAAAACCTTTTTGTTTTAACGCTCCTATTTATTTATTTATTTTTTAAAGAAGTTTATTTATTTATTTTTGGCTGTGTTGGGTCCTTGTTGCTATGCGCGGGCTACTATGTTGTGACGAGAGGGGGCTACTCTTCCTTTCTGTGCATGGGCTTCTCATTGCGGTGGCTTCTCTTGTTGCAGAGCACCAGCTCTAGGCTCACGGGCTCAATAGTTGTGACACATGGGCTTAGATGTTCCATGGCATGTGGGATCCTCCCAGTCCAGGGCTCGAACCCGTGTCCCCTGCATTGGCAGGTGGATTCTTAACCACTGTGCCACCAGGGAAGCCCAACACTCCTATTTAAATAAATGAGTTCTTTTTTATTTTGATATTGTGTATTTTCATTAATTCTTACACTAATTCTTCAAAAATGCATCCATTTGTGAATATATAATATTGAGTACCTTTTATATACTCGTCATTGGGCTAAGTACTTGATATGAAAATGTTGAATATGACAGACATGGTGCCTGCCCCCAAGATAATAGTTCAAATAGGAAACTAGACTGTAATGTGATTGGGGCCATGATGGAGGAAATCTCATGTGCTGTGACATCACATAAGAGAGGACCCTAATACAAACATTAATATTATGTGGGTGGAGATCAGAGGACAGAAGGATTTGGGGATAGAATGCTTCCTGGAGCCTAAGGAATGCCTCAAAGGAGATCTAAAGAATGAGGTATGGGGGAATAGTGTTCCAGATTCAGGGGAAAAAATGTGGAAAGACCCAAAGGCAAATGAGAGCAAAGAGGTAAATGGGAAGAAGAATGAAATTTAGAAGTTTATTAAGAATCAATTTGCACAGGGCCCTGTATGATGTTTAACTGGCTTTGGATTTTATTCTATAGTCAAGGGGCAGCTGTTAAGATTTTTCATTAAAGTATTTCAATTAAATATTTAATTGATTTTTTAAAAATTTATATACTTAAAAATGATTTCAAGTTTTTGAAAGTAGTTATAGGGATTAGGTGGGGGTCTTATTCTTGGTTTTTTAAATTTTATTTGTTTTAGCCACTTAAAATATTTAAAATATATGACTTTGTATGTGTTTTATAAATATTAAGTGAAGATTAGATAAAACTTCAAAAGAGGGATTTTGTTCCTTTTTTTTTTTTTAACTTTGATGACTTTCTAAGATTAGGTCTTTATGGATTGGAAGGGGTGATACTGCTGTAAATGTTCAAATATTACCTGGACATTTCAGGTCAAATTACATATATATACTTCAAAACACTATGTGCTAGAGACTGATACAGATTCTGATTGAATTAGGTGCACTAAGAGTATTAGGTGAAAATTCAATATTTCATATATTCTGTTGCATTGCTGATCAGTCTAGAAGCTAGGGCTCACCTTAGGCAGGGATAGAGTAGTCTGTTACTTATCTAGTTTGATTTGGGGGCTAGAAAACTTGCAAGGCTTAAAATATCCTTTATTGGAAAGCTTTGGAATCTCAAATACTTATTCTGGTGTCCTTTTGAAGGTCTAATGGAAGTATCTTACTCATGTAGAAAAATCCATTACATTAGGATCACCATTACTGTAGGATACCTCTACTTATAACATGTAATGGGTGGTGTCAATTAAAAGCAAAACACCAGAATTAATAGGGAAAGTTAATAGCTCACAAAGGAGTTATAAAGTCAAATTTAGAATATAGTATACCAAAATTATATTTGTTTCAAGGATATTTATAAATTATATGTATTTTCAGAGTCAAAATCAATTTAAATGCTATATATATATATATATATATATATGTTAAAATTCTGTGCTAGATAATTCAAAAAGAAAAAAATGCAGTTATGTAAAAAATCATTAAATCTGGAAAGACTACTTTTCAAGCTCTGCTGTCAGGAGGAGATCTTCAGAATGTTATGTTTGAAAGTTAAAATCCCTGGAAAAGTTAACATAAAACAATACTGTGAAAGGCTATTTAGGAGGAAAGAAGAGTATCATCCCTGAGGATTTTTATGTCCTTTGATAAGATCTTCACCAAAAAAAGATTAAGAGAGAAAGAGACTATTTTTCCTTAACCTATCTCCCCCACTTTTTTTAAAAAAGCTCTGAATCAAAGTATAAATTTGAATGGAATTATCAGAATATTTATTACTGAATCAATATTCTGTATATGTTCCATAATTATCTGGTGACTTTTAGTTTCAGATGAAGTAGGACCTATATCATCAATGAGTTCATGATGTTTTGCAGTGTTTTTTTATTTTTTGAGGACAACGTGTGTGTGCACATGTGTCTGTGTGTATGTATCTCAACCTTTTACAGCCATACCAACAGTTGTCTCAAGTAGCAGTATGATTACATTGGGAACATAGTGTTTGTAAAAGCTGACTGACAACTGTTTTCTTCTTCAACCTTGTTTTGAATCAATGGAACACTGTGGTGAAATTAAATTATAAGGAACTGGCTTATAATTAGTATTTAAAACATTGGTATGTCTGTTTCTGCCAGGCACTAGTTTAACAATACAGTAAATCTCCATGCTTTAAGTGTGGGGAGAAATTGAAACTGTTTACAAATGCTTTATTAAATGCCTATTAAGTACATGTATAGTCTGAAGTGGGGGTTGGGATATCTTCAATACACCACAGTTGAGAGTAATTCATCTGAGTAGTTGGTGTGCTAGACAAGAACAAGTGACAGATTCCCTTGGACTGGTGAGAGAGGGAAGAAAATGGTACTGATTTATGTGTACAGTTAGAGAGCAAATCTCAGAACTATGACAGTGAGAGATACTTATTAGTGAAAATGTTGTCAAGGGAGGGTGCTGAAAGCAGAGGAAGAGCAAACATGACAAACATTACCTACAGAGGGTAACAGCATACTGTCATTTTTCTGTGTTTCATGAAAGTTTATTTATTCATGAATCATGGTTTAAAATTTCTCTTTGGGACAATCTGGGTTAATCCCATTAGCCTTTCACAATCTGTTTTCCATTACACACTTGTACTTTTTTTCATTCATCCACATGTTGGTTCATTTCATGATTTTTCCATGGGCAATCATCCATGGAGGACTTATTGCAGAGGTAATGCAAACCTGAATGGGAAGCAGTTTTTCCTAGGACAAATCTCAACTCTGTGTGTTGCCAAATAGTTCTCCAGGGTATAGAATTATTATTTATTCAGAATGCTAAACCTGATTCAGTTTTCTGGTATATCTACAAAATAACTTAACATGGATTATTTGGATTTCAGGTACCTGGATATAATCTAACTGTTGGTATTCAGTCATATTTAGAAAATAACTTTAATTAAGAGACAATTACCAGAATTATAAAAATGCCTCTTTTAATTTGTTCACAAGGTTTTTGGGTTTATATCCAATGTACAAAGTTTATGTACATAATCCTAAATGATTATGATAATGAAAGATTACTTGATCAATCAACTAATGTTTATTAGTACTTACTAATACTATAAGTGACCTTATATCCTTAATTAAAACATTTTAAAATTAAAATATGGACCAGCTCAGAGATTCAGTCACTTTTTAGAAAAGGGATTGCACTAAACAATTCTCTTCGTGACCAAATCATGATAATTTTCAGTCTTCATCTACCATAATCCTCTGCATCATTTGAAACTGGTGACCTCATTCTACTTGGAACACTCATTAGTTTCCACACACCAACACACACGTTTGGCCTATTCCTAAATTCCTTTCTTAGTCTCCTCTTTTCTGTCTGTACCATAAAATTTAGTTGTTCTTCGAGGTGCTGTTATGAGCCCTATTCTACTTTTCTTCAGCTAACATGTATATGCAGACGATGACACAAATTTTCATGCTTAATCTCACTTATGAACTTTTATATACAATGTATTATTGAACATCTCCACCAAAAATACCTCATGATGACCTCAGACCCAACTTATCCAAAACCAAACCTATCTTCTCCCTATCCTTTAATTCATTTCCTTCCCTTATTCTCTAACTTGTCTTCCCAAATCCTGAGAGTCTTCCTTGATTTCTTTATTCAGATTCAATCAGCCACATGCATTCATTATTATTTCTCACGTATGTCCACTTCTTTTCTTCTAAAATCATGGTTCAGGCCGCATACTCAATCCTGGATTTTACATTCACTTCTTCAATAGATTCTAGCCTTGCCTTCCAACTTATTTATCCCGGTACATATTAAGTACTCATTCTAATATTTAATCTGACTATTTTTCTTGCTTTTAAACATGTGGTTGGCTTTATTTGTTTTCTCTAACATGCATTCAAGATCTTCCATGATTTGGTCCTTGCTTATACAAGTTTTATCTCCTGCCCTCTCCACCTACTCTAAGGTCCAGCTAAACCGAATATTTTGCAGTCTCATGAACGAGCATACCCTTTCTGGCTTCTTGGACTTTGCATATGATTTTTGCTCTAAGTGTAATTTCTATTATTCCATTTCTTTATATGGCTAACCCTTATTCAGTTTTGAGCTTTGATTTAAAGAGTAACGCCTCTAGGAACTTAGACTGCCTCTCTTGGTACCTCCTAAGAAGTGTTCCAGAACCTTGTTCTTATCTCTGTATTAGCGATTATCATTCCACCTGGAAATTGCTATTTAAAAAATTTTTTCAGTATAAACTGTTAGAGGGCAAACACTCTGTCTTCTTCCTGGTTGTGGTCCCAGCACTAAAATACTCTCTAACATACTATAAGTACAATAAATACTTGTTAAATACATGTAGGCATGATACATTACTACAGAATTAAACCCAGCAATTCCTGCTAGCACAGATGGAACTTAGATGACATAATCTATGCCTAGGGGTATAGACTGGTGAGCAAAGCATGAGATAAATTTCAGACCTATTCCCTAGCTCCCCTGTGAGGTTGGAGGGAGTATTGCAGGACGCAGTTGGTACAACCAACCACACACTTTGGTCCTAGTCTTGCCTAGGACTAGTTGAAGGCATGAGGATATCAGTTCAGAGCTGGCACAAAGTACACATCTAACTCATGATAGAGCAATTAAGGTAGTTGAAGAGTCAGTCTAAGTTTTGAAACTGGCATTGAGTGGGGTTATTATGAATTATACTGGTTTATCTTTAGTGACTTCAGAGCTGCTTTCATTACCATTTTAGGTTACTTTTGGTGTTCCTTCCATCAGATCCTACTAAGGAGAAATAACCTGAAATGCAACTCTACTAAGGTATATGTAACCAATAATCTTGAGTTTATTTGAAAATTCTAATTATCCATCAGTACTCTTATTGACTGAACATATCTTCTAGGATTATTCAGCATTAGAAATCCTGTGAAGGAGAGGTATCAAAACAAAACAAAAAAAAAATTACAACATTCTTGGAATAATACCACTATATTAGTTTCCTGGGCTGTCGTAACAAGGTACCACAAACTGGGTAGCTTAAAAAACAAGTCTATTCTCTCTCAATTTGAAAGCCAGAAGTCCAAAATCAGAGTGTCAGCAAGTCCACTTTCTAAGGGAGCACTTTCCTTGCACTGTCCCAGCTGTTGGTAGTTGCTAGCAATCCTTGGCATTCTCTGGCTTGCAACTGTATAACTCTAATTTCTGCCTGTCATCACATAGCCTTCTCTTCTCTGCCTGAATATGTGTCTTTACACAGCTTTTTTGTAAAGATACCAATTTTTGGATTTAGAGTCACCCTAATCCAATATGACTTTATCTTAACTTGATTACATTTGCAATGACCCTATTTCCAAATAAGTTCACATTCACAGGCACCAGCAGGGGTTAGGACTTGAACATATTTTTTTGGAGGATGCAATTCAACTCACAGCAACCACATATACTACAGCTTACTCTGTCCATCTGTAAGATACACTCTGAAAACATGTTCTTCCCTCTGAAAATGGAATGAATGTTTGTCTTGGAGGACAGTGGGTCTGGACCAATATGGTTCTTTTACACTGCAATGTTGTTTGCTTCATTTCTTGTCTAACTCCCCCATTTATGATATTACCTATGCACAAGGAAGAATCCCCTTTCTCTTTGAGCACTCCCTCCTTACCCTTTTATCCTCTTTCCAGCTTCCCACCCCAGCTCTTTTCTCTTTCATAATTTCCAGTCTCCTTTCTTGCTAAAACCTGAAAGGTGAGCTTCCAAAACGTGTATTGGTTTACACTCACTGTTCCTATCCTCTCTAAAACCACTTCAGTCAGGTGTTTGCCCCCTCCTGCTATAATGAAACTGCCCTCTCAAGGTCACCGATGACCGTTATGCTGTTGTTTCCAGTGGTCATTTCTCTATCTTCAATATCTTTTATCTCTTAAGAGCATTTATCATAATTAATTACATGCTCTTGTTTTATCTCCTAACCCAATGGTCACTCTTTAAAATCTCTTTTGCTCACTACTCACCTTAGATGTTGGTCTTTTTCTCCTTTCTAATTCACTCATATGGTGATTTTTTTCTGGTCTCATGAGTTGAAATACCAGTTTTATGTTGATGACTCTCAAATGTATACATCCAATTCAGGCTTCTCTTTTGAACCCTATACTTGTTTATCAACTGTCTATTTGATATTTTCACTTGTATATCTGATAAATATCTCAAAAACAGTATTTCTGAACTCTAAGATTGGCTTCTTTCTCCTCCCTTACTCCCAGCTCCCTCCACCCCACCCCACCCCCCAAAAAAACCCACATAAATTATCCTGCTCTTGCTACATTCATCCAGGTTTCTTTTTGAGCAACTAGTTTTTTTTTTTTTTTTATTGGAGTATAGTTGTTTAACAATGTTGTGTTAGTTTCTACTGTACAGTGAAGTGGAGTTCCCTGTGTTACAGTTCTACTGTACAGTGAAGTGGAATTATCTGTGCTATACAGGTTCTCATTAGTTATCTATTTTATACATATTAGTTAGTAAATATATGTCAATCCCAATCTCCCAATTTACAACTGCTTGAGTTCTAAGAACTTTGAGTTATTGGAGACCCTTCTATTTCTCTCACAACCCAAATACTATCCGACAGGCAATCCTGTTGTATTTACATCCAAAGTGTATCTTAAATCTAACCCTGTCTCTCTCTTTCCTATTATCACCCTCAGTGGGGTCATCAACATTTCTCTCAGAGATGACTTCAGTAGCCTCCTAGCTAGCCTCTCTACCCTCTAACCCCTTACTCTGTTCTCAACAAAGCATCTAGAATGATCATTTTAAAACAAATATAGTCATGTTACTCTTCTGAACAAAACCCGAAATTTGTTCTACATTTTACTGAGAGGAAAATCCAAAGCCTTTACAATGTCTGACAAGGTAGTAGCTGATCTGGGCATCCTTACCTTCCTCTTTTCATATCATACTTCTCTCTGCTTTGCTGGTTCTGCTCCAGCTACACTTGTCTCTTTGCTGTCTTAGGGTCTTTGTACCAGTTATTCCTGATATGTAGCTCAAACTTCCTTCAAACCTTCGCTCAGAATTCACCTTCTCAATGAGTTGTAATTAAAATTACACCATTCTCCATTCCCAGTTCTCTTTATCGTGATCTCTATGTTTTTCCATATCATCTCTCTCCTTCTAATATGTTACAGTATTTATGGCATTTGTTTACTATTATCTGATAGAATGTTAAATCCACAAGACTAGAAATCTATGTGTTTTATTTACTTGAGTATTCCAAGTACCTAGATTAATGCCCTGCACATAAAAGATATTCAAGTTTGTATTTTTGAGTAAATAAATGGATAAATTAGCAGTAATGTAGTTAAGTAGTAGTCTCACAGTGGATGCCTGAAATCATGATATTTGTTCACTTTATATTTACTTAGGAATAAGATTACAAAGAAAAATAATGTCATTACAATAATCACCATCATTATTGTTGACAGTGTTTTTCTAGATGCCTAGGGATTGTTTTACTTAGTTTAATTTGATACATATCTATGTTATAAGTGTCTATAAATAAGACCACTGAGGTTTGCAAAATTAAATAACTCGATCAAGCTTAAACAGCTTGTGCAGTGGTAGAGCTCGAAGTCTACACCAGGTCTGTATAGACTGAGATTCTACTTTAACCATTCTATGATATTACCACTTTTATAACCACTCAAGTTGCAGGCTGGAATTATCTTTTCTTTCCTCAAACACATATGCTCTCTTACATGTAGCTGAGTGTCATTCATTTATGTGAAACAGCTGCTGCTCATTCAGCCCTGAATTTGTTAATCTGTATTTATTAAAACTATTACTGATACTGTTATTTTTTTTCCTGTTGTCATCAGCTTCTTTTTTAAAACAATCTGTGACACATTGAGAAACGCTTCTAGGAAATAGCTTTGCAACTCAAGAATAGTACTTCAGAACTAAGGAATTTAATATTTCACAGAGGAAGGTACTGGATGCACCAATTTCCTCAGGGCTTTGTTTGGACTCACAGAAATGACAATGTGCTGCTCTGTATTAGGTCTTGAGCTTTCTTCACAATAGGCTTTTTTATGTCGGTGGCCCAGAAATCCTTGTGACATTCGCCTTAAAGAGGATTCACTAACTCTGCCTTATTTATTTGGTCCCTTTTTTTTGTTTTAATGTGTGTGCTGCTGTTACTTGAAGATGGCTTTCTGAAATAAATAATTTTCTTTCCTATAAATGATTATAGTCATATTTCTTATGAATGTGAGCTCCAATTCAGTTTCCTTTTTTTAAAATAACTTTTTTAGGTGTGTCTAGCATGACTTCAAATTCCTGGATAGAAAAGAAAAACCTAGCATTAATCTGATAGAATGCCAGATATCTAAATACAACGAAAACCATATAGAGCTTCCCAGCAGAGAGACCAGAACAATAGAAAAGATTGAGGAAACTGTATTGTCACTATGATTTAATTTCAAGTGTTCACATTCTGAAGCACTCAGATTAAAAGAAAACCTCACTTTTACAAGATGACATATGATAATTATAGCCTTCAAAAATAAGAAGAAATGATAGCTTAGGTAGAGTGCTGACATGTTTGACAGTTGTAAATTTGGAGAATATTTGCTTAAGAAATGCAGGTTGGATAAATACACAATTACTTTTCATAGTGGAACTATTTACCAATGGTGCATTTTGACAGGATGATTGAGAAATCCTTACATCAAGTTTAATAATACAAATCTTAATCTAAACCTATATGCCTTTGTGGAATGAAAGGGGAGAACTGAGGTTGGGGATGCAGATAAATGATATTTTTCTAAAGAGAGCCAAAATTTTAAAATAGTTGTTAAACTATTTTGATTAACTTGAATCTTATATATCAAGAGCTGTGAATCTTTATGAATATAATATTATTACTTAAAAAAATTATAGTGAAAGGTTGCAAACTGCCCAGGAACCTTGAATTCCACATATGTATAAAGTTTTAGCTTTGGAACTTGGGGCCATTGGAAATGTAATCCTTTTATCCATACAGAAAGTATTCTTTAGTTAAAGATTCTGTTGTTTACAATAAAGTTGTATGGTGGGTAGTCATGTGTTGAATACCTCTATCTGTCTATCGACCCACAACCTAGGAACATACAATCATAAAACAAAACTCAAACACTAATATTATGCATGTTTTGAAAACAATTCCAGAATTAGAGATTCCTATATATTTGTTGCTTTCTTCACCCAGGGTAATTTGCCCACATAAATGGGCAGCCTTCAGCTAATTTTATATTGTATTACCTAGGATTTCTAATCACATTTCATATCAATAAACAGGCATTACTGAGTTTAGCAATATTTGATTGCTATGTATAACCTTCACACACCTATATTCCAAAAAGTCTCAAATAAATTATTCTTACTGCTGACGTCCAGTTTTTCTGTAGTCCAAAAAGGATTATGGAAATCTTTCTGAAAGATTTAAACCCAGAGATCAGTGTCAAAACTTATACTGATTTTCGATAGGCATTTTGTTTAGGTACACACAAAGTTATTAATTGGAAGAATAGTAGTTTAAAAAGTTGGTTTGTGATCACATCTAGGGAAAGAAAGAAGGCAGGTGACTTAGTGTAATGTTCTTGTAAACATCTTGGTAAGTGGACCTCCTAGTAAAGAGACAAATGATGCTTGCTAGAAGGCTAGTACTTATCTATGAAATGCTTTTAGCAAGATGTTTCTTCTTCAGGATTGTTTACAGCAAACAAACATGTATTGTAGGAACTTATGAGGCATGGCTTCCTAGAAAATGTCATGCAAGCCATATAACTGAGGGTATAAAGTGGAGATGTTTCATAATCTGAACTCTCCTCACTCTTTAAGGTATCCCATAAACCTCAGGGGGCACCTCTTTTATTACTCTGAGTCAGGAAGTACATGCCTACTGTTGACAGAAAAGACATAGTCATATGAAATGTTCACTATCTCTAACTTACCCATACTCCTTGATTGCTTGTATCTTTGAAATTACTAGTAATGCTTGCTACTGAGTAAGACCTCTGATTTGTGTGAATCTGACTTTATTCAACATGATCCATTAACATTAGCTAAGGAATCCTCAGAATTCACTTCTCCACTGATTACTAGTTCATATCTTCTATAGCAGATACATGGTATTTTTTAAATAAAATGTTAACTTTGTATAATTCCAATAAGGAATAATTTAATGAATCATTTAATAGGTCTTTAATAGACCTAGGACACTCTCTTCCTACCAAATATGTAGGTAGCCAGTGCTTCAGAAATTAGGGCCCCCCCAAATTATTTCTTGGGTAGGAAGTAGATACTTTAGAAAGGGTTTTAACTCAGAGACAATTAGATTATCATTCTGTTGATCATTTAATGTTTAATAATATTATAGTTATTTGAATAAGTTAAAGGTCTGAAAGACTTGTTCCTTTTAATAGAAAAGTATAGCTTATTCTTGATAAATTTCAATTGTATTTTAATCTGCATAATCTCATCTTCTCAAAGCATCTAAAAGATTGAAACCCCAAACTTTCATTTCTACCGCATTAAATATTTGGTGAATTTTCTTTCAGGTTTCTGCCTGTTTATGTCTTGTAGCCTAGTCTAACCAGAAGTATATGAAATATCTACATGAGAAATAGAGAGAAACTTCCAATTCTCTTTCAAAACTCCAGAGAAGCATACAATCCAAGGAACAAAGAAAAAACCCCAGGATGGGAATTCAGTTCCCACCTAAACACAGAGCATTTAACAAAAGGCTGTATATACCAGCAGTGAAATTACTGGGGAGGAAATTTCATGTAGAGTAGAAAATGAGAAATAGAAGTTGGAGAAGGGCATTGAAGAAGACTGCTATTACATCTGGAGTTCTAATGAGTCTTATCCCTATCATCCTAAATTTATCTATTGAACTCTGTTGATTAGAAGAGAAGTCTAATGAAGCCAAGGTCTAGGGCCTGAGAATTTAGACCCTTCATAATTCCATCATGAGAATAAGACAGTATGTTGGAACAACTCAAGAGCTATGCAACTGCTAGAAAACTTACCTGGTAGTTATTAATATAACTTCTTTGATGAATAACACACATTAGCTTGCTGTAATTATACTAATAGACACCTCTATAAGACATAGGCTAGCTCCAGGCTAATATAACAAAAATATATTAATCAGATATAAAATTTATATTACCAAATTTACTTTATTTGTATTATAATTGGTAGAATAATTTCTAGAGGAAATATTTCTTTTTTTTTTTTTTTTTAAAGATTTATTGATTGATTGATTGATTGATTGCTATGTTGGGTCTTCGTTTCTGTGCTAGGGCTTTCTGTAGTTGCGGCAAGCGGGGGCCACTCTTCATCGTGGTGCACGGGCCTCTCACTATTGTGGCCTCTCTTGTTGCGGAGCACAGGCTCCAGACGCGCAGGCTCAGTAGTTGTGGCTCACGGGCCTAGTTGCTCCACGGCATGTGGGATCTTCCCAGACCAGGGTGCGAACCCGTGTCCCCTGCATTAGCAGGCAGATTCTCAACCACTGAGCCACCAGGGAAGCCCCTGGAAATATTTCATATGAGAATTTTAAAACTGAATGGAATCTTAGACTTGTGTTTCATAAAGTTGGGAGTAGGGGACTAAAATCAGAAGAAACACATAAATTAACTTTACTTAAGGAACCTAGGAGAATAAATAGAATTGTTTAATATACTGAAAAATATCAACAAGATGACCAAGTACTAAACAAATATAGAGAAACATTCATAGTGTTACTAAGTAACAGCATGAAGAGTTATAGTTATAAAAGTGACAATACAATCATTAACTGCTCCAAAAATATAAAATTATATGCAAGAATTCAGCAATAATATATATTATGGGATTTATAAGAAGAAAACAACATTTTTTCAGAAATGTAGCTAAAAATTGTTAGGGGAATAGAAGCTCCTGGATGGAAAATTTGAATATTATAAAGATTTCAAATCTTCTTGAATTCATCTAAAAATTTAATACTTTTCCAGTCTCAGGCCCCATATGATTTTGTGGTTACTTGGTTAAGTCATACTAAGGTTATTCTGGAAGTATAAATAGTTTATATATTTAAAGGACACATACTAGTAAATATTAATATATATTCAGAAAGTTACAATAACTTAAGGAGTATAGTAAAGACTAAGAAGCTCTCTCTCTATCTCTCTCTCTCTCTCTCTCTCACACACACACACACACACACACACACTCACTTTATAAACATAATCTTACATATATTTTCATTGAGTATACAATGAAAGTAGTCACAAAATCAGTGGGGAAAAAGGGATTAGTTGATAATTGATACTTGGAACTATGATAAATATTTGAAAAAAATCAAGTCATATCCATATTTCTTTATACATGCAGATGTAAATTCTGGAAGCATTAACATTTAAATACAAAATTTGCATATATAGAAGTTCTAAACTGAAAAATTGATGACTCTTGTCATCTTGGAACATGAGAGTCCTTTCCATACATAACAATGTATGAAAGAAAGCACCAAAACAAGAAACAACCACAACAAAAGAGGTGGGTCTGACTTAAAATTTAAAGACTAATTTTATCAATATACATAATAAATAAGATAGAATGTCAAAAACCAAAGCCAGAAAAATTATCTGCCTAAATAAACCATGTCAAGAGTTTAAATTTTTCATAAATAAAATGTTTGTGATTCGATGAGAAAAGCATAACAACTCCAATAGATAAATGGTTCAAGCACAAACAGAATATTCATAGAAAGAAATACTAATTTCTGTTTATGAAAAATGACACATATATATGAACTATTCAATACAGATTTTTGTATTTTTATTAAATTTCTGTAATGAGAAAGACTCAAAATTATCAATGCAAAGAGATTTAAATTTAAGATAAAATGTAGAATGAATGTTAATTTTGAAATTATTCCAATTTAACTCAGCAAAATATTTTTTTCTTTACCCTTGTATAAGATAGTTACTTTATTTTCTACTCAAAGCTAATGAACCAAGAAAATGCAATTGGCATGCTTTTTCAGCCAGCAATATGTTTCACCTCAGAAAACAAACACATTCTTTGTAGATGTAATCAACTTTAAAATTTTCCAAAATGGTACTAGTAAGACCTTTGATGGGAATTTCTATCTCAATCAACACAAGCTTACTTTATTTTTAATTGATTTGATTAAAGCAGTATATCTGAATCACGTTTGCATATTTATTTATCATGCTTGAAAACTTCAAATATATGTAAGATTTATATTGCTAGTTAGTTATAAACACTTGTCAGAGAGACAGGTGTTAATCTGTGTCTGGCTTCTTTTCATGATATCACATTAATATTCTTAACTACTTTGCAGGGTGAGAACAAGTGTATGGGTTTATATGAAGCATACATATAAAAATTATAACTATTTTAATCTATAGCATTTTTATACTGCATGCAACATATATGTCTCTGTGTACCTATCAACTATATATATATATAGACTGCTATACAAAAACCTCATGGTAACCACAAAACAAAAAATCTATAGTAGAAATACACAGAAAAAAGTAAAAGAAATCCAAACATAACAGTACAGAAAGTCATCAAATCACAAGAGAACAAAAGAAGAAAGGGGAAAAAAAGACCTGCAAAAATAAATACAAAACAATTAACAAAATGGCAATAGGAATATACATATCAATAATTCCTTAAATGTAAATGGACTAAATGTTCCAATGAAAAGACATAGACTAGCTGAATGGATACAAAAGCAGGATCTGTATGTATGCTGCCTGTAAGAGACTTACTTCAGATCTAGAGACACATACAAAATGAAAGTGAGGGGATGGAAAATGGTATTCCATGGAAATGTAAATCAAAAGAGACCCTGAGTAGCAATACTCATAATAGACAAAATAGACTTCAAAATAAGGACTGCTATAAGACACAAAGAAGGATGCTACATAATGATCAAGGGATCAATCCAAGAAGAAGATATAACAATTGTAAATATATATGCACCCAACATAGGAGCACCTCAATATATAAGGCAAATGTTAACAGACATAAAAGGAGAAGTTGACAGTAACACAATAATAGTGGGGGACTTTAACACACCACTTACATCAATGGACAGATCATCCAGACAGAAAATCACAATAAGGAAACACAGTCCTTAAATGACACATTAGACCAGATGGACTTAATAGATATTTATAGAGCATTCCATCCAAAAGCAGCAGAATACCCATCCTTTTCAAGTTCACGTGGAACATTCTCCAGGATAGAGCACATACTGGACCACAAAGTGAGCCTCAGTACATTTAAGAAAATTGAAATCAGATTAAACATCTTTTCCAATCACAACGCCATGAGGTTAGAAATCAACTACAAGAAGAAAACTGCAAAAATCATAAGTGGAGCCTAAAAATATGCTACTGAACAACCAATTGATCACTGAAGAATCAAAGAGGAAATTAAAAAAAAATACCTAAAGACAAATGAAAAAGAAAACACCATGATCCAAAATCTAAGGGACACAGCAAAAGAAGTTCTAAGAGGAAAGTTTATAGCGATAAAAGCTTATCTCAGAAAACAAGAAAAATCTCAAATAAACAACATAACCTTACACCTAAAGCAACTAGAGAAAGAACAAACAAAACCCAAATTTAATAGAAGGAAAGAAACCATAAAAATCAAAGCAGAAATAAATGAAATAGAACTGAAGAAAACAATAACAAAAATCAATGAAACTAAAAGCTGGTTCCTTGAAAAGATAAAAAAAAATTTGATAAACCTTTAGCCAGACTCATCAAGAAAAACAAACAAACAAACAAAAAGGAGATGACCCAAATCAATAAAATCAGAAATGAAAAAGGAGAAGTTAGAACCAACAGCACAGAAATACAAAGGATCATAAGAGAATTCTATGAGCAACTATACACCAATAAAATGGACAACCTAGAGGAAGTGGACAAATTCTTAGAAAGGTACAATCTCCCAACACTGAACCAGGAAGAAATAGAAAATATAAACAGACCAATTACCAGTACTGAAATTGAATCAGTAATTTAAAAACTCCCAACAAACAAAAGTCCAGGACCAGATGGTTTCACAGGTGAATTCTGCCAAGCATTTAGAGAAGGGTTAACACCTATATTTCTGAAACTATTCCAAAAAATTGCAGAGGAAGGAACACTTCCTAACTTATTCTATGAGGCCAGCATCACTTTGATACCAAAACCAAAGTTATCACACACAAAAAATTATAGGCTAACATCACTGATGAGCATAAGTGCAAAAATCCTCAACAAAATACTCACAAACCAACTCCAACAATACATTAAAAGGATCATACATCATGATGAAGTGGGATTTATTCCAGGGATACAAGGATTTTTCAATATCTGCAAATCAATCAAAGTGATAGATGACATTAACAAATTGAAGAATAAAAACCATATGATCATCTCAATAGATGCAGAAAAAGCTTTTAATAAAATTTAACACCCATTTATCATAAAAGCTTTCCAGAAAGTAGACATAAGGGGAGTATACCTCAACAAAATAAAGGCCAAGTATTTATACCTGTGAGGAAGTATTTCTCACATCATTTATCCTCTCAAGGAGTTTTTGTTGCATACCTATTGTTGGTCTGGTACATTTTAGGTACAGAGATAGTGATAAACAATTCTCTATATTCAGAGATATTAATGTCACTGAAGTCAGGCTTTAAACAGCGTCACATACAAAACATTATTGCAAGTGATTTCGAGGAGAAATACAGAATGCTATGAGAACTTGTAATGAAGGGACTAGGCTAATTTTATGTTAAAACCTTAATGTTGATTAGATATCAGCCATGTGAATGAGGTTTGGGGCTGGGGATGGTGGGTGAGAGAAGGGAAGAATATTTTAGGCTGAGGAAACATTGTATGAAGCCCTAAGGTGGGAAGGGGAACAGTGATTTCAAGAAACAGCAAGCAAAATGCCTTAGGTGTAATGAACAAAGGAAAATTTATGACAAAATAATGGAACACACATAGTCAAGGGCAATGTCATTTTCACAAATTGTATGCTTGGACCTGGTAGAAAAAAAGGTTTGAATAAAATTCAACCACTTGTTGTATACAAGGATTAGACTGAGTTATTCCATGATCTGGTAGAGCACAAAGTTGAAAATTACTACAAAAGAGTTCCTAGTGTGTACCAAGTTCTTCAGGGGCCATCTAGTCTAGATCAGACAGTGATCGTAGGACCCTTAAGAAATGAGGTCTCTGCCACAGTCAGTAGATGGGAAAGGAATACATTGGATGTCCCATTCTTGCTTTAGCATAGATGAAAATAACCTTGAACTTTGGCAGTGTTCCAAGACTTATGCTATTACCAAAGGTTAGTGTCAATCTCAAGTTACCTGGGGGTTGTCAAATCTATACCTGCTTTATGTGCCTGTTATTCATTTTCAAGTATTAGCTCAATCTTCCAATCCTCCTCCTGACAGCCCGGCTGTTACTTCACTTGTTAGATTATGAATTTCTTTCCCCCATACCTTAATTTAAAATTGAAAAAACGAATCAAAATCCTACAGAAGTGCTTAATTGCAGGGTTCTGTTCAATAACTCTGAATTGGCCACACACTAAAATGTCACTTTGTCATATCGATGTTTTCTTCCAGACATCTAATTCCCCAAATACTCATCCTGGTTCACGAGGTGAAACATTTATTATTTGAAAGGAGAATGGCAGTCAGAAGTGTTTGCTAGCTCTTTTAAAGCTGTGAGAAACAGTGGCTACTAGTTCCTCCACTTGATTATTTGTGTCACATGGGGAGGATGAGGTGACAAACCTTAAAGAGATGTTATCTTGTGCTTTTTTCTTCACTTCATTTCTCAGCTCCCTTGGCTCTTCCTCTTCTAACACACAAAGCCAATAGTTTCCAAGTCATTTAATATTTTAAAGGAATTATATTTTAGTTAGCGACGGATCAACCTACTAAATTGAATCTTGGCTTGTAGATTGATGGATTGAATTCAGTCCAGATGAACAGTGACCAGACTTGTTGCTCTCCTGGAAAAAAAAAATGCAGGCAAAAACTGCTACATAGGGCTTCCCTGGTGGCGCAGTGGTTGAGAATCTGCCCGCCAGTGCAGGGGACACGGGTTCGAGCCCTGGTCTGGGAGGATCCCACATGCCGCGGAGCAACGAGGTCCGTGAGCCACAACTACTGAGCCTGCGCATCTGGAGCCTGTGCTCTGCAACAGGAGAGGCCGCGATGGTGAGAGGCCCGCACACCGCGATGAAGAGTGGCCCCCACTTGCCGCAACTAGAGAAAGCCCTTGCACAGAAACGAAGACCCAACACAGCCATAAATAAATTAAAACAAACAAACAAACAAAAAAAACTGCTACATAAGTCGAGTCCTGGTTATAATCTCACCCTCAGTAAAGTATGTAGTCATCATTTCACTGGCACTTTCAGATAGCAGTTTTTCTTTTTAAAGGGACCATTTACAACCATTTCTTTCCATGATCATGTGTTTACTTGGAAGATAAATACATTTATTCCCATGATTAGCCTTTAGTGAGAATGAGGGGCATGTGTGAGATGGTGTTAACTCTGTACTCAAGACCAGTGTTATTTGTAGAGAAACTTTCTCAAACTATCCTATTTTAACTTCTGCTTTTATTCCTCAAACTTCAGGCTAGAAGAGAGTCTGTACACCTAGAGTGAACAACAATAGGACCAATATTAATAATTACTAGTTTTAGTCTTAGTTACTAGTAATTTTTCATGTTAATTTTTAAGCTACTCCTAATTTTTAATTACCATAATTATAACCACTCTCTGTTTTTGATCTTTCTCCTGTGCTTCACTTTATTCACAACTACTCTCTATATAGCGTGACCATATGTGTCTGTTTGCCTGGGATAAGTCCTGATTTTGCCTGTTTCACTAAAAAACACCCTAGTTTGGATGAATAGGAAACTCACAGATATCTGAAAGGTCGAGATGTTCAGACTTGACTGCTGGCACTAGAGCCTGTATTACCAACGAGAACAATGCTGTGAAGACCATACTGCAACCACCACTGGGAAAAAGTTCCTGACGTTGCTGAAGCTGAAAGTTAAATGTTCTTGCTAGAACCTCTCCTGCTGCAGCCACTGAAAGTTGGATCTTGCTAAGCACCCTTTCCAGAATGGATTTCTTGCAACACCTGTTTCATCATGCTTTCAAACCCAAGACTCACAGGATTGTTTCTGACTGACAGAGCCAAGAGACAAGGAAGGCTGGGCAAGTGAGTTTAAATTTGTACAGTTGGACGAGTCATGCAGATATAACATAGGACAGTCCACAAACATGTGAAAATTGTTTCAAACCTGGGGATTCAATAATCACAACAGTTTACCATCAGAATTGTTCCAAATCCATGCTTGTGTCTATGTATAGGTAGGAAGGAAGAAACAAGAAAAGAGTACAAAGGATGCTACAAATTAGCTGTAAAGTTTAATTTCTTAAAAGAAATGTCTGAAAGCAGCAAAACAAACGAAAAGCCATGTAAAAACAATAAATAAATAAAATGAACAAAAAAGAGTATTTGAGTACCAATGAAGCCCTGCCTGTTAACAAAGAATCCAGATCTAGTGTAAAGCTGTGGGTTTGAATTTTATATTATAATGACTTTTAATAATAAAACTAATTTCTTTTTGTGTAAAACTTCAGAGAAAACCACAAGCTATTTCACAAAGTTCAAGTAACTGACATGTCATGTATTACATAGAAATTCTAAAACTGCTCTTGCAAATTGTTTGGATCCATGAAAAGAAGGAGCCCTTTGGGATTGATGCTGTGAGGATTTTAAGGTAGATTCTCCCCTTCCTCTTGCTGACAAATGTCTTTGGCTTTTCCAAATTTTTTCCAGGTTGAAAAGTAGGTGACTTTTGTGGGGAACTTTTGTTGTGAAACATGGACATAAAAAAATCAAATATTAATACTGTTAGATAATGATTTTTTAAATTAATTTTTCTTGGAGTATAGTTGATCTACAATGTTGTGTTAGTTTCAGGTGTACAGCAAAATGAATCAGATATACATATACATATATCCACTCTTTTTTAGATTCTTTTCCCATACAGGTCATTAAAGAATATTGAGTAGAGTTCCCTGTACTATACAGTAGGTCTTTGTTGATTATCTATTTTATATATAGTAGTGTGTACATGTTAATCCCAATCTCCCAATTTATTGCCCCCCCCAATCCCCTTGGTAACCATAAGTTTGTTTTCTACATTTGTGACTCTACTTCTGTTTTGTAAATAAGTTCATTTGTACCATTTTTTAGATCCCACATATAAGTGATATATTTGTTTTTCTCCGTCTGACTTACTTCATTCAGTATGACAATCACTATGTCCATCCGTGTTGCTGCAACTGGCATTATTTCATTCTTTTTTATGGCTGAGTAATATTCCATTGTATATATGTACCATGTCTTCTTTATCCATTCATCCGTTGATGGACATTTAGGTTGCTCCCATGTCTTGGCTATTATAAATAGTGCTGCAATGAACAGTGGGGTGTATGTATCTTTTTGAATTATGGTTTTCTCTGGATATATGTCCAAGAGATAATGATTATTAAGGCAGACACTGCTAGATGCCTACTCAATATCCATTTGCTCTTTTGTTCACTGACAGAAACTATTGTTTGGGATGACTATGTGCACAGCTTAAAAAAAACATTTTGCTACCTTCCAATTAGAGCTGGTCACATGACACAGTCTCATCCTATGAGAAATAAGTGGAAGAGCACTTTTATCCTTCAGGCCCTCCAGGAAGTAAAGTGGAGGCAGAATACTAAAGCAGTGCTGGCTTCTTGTTTCAAAGTTTAATCATTTTCCTACTATAGAACTTGGAAATTTGAATGAAACTGGTGGGTAAGAGAAGCAGCAAATGCACAGACATAAACTCTACAGAGTCCTATACTATTTATATGGCTAGGAACTAGTGTTAATGAATAATACTTAGAAATCATAAGGGCTTTGTTAATACGATTTTTGTTTAATGAAATCTTACTTAAATCTCAAGCTCTAAGCTAATGTGCTTTTCTCAGTTAAGAACATCAATCTCATATTCCAAACATTTGTTCAATGAACAGACATCAAAACATGAAGCTAACACTGCTCTATATATTTTTGCATCTCCTTTACAACAAATATTGGCAACAACCATTCAATATCTGCAAACAGTAATGGATTGGGAAATTTGCCAGCAGTTCTCAGTATCAATTGTTGCTTTAATCTGGCTTAAACCATGAGTTATTTTTCAGGTTTCAGCAGCCTCTCAATTATTGCTCCATTATAGTTGTAAAGTTAATCCCACAAACATACTTTTACAACCAATAAATATGCTGTCTTGTGCATCATTTAAGACATTGCTAGAAGCATTTTCTATTGATACAATAGCAAGATGTTTCATCAGTATAAAGCAGTATCTCTCTAACATTTTTGCAAACTGTTTAAAAACAAAGGAATAGACTATCTCTTGCTGGAATGCACTGCCTTATTGTGCTTTATAAATTGTTTTCTCTCCAAACACACTGAATATTACTATAGACTAAAAATTGTTCTTTTCTTAACTAAATTTGAATAACTCTAGTGCCATGGCATATATTCTATTCCAGTTTTATTTTCACATGATGCTGCTGAGCTGCATTAGAGTTTTATTTGATTTTTAGGAAGATACATTTTGATGATAACAACTTCATCAAAATCTAGATGAACTATGAAATTTTAATATCTGAGTACTCTTTCTCTACGTTAATGTTCCATTTATACTTATAAATATGCAGTTAAATTTACATACAGTTCTTAGCAATGGTGTTTTTATTGCTTTATAAGAATTAGGAAACATAAAATACTGACTACTGAAAAGTTGCATATTATGGTGAAGGTACAGTAGAATTCTATTTTATTAGTTTAGGATCTGAGTATGAAAGCAAGGCTTTGGAGGATATATGATGAAGCTCATTTTCTATTATTATATTTTTGGAAACAAATTCTGTATATTTATTAGGTTAAGCTTGTTTGATATTCAACTTCTTTCTACTTGTTTGTTTATTTAACTGATAAATCAACTTCTGAGAGAGATGTTCCAAAAACCTGCTATGTTGATAAATGTGCCAGTTTCTCCTTGCAGTTCTGTTAATATTTGCTTTATATATTTTAATATTTTACTAGATTCATTAAATTATAAATTATTATATTTTCTAATGAATTTAACACCTTCATTTGTATTAATATTTTCTTCTTTAATTCTAACTTACTATCTGATACAAATATAGTTATACTAGCTTTTTTTAACCTTTGCCTGAAATACTGTTTTAAATTACTTATCTTTAATGTTTCTGTGAGTGTACTTTTTCTGAGGTTTTTATTAGCAGTGTCTACCTATATTAAAGCTGATTTAAAAAGAAACTGAAGATATGAATATATCTAATACCTATATCGAAAGCCCCATATCTAATTGAAATTGCTAACAAAACTTTCTTATAAAGAAACTCCAGGCCATGATAGTTTCACAGACAAATTCTATCAAAAGTTTACGGAATAAGTAATATCAATCTTATAAAAAGTCTTTCAGAAAATTTAGAAGGAGAAAACTTTTTGTAATTTATTTTATAAAGCCCAATGATGATACCCATTTCTGATATTAGAAAGCCAGGTATTTCTTGATGTTGCAAGAAAATTACAAATCAGTGTTGTTCAACCACATATATACAAAAATACTCAATAACATAAATAAAAGAATAAGTATATCATGAACAAGTGGGATTTGTCACAGAAATGCAAAGTTCTTTCAATATTCATAAATCAAACAATGTAGTTTACCATCTCAATATAATTTACATCTCAATAGATGCAGACAAACTATTTGACATAATTCTACACCCTTTCATGATCAAATATCTCAGGTAACCAGAAACTGATGAGATCTTTCTGAATGTATTAAAGACCATTTTTTTTATGGACTGAATTATGTTTCCCTCCAAATTCATATATTGAGGCCCTCATCCCAAATGTGACTGTACTTGGAAATAGGGCCTTTAGGAGGTGATTAAAGTTAAATGAGGTCTTAGGGTGGGGCCCTAATCAGATAGGATTGGTGTCCTTATAAGAACACAAAGATATCTCTCTCTTTCTCTTTCTGTTTGTGTGTGTGTGTGTGTGTGTGTGTGTGTGTGTGTGTGTACGCACACACATACGGGCACACACAGAGGAAAGACCATGTGAGGATACAGAGAGAATGTGCCAGCTACAAGCCAAAAAAAGGCTTCATCAAGAACCAACCCTGCTGGCATCTTAATCGTGGACTGCCAGCCTCCACAACAGTAAGTTGTGGAGCAAATAAATATCTGCTGTTTAAGCCACCCAGTTTGTGGTACTTTGTTATGGCAGCCCAAGTCAACTAATACAGCATCTATAAAAGTCTACAATAACCTCATACTAAATGGTGATGTACTGAATATATTTCCTCTAAAATAACAAAAGAGGCAGGGATGTTAATTCTTACCATTTTGGTTCAACATGAGATTGGAAGACCAGGCCAGTACAGTAAGAAAAGGAAAAAAACAAAGAATTAAGGATTGCTTTTACTTTTAGATAGCAAGAGAGTCTACATAGAATATTTTAAGTAATCTACTACAATACTAGAACTAAATCTCTAGAACTAATAAGTAAATTTAGCATGACTGTAGCATACAAAGTCAATTTACAAAATTCAATTATATTTTTATGAGAGCAACAGTTGGAAGAAGAAATATAGATAAACCAAATGATTTACAATAGCATCAAAAACTTCTACACTACAAAAATAAAAGCTGTTGGTGAAGTTAAAGGCCTAAATAAATGGATATATACATCTCATGGATTAGGAAGTCTCAATATTGTTATCAATTCTCCTCAAATTGACCTATAGATTTTAAAAATCCCAGAAACATTTTTAATAAAAATTAATAAATTCTAAAATATATATGGAAATGCAAAGATCTAAAATAGCCCAAATACTTTTGATAAAAAGAATAAAATTTGAGGATCTATACTACCAGATTTTAAGATTTACAAATCTGCATTAATCAAGATAGTGTGGGATTTGTGTAAAGATAGACAGGTCATTAAATCTGAATAGAGAGTCCAGAAGTAGAGCCACATATATGCAATTTAGTTGATTTTTGACAAAATCACTCTGGTAATTAAAGATGAAAGTATAGACTTTTCAAGAAATCATACTACAAAACCTGGATAAACACACAAAACAAGATTAACTGCATGCCTTAGCTCATACTAAAGACAAAAATTGCCAAAGGATCATAGACCTACATATAAAAGCTAAAGCTATAAAATTTATGGATAAACATAAGAAAAAAATCCTTGTAATCATGGGATAAACTAAGATTTCTTAGTACAAAAAACCAAACACTAACCTAAGATTAAGAATAAAAATGTATGGATGGATTTCCCTTTTGTAGATGCCTAATCCATGTCAGCTATTTTTCTGAAATGTGCACAGTTGAAATATTTACCTCAAATGGGGAAACTCGAAGGAAATAAACTCTCATCTGCCTCTTCCTGATACTGAACCTGGGTCAAGCAGTCCCACAACCTTCATTCCAGCTCGCTCCTCTGAGTGTCTGTTCCTCCTCATATCCATAGAGACACTATTTTGATTTATACAGCAGTAATTCTTCCTATTTTTAGGTACCTTAGTGTTTGATGTGGAAGGGGAATAACAAAGTATGAGCTCACAAAATCTTCTTAACTGGAGGTTTCAGCAGTATTTTTAGACAAATTAAAAGATAAAATCCTAAGTGAAAAAGGAAGAAGGCACATTGTCTTCCGTGGATAAAAGCACAACAATGTGTGTCCTGGGAGAGCTACGCAGGCACTGATGTGAGGGCTGTGGTTGCTGGGTGACTTGGAGGTAAACAGATTAAGGGGTGGGGGGGAAGGACATAAAGAGGAAACAAAACACATTTGTCAATTTCATAATTTAGTCCAGGGCTGCCTTTTGGTCAGTCAAAGCACTTTGCATTACTAAGCTATTTGGACAACATCCCCATCAGCTGCCACAACTTTGAATCCAGAATGACAGCACAGATTATAAAATGAAAGAAAATAATAACAACCACCAAAGACTAGCTCATTAGTAAATAGCACTTTATACAAAACCTTTTTAGTGGCTCAAAAATTAATACTAAGTTTGAAATGTTTGACTTCAGCCCAAGAGTAGAATTTCTTTTATGCCATCAGGGTAATCAGTTGAATGATTTCTGGAAAAAAAAAAAACAACATGAAAAATATGCACTTTCTCCTAGTTCAACAAGTTGGCATGCTGTTTCTGCATGTCAGCAGTGGAAAGAAAAAAATCTCTAAGCTTTCCATGATCATAGGTTTTGGAGAAGAATGCTTCTAAACAACCATATTTCTGAAGCAGGCTAAAAATATTTCCACTTACTTACTATTAAATTTACATATCTTGGTAGAGACAAATGTTACCAAATCACAAACTCACGCCTTTGTATTTTTTAAAAAGCAGGTAATGACTGCATTTTCTACTTGGTAGGTCTGGGAGTAAATTACACTCATTTGTTCCTCTTATCATTTTTATTCAAACTAAAAATAATGATTAAAATGAGCTAGTAAAGCAAACTTGAAGGAAACTATTGGAAGGGAATAACTTTGCTGATGGGATGAAGGTTGTTCTGGAGTGCTCATTTGTATGTCTGAGTAGTATAAATTTTTTGTTATTGTCATTGGGTGCTGCAATACTATTTCCAGAATACCTTTGTATAAATCTTGGTATGAGTATTTGACGCCTGAAGAAAGACTCAAAAATTTGTATTTGAACATCAACAAAAAAATTTGATTTTTAATACCCTTGTCCATATAGTTCTTTATGAATACTGTTATTGTGCTAAATATCCTATTACTTTGTCTTAATTTTTATATGGCAAGGGGTATTAGTTTTCTATTGATGTACTAATAAATAAACACAGACTTAGTGACTTAAAAAAACCCCAAACCTTTTATTATTCTACATTTCTGGAGGTCAGAAGTCTAGAATGGGTTGGCAGGGCTCTATGTTCCTTCTGGAAGCTCTAGGGGAGGATCAATTTTCTTGCCTTTGCCAGCTTCTAGGAACTGCCCACATTCCTTAGCTTGTGTCCCAACCTCTGCTTTTTCATCACATTTCCTTCTTTTATTCCGACACTTATTGCCTCCCTCTTATAAGGACCCTTGTTAATAACAATTACATTGGGCCCAACAAGATAATCCAGAATAATCTTCCCAGATCAAGATTTTTAATTTAATCACATCTGCAACATCCTTTTGGCAATATAATGTAACATCTTCACAGGTTCTGGGGATTAGTATATGAACATATTTTGGGGGAAGGCATTATTCTGTGTGCATGCACAGAATTTACTATTAGAGTATTTGTGACTACATTTTAAAATATATAAGATATTTTAAAAGAAAACTAATGAAGTATAGCTATAGATCAATAAAATGAGGGAAATTAAAAAAATAACCTCTAATTTTGCCATCTAGAGATAACCACCACTGAATTATCTGATATATCTTTTCAGATTATTTATTGGGTACATGCCTGCCCACAATTATATATTTTATAAAAATTGAAAGAAGTGTGACATTTTACTGTAACTGTTTTTTTTTTTAATATAACAATACTATTAGGAGTATCTTTCATCTTAATAAATATTCACCTTTAGTATATTTACCAGCCAAGTATTGCCCTATTTTATATATCTATACTTATTAGCCCAGTGGATTAATGCTGAAATTTGTATTGGCACATACTTACATCATTTTCTTAGGCTAAATATCTAAACATAGAATTGTTGTGTCAAGGTAGGACATTTTATTTTTTAAATTATTCTAATATGAATTATCAAATTATTATTTGCTAGCTGTATTTAAAACACTTATTTTCTCAAACCTTCCTGCATCTTGGTAGTGTGATTTTATTTTATCTTTGTCAATTTGTTGGAAGAAAATTATATCTGACTTTGGTTTTAGCCTGATCGAATCATGACACAAACTGCTTGCAAGTCAAAATATCAGGAAGTCCATAACAGGGACTTGGATGTAGATTGTACAATTCCGACTAATAGAAGAGAGGAGATGAAAAGTTCCATCCTTTGATTCTTTCATTTGTGCCTTCATTCATTCATTTAATTTTTAGTCTTTACAGATTCCTTTTACTGTTAAGAGGCAGGGGATAAAGCAATGAACAAGACTGTCAACATCATTATTTTCATTCTTACTGTCTTGTGTGTGTGTGTGTAAGAGGGTCTCACACAATAAACAAGCAAACATCTAAGTGAATGAGATAATTTCATATAGTGAAATGTCCTGAAAGATGAAACAGGATGGTGTGGAGTACACTCTATTTGAAATGGGAATAGATTGAATATGAAGGAGCCAGGTATGTGGAGAGCTGGGGACTGAACATTGGGCAGGCAACTGCCCTGAGTTACAAATGAGGGAACTGAGATGAGGTCTGTATGGCTGGAGTGTCTTGTCTTGAGCTGGTTAGCACTGAAGGTCAGCAGGGCTTGGTGTGGAGACCTGCAGACCATTGTTTAAAAAAAATGAACTTTTTCTAATTTCAATGAGAAGCCACTGTGGGATTTTAAGCGGCAAAATATATGATGTAACTTATGCTTGAAACAGCTTACCTTGGCTGATATGTAGAAAATGGTGTGCTATGTTTCCAGAGGGAAAACAGGAAGACCAGTTAGGAGCCTATTTCAAAGGGCTGCTGGATTGATTTAGGGTAGCAGCAATAAAGATGGAGAAAACTGGGTGGTTTGGGGATGTGTCTTGGATCTATAGTGGTGTTCTTCTCTAGGCTATGGGTACTACACTAAGGAACTGAAATAGGATTCTCTTGTTTATTCCATACTCTCCAAAGCTCCATCCCCAAGCTGCAACGGGTCTTCAGTACTCATCTGATGTTCATTTTAATGAAATAAAAAAAGCTACACCCTGATCCAGTAGCAGTCAGAGAGGGCTCTTAATGTGAGTTAGGACTAAATAATTAGAAGTGAAGAATAAAGGCAGTTCTGTCCTATAAGACATTTTTAAGAAACCAATCTTTATAAGTGTTTTTTTGTTTTTGTTTATTTATTTATTTATTTATTTATTTATTTATTTATTTATTTATGGCTGTGTTGGGTCTTCGTTTCTGTGCGAGGACTTCCTCTAGTTGTGGCAAGTGGGGGCCACTCTTCATCGTGGTGCGCGGGCCTCCCATCATCGCGGCCTCTCTTTGTTGCGGAGCACAGGCTCTAGACGCGCAGGCTCAGTAATTGTGGCTCACGGCCCCAGTTGCTCCGCGGCATGTGGGATCTTCCCAGACCAGGGCTCAAACCCGTGTCCCCTGCATTGGCAGGCAGATTCTCAACCACTGCACCACCAGGGAAGCCCTGTAAGTGTTTTTTTTTTTTTTTTTTTTTTCTATTTTGGCTTGCTTGTTATGGGTGCCTGAAATAACCACCAGTTTCTTTCATAGTGAGGCTTTGTTTCCAGAATGCCACTGTATAAACACAAATAACTTATCTAGAAGTAATAACTCATTAGCAGTCTCTAACACTTTAGCACAAATTAGACTATATAAAGATGACTGAATTTAAAGTTGAATGTGTCCTTAAAAGATTTTCTAATGTGATGGTTTGGGCTGAGTTTTCCAGAAGTGGACCTAAGAAGAGGATTAATAATAAATGTTTGGGATTAAAAATATATGTCTAATAAAAAATGTTTATTAGAATTTTTTCCCAGGAAAAGATTAAGGGAGTGAGAGGGAGAAGGGAAGGAAATCAAGCAAGGGTGAACTACCAGGCCAAGTTGCACAGACACAATACAGCAGCAAAGCTCATACTACAGTTGTCCCATGTGGGGCAAGAGAGCTGGAGTATTGAGCTCCCTGTCCTTCACAGATGTCAGTCATTGGTTAAGGACCGAGACATGGAAACATGAATCCCTGTGTCTGCAGGTAGAGTCAGCTCTCTGTGTCAGCCTGAGGGAAGCCCACTGATGAAGACCCAAAGATACCGGCCATTGGGGAAATAAAAAGCACACCCCCCAGGAACTGCACACAGTAAGATGGACAACGGATCTCAAGCATGATAGCATCTGGGTAGTGGGGTCAGGAATAGTAAAGGTCAGGGGTTTTGCAAATATCATCAAAGCCCACAGATAGTTGACTTTAATTTAATCAAAAGAGAGGTTATCCTGGGTGGGCCTGACCTAATCAGACAAGCCCTGTAAAAGACACGTGAAGCAGCAGTAGAAGCTAGCCTATTGACCTTGAAGGAGCAAATTGTTATATTGTGAAGGCCAAATGGGAAGGAACCGTGGGCAGCTTCTAGTGGCTGAGGGCCTCACTCCTACAACTGCAAGAAATTGAATTCAGTCAACCACCAGGGAGCCTGGAAAAGTCTCCACTGGTAGCTTGCTACCCAGAGCCCCAAATGAGATCACACCCCCTCCAACAGCTTTGAGGCCCTCTGCAGATGGTGCCCCATTGTGCTGTATCCAGACTCCTGAGCCATGGAATCTGTGATAATAAATGTGAGTTGCAATAAGTTGCTAAGTTTGCGGTCATTGGTTAAACAGCACAAAAGTCCAATATATAAGAAAACAAATAACCTAATTAAAAAATGGGCAAAAGATCTGAACAGACACCTCACCAAAGAAGATACACAAAAGGCAAATAAGCATAAGAAAAGATGATTAACATCATATGTCATTAAGGAATTGCAAATGAGAAAAACAAGGAGATAACTCTACATACCTATTAGAAGGGCCAAAATCCACAACACTGACCACACCTAATGCTGGTGAGGACTTGGAACAGTACAAACTCCCATCCATTGTGGGTGGGAATGCAAAATGGCAACAGCATGTTTGGAAGATGGTTTGGCAGTTTCTTATAACGTTAAGTATATTCTTATACATGACTCAGCAGTTATACAACCCTTGATATTTACCCAAATAAACTGAAAACTTACATCTAGCCAAAACCCTGCACATTCATGTTTATACTGCTTTCTTACTCTTAAGTTCCCAAACTTGGGAGCAGTGAAGGTATCCTTTAGTAGATGAATGAGTAAACAAACTATGGTACATCCATGGGATATTATTCAGTGTTAAAAAGAAAGGAGCTATCAAGCCATGAAAGACATGGAGAAAACATAAATGCATATAGCTAAATAAAAGAAACCAATCTGAAAAAGCTACAGACTGTTTGATTCCAGCTATATAACATTCTGGAAAAGGCAACACTATAGAGACAGTAAAAAAGATTAGTGGTTACCAGGGGCTTAGAGGGAGGGAGGAAGGGAGGGAAGAAAAGATGAATAGACAGAACACAGGGGATTTTTTAGGTCAGTGGAACTATTCTCTATGATACTATAATGATGGATAATCATCAAAACCCATAGAATGTACAACACAGAGAGTGAACACTATGGACTTTAGTTAATAATAATGTAGCAATATTGGCTTACCAATTGTAACAAATGTACTACACTAATACAAGATGTTAATAATAGGGGTAACTGGGAAATAGGCATGGGGGAGTATATGGGAAATCGTTATACTTTTCACTCAATATTTGTGTACACCTAAAACTGTTACAGAAAAAAATCTGTTAAATTAAAAAATAAACAGAATCAGGATTAGTAATCAGGTCATCCTATTCCACTCTTATTACTCTTATTTCTACTTTACCAACTTTTACTGAGATCCAATTTATCTCCATAGCCTAATATATGAATTCATTTTAAAGAAGTTTTATTTTCATTTTCCTGTTGTGTGTGTGTGTGTGTGTGTGTGTGTGTGTGTGTATATATTATATATATATATAATATATATATTCAACTTTATTAATTACAGAATTTAGATCCTTTCCTCTAGATTCAGAGAATTGAGGTAAAAGCTTCAATTGTGTTACTTGAATAGTCTGCTTGCGTTTCTTGAAGTTTAACTTGACTATTCTGGTACTACATGATTTGTTACAAAACAGTATTATGATAATTCTATTTGAACTTCAGGGGAGGCTAATTCTAGTGACTGGTGAAGCTCACTGCCTTTCCCTTGCACCACTCTTGTCTCCTTTCCCCATTTTTGTAGTTTAGAAGGGCTGTTCGGAGTGAGCTTAATGTAGGTATAGTCTGATTCTGGCTGCTGTGCTCCGTAGACTCCTTTTTCCAACAAGGTCATTTCCTGAGTCAGGAATCTGCTGGTATCACATAGTTCCCACTAAAAATGTATGTCTTAGAGTGATAAACCTGTCCCGGAGCCTTAAAGACTGCATGTAATTTATGCTTATCACACAAATGGTGTCTTATTCTTTTTTCATTTAGAATCATAACAGATATATTTTCATTATGTCATCTTATTATATATATATGAATATATGCATATTAATACATATACAGTTAGCCCTCCATATCTTCAGGTTCTGAATCTGCAGATTCAACCAACTGCAGGTTGAAAATATTCAGAAAATAATTCCAGAAAATTCCATAAAAACAAAACTTGAATTTACCTTGTGCCTGCAACTATTTAAATAACATATTGTGTTAAATAACATATTGTGCCTGCAACTATTTTCATAACATATTCATTGTATTAAGTATTATAAGTGATCTGGAGATTAGTTAAAGTATACAGGAGGAAAATGGTCCCCAGGTTAGGTGCTTTTCACTTCTCTGTTTTCTGCTTCCCTTTATGATTCTCATCTATAAAAGTGTAGAGTGAATTAGCCTTTTTTTTTCTGCTTTTTCTTTTCTCTCTCCATTCTACTCCAACTGCTTATCTGGGCAATGTTTAAATCATTGCTTTTGCGTTTAGGCTGGGAGGCTGCACACTATCTCATTTATGAGCTAACAGTTAATCCTGTGTTTCAGAGGAACCAGAGGGGTAAATCAGACAGCAGTTCCCCTACAGTCTGTTGAATCCTGGCCTTTTCCCAAGAGGAGAAGAGGTTAAAGGGGGCTTATGGATGTATATTTTCCTTGCTTTAGGTTGAATATTTATCACCCAACAGGAGTCTAGGTCACTGTAAAGATTCTTGCATCAAAGGGCTCTTTTTTGATGGATCATCCTTTATTTCTCCTGCCTTGTATTTGGTCAGCTGCCCTGAGTCCTGTTCCCAGATTAATGATTCCTGCCTCTGCTGTAACTCAGTTCCCTTCATTTTTCCCTCATAGTTAGAGCATGATTGAGAAAAAAATAAAATTCACATATTTTTACTCCCTCTTACAATGCTGTGGACATGGTCCCCAAGATGAGTGCTTTTCACTTTTTCTTTGTTTTTGCTCACCCAGTTTTTTCTTCCCTTCTTTTGCTCCTCTGTTTGTTTTTTGTTTTTTGTATGTTTTTTCCCCCTTCTTTTATCTGTAAGAGCTGTTGATGAGTCTTTCAGAATGACTCTCCTCTCCAGTGTGTGCTGTTCTTCTGATAGGGGAGAGACATATAGGATCATGAGGTACCACTTGGTTGAATTCTAAAATTTATTTCTTTTGTCACTTGTATTTCAGAGTGTATTTTATTTTATCACTCTGCTTTTTATTAACACAATGTATATTTCCTTCTTAGTTTGGGCTTTTTGTTTGTTTGTTTGTTCTGTTTGTTTCTCATTTGGAGAGTAGAGCAAATATCCAAACATTCCAACCTCGGCAGATAACGTGTAGAATATGCACTGAAGCCCCTAGGCAAGGGGGATCAGTACAAGGACAGTAACAATCCTGAAAAAACAGTAGTTGGGAAAGTTTTAGAAATTACTCCATTATACTTTTGTACCCAGCTCCCAAGATTTGTTTTATCACTCTTGTCTCTTTTTCTATGGACAATTGGAAAAACATTGGAATGCATTCGGAATCAAAGCCCCCATCCCTGACCCCTCCACCAAAAAAATTAAAAAAGCAGAGATAAGTTCAGCCTGTTCAGATACTCTAATACTTGGGTTAAGGGAACTAGTATTGTTTGAACACATAGGTTTCAACATGCACTGTGCTAGGTACTTTGCTCGTGCAATGGGAATTTAATCCTAAAATAATTCTTTTTGGTTAAACGTAATTATCCTTAGACATATTATTCAAGGCATAACATACTGTGGTACAAAATGACCTCGTTTGAATGGTAGAAAAGATGCCATGCTAGCTTTGCCTCTGGGCTTCTCGATTTTAATGCAGAGCACATTAGAGGTGTTATAAATTTCAGAGAGTTTACCTTAATCACAATACTCATGTTTTCCAGCTGGTGATTGATGGTCCCTTAGTAAAAGATATAAAATTATTATGAAGGATTTGAGAATTCATGTTTATTTTTATTAATCTGTTCATTATTTCACTTCCTGACCCAAGAGAATACAAACTTCATGATGGTGTATAGTGCAGGACAGATATGATTATATTTGAACTAACTAACAAATATTTGTTGAGTAATGAAAAGAATGATCTTGTACCAAGATGTCTGCAGATGCAACATAAAATATATCCTTGCACATAAATATTATATATATGTATATATATATGAATTTTAAATAAACATTTATGGTGTGATAGGCATTATGTAGAATATTGGGGGTTCAGTAATGAGTAAAAATTAATATAGACGTATAATTAATTTAAATAAACACAGAAATAAATGTGAAACAGCAACTGTGTCAAATTCTAAGAAGGACTCCATTTCTCAATTAGCAAATAGTTTCTGGATACTATGTATTTGCCTGTTTGCTTATGATTTTTCCCTATTGCCTCTCCCAACTATGTGGACAGAGATTTGGTCTATTTCATTTACTGCTAAATATATTCCAACCTATAGGACAGTTTCTGGAACATAATAGGTTCTTAATAATATGTATTCAATGAATAAGTGAGAGTAAAGATAAATTTGAGGTATTCAAAGCAATTAGTAAAGACAACTCTGACATAACTGAATTCTGTGTTCTGAAGAATGGATAGGTATTATTTAGATGAAAAGAGATGTAAGACTGTGTCAGGAGAAGGGAAATGTTATATAAAAGCCCTGCATTAGAAATAAGCGTAGTGAATATGAAGAAATAAAGAAGGCCAGGGGCAACATGAAGGCAGAAGGAGAGAAAACATGGCACTGAGGAGCCAGGTAGGTGGGGAGAGATCTTCTCCAAGACCTTAGTAGATCATGCTAATAAAAATTATCTTTCCTCTTAGAGTGTTGAAAATCACTGAATAAATGTAAGCAGTGGAGTGAAATAATCAGATTTGTACTTTAAAACAATCTCTGTTGGTAATTATTCATAGTGAACGTGGCAGGGACACTCAGAAAGAGAGTATAGTTGAAGAAGAGAGGACCTAGGATAAAGCTTAGATAGTTTTATTATTTAATGTCTGTTAAAGGAGCATGAGATGTTAAAGGAGTCAGAAAGAAAAAACAGTGAGATAGGAGAAAAACAGGAGTGTGGTAGTACAGTGGAAAGCAAACAAGGGAAATATTTTAAGAGGGGAGGCCACAGTGTTCAATGTTACTGAAAGGTAAGTTGAACTGTAGAAGAATTTATCAACAATGACCTAGGTATAAAGACATAGAGATGATTGTTGCTTTGAGCCAGAGGAAATTAAATGACTGTGTATTAAACACACACACACACACAACACACACACACCAAAATAAATCCTAAAACTGTTGGATAAGAACAATAATATGTAACTGAGTCCAGAAGGAACTAAGAGTACTGCCAGAAGCCAAATTTCAGAGAGACCTGAAAAGCTTAAAACCTGAATGGTAAACCTGAATTAATGATGATGTTTGGGAGAGAACGTCTTTTCTTTGAACTTAAAACTTTGGGTGTTAACAGTTAGGGTGGGTATAGGAGACAGGGCTTTGGGTATATGCAAAGTGGGGAGTTGGAACTAAGATACTGTAATAAAGGCTAGATCTTCAAATGACTACCAGTGGAGAAAGAATAAACAAAAACAAAGAAACAGAAATCCTGCTCCCAAGGAAAGAGACAACAAGGTATTTTGCACTCATCACTCTCTGATCTTGTTTGGAAATTAAACTCTATGCTGAAAATCAATAACCAGAGTTCTGCTCTCATTCATATAAGGAGTCTGAATGTTTACTTTTTTAGAGTCTGGAAAACCCACAGACAAGAAATTCTGTTTAATATGCTCACAAGTACCTTGTGACAGACCACGGCATCAATACCAATACTTTTTGGAGAGAAACACACCTGAAAAGGCTCTCAGAATTCTCACAAATTATGCTCACTCAATATGGGCTCAAATTCCAAATTGCATCACACGTGAAGACACAAGCCACCATGAAATAGAGCAAAAACAACAAACAGCAATTTTAAACTCTCAAGGGCAAAAGATATTGTAATGATTAGGTAAAGACTATAAAATAACTGTATAAAATGTTTAATGAATTAAAAGAGAGCATTTAAAACATGAGAAAGGGATAATAGAAAAGCAAGATTAAACAGGCAACTTTAGAAAAGAACCAAATAAAACTTGTAGAAATGCAAAATAGAAATATTTCAGTTAAAACTCAATGAAAGTGTTAAAATTATATTGTGAATAGCTCAAGAGAGAATGGCTTAGTGGTCTGATATAGATATATAATGAAATGTATGAAGAAAAAGAGAATGAAAGAGCTGTAGTTACAGGTATGGTAGATAAAAGAAAGTTTTATATATTTAATTGGAATCCAGAGGGAGAAATCCAGACAGTTCTGGATAGACAATATTTTAAGGGATAATTTATTAGACTTTTCTAGAATGAAAGACAGAAATGCTCAGATTTAGGAAGCACAATAAAACACAAGCCTGATAAACAAATGCAATCCATATTTAAGCAAATTTTGGTAAAGTTTTAAATTTCCAAAAATAAAGAGAAGATCTTAAAAGAATCCAAAATGAAACAAAAATTATGCATAAAGAAAAAGCAATGAGGGACTTCCCTGGTGGTCCAGTGGGTAAGACTCTATGGTCCCAATATAGGGGGCCCGGGTTTGATCCCTGATTGGGGAACTAGATCCCACATGCTTGCTGCAACTAAAAGTTTGCACGCCACAACAAAGGGTCCGCATGCCGCAACTAAGATCCCACATGCTGCAATGAAGTTCCCACATGCCGCAACTAAGACCCGACACAGCCAAAATAAATGAATAAATAATAATAATTATTAAAAAAAACAATGATACCAATAGCATACTTCTCTTGAGCACCAACTGAATTTAGAAAATTGTACAGAAAATTTAGAGTTAATTTAAATAACTATCAATATATGATTTTTTATGTAAGTAAACCATAATTTATGAATGAGGCAGAAAAATTCATGTTTTAGATACATTGTAGAAATTTTATCAGCAATACATTCTCACTAGCAGAACTTCTAAATGATGTATTTCAGGAACAATTATGTTGAATATAGAGAAAAAGACTTATGGCAAACAAGATAAAATGGTAAACATATGCAGAAACAAAAAAATAATACAAAAATGTTGAAATAAAAGAATAATATCCTCATAAGATTATTTTGAGAATTAAAAAGATAATAGTTTTAAAGTGTTTCAAGTAGTACTATGAACATGGCCAACATTTTATAATTATTTGTTAAATAAGTAAGAAAAAAAATGAGGGGATATATCACTAACATAGAACTAAAATATTTGACAAAGAAAGCATGAATGTTTAATAGTGTTGAGTACTTTATGATCATAGTTAAAATACATAGATTCTGTTGGGGGAAGAAATATATATTGTCTTCCTTTAGAATTTATTTAGTGTGTTTAAATTTAATCATTAAAATATACAATTAAATTATTAGATATCAAAATGCATGTGGGATAAATGGAAAAATATCAATCAATTTAAAATATCAATTTTAGATGGATATTTGAGATACTAGTCTGTCATCTTCTCAGTCTGCTAGCTTTCCAATTAAAATTGTTATTCTTTGGGCCAACAACTTGTCTCTCAGTTTATTGCCCTGTTGTGTGGTGAGCAGAGTGAGCTTGGGCTCAAGAACTTGTCCAATGCCTGGACTCAGCTCAAGATGGTGGAGTAGAAGGATGCGAGCTCACCCACTTCTCACAAAAACACCAAAATCACAACTAACTGCTGAACAACCATCAACAAAAAAATGCTGGAACCTACCAAAAAAGGCCACCCTACATCCAAAGACAAAGAGAAGGCCTCAGTGAGACAGTAGGAGGGGCACAATTATGATAAACTCAAATCTCGTATCCACCAGGTGGGCAACCCACAAACTGGAAAACAATTATACCAGAGACATTATCCCACAGGAGTGAAAGTTCTGAGCCCAACTTCAGGCTCCCCAGCCTGGGAGTCTGGCAATGGGAGGAGGAGTTCCCAGAGAATCTAGCTTTGCAGGTTAGTGGGGTTTGATTACAGAACTTCCACAGAACTGGGGGAAACAGAGACTCTACTCTTGGAGGTGCACACAGACTCGTGCACAACAGGACCCAGGGAAAAAGCAGTGATCCCATAAGAGACTAGGCCAGACCTACCTGCTAGTACTGAAGAGTCTCCTGCAGAGGCAGGGGGAGGCTGGGACTCATTCTGGGGACAAGTACACTGGCAGTAGCAGTCCTGGGAAGTACCCATTGGCATGAGCCCTCCTGGAGGCCACCATTAACCACACCAAACAGCCTGGAGGCTCCAGTGCTGGGTCGCCTCAGGCCAAACAACCAACAGGGTGGGAACACAGCCCCACCCATCAGCAGACAAGTGGATTAAAGTTTTACTGAGCACAGCCATACCCACCAGAGGGATAAGACCCACCTCCACCCACCACCAGTCCCTCCCATCAGGAAGCTTGCACAAGCCTCTTAGATAGCTTTATCCACCAGAGGGCAAACAGCAGAAGCAAGAAGAACTACAGTCCTGCAGCCTGCGGAATGGAATCCACAATTGCAGAAAATTAGACAAAATGAAACTGCGAAGGCCTATGTCCCAGATGAAGGAACAAGATAAAACCCCAGAGAAACAACTAAGTGAAGTGGAGATAGGCAGTCTTCCAGGAAAATAATTCAGAATAATGATAGTGAAGATGATTCAGGATCTCAGAAAAATAATGGTGGCAAGGATCAGGAAGATGCAAGAAATGTTTAACAAAGACCTAGAAGAACTAAAGAACAAACAAACAGAGATGAACAATACAATAACTGAAATGAAAAATATACTAGAAGGAATCAATAGCAGAATAACTGAGGCAGAAGAATGGACAAGTGACCTGGAAGACAGAATGGTAGAAATCACTGCCATGGAACAGAATAAAAAAAAAAAAATGAATGAAAAGAAATGAAGACAGTCTAAGAGACCTTTGGGACAACATTGAATGCACCAGCATTTGCATTAGAGGAGACCCAGAAGGAGAAGAGAGAGAGAAAGGACCTGAGAAAGCATTTGAAGAGATAATTGCTAAAAACTTTCCTAACGTGGGAAAGGAAACAGTCACCTAAGTCCAGGAAGTTCAGAGAGTCCCAGGCAGGATAAACCCAAGGAGTAACACCCCAAGGCACATAGTAATGGTGTGGACAAAAATTAAAGACAAAGAAAAAATGGACAAAAATTAAAGACAAAGAAAAAATATTAAAAGCAGCAAGGGAAAAACAACAAGTAACATACAAGGGAACTCCCATAAGGTTATCAGCTGATTTTTCAGCAGAAATTCTGTAGGCCAGAAGGGAGTGGTATAATATATTTAAAATGATGAAAGGGAAGAATATACAACCAAGAATACTCTACCCAGCAAGGCTCTCACTCAGATTTGATGGAGAAATCAAAAACTTCACAGACAAGCAAAAGCTAAGAGAGTTTAGCACCACCAGACCAGCTTTGCAAGAAATGCTAAAGGAACTTCTCAAGGCAGGAAAGACACCAGCAACTTAAAACAACCTTGTACATATATAGATTGCTATATCAAAACGTTATGGGAACAGCAAACCCAAGAACTACAAAAGATACACACACACACACACACACACACACACACACACACACACACACACAGAAACACACACAAAAAGAAAAGAAAAAAAAAGAGAAAACAACACAAACAGAACATTAAACATGGTCATCAAACCACAGGAGAAGAGAATAGGAGAAGAAGGGAAGAAAAATGACCTAAAAAAAACCCAAAACAATTAAGAAAATAGCAATAGGAACTTACATATCAATAATTACCTTAACTGTAAATGATTAAATTCTCAAACCAAAAGACATAGACTAGCTGAATGGATAGAAAAACAAGACCCATATATATGCTGTCTGCAAGAGACCCTCCTCAGACCCAGGGACACATATAGACTGAATGTGAGGGGATGGAAAAAGTATTCCATGCAAGTGAAGATCGAAAGAAAGCTGGAGTAGCAATACTCATATCAGACAAAATAGACTTTAAAATAAAGACTGTTAAAAGAGACAGGAAGGACACTACATAATGATCAAGGGATCAATCCAAAAAGATGTAACAGTTATGAATATATGTGAACCCAACATAGGAGCACCTCAATATATAAGGCAAATACTAGCAGCCATAAAGGGAGACATTGACAGTAACACAATAATAGTGGGGGACTTTAACACCCCGTCTTCATCAATGGACAGATGATCCATACAGAAAATCATTAAGGAAACACAGGCCTTAAATGACACATTAGACCAGATGGACTTAATTATTATTTATAGAGCATTCCATACAAAAGCAGCAGAATACACATTCTTCTCATGTGCATATGGAACATATTCCAGGATTGACCACATGCTGTGCCACAAAGTGAGCCTCTGTAAGAAAATTTAAATCACATCAAGCATCATTTCTGATCACAACACTATGAAATTAGAAATCACTACAAGAAAAAACAGTAAAAAACACAAACATATGGTTGATAAACAATATGCTACTAAACAACCAATGGATCACTGAAGAAATCAAAGAGGAAATCAAAAAATACCTAGAGACAAATGAAAACGAAAGCACAATGATCCAAAACTTATGGGATGCAACAAAAGCAGTTCTAACAGGGAAGTTTATAGCAATAAAATCTTAACTCTGGAAACAAGAAAAACCTCAAACAACCTAATCTTACACCTAAAGCAACTAGAGAAAGAACAAACAAAACCTAAAGTTAGTAGAAGGAAAGAAATCATAAAGATCAGAGCAGAAATAAATGAAATAGAGATGAAGAAAATAATAGCAAATATCAATGAAACTAAAAGCTGATTCTTTGAAAAGATAAACAAAATTGATAAACCTTAGCCCGACTCATCTAGAAAAAAAGGGAGAGGACTCAAATCAATAAAATTAGAAATGAAAAAGAAGTTACAGCTGACACCACAGAAATACAAAGGACCATAAGAGGCTACTACAAGCAACTGTATGCCAACAAAACGGACAACCTGGAAGAAATGGACAAATTCTTAGAAAGGTACAATCTCCTGAGACTGAAAGAGGAATAAATAGAAAAGGTGAACAGACCATTCACAAGAACTGAAATTGAAACTGTGATTAAAAAATCCCAATAAACAAAAGTCCAGGACCAGATGTCTTCACAGGTGAATTCCATCAAACATTTAGAGAAGAGCTAACCCCTAACCTTCTGAAATTATTCCAAAAAACTGCAGAGGAAGGAAAACTCCCAAACTCATTCTACAGCCACCATCATCCTGATACCAAAACCAGACAAAGATACCACAAAAAAAGAAAATTACACGTGAATATCACTGATGAACATAGACACAAAAATCCTCAACAAAATACTAGCAATCTGACTCCACCAATACATTAAAAGGATCATACACCATGATCAAGTGGGATTTATCCCAAGGATGCAAGGATTCTTCAATATATGCAAATCAATCAATGTGATACACCACATCAACAAATTGAAGAATAAAAACCATATGATCATCTCAATAGATGCAGAAAAAGCTTTTAACAAAATTCAACACCCATTTATTATAAAGACTCCAGAAAGTGGGCACAAAGGGAACATAACTCAACATAATAGAAGCCTTATATGAGAAACCTACAGCTAACATCATACTCAATGGTGAAAAGCTAAAAGCATTTCCTCCAAGATCAGGAATAAGACAAGGACGCATTTCTATACACTAACAACAAAAGATCGGAAAGAGAAATTCAAGAAACAATCTTATTTACCATCACATCAAAAAGAATAAAATACCCAGGAATAAAGCTACCTAAGGAAAATAAAGACCCATACTCTGAAAACTATAAGATACTGATGAAAGAAATCAAAGATGATACAAACAGATGGAAAGATATACCATGTTTTTGTATTGGAATAATCAATATTGTCAAAATGACTATACTACCCAAGGCAATCTACAGATTCACTGCAATCCCTAACAAATTACCAATGGCCTTTTTCACAGAACTAGAACAAAAAATCCTAAAATTTGTATGCAGACACAAAAAACCCCAAATAGCCAAAACAATCTTGAGAAAGAAAAACAGAATTGGAGGAATCAGGCTCACTGACTTCAGGCTATACTACAAAGCTATAGTCATCAAAACAGTATGGTACTGGCACAAACATTGGAAATATAGATCAATGGAACAGAATAAATAGCCCATAAATAAACCCATGCACCTATGGTCAATTAATCTACAACAAAAGAGGCAAGACTATACAATGTATGAAACACAGTCTCTTCAATAAATGGTGCTGGGAAAACTGAACAGCTACATGTAAAAAATGAAATTTTCTTTAACACCATACACAAAATAAACTCAAAATGGATTAAAGACATAAAAGTGAGATCAGATTCTATAAAAATCTTAGAGCAAAACATAGGCAGAACACACTGTGACATAAATTGCAGGAATATCTTTTTCAATCTGTTTCCCAGAGTAATGGAAATAAAAACAAAATAAACAAATGAGACCTAATTATATTCAAAAGCTTTTGCACAGCAAAGGAAACCATAAACAAAACAAAAAGACAACCCACACAATGGGAGAAAATATTTATCAATGATGTGACCAACAAGGGATTAGTCTCCAAAATTTACAAACAACTTCTGTGGCTTAATATCATCAAAACAAACAACACAATCAAAAAATGGACAGAAGACCTAAATTGACATTTCTCCAAAGAAGACAAGAGACATAAGAAAAGATGTTCAACATTGCTGATTATTAAAGAATGCAAATCAAAACTACAATGAGATATCACCTCCCACCAGTTAGAATGGTTATTGAAAAATGCACAAACAATAAATGCTGGAGAGGGTGTGGAGAAAAGGGAACCCTCCTACACTGTTGGTGGGAATGTAAATTGGTAGAACCACTATGGAGAACAATATGGAGGTTCCTTAAAAAACTAAAAATAGAACTACCATATGATCCTGTAATCCAACTCCTGGGCATATACACAGAGAAAAACATGGTCTGAAAAAATACATGCACCCCAGTGTTCATTGCAGTGCTGTTTACAATAGTCAAGACATGAAAGCAACCTAAATGTCCATCAACAGAAGAATGGATAAAGAAAATATGGTACATATATATATATAATGGACTATTACTCAGCCATTAAAAAGAACAAAATAATGCCATTTGAAGCAACATGGATGGACCTAGAGATTGTCATACAGAGTGAAGTAAGTCACACAGAGAAAGAGCTATATTGTATGATATCACTTATAAGTGGAATCTAAAAAAATAATGATACAAATGAACTTATTTACAAAACAGAAACAGACTCACAGACTTAGAAAATGAACTGATGGATACTGGGGTGAGGAATAGTTAGGGAGTTTGGGATTGACATGTACACACTGCTATAATTCAGAAAGAGACATGCACCACAATGTTCATTGCAGCACTATTTACAATAGCCAGGACATGGAACCAACCTAAATGTCCATCGACAGATGAATGGGTAAAGAAGATGTGGCACAGGGCTTCCCTGGTGGCGCAGTGGTTGAGAATCTGCCTGCCAATGCAGGGGACACGGGTTCAAGCCCTGGTCTGAGAAGATCCCACATGCCGCGGAGCAACTAGGTCCATGAGCCACAACTACTGAGCCTGCACGTCTGGAGCCTGTGCTCCGCAACAAAGGAGGCCGCGGTAGTGAGAGGCCCACGCACTGCAATGAAGAGTGGCCCCCGCTTGCCACAACTAGAGAAAGCCCTCCCACAGAAACGAAGACCCAACACAGCCAAAATAAATAAATAAATAAACAAATAAATAATAAAATTAAAAAATATTAAAAAAAAAAAAAAGAAGATGTGGGGCTTCCCTGGTGGCGCAGTGGTTGAGAGTCTGCCTGCTAATGCAGGGGACACGGGTTCGAGCCCTGGCCTGGGAAGATCCCACATGCCGCGGAGCGGCTGGGCCCGTGAGCCACAACTGCTGAGCCTGCGCGTTTGGAGCCTGTGCTCCGCAACGAGAGAGGCCAGCGCATCGCGATGAAGAGTGGCCCCCGCTTGCCACAACTGGAGAAAGCCCTCGCACAGAAACGAAGATGCAACATAGCCAAAATCAATCAATCAATCAATCAATCAAACATACGCATCTGATTCAAGATCCTCATTAAAAAAAAAAAAAAAAAAAAAAAAAAAGAAGATGTGGCACATATATACAATGAAATATTACTCAGCCATAAAAAGAAATGAAATTGAGTTATTTGTAGTGAGGTAGATGGACCTAGAGTCTGTCATACAGAGTGAAGTAAGTCAGAAAGAGTAAAACAAATACCATATGCTAATGCATATATACGGAATCTAAAAATAAAATAAAATAAAATAGTGGTACTGATGAACCTAGTTGCAGGGCAGGAATAAGGAGGTAGACATAGAGAATGGACTTGATGACATAAGGTGGGAGGGCGAAGCTGGGGCAAAGTGAGAGTAGCATCGATGTATATACACTACCGAATGTAAAATAGTTGGCTGGTGGGAAGCAGCAGCATAGCACAGGAAGATTAGCTCAGTGCTTTGTGATGACCTAGAGGGGTGGGATAGGGAGGATGGGAGGGAGGCTCAAGAGGGAGGGGATATGGGGACATGTGTATGCATATGGCTGATTCACTTTGTTGTGCAACAGAAACTAAACAATTATACTCCAATAAAGATGTATTTTTTTAAAAAAAGCAAAAAACTAAAAAATATAAAATTGATAACCCACAAAGACCTACTGTATAGCCCAGAGAACTCTGCTCAATATTCTGAAACAACCTAATTGTGAAAAGAATTTGAAAAGAATAGATACATGTATATGTATAACTGATTCACTTTGTCATTCACCTGAAACTAACACAACATTGTTAGTCAACTATACTCCAATATAAAATAAAGTTTTAAAAAATAATTTTAAAATATCAATATTAAATACCAATTTAAAAGAAAGCATATTTTATTAATGAGAATGTAAATGAGTAGCAGTAGAAAACAGAATGGGTTGAAAGAAACACTTGTAGGGATTATCAGATTTTACCTTTAAAAAATTCATCTATATGTAATTCGCAAGAGACTCATATAAGACATAAAGACTGAGGGAGGTGGAAAGAAAAAACATAGAATCATCAACTAAGATAAAGCTATTACAGTTATTTTAATATCAGACAAAATAGACCCTAAGGCAAAAAAATCATTATTGGGGATAAAAGCTTTCAATTCATATGAGGAATATAGAGCAATTTTACTTTTTTTTTGCATATAATAACATAGTCAAAATGTACTATAAAGAAAAAAAGTGACAGATGGCAGGCAGAACGTAATAAATCTACTATCATACAGGGAGGTGTCATTCAACTTGCTACTATGAGATCCAAAACCCAAACTTAGTAAAGAAATGGAAGGTTTGAACAACACAGTTAATAAGCTTGTTTTCAAGAACATACGTTGAACCCTGAATCCCAAAATTAAAGAGCGTGTCATTTTTTTTCAAGCACATATAAGATATACATAAGATTGGCTTTGAAATAAACTGTAATGCAAATTTAACCAAACTCCAAATTATTAATAACAAGCAATTATATAAAACTACTGTAGTGTTGTTGAATTAGAAATAAATATAAGAAGATAATGTTAAAATACCAAATATAATTGTAAATTAGATATTACACTTCCAAATAACTAATTGGTCAATGAAGAAAACATAAATATTTAAACATGAATAAAAAAAATAATATAAGTACTCCATATTAAAACTGAGCTAAATATTTTTTAATGAAAAAAAAAGAAAGGCTAAAAATAATGAGATAAGCAGTCATCTTAAAAACTTAAGGAAAAATAGGAAAATGAACCCAAAGAAAGCAAAAGGAAGGATAAATATATATAGCCTACCAAAATTCATTCAAGAAAATGTATAAAAAATTAATAGTCTAGTAATCATTTAAAAGTTTTGAATAGGCTCAGTAAAAAAAAAAAATTCCAAATGATTTTTGGAGGAAATTATAAAAAATATTTAAATCATAGATAACTCCATTTCTATACAAAGTCTTTGAGGAAAAATAAATATAGAAAAATTTTAGCAAGATTGTATTTAAATGGTAAGAAAGAAGCCATATTAAAGTGGCTTGAAGAATGAATAGAAAAGGTAGAAATTAATTTACCAAATATTAATAAAACTTTTCAAAACTGCCTGAGAAATGAAAGAGAGAGAATGAAGTAGCTTGAGGTACGGTTTGAATGAGCTTATACTTGGAGAGACTTCAGCATATTGAAAAGCCATAGGAGAATATTATCAGCCATAAAAAAGAAGGAAATCTTGTCATTTGTGAAAACATGGATGGACCTGGAGGGCATTATGCTAAGTGAAATTAGGCAGGCAAAGACAAATACTGTAACATCTCACTTACATGTGGAACCTAAAACAAACAAACAACAACAACAACAACAAAAACTAATTTATAGGGAACAGATGGGAGGTTGCCAGAGATGAGGGATTAAGGGGTGGAAGAAATGGGTGAAGGAGGTGAAAGAGTACAAACTTCCAAATATGAAGTAAATAAGTCCTGGGAATGTAACGCACACCATTGTGATTATAGTTTATAATAATACATTATAATCTGAAATTTACTAAAAGAGTAGATCTTAAAAGTTCTCATCCCAAGGAAAAAATGTGTAACTGTGTAGTGATGGATGTTAACTACAATTATTATAGTGATTATTTTGCAATATATAAAATATCAAATTATTATATGTACACCTGAAACTAGTATAAGGTTATATGTCAATTATACCTCAGTTTTTTAAAAGAAAGAAAGAAAAACCATAGGAAAGTCTCAGTTGACAGAGACTCTCTCTCTTTTTTTTTTTTTTTAATTTTGTTACCTTCCTCTCCTTTTCTTTTTTTTTTAATATCTTTATTGGAGTATAATTGCTTTACAATGGTGTGTTAGTTTCTGCTTTATAACAAAGTAAATCAGTTATACATATACATATGTCCCCATATCTCTTCCCTCTTGCATCTCCCTCCCTCCCACCCTCCCTATCCCACCCTCTAGCTGGTCACAAAGCACTGAGTTGATCTCCCTGTGCTATGTGGCTGCTTCCCACTAGCTATCTATTTTACATTTGGCACTGTATATATGTCCATGCCACTCTCTCACTTTGTCCCAGCATACCCTTTCCCCTCCCCATATGCTCAACTACATTCTCTAGTAGGTCTGAGACTTAATTCCCATCTTGTCCCTAGGTTCTTCATGAGCACTTTTTTTGTGTGTTTTTTTGTTTGTATTTTTTTACATTCCATATATATGTGTTAGCATACAGTATTTGATTTTATCTTTCTGACTTACTTCACTCTGTATGACAGACTCTAGGTCCATCCACCTCACTACAAATAATTCAATTTCATTTCTTTTTATGGCTGTGTAATATTCCATTGTATATATGTGCCACATCTTCTTTATCCATTCATCTGTTGATGGACACTTAAGTTGCTTCCATGTCCTGGGTATTTAGGTTGCTTCCATGTCCTGGCTATTGTAAATAGAACTTCAATGAACATTTTGGTACATGACTCTTTTTGAATTATGATTTTCTCAGGGTATATGCCCAGTAGTGGGATTGCTGGGTCGTATGGTAGTTCCATTTTTAGTTTTTTAAGGAAGCTCCATACTGTTCTCCATAGTGGCTGTATCAATATACATTCCCACCAACAGTGTAAGAGGGTTCCCTTTTCTCCACACCTGCTTGAGCATATATTGTTTGTAGATTTTTGATGATGGCCATTCTAACCAGTGTGAGATGATATCTCATTGTACTTTTGATTTACATTTTTCTAATGATTAATGATGTTGAGCATTCTTTCATGTGTCTGTTGGCAATCTGTATATCTTCTTTGGAGAAATGTCTATTTAGGTCTTCTGCCCATTTTTGGATTGGGTTGTTGGTTTTTTTGATATTGAGCTTCATGAGCTGCTTGTAAATTCTGGAGATTAATCCTTTGTCAGTTGCTTCATTTGCAAATATTTTCTCCCATTCTGAGTGTTGTCTTTCCGTCTTGTTTATGGTTTCCTTTGCTGTGCAAAAGCTTTGAAGTTTCATTAGGTCCCATTTGTTTATTTTTGCTTTTATTTCCATTTCTCTAGGAGGTGGGTCAAAAAGGATCTTGCTGTAATTTATGTCATAGAGTGTTCTGCCTATGTTTTCCTCTAAGAGTTTGATGGTGTCTAGCCTTACATTTAGGTCTTTAATCCATTTTGAGTTTATTTTTGTGTATGGTGTTAGGGAGTGTTCTAATATCATTCTTTTGCATGTAGCTGTCCAGTTTTCCCAGCACCACTTATTGAAGAGGGTATCTTTTCTCCACTGTATATTCTTGCCTTCTTTATCAAAGATAAGGTGACCATATGTGCGTGGGTTTATCTCTGGGTTTTCTATCCTATTCCATTGATCTATATTTCTGTTTCTGTGCCAGTACCATACTGTCTTGATTACTGTAGCTTTGTAGTATAGTCTGAAGTCAGGGAGCCTGATTCCCCCAGCTCCATTTTTCTTTTTCAAGATTGCTTTGGCTGTTCGGGGTCTTTTGTGTTTCCATACAAATTATGAAATTTTTTGTTCTTGTTCTGTGAAAAATGCCAGTGGTAGTTTGATAGGGATTGCATTGAATCTGTAGATTGCTTTGGGTAGTAGAGTCATTTTGACAATATTGATTCTTCCAATCCAAGAACATGTTATATCTCTCCATCTATTTGTATCATCTTTAATTTCTTTCATCCATGTTATAATTTTCTGCATACAGGTCTTTTGTCTCCTTAGGTAGGTTTATTCCTAGATATTTTATTCTTTTTGTTGCAATGGTAGCTGAGAGTGTTTTCTTAATTTCACTTTCAGATTTTTCATCATTAGTGTATAGGAATGCAAGAGATTTCTGTGCATTAGTTTTGTATCCTGCTACTTTACCAAATGCATTGATTAGCTCTAGTAGTTTTCTGGTAGCATCTTTAGGATTCTCTATGTATAGTATCCTGTCATCCGCAAACAGTGACATCTTTACTTCTTCTTTTCCAATTTGGATTTCTTTTATTTCTTTTTCTTCTCTGATTGCTGTGGCTAAAACTCTGAAAACTACGTTGAATAATAGTGGTGAGAGTGGGCAAATTTTTCTTATTCCTGATCTTAGTGGAAATGGTTTCAGTTTTTCACCATTGAGGACGATATTGGCTGTGGGTTTGTCATATATGGCCTTTGTTATGTTGAGGAAAGTTCCCTCTATGTCTACTTTCTGGAGGGTTTTTATCATAAATGGGTTTTGAATTTTGTCAAAAGCTTTCTCTGCATCTATTGAGATGATCATATGGTTTTCTCCTTCAATTTGTTAATATGGTGTATCACGTTGATTGATTTGTGTATATTGAAGAATCCTTTCATTCCTGGGATAAACCCCACTTGATCATAGTGTATGATCCTATTAATGTGCTGTTGGATTCTGTTTGCTAGTATTTTGTTGAGGATATTTGCATCTATGTTCATCAGTGATATTGGCCTGTAGTTTTCTTTCTTTGTGACATTTTTGTCTGGTTTTGGTATCAGAGCGATGGTGGCCTCGTAGAATGAGTTTGGGAGTGTTTCTCCCTCTGCTATAGTTTGGAAGACTTTGAGAAGGATAGGTGTTAGCTCTTCTCTAAATGTTTGATAGAATTCGCCTGTGAAGCTATCTGGTGCTGGGGTTTTGTTTGTTGGAAGATTGTTAATCACAGTTTCAATTTCAGTGCTTGTGATTGGTCTGTTCATATTTTCTATTTCTTTCTGGTTGAGCCTCGGAAGGTTGTGAATTTCTAAGAATTTGTCCATTTCTTCCAGGTTGTCCATTTTATTGGCATAGAGTTGCTTGTAGTAATCTCTCATGATCCTTTGTATTTCTGCAATGTCAGTTGTTACTTCTCCTTTTTCATTTCTAATTCAATTGATTTGAGTCTTTCCCCTTTTTTTCTTGATAAGTGTGGCTAATGGTTTATCAATTTTGTTTATCTTCTGAAAGAACCAGCTTTTAGTTTTATTGCTCTTTGCTATTGTTTCCTTCATTTCTTTTTTATTTATTTCTGATCTGATCTTTATGATTTCTTTCCTTCTTCTAACTTCAGGGTTTTTTTGTTCTTCTTTCTCTGCTTTAGATGTAAGGTTAGGTTGTTTATTTGAGATGTTTCTTGTTTGTTAAGGTAGGATTAAATTGCTATAAATTTCCCTCTTAGAACAGCTTTTGCTGCATCCCGTAGGTTTTGGGTCATCGTGTTTTCATTGTCATTCCTTTCTAGGTATTTTTTGATTTCCTCTTTGATTTCTTCAGTGATCTCTTGGTTATTAAGTAGTGTGTTGTTTAGTCTTAGTCTCATAGCGTTGTGGTCAGAAAAGATACTTGATACGATTTCAATTTTCTTAAATTTACCAAGGCTTAATTTGTGACCCAAGATATGATCTATCCTGGAGAATGTTACATGAGCAGTTGAGAAGAATGTGTATTCTGTTGTTTTTGGATGGAATGTCCTATAAATATCAGTTAAATCCATCTTGTTTAATGTATCATTTAAAGCTTGTGTTTCCTTATTTTTTTCCATTTTGGATGATCTGTCCATTGGTGAAAGTGGGGTATTAAAGTCTCCTAGTATGATTGTGTTACTGTCGATATCCCCTTTTATGGCTGTTACTATTTACCTTATGTACTGAGGTGCTTCTATGTTGAGTGCATAAATATTTACAATTGTTATATCTTCTTCTTGGATTGATCCCTTCACCATTATGTAGTGTCCTTCTTTGTCTCTTGTAAAAGTCTTTGTTTTAAAGTCTATTTTGTTGGACATGAGAATTGCTACTCCAGCTTTGTTTTGATTTCCATTTCCATGGAATATCTTTTTCCATCCCCTCACTTTCAGTCTGTATGTGTCCCTAGGTCTGAAGTTGGTCTCCTGTAGACAGCATAATATGGTCTTTTTTTGTATCCATTCAGCCAATCAATGTCTTTTGGTTGTAGCATTTAATCCATTTACATTTAAGGTAATTATCAACATATATGTTCCTATTACCATTTTTTTTTATTGTTTTGGATTTATTATTGTAAGTCTTTTCCTTCTCTTGTGTTTCCTGCATAGAGTAGTTCCTTTAGCATTTGTTGTAAAGCTGGTTTCATGGTGCTGCATTCTCTTAGCTTTTGCTTGTCTGTAAAGGTTTTAATTTCTCCATCAAATCTGAATGAGATCCTTGCTGGGTAGAGTAATCTTGGTTTTAAGTTTTTCTCCTTCATCACTTTAATATGTCCTGCCACTCCCTTCTGGCTTGCAGAGTTTCTGCAGAAAGATCAGCTGTTAAACTTATGAGGATTCCCTTATGTGTTATTTGTTGTTTTTCTGTTGCTGCTTTTAAAATGTTTTCTTTGTATTTAATTTTTGGTAGTTTGATTAATATGTGTCTTGGCATGTTTCTCCTTGGACTTATCCTGTATGGTACTCTCTGTGCTTCCTGGACTTGATTAACTATTTCCTTTCCCATATTAGGGAAGTTTTCAACTATAATCACTTCAAATATGTTCTCAGTCCCTTTCTTTTTCTCTTCCTCTTCTGGCCCCTCTATAATTCGAATGTTGGTGCATTTAATGTTGTCCCAGAGTTCTCTGAGACTGTCCTCAATTCTTTTCATTCTTTTTTCTTTAATCTGCTCTGTGGTAGTTATTTACACTATTTTATCTTCCGTGCCATTTATCCGTTCTTCTGCTCAGTTATTCTGCTATTGATCCCTTCTAGAGAATTTTTAATTTCATGTATTGTGTTGTTCATCACTGTTTGTTTGCTCTTTTGTTCTTCTAGGTCCTTGTTAAACATTTCTTGTATTTTCTCCATTCTATTTTCAAGAGTTTGGGTCATCTTTACTATCATTATTCTCAATTCTTTTTCAGGAAGACTGCTTATTTCCTCTTCATTTGTTAGGTCTGGTGGGTTTTTGCCTTGCTCCTTCATCTGCTCTGTGTTTCTCTGTCTTCTTATTTTGCTTAACTTACTGTGTTTGGGGTCTCCATTTCACAGGCTGCAGGTTCGTAGTTCCTGTTGTTTTTGGTGTCTGTCTCCAGTGGCTAAGGATGGTTCAGTGGGTTGTGTAGGCTTCCTGGGGGAGGGAACTAGTGCCTGTGTTCTGGTTGATGAGGCTGGATCTTGTCTTTCTGGTGGGCAGTTCAACATCTGGTTGTGTGTTTTGGGGTGTCTGTGGCCTTATTATGATTTTAGGCAGTCTCTCTGCTAATGGATGGGGTTGTGTTCCTGTCTTGCTAGTTGTTTGGCATAGGGTGTCCTGCACTGTAGCTTGCTTGTCGTTGAGTGGAGCTGGGTCTTGTTGTTGAGATGGAGATCTCTGGGAGATTTTTGCCGTTTGATATTATGTGGAGCTGGGAGGTCTGTTGTGGACCAGTGTCCTGAACTTGGCTCTCCCACCTCAGTGGCACAGCCCTGACACCTGGCTTGAGCACCAAGAGCCTGTCCTCCACACGGCTCATAAGAAAAGGGAGAAAAGAAAGAAAGAAAGAAAGAAGAAGATAAAATAAAACAAAATAAAGTTAAAAAAAAAAAAAAAAGGACAGACAGAACCCTAGGACAAATGGTAAAAGCAAAGTGATACAGACAAAATTACACACAGAAGCATACACATACACACTCAAAAAAAGAGACAAAGGGAAAAAATATATATATATCGTTGCTCCCAAAGTCCACCTCCTCAATTTGGGATGATTCGTTGTCTATTCAGATATTCCACAGATGCAGGTACATCAAGTTGAGTGTGGAGATTCAATCCGCTGCTCCTGAGGCTGCTGGGAGACATTTCCCTTTCTCTTCTTTGTTCGCACAGCTCCTGGGTTTCAGCTTTGATTTTGGATCCGCCTCTGCGTATAGGTCACCTGAGGGCGTCTGTTCTTCACTTAGACAGGCGGGGGTTAAAGGAGCAGCTGCTTCGGGGGCACTGGCTCACTCAGGCCGCGGGGAGGGAGGGGTTTGGATGCGGGCGAGCCTGCGGCGACAGAGGCCGGCATGACGTTGCAGCAACCTGAGGCGCGCCGTGCGTTCTCCCGGGGAAGTTGTCCCTGGATCACGGGACCCTGGCAGTGGCGGACTGCACAGGCTCCCGGGAGGGGAGGTGTGGATAGTGACCTGTGCTCGCACACAGGCTTCTTGGTGGCGGCAGCAGCAGCCTTAGCGTCTCATGCCCGTCTCTGGGGTCCGCACTGATAGCCGTGGCTCGCGCCCGTCTCTGGAGCTCCTTTTAGTGGCGCTCTTAATCCCCTCTCCTCACACACCAGGAAACAAAGGGACAAGTAAAAGTCGCTTGTCTCTTCAGCAGCTCCAGACTTTTTCTCAGACTCCCTCCTGGCTAGCTGTGGTGTGCTAACCCCTTCAGGCTGTGTTTATGCCACCAACCCCAGTCCTCTCCCTGCGATCCGACCGAAGCCGGAGCCTCAGCTCCCAGCCCCCGCCCGCCCCGGCGGGTGAGCAGACAAGTCTCTCGGGCTGGTGAGTGCTGGTCGGCGCCGCTCCTCCGTGTGGGAATCTCTCCGCTTTGCCCTCCGCACCCCTGTGGCTGCGCTCTTCTCCGTGGCTCTGAAGCTTCCCCCCTCTGCCACCCGCAGTCTCCGCCCGCGAAGGGGCTTCCTAGTGCGTGGAAACCTTTCCTCCTTCACAGCTCCCTCCCACTGGTGCAGGTCCCGTCCCTATTCTTTTGTCTCTCTTTTTTCTTTTTCCCTACCCAGGTACGTGGGGAGTTTCTTGCCTTCTGGGAGGTCTGAGGTCTTCTGCCAGCGTTCAGTAGGTGATCTGTAGGAGTTGTTCCACATGTAGATGTATTTCTGATGTATTTGTGGGGAAGAAGGTGATCTCCGCATCTCACTCTTCCGCCATCTTGAAGCTCCTCCTAGAGAGACTCTTATACAACGGAGAGACAGAAAATTTTTCCTTATGTTGCCAGATATTGTAAAATTAGAGAACTGAGAGTAGAATGGTGTCCAAAACACATATACCATTGGAGACACTGTCCTTAAAATGAATAAGTGTATGTTTACTTGTAACTATACAGATGGAAGATAAATGGGTGAAGATCTAGGTAGGCTTATATTTTTTCATATTAGTAAAATGAGGTATTTTCTATTTGATGGCTTTTGTTTTCTCCAGAAATTAGCATTTGAGGTCACAAACAGTGAGTAGAAGGAGAAGCTGTGGAGCGTTGGGGATTTACACATAGTTGAGAAAGTTTGAACAAATGTGAGACGGGTGGCAGAGTGAGATGTACTTAGATTAAAAATAGGGTTCCTGGGTAGAGTTGAGTACACATCTGAAGCAGGTAGCAATGATCAACAGTGCATCTGCTTGCCCTGCTTTATTCTTTTCTGGTTGGGCATCCTTGACATGTTGGTTCCAGAGGCAGAAAAAATCAGACTTTGGATGCATAGCTGCAATTAATAAAATACAAATTCCTTAAAAAGTTTGCAAAGTAGTGTGCTGTTATTATGCATTTTTCAGTGAATAAATTCTGAGAAAATAAAGATTGCCTTGTGAGGTTTTGAGAACATTTTTACTTTAATTAAATGGTCCTGATACTCAATGCAAACTACAACATGGTCTGCTGCATGTTCTCAGATTATAGCCTTGTTCCACTTTTCTAATGCATTGGAAAGCCTGATGAAGAGACCAAATTAAAATCAAAACAAAGACGAAATTGCAAATGTCTGGTTACTTGTGATTTACCAGCCTTTTTAGCTACTGGAGTTAAGGTACTACATACATTTAAGGCAGAAACCCATTGTTCTAGGATAGATCTTTTAGTTAAACAAATGTAAACAGGTTCTAAACAATTGTTTTTAAAGACTTGACCTGGGAAAGATATCTGAGTAAATATGCATCAGATGAGGATGTTGAACACACTGTTTATTTTGAATAATAGTAACGATATTTTTAACATCTGAACATTATTTGCTAGGCAATTTATAATTAACATTATAGTCACTTAATTCTCATAACCACCCTATGAGAAAAATACTATTATTAACCTCATTGTACTCATAAAACTGAGACACAGAAAGGTTAAGTAATTTCCCAAACATCACCCAGCTTGTAAATGGCAGTGGTAGGATGGAAATCTAGGAAATCTGGCTATAGCATGTTAACCCAGATTATAGTTTGAAGAGAGTGATATATGGTTATAAACTAACTTTAACTCTTGCTGGCTAGTATTAAAGACAAAAAGGTTGGTAGCAGTAAATTGAGAGAAAGAAAAGTTAATTTCTGTCTGGAAAAATGAGGCATTTTTGCAAAATAAATGTCTGTTGGAGCTAAGGAGAAATATATCCAGTAGGAGGCTGTAAAAACAAGGAATCTGACAATCACCAGCTCCATGTTTTTCTTTTCTATCTTGTATTTCCCTCTACTACTTTCAAAGCCTTTGAAAAAGAGTGAAAATGAGTGTGGTCTTGTATTATCTCTGCCTAAGGGAATTAAGGGGAAGGATTTGTATCTACGTTTTGGGGTGTCAAAAACTGAGAGCCTGACCACTACAGCAAAGTATAAGATGGCCAAGGCGGTCAGCACAGATGTTTGTGCAGCAACAGTCCAAAGCACAGGTATTAGGAGACAACCTAGTTAGAATATGAATTGGTCCTAAGGATCTGGTCCTAAGGATCTTCAAATACTTTGAATCTATTCGAGTACCATATGTCTCTGGCAGAATAGGCACTTACTCCTTTAAAAGTTCCTTCCCCTATTCTATTAAATCACCCACTAGGCTTCTATTTCTCCTGTCTATCTATCTGTCTATCTATGTATGTTTTTATCTATCTATCCAATCTATCACCTCCTGTTAGAATTTACAGTTTCTAGAGAGCAGTACTATATTCCACTTATCTTTATTTCCTCAGTATCTTGCAGAATACCAAACATGTAGTAGATTGTTCATAAATATTTGGTGAATGCCTGATGATCCCACAAATGGGGCCCCAATTTCTTTCACCCTAAAATTCCTACTTGAACCCCTTATCTGATGGAACTTCCATAGTGGCAGTGGTACCTTTGCTTAGCTTCCATTTTCTTAAGCTCCCTTCTTGTGTAGCTAATTGGCTGTGTTCAGCAGAATGCTCTACTGACATGCAAGAGTCAATCCACTCTCCTACTACTTTTTTTTTTACCCCACTCAGATGTATGACATAGCACAGTGAATGCTAGAGACCAAGGTGCAACACAGCTCAAATTCTTTGCTTCTTGATGCTAATTTTCTTTGTTCTGCAAGGTCTGTTTCATTTGTTAATGTCCTCCTCTAGAGTCTGGAGATTTCACATGTTACTTTCCTCTTCAAACCTTATAGCAAACTAGTGGTTACTGGTGGGGAGGTGGGGATGGGCAGTGCAGGGAGGGAGGAGTGGGAGAAAAAGAACAACAACAACCTTGTTTTGAATTATTATCTACCCTTCAAGGACTGATTTAACTCCCATTTAGTGTATGTAATATTCCATGTTCAATTCAATCTACTATGATCAATTATTTCTCAGAATTCCCTTAGTTCACTTAAACTGCCACTTAAAAAAAAATGTGTTTAGGGCTTCCCTGGTGGCGCAGTGGTTGAGAATCCGCCTGCCAATGCAGAGGACACGGGTTCGAACCCTGGACTGGGAGGATCCCACGTGCCATGGAGTGACAAAGCCCGTGCGCCACAACTACTGAGCCTGCGCTCTGGAGCCTGCGAGCCACAACTACTGAAGCCCGCTCGCCTGGAACCCATGCTCTGCAACGGGAGAAGCCACCACAATGAGAGGCCCGCGCACCGCAGACAAGAGTGTCCCCCGCTCGCCACAACTGGAGGGGGACCGCGCAGCAGCGAGGACCCAAGGCAGCCAAAAATAAATAAATAAAATGAAATAGACTGTGTTTATCATGCAATGCCTTATACAATTAGTTAATTTTCACACGTAAAGGTGTCTTATCTTTCCAACATATTAGAATTTGTGTTAGGGCATAATAGTTACCATAATATCTTGAATAAATAACTTAGTTTTGCTTAGCAGAATTCAGTAGGAGTTGAGAGAGTGTAGCGATTCTTTCATTAATAGGTTATCTTTTTAATTCAAAATGTATTTTCCAATGGAAAATATTAATGGTAAGATTATAGAAAAACATGTGTTGATCAAATTTAAAATTAAACAGATCATTTCTCTTCTGTGGTACACTGCACTTACAAGGTTTGCAATTTTATTTAGATTTTTAACTTCCTAAGAAAATACATGATCATTTTGTGTCTAGTCAAGCACTTAGGAAGAAGATTGTGGAAGATTTTTAATGATGATAAGGCAGTCGTGATGAAATAATAAACATGTATATTTAGCTCTGTGAATGATATTATTGATTGAATAGTAAATAGACTGCCCATGTTATGTTTCAGATAGGGACTTATATATTACAAGCCCAAGTGTGCTTGGAGAGAATGTTCTGCATTGAAGGAATGGGCAATGAGCCAACTAACCCCAGACTCAACAAACTGAGGTAAAAGGAAATTATGTCGCTCTGGCTGGGAAGAAAGAGAGAATTCTCAGCCATAATGCTCTTTCTTTAGTATAAAATGTACACTAATAGGATGCATTGAGCTATTGACAGTTTCTGTGAAGAGTCTGTTTCCTTTCAAATGCAAATATTTCAGAATCAGTCAGGTTCCCAGCACATGGATTTTAAAACCAAGTCATTCTTCACTGAGGGATAACATAATTGCACACTTGGGACATTATATATTTATGTAGATAATGGGTACAATTCAAGCAGCTGCCTGCTGACGTTAATGGAAGTCTGTCTTTTGAGAAGTGAATATGATAAAATTTATATAGATGTACACTCACATATGTATGTGTGTATATATATGTATATATATGATTTTTTTTCATGCAATTCCTGATTAGCCTTTTTCATTTTTTTCTCTGTAACCTGAATTCCTTGAGTCTAAACTTTACACTATCACTATTTTGATATATATTTAAAAAAAATTGTTCTTCTTGAGGAATGGGAAAGATAGACACTTATACATATGTATCTGAAATTATAAATCTTATCTTTACAACTAGGGGAAACATTTTCAGAGTTACAAACATTATGTATATACCATTAAAGAGAACATATTTTGGAACAAAAACCTCATGCTTTAATTCTCATTCCACTGATTAATTGATATTTGTCTTTGCACAGGTTACTTAACTCCTTTGAGGCTTAGTTTCCTCATCTCTCAAATGACATTTTTCTTGCTAAGGACTTGTCACATGCTAGGTACTCAAAAAGTTCAACTCCTTTAATTTTGTTGTTTTCTCATGACATGCTGTCTGGGAGTATTAAAAGTGCAATTCCTGATACATAATGCATAACAGATTTTCATATAAGTTCACTGTGGATTTATCCACAAACAGTCACCTGCCAGCCATACTCCCCTTAGATGTGCACAGCCAAAGGTATCTTCACCCTCTACCTCAGAAGCAACTCTGAGACTGTGGAGTGTTCTAAATACAGCCCATCAAGTTTGAGTAGATTTGGCTAGGGTAATTGAATCTTTAAGCAAATCAGAAACGCTTTTGCCTCCTTTTGAGGTGTGTGTTAGACGTTTGAGGGGGCTCCTAATAAATAGCATCTCTCTTCTACGCTGTGATTCTGAGCAATTTGAGAAACAAACAAACAAACAAACAAAACCCACAAAGGAGAGTCTATCTGAAAAAAAACAAAAAGCAATAATTTGAAAAGATACATATACCCTAATGTTCATAGAAGCATTATTTACAACAGCCGAGACATCGAAGTAACCTAGGTGTCCAACAACAGATGAATGGATAAAGAAGGTGTAATATATATATATACACACACACACATATATATACATACACATATATATACACACACACACACACACACACACACACACACACACACAATGGAATGTTACTCAGCCATGAAGAAGAATGCAACATGGGTGGACCTGGAGTGTATTATGCTTAGTGAATTAAGTCAGAGAAAGACAAACACTATATGTTAACACATATGTGAAATCTAAAACATAAAACAAATTAATGAATATAACAAAACAGAAACAGACTCATAGATATAGAGAACAAACTTAGTGGTACCAGTGGGGAGAGGGAAGTGGGGGAGGGGCAACATAGGGGTAGGGGATTAAGAGGTACAATCTACTATGTATAAAATAAATAAGCTACGAGGATATATTGTACACCACAGGGAATATAGCCAATATTTTAAAATAACTTTAAATGAAGTTTTAAATCTGTAAAAATTTTGAATCACTATATTGTACACCTGAAACTAATACAATATTGTAAATCAACTATACCTCAGTAAAAAAGAATATATTGTAAACATCTCTCTGTGTTAAAAGAGGTAATAGATCAATCAATTAAAGAAAATGAAGTTGACCTATTTATTTCTTTAAATATAGAAAAGTCAAAAATAATTAAAATCATTATTATTTTTATTACTATTTCCAGTCTTTTGCTATGTAGTTATGATCATACAGTATACTAATTTTACATCCTACTTTTTGCACTTAACACAGTACAGATGAGTTTATTCTTCAAGTACATGCGTATTGTCAAAACCTTGGAAAATATAGGAAAATGTGGGAAAAAACCCTGAAATTCAGTGCAGTTATTCTGTGGAATCTAATCTGTTGTAATATTTTGATATATTTCTTTCCAGTTATTTACTATGCTTATTTTAATGATTTGCATTTATATTTTAAAAACTAAGCTTAACTGTATTTATATTTCAATTCAAATTTTAAGAACTGATATTAACTTAAGAATTTGCTATATTATTAAACATTCTTCAGAAATGTGGTTTTAAAATAAAAAATAAAATAACATAAAATGAAGGAGTCGTAAGGAATCCTAAACATCACCTTTACTACTGGCAAATCTAGCTAAGAGGACAAACCTTAGCGTAAGAGGTAGATCGACCTACTATGTGAGTGCCAGATCTAGGGAGATTTGTTCACTCAATCCTAGGCAAAGCTGAGCTGGGATAGCTTCTTACTATGGGAGTGGTGGTGGGGGGCCATTTGTTCCCTATAGGAAACAAGAGGAAGAAAGGCAGAGGTATTAAGTAGGTAGAGAAAGGCTTAGGGGAAAAAAATCCCTCTTCATGAAAACCAGGGATGGAGTAAAAGGCATTGCCTTCCAACAGTAAGCTGATTATATTTTTACCCAGCCCAAACTTCTGATTCATACTTGGAGAGTTCAAGGTGTCTTAAAGTGTGAAAAAGGCAAGCAATACAAATAATTTTAACTTTCCGTTAACAAGGCTTAGATTTTATACCACAATGTATGTTGTCAAATAAATGTCCAGAATGAAGTTCAGAGTGAATTCCTCCAGAGGGTATTCCAGTGATTGAAGGGTCACATGCAAAGAGAAAAGATCAAAAGAAGTCTGGATATCACTATTTGGTTTCCATTATCAAACCCTGTTTGCCAGAGACTGTATTAGGTGCTAGCATTATTTCAATCCCTAGAACAATCCTGCAGGCTAAGTAATATAAATCCAATTTTGTAAGTGAGGAGAATGAGGCATAGAGAGATTAAGTAATCTGATATCATTTAGAGGTAGTAAGTAGGGAAACCAAGATATCTGGTCTGGATAACTTCAAATCTTGATCTTGTTCCACTGCACTTTGAATATTTCATTAATATAATATCATTTAGAAATCTTGATGTAAGCAACAGAAACTGACTATTATTATCTGAAGTAGAATAGAATTGAAGAGAAATGGTGACTCACAAAATAAATACCTGGAGAACTGGATTTGGAAATCTTGCAAGAATCAAAGCAGCTCCACAGGGTCGGGAACAAGAAGTACAATGAGCATCTTTTATCACAAGGAGCATGGCCAAGTGGACCAAGTCACTGCTGCTGGACACCACCAGCACTGGATGCCACTGCAGTTGTCCCTAGCTACCCCTATCGTTTCCCCAGACAACAGTTCTGGATATTGCTATGTCTTGGGAAAAATTGCCTTTGCTGGACAAAAAAAGGTCCTTTCACTTGGGTCAGAGCATAGCTACTCTATACAGTTTTGCTCATACTGTGGGAAAGAAGAGATATACATCTTGTGGGAAAAATCAGAGATGCTCTCCAACTTGAATTGAAAATGCTACTCACCAGGCATGTAGCTAACTGTGTTTTGCCCACTGCCACCCCACAAACTCCATTCCCCTTACACTGCAATCTCAGACTACATATTATAAATTTGTGAATTCTGAAATTCTAATTTAGTGTCAGTCTTACAATAGACGCTATTCAATGTGGAAAATAACTTTCTTAAAAATATTTTATGTGGTTAGAACAGGGATTTTCTTACAGAGTTATTACTGGGGACTCAAACTTATTCCTTAAAATTCAAATTTGTTAACTATGATTTGTATTCAATGATTTGTTAACATCTTTCAACAAGAATAGAACCATAATTCTAAAGCCAGTTGCATTCAGAAGAATAACCGTAGCTTAGATTTAGGTGGTATAGGAAAGGTTGGAAAATTTAAAAGTAAATTGCTCTGTGGATATCTAATACAGTTCAGGTCAGTCTCAAGTAGAAATTCTGAAAAATGAAGAAAGCTTGCCTCAAAAATGTATGTGCATTCATTTATTTATTCATTCATTCATTCTTTTGGCCACGCCATACAGCATACGGGATCTTAGCTCCCCAACCAGGTATCAAACCTATGCCCCCCACAGTGAAAGCTTGGAGTCTTAAACACTGGACTTCCAGGGAATTCCCAGATGTGTTTTTAAATGTTGGATCAAATATTGATATTTTAAGTAGAAAATAACTTTACCAATTAATATCTTCAATTTACAACTCGACATTATCAGTTTTGAGTCTTTTCTAAACAAAATAAGAATGTAGAAAGGTATGTATTTTCTTTCTTTACTAAAGAAGAATATGTGTTTCATAAGTTGGTCATTCATGCTATCTAATATTTATTATAGATTATATTTTATCATGATGCCTTTAGTCATATTTTAATTCATTCTCTTTAAGTTTAAAATAACAATTGGAACTTCACATATTATGAAAAACATTATGAAGGAAACTTTCTTGGATAATGCTGTGCAAAGAACAAAAATAGGAAGCAAAAAAAGGAGAGCTGGTATTTTCTAGCTATCACCTGGCACCCAAAGAGTTCTCAATAGCGTATGAAAATTTAATTTCGGTAAATAAGAGTTTAATAAGTATGAACTTTTATATATCCGAAATGCTAAATAGAGTCTCTATTTATTTAATATGCAATATGAAATATGTGAATAACAATAATATCTAATATTTTTGAGATCATATAATTAGCTATGCATCAAGTTATTTACATATATTTAATTTATTCAGCTTACAACTACTCTATGAGGCAGTTCCCCCATTTTACAGCAAGAGAAACTGAGCTATGGGGTTATTAAGTAACTTGCTCAAGTTTGTATTAATAATAAGATTTGGATGCAGCTATTCTGTTCCTGAGCCCATGCTCTTAGCAACATACTAAGTTCCTTCTCAGATTTGGAGAAGACAGAATACTGACATTTTCATAAATTGATAAGCAATGAAGAGACAACAGGAAATAGGTAGATTCACTGAGGCTGCCATTTTTAAAATGATATTTTAAGAAATTTCTAATCATCATCATATTTTCATATATGTTATCTTATTGGATGAGCAAACTGATGAGATAGATTGGCAAAATTATGATTATGTAAAAGAAAGAAAGAAAGAAAAAAATATATATATTACCTCCTCTAGCTCATTCAGTTAGTAACAAGCTGACCGGTAATAAAATTCACATGATTTGAGCCATTCCTGGTTACCTACAAAACAGCCACTGCCTTTTATTATGTAGATTCATGTTACACTTGATGTATTTGAAATTGAAATTGAATTGAAATGTGTTTTCAACCCCTGCTGGTTTTGCTAAAAATATGCTAAGATATAAGAAATGTTTGGGCAGGTTAAAAGATAACAGAACATTAAAAAACATCTTAGATGTACACCTCTGACCATATGAGTTCAGTATCAAGGAGGAAACTGCCATTGTGTTCTGAAATATTTGCTGGTGTCACAGTCAGAAACAGATATCTTGTTAAAATGTGTGTAGGAGGTCTCTAAATAATGTTTACCTTCACTTTGAGCAATTTCTTATTAGGCAAAATGATTTCTGTCTATATTGCAATTGCAGCATTTTCTGTTTGTTCGCTTTTGGCACTCATTTTATCTGCATGAGATTTTCCTTTTTGTGATATAGTTTTTCATTCCCCTTCAAGTGACCTGGTTTGAAGGGTTAATAAGAAAAAAAAAAAGAAAAAAAAAAAAGGAAAAGAAAATAAATGAGCTCTGTTGAGGATGATGGCTATTATTCTAACTTTTTTCTCCTTATGAAATATTGCGGAGTAGGAGAGATCTGGTTCATAGGCTGTTAACATGGAGTGCAAGTCCAAGTGGAGCACGAGGGAAGAGCCATGGGCTTCAAGAGGGATGCCTAAAGCAACTGGCTGCTAATTACCTTCCTTTTCAAAGGCATGGCCTGCCTCTCTGTGGGCATCCTTCCATGACTGGGGCCAGTCTAAACTGAAGGTTCAGTAGTCCAGCATTAATTCTACTTTTATTAACTGTATGTCCTTGGGAAATTAGTATACTGAGAAAATGTCCCTCTTGAGAACTTATAAAATTCAGATATAATGTAAATAAGTCACCTGGCATATAATAGATGTTCGATCAATGGAGTCACTATTTAGTAGATACTGTGCTCCACTTTACAGACTCCTTTGATGACAGAAGGATTTCTTTCCCTGTTTTGGGAGGGCTGCCGAAGGATAGGTTTCCGTTGTCAGCCCTCTTCAAAACTGCTCCTGACTGAAGAGAATCACCACATCTAAGGTCACACTCCTTCTCAGGGCCATATTGCATCAAATGTCTGAGCCACAGAAGGTTTTAGAGACTCAAACCCTTCACCCCAAGTTGGGCCACTCCAGCATCTCCAGTAGGGAAAGCCAAGGCCTTGTTGTGACTGCATTAGCATAGCCTACTGCCCAATCCTGCTTCCTTCACCTCTCCCCCAAGTATTATCCTGACAGCAATCCTGCATACTACTTATTCTCTCTCTCAGAAGCTGCAACACTCTACAACTTATGTGCTTCAATTAATACTGAGGTAAGCCTACCTGTATTTCTTGCTTTCAAAATTAAAGTCCTTTTCCTCTTCATTTTTTAGAATTGACTCTGGTGGAAATTTTGATATGTAATGGAATTTATAAAGTTATGGTCCGAACTCTTAAAATATTGGTTAATCTAGAATGTCATTTGTCAGCCTAAGAAGAAAGATACAATTAAGTCTCCTTAGTGCCCTTGGGTGCTTCTCATTGGTCACCAAGTCGCATGTGTAGTGTTGTCCCTTTTCACTGTTGGAAACAGGAATCCCTCCTCCCTGCCTATAGGATGTTTTGGTTCTCTGAGTTCATAAATAACAGGCTTATTTTATGTTTATTGTTATTGTTACTTTGACCATTTTAAAATTTTATTTATTTAAAAAATTTTTGGTTTGTTCCTACTCTAGCTTTGGAGTTGTACAAAGATACTTGCAGTAAAGTAAGAGAGACTTGAACCTGGAAGTCAATAACTATGGAATGGAATTCTTCAATTGCTAGTTACATGGTTTTGGAAAAGTTACCTTGCTGAAGGCTGTTAATATATGGAATGACAATTTTGCAAATTGCAAAGCTGTGGGGAATGAGACGTGAAATTTTTTTGTTATGTAGTCATATGCAAATGTGCGATCATGATGGGAAAGGGGATGGTGGGTATATTAATCTCTGGATAGCCAGGGTCTTTTAAGAGTTTTATTTAACAGCTTTATATAGGTATAATTGATACACAAAAATTACACATATTTAATGTGTGCAATTTGATGAGTTTGGACATATGCCAACATCTGTGATACCATCGCCAGAATCAAAATAATAAGCATAGGCAACACTCCCCAAGTTTCCTTGGGTCTCTTTGGTTTGTTTGTTTTTGATTTTTGTTTTTTTGTGGTGAGAATACTTTAGATGAGATTTAACCTGCTAACAAAATTTGAAATGCACAATAGTGTATTGTTAACTATAGAAGAGCAGATCTCTAGTACGTACTCATTTTATATAACTTAAGTTTTATACTCATTGAACAACAATTCCTCATATCCTGTATTCCTCAGCCCCTGGCAAGCACTATTGTATTCTCTGCTTCTATGAGTTTTACTGGTTTAGGTACATCATATAAATGGAATCATGCAGTATCTATCCTTCTTCCACTAGCTTATTTTACTTAGCATAATGTCTTCCAGGTTCATACATGCTGTTGCAAAGAGCAGGATTTCCTTTTATTAAAAGTGAGTAATATTCCATTGCATGTGTATAGCACATTTTCATTATCCATTCTTCTGTGCTTGAACACTTGTGTTGTTTCCACAACTTGGCTATTGTGAATAATACTGTAATCAACATGAAACTGCAAATATCTCCTTGAGATCCTGATTTTAATCCTTTTGGATGTATACCTAGAAGAGAGATTGCTGGATCATGAAGTAGTTGTATTTTTATTTTTTTTGAGGAACCTTCATACTGTTTTGTATAGTGGCTGAAACAATTTACATTTCCACTAAGAGTTCACAAGGGTTTCTTTTTACCCACATGCTTGTCAACATTTATCTTTTGTTTTGTTTTGTTTTATAAGAGGAATGAGGTGATATCTCATTTAACTTCTGATTCACATTCCCTGATAATTAATGATATTGAGCATCTTTTCATATACCTGTTGGTCATTTGTATGTCATCTTTGGAGAAATGACTGTTCAAGTCCTTTGCACACTTTAAGACTTGGTTTGTTTGTTTACTTGTTTGTTTTTCTATTGATTTGTAGAAGTTTCTTGTATATTTTGGAAATTAACCATTTCTCAGATAATGGTTTGTAAATATGTTCTCTGATTCTGTAGGCTGCTTTTTCATTCTGTTGATTGTTTCCTTTGCTGTGTAGAAGCTTTTTTAGTTTGATATAGTCCCACTCGTCTATTTTTGCCTAGGGTTTTAGAGCATGTCAGTGTGGTTTCCTGGGGATTCCGTTTGTAATAGTTTCTGATGAGAAATTGCATAGTGACAATCTCTGTGAAGAAAGAGTGGGCCAGTTCAACCCCAGCTACTCATACGGCCAAGGACCCCAGCGCTGAAAGAAGCAGCAGCCAAAGCAGTGAGGAGGGGCAGAAATTGTCAGACAAGTTGCAGTTAGAGAACCTGTATTACTGTCATGACAGGCAGAAGAGACACCTCTGGTAAGTGAGGGGTGTGCTGCAGATACCCACATGCAATTCTACCGTGGAAACTTTGACTAAATTCACAAATTTATTAATTATTCAACAAATATTTATTGAGAGTCTATTAGGTACATGCACTGTACTAGGTGGAGGTTATACAGTGATGACAAAAACAAACACAAACTGCTTTCATGACATTTTCCCCGAGTGGAAATTTTTTTTTTTGCTGTTTCTTATCCGTGTATGGGATGGGGAGATTTATCCTAAAAGTGGTGATGGGTTGCAGGTGTTGGGAGAGAGAATCTTGCAGTAGGTTTGAGAAAAACTCACTGACTTGAAAGAACAGCAGATTTTTGTACATGATTTTTTCTTTTTGCCATCTCTAAAATATTCCTCTTTCTCCAGAGCTATCAGTGTTAAGGGGAAAGTGATCAAATATAACAAGTATAACACTCATTCAAACTGTCCTCATCTCACAGAGATTCTTTTACCATTTGTTTGTTTGCTTTTTCTTTCATGTCTTTCTAAGGGTCAGTTGAACTTTCTTAACATCAATCCCTGTACATTTTCTTCAGATTTAGTTTGGAAATAATTAATGTGGCAATCATCATATTTTTATGATTCTGGATTTGATTTTTCTGCTTCCCAGAACTAGAATGTTTGGGTTGAATATTCTTGAAAAGAACGGAGAGAATCTTATAATCCCATTCCCCCTGAAACTATCACTTGTCTTTGTAACTGTTTTTGCTACTTTCTAATTATTTACACGTTTATTCTCTTTAATTTCTACCTTTTAGAAATTGATGAGCTTTTCTGTCTATTTATTTACCTGTTTATCCTAGTCTTGGCCCAAGAACTTGCTCCCCTAAAATTTCTTCTGTAACAGTTTAGGAAGAAACCATTAATATTTGTGTGCTCAGCATAGCAATAATAGTTCTATTATTTTCCCTCTCCATTATCTTGCCTTGCCATGGGGGAAAAAAAAAAGCCTCTACCACCCACTGGATAATCTAGGAAACTTTAGAGGAGAGGATTTAGTCTCTGTATTATGTCACTCTATTACAGGATTCACATTTAGGCTGAAAGCTCAATTGCTATAAACAGCTTCAGGAAGAAGTTACTTAAAAGTGTTCCTAAATAGTATTACTTACTGTTGAGTTAGGTTGTAAGGTACAGTCCTGTGTATTTATATGGGCACCTAACAATATGATAGCTAAAAAAATGTTTAACTACATAACTATGTCAATGTACTATATATAACCACATGTAATGACATAAATATATAACTATATATATATGTATATGAATGATTTCCTCCCCCAAATTCATATGTTGAATTTCTAAACCCCAGTGGTTGTAGTTGGAGACGGGGCCTCTAAAGAAGTAATTAAAGTAAAATGAGATAGTAAGAATGGGGGCCTGATCTGGTAAGATTAGTGTCCTTGTGAAAAGAAACACCAGAGAGCTTGCTTTCTCTCTCTTTTCCCATACGTGAGCAAAGAGGTCATGTGAGCACACAGCAAGAAGGAGGTCACTTAAAAGCCAGAAGAAGGGGCTTCAGAATGAAACCTACCTTGCTAGAGAGAGCCTTGATCTTGGACTCCTTGCCTCCAGAACTGTGAAAAATAAATTTCTGTTGTTTAAGCCTCCCAGTCTCTCCGTCTATGGTATTTTATTATGGCAGCCTGAGTGCACTAATACAATATACTCTCTCTATATACATACATACATACAAACACACACACACACACACACACACACACACACACACACACACACACACAGAATTTTCGAATACTCAGAATGTTATATATCAAGGAATGGCATCAAAAATTAAATCTCTCTTCCTCACAGCCCTCACTCTGTTTCCTCACCCAGAGGCAATAACCAAACTTAGGTCTATCATATATTCTTTTAGTTATTTCTGAGGTATACTTTTGTGTGTTTTCTGTTTCCACTATAGATTTAAGTGATGTCAGTTAGTATTTTCAGAGCAATACCAAGTTCCAAGGGAAGAGATTCAATAGAATCTTAGAATGATGAAAACAGTAAATTTATATTCACAATGAAATAAAGGTTACAAAAGTCACTGTGTTATATTCATAGAGGAACTGTAAACCCATTATACAATTAAGTTCAATATCATATATATTTTGAATCAAGTGGAGAGAAGTGCCAGTGAAGTTATTAATCAGTGCCAGAATTAGTTTGGAGTGAATCCCCTGAATGCCTTTTCTCAAGTCCAAAGGAAGAAATTTTCAGCACTGGACTATCTCTAGAGGGTGAGTTGAATGTATATTATACAGTAAAAAAACAGTAAAATTATCTATGTTTAGTTTTAGAATGTAATCAGAGGCCAGCCCAGAATGTTCAAGTTTTTATACAGAAAGTATTCTGTTGAACTTTGGTCTAGATATCTATTTTTCTCAGGAAACACCTGTTTAGACTAACATAATTAGTGGACAAATAACCTTATGTTTCTCAGAATAAATCCCCACTAGCGTAGTTTAATTACATTACCCCCCACTCCAATAACGTAGAAAGTAAGCCATGCTAGTTGAGGTTGGAAAGAGGTAAAATGGAAGGAGCATAAGAGCAGAAAATGGTGATTTAAGAAAATTCTGGTCATCTTAGCTAATAAAGTTTAGTTTATTTAATAGCAAGTATTGTGTCAGTTGCAAACCTAGCTCCTGTCAGTCTGTTAGCATAGGCTACAGATGTTAAACAAATTACACTATATTAATTATAATTACAACGAGCTGAGATGGAGAAGGAGGAGAAACAGAGGGTAGTGGTACATTTTGAACCATAACTGACTGAGGTTCTGGGCCAGAATTAGGAAAATGCCCCTCTCCCGGTTCTGAAACACTCTATGCTCACCTGGAAGTTGGTTGGCAGGAGGAGGGAGACAGCAACTCTAAGACTGGTTATATGGTCAGAGCAATGGAATGGGAATTTATGTATAAGGGAGAAAAGCATTTTCCCTATACAACTAAATTGATAAATTGATCTGGTAGCTTAGTAATTAGTTTCCTATGAATACAAAGATGAATATAGCTAGAGTTCTTGATTTTATAGATACTTGACATTAATTTGGAACTCTACTTGTTTATATGTCAACTTGTTTATAGCACTCTACTAACAAGAAATCAAAAATATGAATCTAAAACAACCAAATAAAAGGCAGGTCAATCAAACAAACAAACCCCAGGATTATATCTCATTCACATTGGGTTCCCATCATGTCTGCACTAACTTGAACAGCTGTGGATTCCTAAACAATTTCCTTAATCCTTCTGTGTCTGAATTTCTCCATCTGTAAGAATGACATACTCACACCTGTCCGTATCTAATTTGGTAATCTTAAGTGACTCCCACAGTCTGATGGAGTCAATTTTCTCACCATAGGATGTGGTGCATGAAGTTGTTTGGTTTGGTATTTTAAGGTTTAACAGTTTGCATATTTTAGCACTTTGATTATGATTTAAAAATACCTTATACTTGTTTTCATTTTACTATAGAGTATTAAAAATTCAGCCAATCACTAAATTTATCAGTTTGAGACCATCTCTTATTCATCTGTACTCAACATCTCACCTTTCAGGGCCAAGATCTATAAACTCATTATAGATTTTTACAGATCAAGTGGACACTTCAAGCAGCAAAACCATTCACCAAAAGAAATAATTATGTTTTCATAGAATTTAAAAATCAATTAGAGAATGTCTACGTATATATAGTGTTTCTGATAAATGTCTACATATGTATTTATATAAATTTGTATATATATTACTGATGAATACTTACATGTATATATGTATGTATATATATAATTTTCAACTACATAAAATTTTATACATGAAGAACTAATACCTCCAGAGTAATTTAAAATATACCTGCATTCATATAATATGTTATCTAGCTTCTTACATTTAAAAAAATACCAGAAAAAAATCTTACCTCGATGTACAAGTCTAAGAAATAACCTGTCATATTTAGGAAATAAATAGCTATGTGGTGATTGCTGTCTAGAAAAAACATAGAAATGATGTTTGTGTAACAGAAGTTAATAAATTAGAATTTTCTTGTATCTTGAACATAATTACACTAAAAATTTCCACACTTATGGAAATTTGTAGTTTGCAAGAGTGACTGACCAAAGTTGTGAGATAAAAAAAATATATATTTTTTGCTCACAATTAAGACAGAAAAATGAATTAAATCAAGATGGGTCATGGTTTACTTTTCGTGATTTTTTGGTGGAAATCTTGGAATCTAAGATATCATTACAAGGTTCAGTGTTGCAAATTTTAAGATGCCTGCACTTAGGGAAGTTTTGCTTTATTAGGTATGTATAATATATCCTCAGTAATTCTTACATGTATATAAGTGGCAAATTACAATTGTAGACTGAAGTTTCCCTTAACATCTGAATACTTGATGAAAAGTCCTTTGGAAAGGCATGCAAATTGTTATTTGTCTTAAGAAAAACATATTTAAGAATGTAAATATCATAGAAGAGATAGCCAATCATATTTATTAGTCTACCCCCCTAAAACAGAAGAATATTGTTGTTTCTTTAGCAGCGAGAGGAACACATTGGTTTAAATAATTTTTGAGATTATGGTATATATATATTTTTCTCATAGTGAATGTTGTTAAACATCAGAATGAAATACTAGGGAAATTTTAGATAATTCTTCAAAGTCTTTTTCATTTATTCAGTGTCTATGCTAGGACCTGGGAATAATATTTTTATCAAAAAATACAAAGTACCTACTAAAACTCCCCCTAGAATTTTAGCATTGTCTGCCAAATAAGATATGAAGATCAAATGGTAAAGATAAAAAGTGGAGAAATTTATTAGACTGTCCAAAATCTAAAACGCTGGCAACACTGGCAAGCAACACTAACTCTCATTGCTGCTGGGTATGCAAAATGGTACAGTCAGTTTGAAAATCAGTTGAGTTGTTTCTCACAAAACTGAAAATACTCTCACTTTATGACCCAGTAATTGCATTTGTTGGTATTTGCCGAAATGAACTGAAAATTACTGTCCACATAAAAACCTGTGCACGAATCTTTATAGGAGCTTTATTCATAATTGCCAAAAGTTGGAAGCAACCAATATGTCCTTCAATAGGTAAATGGATAACCAAAAACTGTGGTACATCCATATAATGAAATATCTTTCAGCCATAAAAAATGAATTATCAAGCCACAAATAGACATAGAGAGAGATGAATAGGTGGAGAATAAGGGATTTTTAAGGTAGTGAAACTATTCTGTTTGATACTGTAATGGTGTATACATGTCATTGTACATTTGTCAAAACCCATAGAACGTACAACACAAAGAGCAAACCCTAATGCTAACTGTGAGCACTAGTTGATAATATATCAATATTGGCTCATTAATTGTAACAAATGTACCACCATAATGCATGATATTATTAATAAGAGAAACTGGGTTCTGGGGGAAAGGTAGTATATGGGAACTCTTTATTTTCTATTCAATTTTTTTCATAAGCCTAAAACTGCTCAAAAAGAAAGTCTATTAGTTAAATACTATAGTAAATCTTATAGTATTCTCTCCACTTTCATGTGTTTAAAAATTTTCATAATAAAGTTTTAAACATGATATTAAAAATGAAACAAAACAGTGATACTACTGCACAATGTGAGATTGGTTTTTCTCCCCTCATCTGCTTGTGATAGACAATAAAATGGTACTACTTCTGTACCTGAAGAAGAGAGGACTTACTCTAATGTATTAGCTGTGTGTTTTTCATGATGTCCTTTATCAGGTTGATAAAATTATATTCTATTCCTACTTAGTTAAGTGTTTTTATCATGAAAATGTGTTGGATTTTGTAAAATGTCTTTTTCGTGTGGGATTATCATCTGAATTTTTACCTTTATTTCATTCAAGTTAAACCAATCTCACTCTCTTGGGATAAATCTCATTACATCATTGTGTATAATACTGTTACTGAGTACAAGCTCGCACTCCTTGTCTTGTGACAGGCAAATATATCGAGGGTCAAGGTGTTGGGGCAAGGAATAGTGACTTTTATTCAGAAAGCCAGCTGACCAAGAAGATGGTGACTAGTGTCACAAAGAACCATCTTCTCTGAGTTTGAAGAGTTAGAATTCAGCCTTCTTCTATACTAAAAGGAGAAGAGGGGTGGCTGGTTGTACCAGACTTCTTGGTATTTGCCAGATCCTGGAGGGGATATGATAAACCTTTGATCTTGCAGCTGTCCATGTAGGTCTGGTCATGATGTTCCTGTAAACCTTCAACAAGACAAATGTTATTTTCTGTTATGCAACTTTTTATCGCTATATAAATAAAAAGTGTTATGGCTTTACATGTCAAGCCTGGGAGACAGAGCCTTGAGAAAGGGCTCTTATGTATATTTCAGGGTATTGGCAACATTCTTTTACTGAATGAGGGGACAAAGGTGCAGCGCCATCATGACTAAGCACAGGCAACAGAGCACAAATATTAGAGCTAAAGAAATAGGTCCAATATGGACAGTTTGTTTTCTGTGACAATACTTTTTATATCGTGCTGGATGCAGTGCTGTAGCATTTTATTCAGGATTTAAAAAACTATATTCCTAAGGGATGTTGGCCTGAATTTTTCTTCAATTATGCTATCTTTGCCTGGTTTTGTCTTCAGTGTAAAACTGACCTCATAGAACTAGACACAGTGTGTTCCTTCCTATCCTATATTTTGGAAAAGTTTATGAAGGATTGGTATTAATTATTTTATGATTAGTAGAATTCACTGGTAGACCAGTGAAGCTGTCTGGGCCTGGGCTATTGATTTATTTATTTGGGAAGTTTTTTATTACTAATCCAATTACTTTACTTGTTATAAATCAGTTCAGATTTTCTACTTCTTCTTGAGTCAGTTTTAGTAATTTGTGTCTTATAGAAATGAGTCCATTTCATCTAAGTTATATACTTTGTTGGCATACATATATTCATGATATTCCCTTATAATCTTTTTAATTATTTGATAATTCTTGTATGGTTGTTAACAATGTTCTCTCTTTCCTTCTTTGAAATGCCTGTCTTTTTCTTAGTCAGTGTAGCTAAAAAAATTTTTTTTAATTTGTTGATCTTTTCAAAGAACTATCTTTTATATATATTGATTTTCCCTATTGTTTTTCTATGCTTAAAGTCATTAATTTCTGTTCTATTTTTTTATTATTTCCTTCCTTCTGCTTGCTATAGATTTAGTTTGCCTTTCTTTTTATAGTGTCTTTATTTTTTGATTATAAGCAATATCACTTTTATTTTATTTTTTTAACATCTTTATTGGAGTATAATTGCTTTACAATGGTGTGTAATTTTCTGCTTTATAACAAAGTGAATCAGTTATACATATACATATACCCCCATATCTCTTCCCTCTTGCATCTCCCTCCCTCCCACCATCCCTATCCCACCCCTCTACATGGTCATGAAGCACCGAGCTGATCTCCCTGTGCTATGTGGCTGCTTCCCACTAGCTATCTATTTTACGTTTGGTAGTGTATATATGTCCATGCCACTGTCTCACTTTGTCCCAGCTTATCCTTCCCCCTCCCCGTATCCTCAAGTCCATTCTCTAGTAGGTCTGCATCTTTATTCCTGTCTTGCCCTTAGGTTCTTCTGATCATTTTTTTTTTCTTTCTTTTTTTAGATTCCATATATATGTGTTAGCATGTGGTATTTGTTTTTCTCTTTCTGACTTACTTCACTCTGTATGACAGTCTCTAGGTCCATCCACCTCACTACAAATAACTCAGTTTCATTCCTTTTTATGGCTGAGTAATATTCCATTGTATATATGTGCCACATCTTCTTTATCCATTCATCTGTCGATGGACACTTAGGTTGCTTCCATGTCCTGGCTATTGTAAATAGAGCTGCAATGAACATTTTGGTACATGACTCTTTTTGAATTATGGTTTTCTCAGGGTATATGCCCAGTAGTGGGATTGCTGGGTGGTATGGTAGTTCTCTTTTTAGTTTTTTAAGGAACCTCCACACTGTTCTCCATAGTGGTTGTATCAATTTACATTCCCACCAACAGTGCAAGAGGGTTCCCTTTTCTCCACATCCTCTCCAGCATTTATTGTTTGTAGATTTTTTGATGATGGCCATTCTGACTGGTGTGAGATGATATCTCATTGTAGTTTTGATTTGCATTTCTCTAATGATTAATGATGTTGAGCATTCTTTTATGTGTTTGTTGGCAATCTGTATGTCTTCTTAGGGAGAAATGTCTATTTAGGTCTTCTGCCCATTTATGGATTGGGTTGTTTGTTTTTTTGATATTGAGCTGCATGAGTTGCTTGTATGTTTTGGAGATTAATCCTTTGTCAGTTGCTTCATTTGCAAATATTATCTCCCATTCTGAGGGTTGTCTTTCCGTCTTGTTTATGGTTTCCTTGGCTGTGCAAAAGTCTCATAGAGTTGAGGTTGGAAAGGATACTTGATACGATTTCAATTTTCCTAAATTTACCAAGGCTTGATTTGTGACCCAAGATATGACCTATCTTTGAGAATGTTCCATGAGCACTTGAGAAGAAAGTGGATTCTGTTGTTTGGGTGGAATGTCCTATAAATATCAATTAAGTCCATCTTGTTTAATGTATCATTTAAAGCCTGTGTTTCGTTTTTTATTTTCATTTTGGATGATCTGTCCATTGGTGAAAGTGGGGTGTTAAAGTCCCCTACTATGATTGTGTTCCTGTTGATTTCTCCTTTTATGGCTGTTAGTATTTGCCTTATGTATTGAGGTGCTCCTATGTTGGGTGCATAAATATTTACAATTGTTATATCTTCTTCTTGGATTGATCCCTTCACCATTATGTAGTGTTCTTCTTTGTCTCTTGTAATAGTCTTTGTTTTAAAGACTATTTTGTCTGATATGAGAATTGTTACTCCAGCTTTGTTTTGATTTCCATTTGCATGGAATATCTTTTTCCATCCCCTCACTTTCAGTCTGTATGTGTCCCTAGGTCTGAAGTGGGTCTCTTGTAGACAGCATATATACGGGTCTTGTTTTTGCATCCTTTAACCCAGTCTATGCCTTTTGGTTGGAGCATTTAATCTATTTACATTTAAGTAATTATCGATATGTACGTTCCTATTACCATTTTCTTAATTGTTTTGGGTTTCTTATTGTAGGTCTTTTCCTTCTCTTGTGTTTCTTGCCTAGAGAAGTTCCTTTAGCATTTGTTGTAAATCTTGTTTGGTGGTGCTGAATTCTCTCAGCTTTTGCTTGTCTGTAAAGCTTTTAATTTCTCCGTCAAATCTGAATGAGATCCTTGCTGGGTTGAGTAATCTTGGTTGTAGGTTTTTCTCTTTCATCACTTTAAATATGTCCTGCCACTCCCTTCTGGCTTGCAGAGATTCTTCTGAAAGATCAGCTGTTAACCTTATGGGGATTCCCTTATGTGTTACTTATTGTTTTTCCCTTGCTGCTTTTAATATTTGTTCTTTGTATTTAATTTTTGATAGTTTAATTAATATGTGTCTTGGCGTGTTTCTCCTTGGATTTATCCTGTATAGCACTCTCTGAGCTTCCTGGACTTGACTAACTGTTTCCTTTCCCATATTAGGGAAGTTCTCAACTATAATCTCTTCAAATATTTTCTCAGTCCCTTTTTTTTTTCTCTTCTTCTTCTGGGACACCTATAATTTGAATGTTGCTGCATTTAATGTTGTCCCCGAGGTCTCTGAGACTGTCCTAAATTCTTTTCATTCTTTTTTCTTTATTCTGCTCTGCAGTAGTTATTTCCACTATTTTATCTTTCAGGTCACTTATCCGTTCTTCTGCCTCAGTTATTCTGCTATTGATCCCTTCTAGAGAATTTTTTATTTCATTTATTGTGTTGTTCATCTCTGTTTGCTCTTTAGTTCTTCTAGGTCCTTGTTAAACGTTTCTTGTATTTTCTCCATTCTATTTCCAAGATTTTGGATCATCTCTTTTTTTTTTTAATTAATTAATTAACTTATTTTTGGCTGTGTTGGGTCTTCGTTTCTGTGCGAGGGCTTTCTCTAGTTGTGGCAAGCGGGGGCCACTCTTCATCGCGGTGCACGGGCCTCTCACTATCGTGGCTTCTCTTGTTGCAGAGCACAGGCTCCAGATGCACAGGCTCAGTAGTTGTGGCTCACAGGCCTAGTTGCTCCGTGGAATGTGGGATCCTCCCAGACCAGGGCTCAAACCCGTGTCTCCTGCATTAGCAGGCAGATTCTCAACCACTGCGCCACCAGGGAAGCCCTGGATCATCTTTACTATCATTATTCTGAATTCTTTTTCAGGTAGACTGCCTATTTTGTCTTCATTTGTTAGGTCTGGTGGGTTTTTGCCTTGCTCCTTCATCTGCTGTGTGTTTCTCTGTCTTCTCAGTTTGCTTAACTTACTGTGTTTGGGGTCTCCTTTTTGCAGGCTGAAGGTTCGTAGTTTCTGTTGTTTTTGGTGTCTGTCCCCAGTGGCTAAGGTTGGTTCAGTGGGTTGTGTAGGCTTCCTGGTGGAGGAGACTAGTGCCTGTGTTCTGGTGGATGATGCTGGATCTTGTCTTTCTGGTGGGCAGGTCCATGTTTGGTGGTGTGTTTTGGAGTGTCTGTGGCCTTATTATGATTTTAGGCAGCCTCTCTGCTAATGGATGGGGTTGTGTTCCTGTCTTGCTAGTTGTTTGGCATAGGGTGTCCCGCACTGTAGCTTGCTGGCCATTGAGTGGAGCTGGGTCTTGACGTTGAGATGGAAATCTCTGGGAGATTTTCACCATTTGATATTATGTTGAGCTGGGAGGTCTCTTGTGGACCAGTGTCCTGAACTGGGCTCTCCCACCTCAGAGACACAGCCCTGATGCCTGGCTGGAGCACTAAGAACCTGTCCTCCACACGGCTCAGAATAAAAGGGAGAAAAAAAAGAAAGAAAGACTGAAGAAGATAAAATAAAATAAAGTTATTAAAATTAAAAATAATTATTAAGAAAAAAAATTTTTTTAAGTTAAAAAAAAAAAAAAAAGACAGAACCCTAGGACAAATGGTAAAAACAAAGCTAAAGACAAAATCAGACACAGAAGCATACACATACACACTCACAAAAAGTGAAAAAGGGAAAAAAATATATGTATCTTTTATCCCAAAGCCCACCTTCTCAATTTTGGATGATTCGTTGTCTATTCAGATATTCCACGGATGCAGGTACATCAAGTTGATTGTGGAGCTTTAATCCGCTGCTCCTGAGGCTGCTGGGAGAAATTTCCCTTTCTCCTCTTTGTTCACACAGCTCCCTGGGTTCAGCTTTGGATTTGGACCTGCCTCTGCGTGTAGGTCGCCTGAGGGCGTCTGTTCCCCGCCCAGACAGGACGGGGTTAAAGGAGCAGCTGCTTCGGGGGCTCTGGCTCACCCAGGCCGCGGGGAGGGAGGGGTACGGAGGAGGCGGGGCGAGCCTGCGGCGTCAGAGGCTGGCGTGACGTTGCAGCAGCCTGAGGCGCCGTGCGTTCTCCCGGCGAAGTTGTCCCTGGATCACGGGACCCTGGCAGTGGCGGGCTGCACAGGCTCCCGGGAGGGGAGGTGTGGATAGTGACCTGTGCTCGCACACAGGCTTCTTGGTGGCGGCAGCAGCAGCCTTAGCGTCTCATGCCCGCCTCTGGGGTCCGTGCAGATAGCTGCGGCTCACGCCCGTCTCTGGAGCTCCTTTAAGCGGCGCTCTGAATCCCCTCTCCTCACGCACCAGGAAACAAAGAGGCAAGAAAAAGTCTCTTGCCTCTTCGGCAGCTCCAACCTTTTCCCGGACTCCCTCCCGGCTAGCTGTGGTGCGCTAACCCCCTTCAGGCTGTGTTCACGCCGCCAACCCCAGTCCTCTCCCTGGGATCCGACCTCTGAAGACCGAGCCTCAGCTCCCAGCCCCGCCCGCCCCAGCAGGTGAGTAGACAAGCCTCTCGGGCTGGTGAGTGCTGCTCGGCGCAGAGCCTCTGTGTGGGAATCTCTCCGCTTTGCCCTCCGCACCCCTGTGGCTGCGCTCTTCTCCGTGGCTCTGAAGCTTCCCCCCTCTGCCACCCGCAGTCTCCGCCCGTTAAGAGGCTTCCTAGTGTGTGGAAACCTTTCCTCCTTCACAGCTCCCTCCCAGTGGTGCAGGTCCCGTCCCTATTCTTTTGTCTGTTTTTTCTTTTTTCTTTAGCCCTACCCAGGTACGTGGGGAGTTTCTTGCCTTTTGGGAGGTCTGAGGTCTTCTGCCAGCGTTCAGTGGGTGTTCTGTAGGAGTTGTTCCACATGTAGATGTATTTCTGATGTATTTGTGGGGAGGAAGGTGATCTCCATGTCTTACTCTTCTGCCATCTTGAAGCTCCTCCTATAGTGTCTTAAGGTGGAAGTTTAAGTTATTGATTTGAGATCTTTCTTTCTTTCTTTCTTTTATTAATGGAGGCTTTTATAGCTATAAATATCCCTCTAAGAACCGCTTAAGCTGCGTAATATAAGTTTTGCTATGCTGTGTGTTCATTTTCATTCATGTCAATGTATTTTATAATTTCCCTTGTGATTTTTTTTGATTTAGTTGTTATTTAGGAGTGTAATGTTTAATTTTCTCATATTTGTGAATTTTCAAAATGTTATTTTACATATTTCTAAGTAAATTCAATTATGGTTAGAGAACATACTTTATTTGATTTAAATACCTTTAAATATATTGAGGTTTGTTTTACAACCTAGCCTATGGTCTATTTTTGAATATGTTTCAGGCATGCATGAGAAAAATGTATGTTCAGCTGTTTGGGGTGGAATATTATATAGATGTCAGAAAAATCTGGTTGGTTTATAATGTTGTTCAAGTCTCCTATATCCTTGTTGATCATCTGCCCATTTGTTCTATCTATTATTGAAAGCAGGGTATTGACTATTATTTTTAAACTGTCTATATCTCCCTTTAATTCTGTCAGTTTTGTTCCATGTATTTTTGGTCCTGGTTGTTAGGTTTATATATACATTTATAGTTTTTAGTCCTGCTTGATAGTTTGAACTTTTTATCATTATCATTGTAAATGATCATTATAAATGTTTCTCTTTATCTATAATAACACATTTTATGTTAAATTCTATTTTGATATAATAGTTATTCCAACTTTATAGTTACTGTTTGCATTATACGTGGTGCAGCATTCTTTTACATAAAAGTATTTGAATCTTTGATATAAAGTGTCTCCTGCTTTCAGCATAAAATTGTATCATGTTTACTCATCCAGTCGAACAATCTCTGCCTTTTGATTACATTGTTTAATTCATTCACATCTGATGTTATTAATATGGTTGGATTTTTCTCTGCCATTTGTCTTTTTTTTTCTTTTTTAACTGCTGTCTTTTGCCTCAAGAAAATTTTCTTTAATGTAACATTTTAATTCCTTCAGTATTTTTTGCTACTCTTTTTGAGTGATTTTCTTATTGGTTGCTCTTGGGTTTACAGTGTTCATGTTAATATATCAGAAATTACTTCAATTATATACTAATTTAATTTCAGTGAGATTTAGAAATGGAACTCCTATGTAACTCTATGCCCTCCTCTTGTGTTTGTGCTATTATTATTATAATACCTTTTATATGTATCTATTTTACAAACCTCCAGATGTACTTTTATATTTAATATATATATTTTATATCCTTTAAAGAAGCTGAGAGAAGAAAGGAGACCAAATACACACACACATACATATATATGTATGTAATATATATAAACATTTATATATATATTATATACATATTAGGTTGTTTTTGGCAGTGCCACACTTTTTAAAAAATTAATTAATTTATTTATTTATTTTTGGCTGCATTGGGTCTTTGTTGCTGCACGTGGGCTTTCTCTAGTTGCATTGAGTGGGGGCTATTCTTCATTGCAGTGCATGGGCTTCTCATTGTGGTGGCTTCTCTTGTTGTGGAGCATGGGCTCTAGGGTATGCAGGCTTCAATAGTCTTGGCTCATGGGCTCTAGAGCGCAGGCTCAGTAGTTGCAGTGCATGTGCTTAGTTGCTCCGTGGCATGTGGGATCTTCCTGGACCAGGACTTGAACCCGTGTCCCCTGCATTGTCAGACAGATTCTTAACCACTGTACCAGCAGGGAAGCCTCCTATATATTGTTTTATGATACTTATTTTTAAATCAGTTAGGAGAAGAAGAAGAAATATACAATGGTACAGTCTTTTACCATCACTTTCATAATTGCCTTTGCTAATTATCTTTTGTGTGTGTATAAATCAAATTACTGTATGATGTATTTGCTTTCAGCCTAAAAAGCTTCCTTCAAGAAAAATCTATTCTTATAGAATTGGTCTGCTAGCAATGAATTCTTTCACTTATTGTTTATGTGGGGATCTTAATCTCACCTTCAATTTTAAAAGATAAAATTACTGGATGTAATATTCTTTGTTAACAATCGTTTTCACCATTGTGAATATATTATCTCACTACCTTTGATCTTAGCTGTTTCTGATGAAAAGTCAGCTGTTAATTTTGCTTGAGTTCCTCTGTAGCTGACAAGTTACTTTTTTCTTGCTGCCTTAAAGATTTTCTCTTTGTCTTTCAACGTTTTGACTATGATGCGGCTGGGTATGGATCTCTTTGTATTTGGCCTACTTGGATTTCATTATGCTGCTTTGATGTGTAGCCCAATGTCTTCCATCAGATTTGGGAAATTTTGGCAATTATTTCTTAAAATATTTTTTTCTGCTCTTTTCCCTTTCTCTTATTTTGCCCTTCTCATTTCATATATGTTTTTCTAATTAACAGTGTCCTACATTTCTCTGAGTCTTGATTGGTTTTCTCCCTTCTTTTGTTCTTTCTGTTCTCCAGATTGCATAGTTTCTATCAATCTACTTTCAAACTTGCTGATTTTTCCATCTGCCAGCACTAATATACTGTTGAGCCCCTCTAGTGAATTTTTCTGTCTGTTTACTGTACTTTTCATTTCCAGAATTTCTATTTGCTTTTTAAAATAATTTATTTCTCTTTCTTGATAGTCTGTAGTTGATGAGTAATCATTATTGTAACTTTAATTTTTAAAGCATCGTTTCCTTTAGTTAACTGAACACATTTATAATGGCTGCTTTGAAGTCTTTGTCTGCTAAGCATATTACCTGGGCCCTCTCAAAAGCAGTTTCTTTTTAACCCTTTTTTTCTTGTGTATGTATCACACTGTCTTATTTCTTTACATGACTTGTAATTTTTGTTTAAAATTGGACGTTTGAGATAATATGTCAACTGTGGATAACAATTCCTCCTCTGAGGCTTGCATTTGCTATCCATTTGCTTCCTTGTGTTGGCTTGTGTTGGCGTAAATTGTTCAGTGAAGTTTGTTTCTTCTGCAGTGTGCAGCCTCTGATATCATTTCTCAAAGGACACTGTTTGGGGTATGCACACAATAATCCTAATCACCTCTTCCTCCCACCTCCCACCCCAATGGAATGAGAGACTTCAGCTGGGCTGTCTTTATCTCTTTACCTATTAAGCCTCTGGCTGCCCAGTCTTTATTGATACCACACCAAGCTGTTAGCATACACTAAGTGGTAGTTGATTGCTTTGTTTTTTCCAATAATGACCTGTAGTATAAATTGCTCAATGGTCTAATCCAATTAAAGTCTGAACTCTTTGCAGAGGTAGTTTTTGTAGCCAGTCATTGAAACTTTTCAGACCACAGAAGGGTTCTTCTTAGCTATCTCTTTTCCTGCTTTTCTCTATCAAACATATTTTTGGTTGACTGTTTCACTTCTTGCTAGCATGGAGCTACCAGTCTCCTCTTAATTGTTCAGCACCAAAATCTTCATTGTTTTTGAAAGAACTATGAAGGTTGAAACTTCCTACACTCTATTCCAAATAAAATCAGTCTTCAGTGGGGAGAACTACAGACCTCTCTGTTCTTGCAACTTTCTTCTTTCCCTGGACAGAATCTCTGTGGCAGTGTTTCTGAGTTATAGGCCTAGACCAAGCCCTGCTTTTCTTGGAGTGACAGCTCTCCTCCAAACACAGGGCAGTGAGTGGAGATGCTAGCCTCAGCTCTTCTTTGCTTGTATCTCCCAGTTTGGAATATCTGTGCTATGAACAATTGGGGAAAGGCAGATTAGGGCTCAGGGTGCTTGTCATGACATGGCTGGACAGGAGCTTCCACTCTAAAAGTGGGTACTGAGTAGCAGAAACGAGCCTCAGATCTCTCTACTGTTCTTGCCTAGAATAGAGCTTCTACAACATAAAGCTGGACACAATGGAAATGCTGCTGCTTGCCCTTTCTAGGGAGAAACTATCACCGTAAGATGGCAGTGGGAGAGAAAAATCCCCATCTTCTTGGTCTCACTACCCACAGTAAAACTTTCATCACGCTGATTTGAAGGGCCTGGTAAAGGGAGTAGATCATGGCTTAAATGCCACCAAGTCCCTATTCTTATAGAGATTTAGTAGATTTCTTGCATACACATTTCTCTGCTATATGTCCTTAGGGCAGTTACCAGAGATTTTTATGGTTGATTTTTATAATTTTCACAAGTTATGGTTGATCTGCTGGGGAGCAAATTCACAGAGCTCCTCACACCACCATTCCTGAAGTACTTCACTTATTTAGGTACATATTATAAGCTTCATTAAAGAGAATATCATATGGATGTTATAATGTCTATAATTTACTTTGAATGACTTCACCGTATGGAGTAAAACATTATGTGTGTTACTTAGGCTAAGTTATAACTAGGTCCTAATCAAGAAGGAATAGTGAAGAGGTTGCCAGTAGATGTCATATCATGAAGGGTCCCGTCATGAATCCATCTGTTATATAGATCTCCAACAACCACTTTACTATTTTGCATACTAACTGTCAAAAAATGAAGTTTTAAAAACTAATGACTCATTAAGTAAAAAAAAAAAAGTTAAACATAGGTTGTTATTGCCTAAATTTAATTCAGCAATCCTCCTTCATCTATCATGAGGAGGATGAAAAAAGGCTAGAAGCCTTCAGTCTTAGGGTTGTCTTCCAGAGTTTATTACCTAACACTATCCATGTCCAGCTATTGATTTAGAAGAATTTAAATTTCCTGATACAGACTAGAAGATATAGAATCCTTCTTCTGGAACATTATACTGTTTGCTTTGTGTGAACTTTTCTGTCAAGGTGTGGTTGGACCTTAAAAGTTCAGAGAACTAAAACTTTATAGAACAAGTTGTATGTTCTTTTCTGTGCCTAATTTGCTAATGGTTTGTTTAAAAAATATTGATTGTGTTTTCATTGTATTATGGTATTGAAAATATGAAGAGTAGGTAAGTCTTACCATCAAAATCTTTGATGATGGGTTATCTACGAAAACTAATCTAAGAGCTGTCATGTCTAAATAGAACTAGATCAGTTTGCAACAAAAGAAAAATGAGAACAATAATGAATTAATTCATATAGTCAATAAATATGCCTTCTGGCCTCTCAAATTTATCATGGTATGAGACAATCTCCTTTGATTACAAGATAAAATGAATAAATTTCCAAATGGATAATGACTCCTTTGTATTATGTCTTATGTAGGTGAAAAAGAAAAACACTTCAGCACAATCAATTCATCCATTCTAATCAGGCTGCCCTGTAGTGTAAAAAGTTTTATAGTCCCATGTATAACTATACCTATTGTATTCAGTTTATATGAAGTGCTTAATTATCTTTGAATGGCCCAGCTTTCTATTCTTTGATGTTATGAGAGATTGCTGATAAAAAGATCACCTGTACAAGAATAGAATCTCATTCAATAATCAGTTAACCAGTAAGTATATTAGATGCCAAACACAGTGACAATAAAAAGCTTATAATCTAGTTTGAAATATAAAACTGATATATGTCATCTCTATAATCATCAAATAGTTATTGAATGTATGCAGCATCCTGTACAAGGAGCCTTGTATTCAAGGGGCTTAATTTTTTGTAGAGATTAGTTTTATAAACTGTTAGTAACAATTCAAAAGAGGAAAAATATAGTACATGTGGTAAATTCTATATGACTATATGTTTCTATTTTTTATAATATAAACCTCCACTGAACATATGCCAAAATTATTATTGGGTTTAATTGCCATATCTCCAGTTTCTGGAACAGCACCATGGTGCATTGTGTGTGTTCAATTAAAAATTCTTCAGTAAATAAATGAGTGAAAATTAATTACATATATGTTGGTGCTCTATTATGTGCCCCTTCTTTGGCCTGGTGCAGTTGTATTCAGAAACTGTCTTTGCAGTAGCGAGCACTCACAGCAAACCTAGGGGAGTGTTCACGTGCGCTTGATCAGAAAGTGCTACTGATCCCTACTGATTTTTCAGGGTCACAAACAGACATGGATTGTGACCACATTTTTATAATTGTAATCAGTATTCTTTGGGAAATTTTGACATTAAGTGCTCCACTATGTACTATTTGATGTATTTGGGGAAATTTATTTTTACTCTCTTTAAAAGATAACATAGAGGCACTATATCTCATTGTGGGAGGATGAACTTATCATGGAACAATATTACCTTATAGTAGGATTTCCAACCTTTGCTAAAATCCATCCCCCATTCATATTAATATAAGTAGACTTTTAAAGGCACAGTGGTAGCTTAATTTGGTATTTTTTTAAAATGAAGAACTGTTTTATATCTTTAAAATCCTGTTGGTATGATGAGCTAAGAGATGAAGCTTCTGAAGCCTAAAGTGAAATATTCTTCAATTTCACACCCCTTGCAAGGTCCTGGAAGGAGGCCTTGCAATGTGTTCACAGGGTCATATGTTTATGTGCAGTTTGGAAGAGTAAGCTATTTTGACTACAACTTGTTAAATACTATGACGTATTTTCATACCAGCTTTTCTTCTTCAACCCCATCATTTTTGAGACCATGTGAATGAAAAGTTAGGTATACATATAGTTTGGGCTTAGCGGGTTATATATTTATGTGGTTCCACAGTCACATCATGTATGTTGTTAAATTATTGTTACCCATTTGAGTGAAAGGATTGCACCCAGGAATATCCTGCAGCTCATTATGTCAGCTCAGTTGGTATCTAGACATGGAGATGCATTATCTGAATTCATAGTGCCATTTGAACTGGAAGTATGTGGGTGAGGGAAGAGAAACAAGTTTAGAAATGCATAGAGCCAAAAGCTCATCTTTGGAAAACTCTTTCAAATGTTATAGCCCATATATGAAAGTTGAAAGACTTTCCTCTCAAATTTCTCACGTTAATAATCAGTTGTAAAGACAAAACTTTCTAAACTAACATTGACAATAACAGAAATATTTCCATCAACCATGTAGAAGGGAAATGGAATTATCTTTCAATTATCTCTATAGAAAGTGAAATACAAAAGCTTTGTCATGTAAAGACTTGACAATATGAAGCCAGGATGGTATGACAAAAAAAAGTTGTGCCAGATAATTAATAAAAGTAGTATGTTCTCTGTTTGGATTTCTGTGTTGTTTGTGATAATTTTCAGCTTTAAATATTTATAATGTGTTATTATTAATTTTTTTCATCTTACATTAATATTTTCTTAGGTAATTGTAGTTTTATATAATTTTTTCTTAAAGAGGCAATCAAACTTGAGAAAACTTCAGAGCCCACAAAATAAGGAGCTGTCCCTGGTAATTATAATTTTGAAATAGTTTGGTAATCTTTTTAAACAAGAAAAAAAATTATAACAGATTAAAATACATTGTTTCTGGACACATGTATTCCAGAAAAATTGTTCATCACATCATAGAAGCCCATTTTGTTTTAGAGGATGAGGATTAGCCTGACCTCTGTGTAAGACCAAAGCTTGCTTGATTTTAGTATCATTATGGACATTATAAAAATAAAGATAAAAATAATGCTAATTATATATTTATTTTTGTTGATATATCATCAGAGGATAAAATAATCTTAAAGCTCTTGGAAAAATATAATAGTGATTTGGCATCTCAATTTTAGTGATTAGGCATCTCATGCATATTTTACTATGCAGTCGAATTTATTCTATACTTAAAAATATACAATTTATTATGTGTATGATATTGTGGCCATTTTGAAATTTAAAATAATACCTTCTTTAAAAGAGAAGTTTGAGCAAATTAGAAAGAAACCAGTGGCTAATTTTACATTTTTTTGTTAGAAATTCCAACTTTTTTGTTAGAAACTCTGTTAGTATATTATTGTTTATTTTTTTTAACATAGATTAGGCATTTTTGTTAATTCTAAGGTTGCCTTACCAATGGCTTTATTATTAGGTAAAAGGGAAAACCATTATTTATTATGGTTAAATTTTACTTCTTGAAACTCTAAGGAAAGCTATAGCACTTGACATGTTAAAAGTTCATGAGATTCAACCAGTTCAATATGGATGAATTCGTTTTTCATGTAAGATCTCAAAATTTATGGCTATTTAAATAAGTACTAGGTAAATTTCCATATGCTTTGTATATATTAATTAATTTACTTGCCACAATAATCCTATGAGGTACATACTCTTATGACCCCCATGATACTGATAAAAAGGACACAGAGGTAGTTTACTTATGTAAGGTTTTGCAGTCTGTACATGGCAAAGTCAGAATTTGAACACAGACAGATTGGCTTGTGGGACCAGAACTCAACAATTATACTCTGCATGTTAAATATTCTGACTCATGCTTCTAAACATCTCTGTAATCCAATCTCTTCTTGCCATTGCTATTGCTCTGGTTCAAGTTTACCACATATTCTGCCTGAAACACAGTCTTTCTGAAGCCCCCTTTCTTAGTCTGTTGCGGCTGCTATAACAAAATACCATAGACAAGGTGGCTTAACGATAGACATTCATTTCTCACAGTTCTGGACTGGGAAGTCCAAGGTGTTAGCAGATTCAATTTCTGGTGGCAGCGTTCTTCCTGGCTTGCAGACAGCTACCTTCTTGCTGTGTCCTCATTTGGCACAGAGAGAGAGAGAGAGAGAGAGAGAGAGAGGGCCCAAACAAGTTCTGGTCTCTCTTTCTTTACTTCTAAGGACATTAATTCAATCATGGGGTGCCACTCTCATGGGCTCATCCAAACTGAATTACCTCCCAAAGGCTCCACCTCCAAATACCATATCATTGAAGGTTAGGGCTTCAACCTAGGAATTTGGTGGGTGGGGGGAGGGGTGCACAAGCTTTCAGCACATAACACCTCATAACTAGGTTTTCTTCATCCATTATTTCTTCCCTTCAGTCCATCCACTACACAGTGGACAAGTAATATTTAAAACAGATAGAGCTATCATATCACTCCTTTGCTTAAAATTTAGGATAAAGATAAAAGTTCTTAACATGTTTGAAATATGCTGCATGACCTGGCCTTTGAGAGACTCCAGCCTTATCTCCTGCTTTCTCCCCACCTCTCTCTTCACCACTCACACTGGGTATATCACAGTTATAGTAGACGACCCGTTCACTACTTGTCAGGTGCTGCTCTCAATGCTTTACCTGTGTAAATGTCAACCATACAGCCACAAAGGAGTTATGTAATTACTTAGAGATGAAGAACTAAAAATCAAGGAATTAAGTAATTTGACTAAATTTTCACAGACTTCATTTCGTTCCTTGAAACAGATTATTCGTTCTCCCTAGAAAGCTTTTCCCCATGAACCGTCCACAATTACTGAATTATTTCTCCTGAATCAGTCTCAGGGAGGAGCTAAATTAGCTCTTTTTACTATATCCCATAATATTTTGCACTTACCTAGTGCAACCCATATTATTTATTGATATTTCTTTCTCCCTCTAGCCAGACTTCTCCTAGGAAGAGCCTGAATCTGTATTGCTCATCACAGTTTCTCTGATATTTGGCGTAATATAGGATAGATGCTCAACAAGTATTGGTCAAATGATGAACTGACTGGGATAATAAGAATTGCATTGTACCCCATGATAAACATACATAATTCTCATTCACTCTTTGGAGAAAAACACCAATTTTCATTTCAGTGGCAAGGAAAGTGGAGCATGGAGAAAAAACTGTTGAGGTTAATGGTCAGACCTATACATCACCTGAAGTAATATATTGTACCATGGTTAATAAGAAGTTACAAGGCTGTGTTTTATTAAACTAATAAGAAAAATAATTAAAAATGCATAAAACTATGTATCCAATTAAGACATGTATGCGAGCTCACTCTTCAATAGAGAAGGCAGAGAAATAAAGAGATAAGATTCATATAAGATGATAAATAATAGTATAAAAAGCAAATTCAAAGATGTAAGTATCCCAGAATAAAGGGAGTATATCATTATTTAGTTTGGGTAGAAATTATCTAATTCAACAAACTTGACTACATTAGTTTTAGAAGAGAAACACAGGACAATAGTGGTGAGTTGAATATTGTAACTCATGAATTTCATTCATATGGTGAAAACCTGATTTAGGTTTATTATTCTTATAAAAATATGCTATCTTATGAGGTATAAACAATCCTTGGTGATTCTGAGAAGAAAAAAATGTCAAGGACTCAAACAACGACTTACTGGTAGTAATTAAATGTTTCACTCTTAATTTATTCTTGTCTCCATTACGTCTGTCACTTTTTTTTACTCTCTTAAGAGGCATTGAATGGTATAATGTTATTTTGTGGAAAGAATCCTGAAATACCAAATGAGTTGTCGCTTGAAAGGCAAAGTGAGGAGTTTATTTATTATTATGAAGTTATTCATAATAATGACTGTTCATTTTGGCAAAGAGGAACAAATTTGGCACAAAAATTAGAGCAAAGTATTTAAAATAGAATAATAAAAGTTACAGTTTACAATATTGTATTTGTACACTGAAAATACCATCTTCCATCACATCCTTTTTCACAAATATGATATCATGGTTCTCATTGAAACATTTGCAGATTCTTCTCCTCCACACTAGTAGATGAGGCAAGTTTACGTACATTAGAAATACTTCTTAAGTTGAAAAAATTTATACCGTAAAAGTGGCAAAAGCTACTCTAAGTCACAGTGCTTTTGAGAGTTGTGTCTTCAAAATGTTTGAAGCAAGATCTTTAATGGTGCTTGTAGACCCTTTCTTACTTACAAAAGCTTATTTCATATCCTGTTTATGGTGGAGTGTTTTGCCAGAAATTTATGTTCTGTTCATTATTGATTGCATTTTATTTTTAAAATATTACTTGCACTTACATTTTTTTTTTCAGCGATGATTTTTGTTCTAAATAACTTGATTGGGAAGCTTCAGTATGCATAGATTATTTTATGATTTTTATTTTGTATCCTGGATGGGAGGGCCTTTTGTTGTTCTAAGTAGTACAGTGATATTTAGCTTAAATAAAAGTTTTCCCTGGCTTCATAATATATAATTTGTAGCATTATAATTAAAAAAATATCCCGTGACAATATGTGACATACTTCTAAGTTACTTGATACTATTTTCTTGAAGATTTACATGTGGGTTTTTTTCTTTTTTATCATTTACTTCAAATAAACATCAAGATTCAGCATTGGCATACATGCAAGTTTTTGATTTCTAATCATCTACAGGTCATAATTTCTTTTGCCACAGCTCCCACAACTTTGCTTTGGTGAGCAGGTTCCAATTAATGAACACATTAATCTGGCATCTGTGTTTTGAAATATGACACTCCACTCATTTCTGGCACGAGCAGTACATTTAATCCACAATTGGTAACTGATCGAAGTTCCGGTGCAGCATATTTGGGACATCAGGGCTACAGATGTGTACGCATACCCTGTTAGAGCGTGTCAATCAGGAAGACCATCAGGATAAGCTCTGTCCTGGGGCATATGACACTAAACTGTTGATTGTTTCTTTAATACTTACCTTGTGAAACAATGCGTCCTCCTGAAGTTAGAAAAACCTGAGCTTTGGTGACTGTAGAGCGTGAAATGATTGTGGTATTATTTACCACAATCAGAGAGAGAGGGAGAGAGGAAGGAAAAGTATGAGGGCTTCGGGGCCATTTGGCTTGGATTTGAATCCTGGCTCCATTACTTCTTCTCTGAGTGATTTTACCTAACCTCTCCAGACCTGTTTCTGAATTTCTCAAATAGGTATAAAATCATTCTAACTGAAAAATTTGTCATAAGTATAGATTCACATCTCTAGAATACAAAAAGCTCTCAAAATTAAAAAAAAAATACTTCAATTTATTTTGTGATAAAACTGAATTTATTCTAAGTAGGGTGACTATTAATATATTCTTTTCTCCATAAGCATCAAAGTACTCCCTACCTCTACATGAAGCGGGTGTTATGATTTATAATATAAATGTATATATGTACACACACACATACACAAATAGGTTTCTGAAATCCAAAATGTCTAAAATCCAACCCCCTAGATGTTTGGAATAAATAAGTATATGTATAGCCTCTAGGAATTTGGAATAAATTATTATGCACTTGTAATAATGAAATTAATGATCCTAAATTAATTTTATATAAAGTCTGAAAGATATTAATTCTAACATTCACTGAGCATTTACTCTAGGACATGGTTTTTTCATGGCAATCCAGCTCATGGGATCACGGTTTCTGTACAAATTCTGAATAGATATGAGGGTAAAGACTGGAATACACTCACTTTAGATGACATAGGAAGGGAAGAACACAACATTTCTTTATTTGCACCTAAATTCTAAAGCATTTGAAACTAGATATGGTTAAGGGAACACAAACTTTTACACGTCTAGAAATCAAAATGTGTAAAGCTTTGTGCTGGTGAAATGGAAATGCTCAGGTTAATGTGATTTATTTTATTGTATTTTATTTTTTACTTGAAACTGTATGTGTACCGATTTACCCTCTTTTTTTTCCCACTGAATATATGATCATCTTGGCTCGATTATAGTGGTGAAAATTGTGTTAAAAAATCTCTTCCCCTCAAAACAATTCTATTAATCATAGTCAGAATCTAGAAATGTTAAAAAGGGGAATGAATTAGAAATTTGGAGTATTTATTAACTTTTTTGGGAAGCTCAAGTTTATCACTGTCTCTATTAGCTTTATTTGGCTGTAGCTGTAGGTGTAAATATGAACATACATTTTGGCAACTTCTTGCTATAATAAGCAGACACACAATTACCTCAGTGGTTTCATGATTGTCTTAAACCATCACTGCCTTCAGTACACTTATTATTTCACATTATTGTATTTTAAGACTACATCTTGATATTCAAATATTTTTTTAAATAAAAGCAGTAGAAGTACACTATCATGTTTAGGATCAAATTTGGAGGAATATAGAGGACACAAAGTTATTTATAACCAAGATATGGTATTTGTTAAATATTTCAAACTGGATGCCAGCTGAACTAGTTACAACTAATAGCATATCCCTCTGGTGTAGCACCACTCTTTCCTTCTGAAAAAAAAGTCACCTTTCTGGAATGTGCTAAAGGATTGTTTGTTACATCTAATTGAAAGATACAGATTTCAAGCTGTTTGTAGGTGATACATGAATTTTTCACTCCTGCTAGTGAGCACATTGACTGCTGTGTAATTCTTTAAATTGATTCAATCAAACCCATGCTGTTTATGCTTTTAATTGATTGAATTAAAACAGCATTTTTAAAACTTTTAATCATTCCATTAGACAGGAGTCCTTTGCTTGTTCATGCTCAAGCCAGTCCAGATGTTCTGTGGCTTTTCAACTTGTAAAGTCTCACCATAGAGCCAGGTGGCACTTCAACTTATTTGGCAGCAAGGATAGACTGTAACATCATCACAGATGAAAGGACACTCCTACTGTGGGGTCATAGTACAACTTTCCAGATGGAGGTGAGTGGAGGTGTCCACTTTCCACGCCTCTTCACTACAGTACAGACCATCTGATACAACAGGTCGTTGATGCAGGGAAAGTCATCCTATTGGAGTCACAGATAGAAATTATTGCTGATCAAAAACTTCTACAATCAACATGTAATTAAACTTGGGGACCATACAAACATACATAGGATGATGCTTTGGCCTGGAACTGGAGCCTCAGATTCTAATCTTAAAGTGCTGCCCTTCCAGAGGCATGGCAGGGGGTATGATCCACACGTACTCCCAACACATAGGTGCATTGTCTGTGAGAATTCAAACACTATAATCTAACTCTCTAAATGTTGTCCTGCTTTATTGCATTACCATGCACCAGTGACCCTCAATAGTATCAGTGACAAAGTATGTCTCCTAAAAATATTTTCCTGGGCTGAATTGTAAACAATTGCTGTGGTTATTGTGAATTTTAATATTCATGTAAACATCAAATTAGTCTATGTTTTATTACTCACTCTTTAATTAACATTGGATGATTCATGGAAGTTAACACAAAGAACCTCCAGTTATACAGTTGGCTCATGACACCCTTGGACTCAGTTACACACATTTATTTAAAGACTCAGTAACAGTTTGGAATCATTCACACTTGCTTTGAATATCATTCTTGTCTCTATTCTCTGTGCTATTTCACATCTCCATGTTTAAACAGCAACTTCAAGATAAATACTGATAGCACAGACAAATACTGATAGTAATGATGAAGAAACAGAACTTCACTTACTTCAGTTCTGTCTTTCTGTGTGACCACCTGAAGGTTTTATTTGTGGTTAAAGTTTAACTAAGGAAACAGAATATAAAATGCGTGGTGTGGTATTTTTGTTTAAGTTAAATTGTAGTTTATGCAAGCAATATTTCACCAAATTTGAATAATATTTTTAAAACAGATTTATTCTTTTAAAATTGTTTATTAAATGAATCAAGGAAATTCTTATTGTTTTTGTTTAGTATATTAATTAATGAAAATAATAAATCAAACTGAAGAAGTGGACTTTTAAAATTTCTCCTCCAGGTGTCAAGTACTCCATGTACACTGTCTCGAGGCTGTAAATGAATTGAAAAAGGTGCTTAGAAAATATCACTTTCTAATGGAATCTCAGTGACAGGAAAATGAAAAGAATTACATTTTAATCATTATGTAATATCTCACACAAATAGAGAACCTAGAATGAATTAAACACAAAATTGTGAAAAATAAAATGCATAGTTAGTAGAAGAAATGTTCCAGAATATCTCTGTGACCTAGGGGTGGAAAGTATTTAAAAAATTTCCATACAAAAACCACAAAGAAAAAATGGTTAAATTCTATCTCATATGATTAATCATTTTTGCTAAATGAAGAACACTGTAGACAAAGATAATAGGTAGATTACAGTATGGGAAAAGATATTTGCAATATTTGAAACCAAGGAAGAATTAATATCTGGAATCAACAATTTATTTCTGCAAGTAAAAGTTAAGAAGACATCAGTCTCAATGGACAAATAGAAAAAGTTATGAACAGACAATTTTCAAAAAAGAAAATGTAAAAACTAACATATATGTTGAGATGATCCAAATAGTAATCAGAGCAATGGAATTAAAGAAAAAAATAATATTTTTAATTCCTATTATGTATTAGCAAAATTAGAAAGGTTCAAAAAGGATAAAGTGATATAACAACCCTCTTCATATGGGAGAACAATTCAGCATTTCTTAATTAATTTTTTATACATACTATTTTAATAAATTAAGATTATTATATAGACATACTTATAATATGTATACCTTAATTATTATATACACATACCTATTTTACAAGAATGCTTAAAAATGAAAAGTATTTACATATTAAACACAGTAAAATCATTGCCTTAAGGGGGTGGAGAATGAGAGTAAAATATTTCGTGGAGTTTATTTAGTTTGTGATTTTTGTATAAGACCTTAGAGATTTTGATTTAGCTTATCAAGATAGAAACTAAATTCATACATCTTTTTATATAATTTTATGTTTATATTTTTCAGATTATAATACTAAAATTAATGTTGCAATTTAATGTCTATTTAAGTTTTTATTGCCACATAAGCATTAAGTAAAGTATGGCAGGGTACACAGGATAATTAAAAGAAGGTGAGGATTCCATGTTCCTGTACCTTTAACCAAGAGATCTTGAATACAAATTACTGAGGAAGACATGCAGAGGAAAATGTTCTGGAAACTGTCCAGTGTGTATCAGTTTACAGCAACGTCTCAACGTGACAACTGCTATTTTATATCTATTTAATATCTTAATCTTTCTTCCACATAAGTAAGCATAATATAAGTGGTGATTGGGGTGGAGGCATGAACCCTGAACATAGCGTTCTTTGGGAAAATCTTTTTGGGAAACCTTATTGATTAAATCCATAATATAAATGGAAATTTACATCGCATGTAAGTGTATTAGAATCTTAATTGCCCTTTGGTACTGGAACCTATTAAACCTTGTTTAACGTTGCATTCCTCAAATGTTAGTTCACAGAACAACACCCTCCCTTTTTATTTGATTTTATTTTACTTGAAAATAACATCAATGTCCTAAGAAACAAGTGTTTAAGAAAATATTAGTCAAAGTCTTTGATCTTAGTGGTTTCCTATCTCAATGAATTGAGCTAGATTAACTCAGCTGTAAGGATTTCATTTACCCCTGTAGACAAAAGTCTTCTTGATTCCTCTCACCTCAGGAACTATATGCAGATAATATTTTAAATGATTACCTTTATTCTTTTTTCTTTGCTCATTTCTCTGTCAGTGACCGTTCCCCCAGTCAGATGGAGAACAAGGATATAATACCACCAACACCATCCTCATGATGGTGATATTTCTCTACTGCCAGAAAAACTACTGGAGACAACTTGGCACATCTAAAATTTATATTTTTATGATATAAAAATAAAACTTGTGGAAAGAGGTCAACAATATTTTACAAATCTTAGAATCTTAAGTCAGGAGGAAGAAAGGAAACATTGGGCACTAACACTTGGTTTTAAAATAGTAGTTGCTATGACTACTTAAATCATCTCTTAAGGTGATGTCCTTTTCTTTTATGAATTTTTTAGAAGTTTAGTTGCCCTAACAACGGTACTCACTTACACTGAAGCAGTTTAATAATTTGTTTTTGTTTACAAGGGCCTTCTCTCTCTTACTTTGTACATGTTATTGCAGCCATGAATAGATAACAGGAAGTATATGGATTAAGAGGGATTTGAAACAGAGTCTATATTTTAGAATAAACAGAAGCAAATGTATGATGGATACATTAATCTCCATTTCCCTAGTAGGAAAACAAATGGATTTTTTAAATTGGAGCTGCTGAAAGACATATAGAGTTATTGAATGTTATTTGATAGAAAAAGAAAAATAAAATGATTCTTGGATTAGATTTCATTTGCTTATTTATTTTTAAATTTCAGGTTGATAGTGTAGTACAGGTTTCTGAAAGAAACGCACAATTTTGTTCTTATAACTTCACGTACCTGATACATTTGATTCTATTGTCTAATGTAGACTTTTTACTACTAGTCAAGAAAGAAAACAATCTTATTAACTATTGTGCTGGAGGGTTTAACAATTCACAAACATGCGTAAGTCGTCACTGAATACGGGTATGTATGTATGTATATACTTACTAATCAAACACAAGAACAAGCAAAAACCTGCAGCTGGAATTATAAATTGGTACAACAGTTTAAGAGAACAATTTAGCAATATGCATAATAATGATTTCAACGCAATTCTAATGCTAGTAATTGCCCCATAGGAAAGTGTTCATCACAGTATTATTTATGCATAGGAAAACTCTGAAAACAAAGTAATTGCCTCTCAATTAAGGATTGGTTAAATAAATTACATACATCCATATAATGGAATACTATAAAACAAAACCTTTATTTACATTATAACTCACATTTCATTATTAATGAAAATATATCAATTATATACTGTTTTTACGAGTTTTATGTGGTTAAATTTATAATTAGGTCTCTGTATTGCTTTTAATGAGAAAATCTTATAATCAAACTAAAAAGTATAATTATTTATTTTTAGCACATACCCAAGTATTTTAATTTCTAAAATTTTATTTGGCAAATTTATATAAATCAAAATGCTTTTCTCACCAAGTTCATTATTCAAAAACAAAACAATTATACTTTTCATATATTATCAGTTTATCAAAATTTATGTCATGAACCCATTTATCATAAGTATTAGGGCATATAATGGAAAATAAGTATTTCATTTGGTTAACTAGAATCTATTAAACGGGTAAAATGTTAAAAAATAGGCATCAAATTCAATTTAGCAGGATAACAGACATTCTACGAACACGATAGTTATAGTACTACAAAATACCCAATGAGAGAGGGTCAGAAAGAACATTTATGGATTCTATCTGAACTCCTTTGGTAATATTATTTTCTTTTTTTGTTGTTGATGGTGTTTGTTTATCCCCCACTTTATCATTTTATTTAGCATTGAGCGTTTGCAGTTAGAGAACAGGTAACATTAACTCCCTTGAGAGATTAGAGATGGGAGCATGGAGGTTTATATGTTATCAAACAAACATAGTCTCTTACCCATCTTTTACGCTGTATTCTAAGTTCCTCAACGTCAAGAACGACTTTAGTTACTTTTTTTTTGACTCAGATCCAAGACAGTGCTAGATATATTGTAAATATTCTCTATCTGCTCTGAGTAATGTGTAAGTGAATGAATAAATATATGAGCAAAGATTCTTTGAATATCAAAACTGTGGAGCAAGAAACACTATGGAGGAGATGGGAGATGGAGATGAGGATATTTGTACTTTAGAAAAGCCTTTACATTTTAATAATTCAGTCAAATTTGCTTCTTGAAATCATCCCCTGATTCTATATCAAGAGCATTCTTTTTCATTGTTCAGTGTCCAGTCTGGGATACAACTAATAATGATAGCTGGAAAAGACTTGGAAAGAAAGGGATGACATGAAATTAATTAAATTCATTTATAATGGGAATTGGAGAAAAAGCAAAAAGAGGAATTACAGACCTTGAAGTAGAGAATGTTGTATGGTAGTTAATTAATGATTTTTATGGGTTTAAACACTCGAATTAGGAAATCAGTTCTTTGTGTTGAATAGAAAATAATGTGAGAAATGTTAATTAAAATGGCATTTTGAAAGATTTGAATATGTTAGTGTTCCATCAATAAAAGATTGTGGTAAACTTGAAGGACTTATAAAACAAAGGTATTCAAAGATGTTATTAATATCTACCTTTTTTTCATTCCTCCCATCTTGTGTTGCACAGATTTCACAAAAAACTGCCAAGTTTTGGTTTCTGTTTTAGGAGAAAAAAAAAAAATCAGTCCTTATTTGGCAACGATATATACCCAGATTTGTGCCATCTGATGAAAGAAATCAGAAATGGCTCTTTAATATTATAACTCTGTGATTAATTTATAAGAAGATATTCTTTTAGCTTAATAAAGACAATGATCAGTCATTGCTGATCATTGAATTCCTAAAGAAAGAGGCAATTTAGTATTCCTGGCTCTATAATGTCAGATCTGGTTCTCCCATTTCTTAGCTATGTAACTATGGTCTAATTATTTAACCTCTCTGTTCTTGAGTTTCCTCATCTGTAAAATGAGAATCATAATTATACCTACTCCAGAGGTAATACATATAGAGTCCTTAGAACATTTCCTGGGACAAGTCAGGGGTCTATACTTGTTAGTGATTTTTTTTTTCTATATTTTAGGCTTCCCACTAAATACATTATATATTTAATCTCATGTACTTTAGTCTTCATTTCAGATAAGGGAATTGACACTGGTTAAATGGTATGCCTAAAGTCACAAACCATTAGAATCTGAATTCAAATTATAGTCTTATTTCAAATGTGAGCATTTTATATTGTGTAAATATGTTTTTTATCATAAATCTTCACTCTTTTAAAATAGGCATTTTTCTAATCAGGAAAATATAGGATTTTTATGTTACATTAACATTAAATAGTGTCTTGTCTGCTATACAATGCTCTGAATCACTCATTGCAAATAATGTGGCAACAGTGTCCTGGTACATATATCATTTTCAAGGAATAATAGCATTTTTACTGAGGCCCATTTAGACCATGTTTTGATCAGATTTCTACTCCCTTAGCAATTTGAAATCCAAATGAGTTGATTTGTGTCTAACTCCCTTCCTTCCACCAGAGTCTCTGAAGGAGAACTCTGTAGTAGGAGCATGGACAAAATAAATAGGACTACAGGCACATAAAGAAAGTTGCATATTGCTAGAGGGTTATTAAGAAGGAAGAAGACTACTTTACATACTTAGAGCTCTTTAATGTTATTACATTCATTCTGTGACAGCAGAATAAGGTGTACATAGAAATGCTCAAATAATATATTTTTGAAGAATATTACCATAAAATGCATAAAACGTGAACTACAGGAGCTATAGAAATCCCATTAATATCCTGAGAAACAATCCTAGCCCTTAAGTGGTTCTAGCATGACAATAAAATCCACATAGAATGTGTACTCTAAATCAAACCTTAAAATTCTCTGGGTTTCTGTTTTCATATGAAAATAAAATGAGGTAATAATGCTGGTGCCAGGGACTGTATCTGGCATAGATTGAGCTCTCAGAAATATTTGTTTGTTAGTGAATATCTAGAGTGCTATCAGATAATATGTTAAAAGAGTCAAGAATCCTAAAACCAGATACTTATAAACTACTGGCTCTTACTATAATAGTATATTTATCAAGAATTAGCTATTTTTAGTAACAGTAGTAGTAATTAGTACCCATCTACTACTTATCTACAATAACAATATGTTTGTGATTCAGAATTCACAGTGTTCATCTTACTGATTAATGGAAATGCAGAATTTAAAAAAAGAATCTTCTAAATTCTTGACACTATACCCAAACAATTCATGTACAAAGTAAAACATATGGTCTACCTAAAACTTTTAATCTTGCTTCTCTATTTCTACTGTCCTTCCATCTCTACAATTCTTTGACTTCATGAGAACACTGTAGCTCACTTTCTTTTACTCTCCCAACACTTGCTTTCATTTGCTTCCTTTTGCAGCTTGGATCTCATGGTTCATTATTATTATTCATTTCTGTCCCCAAATCATCCCCTCACTATTCTCTTTCTCCCTGTATCATAAACACTTGGCAAAATTCAACCCTTGTTTAAACTAAGAAATGGCTTCTCCATTCCTGAAGAGAAGCAGCAGAAAACTGATGCAGGAAATCAAATGGATGAGGCTGATTGGCTGTACTGAATATTAGTGAATATTTATTCTAAATGGAACCTAACTTTGTGTAGAAAATATACTGTGTCCCCCACTCACCTCAATCTTAACTCTATTCTCCCTACTAGCCTCATATGTATTGACAAATCAGGAGATAGAGATTGGAATATCTCCATCTTCCCATCCCCAAATCTATGGTCCAGATCTCACCTGTACCCATCCTTTTCCTCTTCATCTCACAGTATTCCTTTTCCTGTGAAACATCAAGGCTGTCCTTTAAACTTGAAAATCTTGTTAGTTCTTAAAGTGTGGTCCAAGAACCAACAGCAATGACATTACATGAGTTATAATTCCATTTGGATTGGAAAGCTGGTTCATATCAGTCTTATATCAACATAATTAGTTTATTTTAAGCTGCCAAAAACTGTCATGGGGATTCTGCAGAATAAAAATATAAGACCACTGTCTTTGAAGGCTTGCAGAATAAGTAACAATTAAAAACAAATTGAAGAAAAGAAAACACACAACTAATGGTTTATGGCCTGATTTCTTTGCATTGTAAATTACAAGATTGTATTAGATCATTTCTAATAGCATGGCCTTTAAACTTTCCTGATCTGAAGCCCTGGAATTCTGAAAGACTAAAAAAGTGGCACACAAAATTATTGATTTAAGATGTAAGCTCCAGGAAGACAGGTACCTTTCTGTTTCATCTGCTGCTGTATTTAAACCACCTAGAACAGTGCCTTATGCATAATTAGCATTATGCAGTTTCAAATGAAACTCTATGAGAGATAGTTTCAATAAAAACAAATTAAAAAACCCAAACCAATTTTATGTTATACCTTTAGGTTAAGAATAAAGAGTGTTGTTGAGAGTGACCTGTTCTATTTCTCCACTGATATCTCTCCCTTAGTGAAGAGAGAATGAAAATTTTTCCAACATTTTGACCCATCTATACATTGTGAGGACACCAAGGGAGAAGTAATGATTTTTTCTAATTATTGGAAAACTGACATGTTCTTGGTCCTCATTCTCTACTCAGTTGGGTTTATGAGTGGAAGGTCAATACTCGTGCACTGACAAGATGTATTGACTTCAGCTCTCTACTAATTCAGCTCTTGTTTTCCACTGGACCTGCATGACCCCAAGGACTGTGAATTCATACAGTTCCTGTTTTCCTGTAAAAGGCATACTAGATAGGATTTCTTTTCGCAGGCTAACCTTTTTCTGCTTCACATGGGTGGGTAAAATAAGGTTGACCCTCAGATTCCTGGATATATTCAGTGTAGTGAAAGGAGGCCTAGCAGTATTACTCCATCCAGAATTTTTCAGGGAGCTCTGCATATTGATTGTTTACCTGATGGCATTAATTGTACTGATAGTTTGATTATTATTTGGCTCTGTATTTGAATCTCCAAACAGTTAGAATCCAGAGGGGAGGAAGAGTGAGTGATGGATTACCTTCCAACAAGTTTTATTATGTCTGAGCCATAGCCATGAGACAAATTTACTATAGTTTTACATATGAGTACATTGAGAATATTCAAGTTGCTATATGGATTTTCTTTCTAACTTAGAAGTGTAGAGATTTCTTCTCTTTTGATTAGAGAAGAGGGCTATCACGAGTATATTGCTCTTAAGGATGTTTTTCCCTCACAAAGATTCCTGTATTATCCCCTTCTCTGAAAACATACAGCAAGCAAAGCTCTATGATCATTTATGGCATCAACTTGGAGAGATGAGATTATGTAACCAACTTCTATTCTCAGCTACATCTCAGCACTCATTTCATTGGCTTCACTGATAGTGGTCATTGTTTGTTTTAACATTTAATAGGATTTCAAAATAGAGCAGAGAGAAATTAAGTGCTAGAAATAAAAATGTATGAAAGATATTTTCTCCCATTCTGAGGGTTTTCTTTTCGTCTTGTTTATGGTTTCCTTTGCTGTGCAAAAGCTTTTAAGTTTCATTAGGTCCCATTTGTTTATTTTTGTTTTTATTTCCATTTCTCTAGGAGGTGGGTCAAAAAGGGTCTTGCTGTGATTTATGTCAAAGAGTGTTCTTCTTATTTTTTCCTCTAAGAGTTTCATAGTGTTCAGTCTTACATTTAGGTCTTTAATCCATTTGGAGTTTATTTTTGTGTATGGTGTTAGGTAGTGTTCTAATTTCATTCTTTTACATGTAGCTGTCCAGTTTTCCCAGCACCACTTACTGAAGAAGCTGTCTTTTCTCCACTGTATATTCTTGCCTCCTTTATCAAAGATAAGGTGACCATATGTGCCTGGGTTTATCTCTGGGCTTTCTATTCTGTTCCATTGATCTATATTTCTGTTTCTTTGCCAGTACCATACTGTCTTGATTATTTGCAAGTGAAACAACCGACAAAGGATTAATCTTCAAAATATATGAACAGTTCATGGAGCTCAATATCAGAAAAACAAACAACCCAATTAAAAAATGGGTGGAAGACCTAAGTAGACATTTCTCCAAAGAAGACATACAGATGGCCAAGAGGCACATGAAAAGATGCTCAACATCACTAATTATTAGAGAAATGCAAATCAAAACTACAATGAGGTATCACCTCACACCTGTCAGAATGGCCATCATTGAAAAATCTACAAACAATAAATGCTGGAGAGGGTGTGGTGAAAAGGGACCCCTGCTTCACTGTTGGTGGGAATGTAAATTGATACAGCCACTATGGAGAACAGTATGGAGGGCCCTTAAAAAACTAAAAATAGAACTACCATATGACCCAGCAATCCCACTACTGGGCATACACCCTGAGAAAACCATAATTCAAAAAGAGACATGTACCACAATTTCCACTGCAGCAGTATTTAAAATAGCCAGGACATGGAAGCAACCTAAATGTCCATTGACAGATGAATGATTAAAGAAGATGTGGCACATATATACAATGGAATGGAATATTACTCAGCCATAAAAAGAAATGAAATTAAGTTATTTGTAGTGAGGTGGATGGACCTAGAGTCTGTCATACAGAGTAAAATAAGTCAGAGAAAAACAAATACCATATGCTAACACGTATATATGGAATCTAAAAGAAATGGTACTGATGAATCTGGTGGCAGGTCGGAATAAAGATGCAGACATAGAGAATGACTTGAGGACATGGGGTGGGAGGTGGAAGCCGGGGTGAAGTGAGAGTAGCATCGACATATATACACTACCAAATGTAAAATAGCTAGTTGGAAACAGCAGCATAGCACAGGGAGATCAGCTCGGTGCTTTGTGATGACATAGAAGGGTGGGATAAGGAGGGTGGGAGGGAGGCTCAGGGATATACAGGGATATATGTATGCACATGGCTGATTCACTTTGTTGTACAACAGAAACTAACACAGCATTGTGAAGAAATAATACTCCAATAAATATGAATAAAAAATGCAAAAAAAATGTTTGAAAGAAACAAGATAAAATCCAAGGCTAGGGTCTTTGTATTCTACAGGATGAGTTCTAATGAGCAAGAAATCATATTTAAATGAATAATATCAAGGAAATATCTATATTTCTATAGGCAGATACATAATAGCTAGTTTTAGGTAGAATTAACAAAAAGATACCATCCTTTTTATGTTACTATTACAACAAAGAAACCCTTCTTTAATGAAAGAATAAGAATCGCCATTATCCTTTGTAATGGGTACATAACAAAAAACTAATACCTTGAGTTTGTCTGTAATTTTGAAGTGACAGAGTTATAGGCACTGATCCAAGTCTGAATGACAACAGGCAGCCCAGTATTTCCACATACAGTTGTGTCATCAAGTAAGGATGACTTATTAGCCACGAATTTCACACAGCAGAGAGAAAAAAAACATGTAAATCAGAAACTGAAGGTCAATGAAGTAAATCAAAGTAATGTTTTCTTTATATTATCAGTGTGCTTAGGACAATCCCAGAAACTTGCACTTAAAAGCATGTATATATGAAGAGATCCAACAGAATGAATAATGCAAATAGTCAGAAACAGGCTCAATGATTAAAAACTCAGTGACTTTAATAAACAAACCATGTAATTTCAAGTTTGCGACAATTGGTGAAGGTCTTTTGGTCCAACGAGCATACGAGCTGTGCAGGATGACAGGATTTAAGGCAGGCAAGGGAATTGCTATAATAAAGCTTTATCATTTGGCATACAGTAAAAGTAAACATGAAGCAACTTCATTAAAAATTCTACACTCCCAATCTGTACACAGCAGAGACCAAAAGCCTGATCTAGAAATAGACAGCTTGTTCCTATTGTGGATCAAAATGGGAAACTTAAACAAGCGATAATGAAAGCAACAACAATGGCCACAGCAGAGAAAACCATGTGATGAGTGGCATAAAAATAAATGTTAATAAAAAATCCACACATGTTTAGTAAGTTAGCAGTAGAAGAGAAAACTTCTGTGGATGTCAGCAAAATCACGATTTGTATTAATGCTGCATATATAGTTGTAAATAAAAATAGATCCCAGATATACATACAATCTTGTATGTATGTTTCTAATAGTTTTCTTTGAGATATTGAAGAGTTTGACAAGAAATAGAGGCTGAAGCAAATAGAAACTGACATTTTTAAGGAAAAATCACCAAGAAAGATAGACTAAAGCTGACAAACACCGAAACAATCACCCACAAATTTGTGCTCCCAGCTTTCAGACATTATTTCTTGACTTGACTGTGTAGCATGACAGTGAGACAAGCTTTGTTACGTTGGACAGTCTAGATATTATGGTCTAGTTTTTCTCAACGGTAGTAGTAATAAGTACGGGCTTTGAGTTTTGAAAGGGTAGCTGCCATCAAGTGAGGAAAATGGAATTTCAGGGAGAATAAATCACTTCACCAAAGCATTACTCAGCTGACGAAACTCACTCTCCAAGTAGAAGAAGCATTAGTTATTTTGTGCACAACATCCATTCTTGCATCCTCCAATTTTTTTTTTTTAACCTTGGCTACAATTCCCAACTTTATAGGGGAAACTATCTATCTTGTAAGATATATCACTGATGTCTATATTCCAAATTTGAGATGTAGGGGTTAAAACACATAAATGTGTGTCTTATTCTCCCTTCTATGGTATAAATTCTACAAAGAGGGTCACTGTCTTACCAGACTCCCATATTAGGCAATTAAAAATATTGGAAAAGTGAAGCTATAAATAGCTGAATAAAAAAGCTTTAGGAAGTGAGTTCTGAGTTTGCTTTTTATCATTATCATTTAGATCTTGCCAATCTCATAAAAAGTTCATAAGCTATCAGCCTTTAAACTGATCCTAGTTGGTCATCTTCCTCACTAAAATGAGCATTTAGGAGGAAGTACTTAGTAAATAAAAGTTATCTAGTATTTAAAGTAAAATAAATAATTTAAAAAACTGTAGCAGTTTTGCTCCTTTCCCTGTTGATTTATAAAATTTTGCATAAGCCACATCCTCATGATGGGGAAGAATAATCACTCAGGAATTCTTTCGTTCACATGCAAACTTTGGTCTCTCTTTTATTTGCCATCTTCTCTTTTCCTCATTCTTTACTACATGAGGTAGAATTATTGTAGTTGCATCTCTCTTAGTGAGCTTAGAAGGGAAGTGATAAACACTTTGTAATCAGATTGTCTGCTGATTACATGTCTCCTTTGGCTAAGAAGCCCAGTACAATGTGTATTTTTGTCTTCTGAGTTTTAGCTCTGAAATGAAATACCTACTTATACTACAAAATAGAAACTATTTCAGGTAAAATTTTCTCCTATTGTATATCTTTAAATTAACCTAGGCCACAGAAAACATTTTGAATATGCTATGTGCACTCTGGTTTCTGTTCAATAACTTTTAGCTTCCTTGAGAAAGTCCTGGTTCTCAGGTATGATTTTCCTCACCTTCACATTTACTTTTATCTACACCCATCTGACTTTCTTTCTCCCATTTTCAAAGGAGAGAAAAATGTCCATTTCCTTTTTAAGGATAATGACTTCATCTCTGCATAGACCCTATCTTCTTTAGCATCCTCAGCAATTATGCTCCAAGATTGATCACCATTCTTTCCAATATTCATAACTGCTCTCTTTTTGGAAATTTCTCCTCAGCAAATAGCATATTTAATCACTTATCCCTTAAAAATAAAGGTAAAAATGATATTTTAATTCCACTTACCTCTCTAGATATTGCCTATGCTAGCCAATAGGGCAGATTTCTTACATTAAGATTATTCTCCTTCCAGGCAGGTGGTAAGATTGTGAATGAACTTTGATTTACCTTACTTTTGAGCAAAAGCCTTATGAGCTAGCTCAAGATTCTCCATTTTTCCATACCCCTTTCATGCAACAGGTGATCATCCAGGAGGCAGATGTTTGTTGTCTAGGTCCCTGAGTGATCACAGTGTTGAGTGGACAGCCTTGCTGACTTGAGATAAAAATAATGTTGTGTGAGTAGGAAATACCTCTTTACTTTTAAGCTCTGAGATTTTGGGTTCGCTCTTTACCAAAGCATAACCTCTCTTATCCTGCTTAATACAGAAATCGATTCCTAGAATTTGGGTGCTAACATAACAAAAACCTAAAATATAAGATAATGTCTCACTACCCATGTGGTAAGCGAAGAGAAACCTGTTATTTATGGCTTAAAAAAAATAGTGCCACACATTAGACAGTCGCAAAACTTCTGGTAAAAATAGTTTTGGTTATAATTTAGAAAGCAGACCATGCAGGTAGTGGATCTGAAGGGTTAATGGAACAGGCTGAAAAACAGAAGGCAATGGCATGTATTCAATATATTTAGCAAGGCCTTACAAGAAAAGTAAGATCTTGAAATAAATCAACTAGTTTTCAGTAATGGATAAAAAGGAATAAAGTATTTCCAGAAATTTGAAGCCTTGTAATATTAAAATGACAACTGTTTTTAGACCCAAAAGAGTAGGGGGAAAAAAGTGAGAAAACTTTCGAGGAATAAATGAAATGTTGATTTAAACTGAGTCTTGCAAGTAAAAATAAATGTGAACAATTTTCAACCAATTAAATTGCCTCAGAGCAAATATCAGATTAAGGAAATGACCATGGCAGTCATATTTAAAACCACCTGGATTAAGGTACACCAGAAAAAAATCCAAATTAAGATGATGACATCCAATAAATATTTTTAAATGGGCAAAATGCCTCAAGAAACAGAGACTAAGAATGTGTGCTTGCCAAACTTACCCACTTGATAACTTCCAGGTATATGTTAAGTCAAGGTATTGAGAGAGAGAGTAAGAAATGGAGAGAGAGAGAGAAATACAGTTCGTATGAGATGTATGTCTTGAAAGGAAATGTGCTTGTGAATACTGACATATAAAGATAAAGCTGACTGGAATCAAATTGATAAGAACCAACCAGACTTTTAAAAAGAATGTACTGTCTGAAAAAACATACAAAAAAACAAAAAACAAAAACAAAACGAGCTTGGACCAGAGGAGACCGTGGCCATTTGAGACTTGAAACGACTCTAGGTCCCAATTATCTCTGGACAGAAAGTAATCTGAGAACTATTTGCAGTTGCATCCAAGCAGAGCATATTCCCTGATGTCCATTTCAACGGTGTCAAAGGAAGATAGTGGAAAAAATAGTTGGTTTCTGATTTGTGCTACGTTCTTCTGTTTTCCAAAAAGGAGCATTTATCGTGATTATCCAGACTTTGTTCTTCCAATATTTATTGAGGTGTGTTTGTGGAGGCAAATAACATGTCTTTCTAAATTCAGAGGTCTCCAAAACAAGAATAACCATAGCCATAGTTTATCTAAAATCTCTTATCCATCATTCTAGGAAAAAGACATTTTCACAGAGAAAACTGGCATTTTTAGTTTGGTGCCATGATTGGATGGCATTTATGGCTGAGGTGAGTAAACCCTGGATTCAGGAGGCAGAGTGAACAGAATATTTGGTGAAGAGAATAGATTGCAATAGTATTTACAGTTTTCATAAATATTTCTCTCTTTCTCATTCTGGGAAGAGAGTAAATTGCACTTCCACCCCTTGAACGCAGGCATGAACACGTGACTTGCTTTGGTTAAGATACGTGGGCAGAAGTCTTCAAGATTCAGTGCACAATTTTCTGTTTCTTTTCCCTCCCTGCCACAATAACTCCAAATTTTAAAGGTTAGCTTGGATTCTGAGTGAGGGTAATGTGGATCAGAATCTTCTGCTGACATGAGATGGGCATGAAGCCTAAGCAAGAAATAAACTTCTGGTGTTCTAAGCAGTGAGATATTAAGGTTGTTTATTGAAGCATAACCAAGAAATTCTGACTGTTACATTACTTAACTTGTGTCTTTTTTCCCCCTGTCAGGTTTTGAAATATGTAATTTATATGTGTTACTTCCAAATTTTGTTCACAATGTTTTTGTCCCACAGGAATCTGGCTTCTATTACTTCCACAGCTGTAAAATAGGCCCATTAAGTTCACCAAAAACTGATTATAGCTAATTCATTAGAGATATTTTAGTCCGTATCTTATTAACAAAACTGCTGCATGATTTTATTGAATTTTTTGACTGGAAACTCTTTCCTTCCCTGGATTTTGTGATACCATTATGTTTTCAGTTCATGCTTTCTGTTAGATCCTTTATAATTTTCTCTTCCATTTCACATTCCTTAAACTTTAGTGTTCACCAAGGTTCTAAAGCTCTTTCATAGCTCTGCTTCCTCTGGGAAAACCACCTAACTTCAGTGAGTTCAGCAATGGGAAATGTTCGGGGAACCCCTAAATTAGTATCTCTTGTCCAGATCATTTTGTTGAGTTCTGAAAACTATGTCTACTGTTACCTGAACATGATTACCACCTGTATGTGAATCTCAGCGTGTCCAAAGTAAACTTATACTTTCCTTCAAACATGTTTTTCAGTGTAACTTTCCTTTTTGCTGAACATTACCAGTAAATCTCCTCCACCTAGTTGTCAAACCTCTCAACTAGTATACATTCATGACTTTTGTCTGTCTCCACCACACTCATCCGAATGATTACGAAGTGCTGCTTATTCTAACTCTTAAACAACCATCCTATTTCTATTTCAAGTGCTACTATTTTAGCCCAGGATCTAATTATTTCTCACTTGATTTTCCAAAAGCTGGCTTACCCTTTTGTTCCTATTGTCATCCAGTTCATGCTCGGCATTGTGGCCCAAGTGATCTTCCTAATGTAAAAGTTGGCACAAATCACTCTTCTTGAATCTCTTCAAAGGCTCTCTCTCTTTTGCAAATAGGATTAAATCCATCTCCTTTACTGTACTTACAAAGATATCTTATGTCTTCTTTAATTCTTTCTCAAAATTCATCTCTTCACATTTTCCACTTGTAACATATGCTCAATCCATACTGAACTGTGTATAATTCCCTAAAGCCATGTCTTCTCATCTTGCCACTCTTGTATGTGCTTTTTGTTCTAGTTAGCATTATTTTTTTCTTCACCTGAAAATAAACTCTATTTGATTCAAATAACAGGACAGTTTTTCCTCATTGGTATTCCCCATTATACTCTTTGCACACCCTTATTATTTCACTTATCCTACTGTGTATCATTTGGAATTTTTTGTCACTTTCTGCCAACCTACTGTACAGGGTCTGACTGCAGAGACTGTTATTTATATTTCTTTGTATCCCTAGTGTCTAGGATACCAAATGTTTAATAGTAAGTACTCAACATTCATTTATTAATAAATAAATATGGATGCCTTGATGTGGAGGCTTTCACTGTATTCAAATTCACTCATATATAAATAAAACTATATATTCTTTGAATTGGTTTTAATAACATCATAGTTATTTATCTATTGATGAATTCCTTTTATCAGAAAGACCTGAACTATTCAGTCTTGAAATAATTGGGCTGGCAGAAGTCTGCTAAAAAATAAAACATTTCTTTACATATTATTCATTTCTAGTTTTATTTCTTTAATGGATGAGCCATTGAAATTAGCCTCAGGAACATATCCTCTGGCAAGTCATTTCTTCTCAGCTTTCTCTAGCACAATCTCAAAGAAAGACTTCTCACTAGTCTCTGTAATCCTATTTAGCTTGTTAAAATTATCTCTGTTCAGTCAAAAAACATGACATTCTAGGCCCATAAAAGTGATGAAGCAGCTCTATTTAACAGACCAGAAAAAGTTTCTTAATAATTTTCTCTTCATGATTTTGAAAAGCTTTTTGCGGAGAAATGATGTTGATCTCACTTAATTCTGCCTTCCTTCTTACTTACCTCCCAGAAAGCAAAACAAGGTTTACCTGATAATATTTAAGATCATGAATAAATTTCTTTTAGTACGTTTGGTAGAGGAGTTATTAACAGCTGTAAATAACTTGAGTAATATTTAATTTATTATCTTGTAACCATAGTAAATATAGTTCTTGGTAAACAGAAATGGCCATTCAAATTTCATATGTGTCTAGTTGCTATATTATTCATGAAAAATGCTTATACAGATTATGCTATTATGGATTGATTAATTACACTAAGGTATAATGTTTATACTTTCCATAGAGTACAATGAAATGAAAGTGATTCATTCATAAAATTCTATGATAAAAAATATCTCAAATTATGAAATACTATCCTCAAATCCCAACACATAATTAAAATATGAGTGACATCAAGTGGACTTTGGAAGTGATAATCAGTTCTTAAGAATGCTTTAAAATTAAAAAAACGTAAAAACATATATGTATTAAAAATTCTCAGAAAATGCCATCGAGTAAACACAATAAAACACTAAAATGCAATTTACTAAGCATGCAGACATATGGATCTTAACACTTCACCTGATTTAAGACTCTACACAGCTTCCTGACTGGCAGGAGGCTGACTTTAGTTAAAAAAAAAATACGTGATAAGTAATCCCAAATAAACCAATATAAATTTTTGAAGGTCATTTGTCATAAAAAACAAAAGTACACTATGAACAGCAGGGTTAATACTTTCTTCTTTTTGGCATAGCTAGAAAAAAATAATTAGAACAGATTCGAAGTACAAGCATTGATAATACAGAACTTGTATAGTACATGGAACAAGTTCTTTCAGAAGCATGTTTTATTATTTTTTTTCCTAAGCCACAGATGTTAGCTGTTTTCACATCAAAATAATGATGTTAGTCATGAGTCTCTTGGAGAAGCATTTTTAAAAGCTTTGATCGATGAAATGGGAGATGTGTTCTTCAGAGCAAATGAAAAGAGTCATGTTTTCAGTAGAATATCATGAGCAGAAATTCTTTGGCAGTAGCCTTTAAATAGATATTTTAAGTGTCTGATGAAAAGTTGTCAGAGAGAGGCTCAAAACTATAAACTAACCTATGAGAAGTGGGGTATCAAAAGGCCAAAAAAAAAAATGCTGAAAAATGACAAACATTTTAGGAAGCAAGAATCCAGAGAAGAACATTCAAGAGAATAACACAAGCTTGTATTCACATAGTTTACACTTTTCTCTGAAAATGTACCCACATATAAAACAAGAATACATTTAAAAATGTAAAGCTCTGTAATTTCACTCAGTGTGATCACAACTGTGCAACCACTACTCACATCAAAAATTAGACAAATGCCAGCTCCCAGAAGCCCCTCTGATACTCCTCCCTCAAAGTAATTACTATCCTGAATTCTGTTCAGGGGTTGTGCCTGTTTTACAACTCAAACACACACACACACACACACACACACACATCAACAACGGGACTATACTATTTGCATTTGAGTGTGTGTGTGTGCTGGTGTTTTTTCTCTCAACATGTAGCATAATTTAAATATGTTTTTGTGGTTGCAATAGAATCTTTTCTTTGATGTGTAGCATTCTATTTTATGACTATATTAAGATCAATCCATTCTGCCGTTTCTGGACATTTTGGTTGTTCTTCATTTGTAGCTAATGTCGTCCTTTAAAATAAAACAGCCAGTTATTTTACCGGCAAAATGGGTTTATTCGGGAATAGCAGAGGAATTGCAATTCTGGACTTGAAAGCTATGGCAAAACCATAGGCAATTCCGGCAAAGCGGAGGATTGTTGCTTTATGGAGAAAAAGTAGAAAGTTGAGCGTGCTGCTTTGAAGGAAAGTCCATCCAGGAGGAGAGCAAGAGTTCAGGGTGGGGACAGTTTCTCACTGGCTGAGTAGTGGTAGTATCTCAGTGGCTGGGCTGTTGCTGGGCAAGGAGAGAATCTTCTTTCCTCTTTGCTGGAGTGGGAAAGTAGTAACATTCTTGTTGGAGATGCAGGGCACGTCTCTTGTTTAGCGTGTGCAGACAGCAAGGAGTGTAAGAGATCCCCTTCAGGGCTCCTTGACTCCATTTTAAATGAGGTGTCTCTGTATTAATTTTCACACTAATAGAAATCATACTGCTATAAAACTGTTGTATGTGTCCTGTGATGCAAATATGAGAATTACTGATTAACAGGGAATGTATGCCTTCGGTTTTAGTAAATACTGCTAAGGATTTTTCCAAAATGGTTAAAACAACTGACACTCCGCAGGAGTATATGCTTGCATCCACACCATTTGTAGGTGATGCCAGTCATTTTAATTTTAGCCATTTTGGTGACTGTGTTTGTATCACATTGGTTTTAATAGCTTTTTTTTAATAGTAATCTTTTATTTATTTATTTATATATTTTATTTTTGGCTGTGTTGGGTCTTCGTTTCTGTGCGAGGGCTTTCTCTAGTTGCGGCAAGCGGGGGCCACTCTTCATCGCGGTGCGCGGGCCTCTCACTATCGCGGCCTCTCTTGTTGCGGAGCACAGGCTCCAGACGCGCAGGCTCAGTAGTTGTGGCTCACGGGCCTAGTTGCTCTGCGGCATGTGGGATCTTCCCAGACCAGGGCTCAAACCTGTGTCCCCTGCATTAGCAGGCAGATTCTCAAGCACTGCGCCACCAGGGAAGCCCCGACATTGGTTTTAAATTTTATTTATTTATTTATTTATGGCTGTGTTGGGTCTTCGTTTCTGTGCGAGGGCTTTCTCTAGTTGCGGCAAGCGGTGGCCACTCTTCATCGCGGTGCGCGGGCCTCTCACTATCGCGGCCTCTCTTGTTGCGGAGCACAGGCTCCAGACGCGCAGGCTCAGTAGTTGTGGCTCACGGGCTTAGTCGCTCCGCGGCATGTGGGATCTTCCCAGACCAGGGCTCGAACCCGTGTCCCCTGCATTGGCAGGCAGATTCTCAACCACTGCACCACCGGGGAAGCCCCCGACATTGGTTTTAATTTGTGTTTCCCTTATCACAAATAAGGTTGTATACAATTTCACATGCCCGTTGACTGAACAGTCTCTTTTACCTGTTGCAAGAGGTTTCTCCACTTTTTTCCTTAGTTGTCTGTCTTTTCCTAAGGGAATATGGAATTCTTTTTACGTTTGGGCTTCAAGTCTGTCATTGGTAATTGGTGTTAAATATGACTGCTTTTTTACTCTTTTAAGTGTTGTCTTTTAACATACAGAAATCTTGCTTAAGACATTTGCTCATACCAGAGTCAGAAAGATACTCTCCTGTTTCATTGTTTTATCTTTTATTTTATGTCTACAAGCGATAAGGAATTTGTTTTTCTGTGTATCATGTGGATGGTTCAAGTATTATTATTATTTTCATTTATATGTCTCTCAATTTTCTTCTTGTATTTTTTCACAGATTTGTTATTAAATTTATGCTGCTCTCATAAAATGAATTGTGGATTTCCCCCATTCTTTCTAATAATTGGAAATATTTAAGATTGTTGCAGATTATTATGTAATGTTTAAAGTAATTCACATGAAAATTTATTTGGACCAGAAACTTTCTGTTTTATTTTTAGTTATAGATTTAATTTATTTAATATACATGGAAGAATTCAGTTTTCCTATTTATTCTTATATAAGTTTCATGTAGTTGTGCTTTTCAAAATTTGTCTACATCATCTAAAATTTGAAATAAATTTTTAAATCTTGGAAAATATTACTTTAATATCTTTATGATATCTATAGTATCTAGTTATGTTTTTCATTCATATTAATAATTTGTCATTTTTTTCTTAATCACTCATGTTAGTTTTCTAATTCATCTTTTCATATAACCAACTTTTGGCTTTATTGATTTTTCTATTGTTTTCTGTTTCCTATGTCATTGACTTCTGTTTTTACCTTATCAATCCCTTCTTTCCTTTTCTAGCTCATTAAGATGGATACTTAAATGCCTGGTTTTCTGTCTTCCAGTGTATTTTTTATGATAATAAATTTCCTTTAAAACATAGCTTTAGCTTCATAGCACATTTTGATATATTTTCATTATCATTTAGTATTGAAAATTTCCTCTTTGTTATTTTGGCTATGACTTGTGGACTATTTAGTAGTGTATTGCTTTATTTTCAAGCATCTGGGATTTTATAACTATCTTCTTTTATTGGTTTCTAGCTTAATTCTTCTGTAGGCAGAAAACAAACAGAATAATTTCAGTCATTTGAAATTTGTTGGTAGTTGTTTTATGGCAATTTAGAAAATGATCCATGTCCACTTATAAAGAATGTGGATAAAGTATTCTATGGATCTCAGTTTGACAAATTTGTTAATCATACTGTTTGAAGTTTATAGTTCTTGATGGTTTTCTCTGTTTGTTCCATCATTTACTGAGGAAATTTTGCTAAAATGTCCATTTTGACTGTAGCTTGCCTACTTATCTTTTACAGTATGTCAGTATTTAAATATTTTGAATCTATGTTTTTATGTATATACAAATTAAAGATACATGTGGCTCCTATTGAATGAATTCTTATATCATTATGCAATATTTATTTACAATGATAAAAATAAATCTTGCCTTTAACTCTAGTTTTCTGATATAAATATAACTATGCCTGGTTTCTTTGATTACCATTTGCATGTTATATATATTTGCATACCTTTAAAATTTTCTGCTTGTTTAGCAATAGATGCTGTATTAGTTTTTGCTTGTCTAGAAATTTATTAATTTAACCTTATTTTTGAAGAGTATTTCTTTTGGATGTTGACTTCTAGATTGACAGTTATTTTTCTTAAGCATTAAAAATGTCACCCCAGTGTCAATTGCCTTCCATGATCTCTGTTGAGAAATCAGTTGCCAGTCTCCTTGTTATTCATATGAAGGTAATGTGTTTTTAGAAAGTTTATTTCGTACATGGTTTTTGTTGTGATTTACCCAGTTGTGCTTTACTTCGTATTCATTCAATTGAGGAGAATTTCTGGAGGGTGTAAAGAATACTTTCCACCTACCTATTTATGCTCTCTTCCACAATTCATAAAATTAGTCAACAAAGATAAAAACTTTACCATGTGCCAGATTCTGGGTTAAATGTGTCACTTCAGTTTTCTCATATGATACTCAAACCTATAAAGTTGCTACTATTAAAAATTCCTTTTTATAGAGGAGAAAAATGGAAACACAAAAATTAGGCCAAGGTCAAATATCTAGGTTATAGATTATGGACTGAAATTATTTTGTCTTATACCAAAGCCCATTTTAATAGTAAGAATGCCCAAAATGCATTTGGAAAAAGTTAATAATAGGGTACTTTTAATTCAGTAAAATAACATTAACTAGAGATACTTAAAGCATGTGGCAAATTGGGGAAAACATCTATTATCATGAATGTGGGTTTTAATGTTGGTTCTGACACTAACAGCCTCCAGGGACTTGTTTGTGATGACAACTTTGGGCCCAAATCCTCATTTTTAAATAAGGGTGTTGGATAAGGTGATCCTTATTGATTCTTTCTGGTTAGAAAATTCTATGAAACTAATCTTGTTTTAGGCAACTTCTTTATTTTTTCTTTTTCAAAATACTGTGTGCTTGCACAGAATCCATGATGAGATACATCTAATCTTGTTCTAGAGATGTAAGGAAAAGATTGCTATGACCATTATCTTATTAAAAATACCCTCTCCAGATTTCTGAACATTATTGTTTGTTTTTTCAGAAATCTATCTGGCTTTTTATATTTTGTTAGAAATGAGGTGCCTAAAATTGAATGCAGTTTTCACAGGGCAATACGACTAAATTGGATAACAAGGGTTTATTGTCTTGCAGCTTCATGATACAATGCCTCTGGATATATAACACAAAATCACAAAAGTCCTTTATAGTGCCTTAGAAAATATGCGTATTATTCTATATTCTACTTTGATTTTAAACATTATTTAAGACTTCATTTTACAGAAAGCACTTCTATTTATCACCCAATGAATTATTCAGCAGCATCTAATTTTCAATAAATTTTTGGGTCTTGGAGATACCTATCTTGTGATTCAAGCTTCTTATGAAAATGTTTGTGTTTTTCTTTAGCATTTTCAACAATTATATTAGTATTATTCATGTTTTTATAACTTTTCATTTTTAAAATAAAAAAATCAAGTTGACATGATGCCAAGCAATTCTTATTTCAGCTAACATTGCCTTTAGACTAGAAGTACAATAATGTTTCTATTCTAAAATGCAATAGTAGTAAAAATCAACATAGCCTAGCAGTGCAGTCCTAAGAGCAAATGGCTGATTGTGTTAAATGCTTCTTGGAGTTCAGTAATGTCTTTAATTTTCTTGTGCAAAGTGCTAAGTGAAAACAATAAGCAGATTGAAATTATTTATTCATGGTTGTAAATGAAAGGAAAATAATTCATCTTTACTATGAAAAAATTGCAGAAATAGTAAGTTTCAATTTGATACTGTAGATGGTGAAGTTTAAGAGCTCAAAGACTCTTTTGATTACTTTCCAGCTTTCTATGCAAACCATCCATATTTTGGAAATGAATATATTAAAGTTGGATTTGGAATTTATACCACTAAAACGCCTTGAATATTTTAGTTTATCTCATAATGAATAATTTGAATAATTAGTATTTTATAACATAGGGTTTTTAAAAACTTTGTTTCAGAGAGTATTTTAAATGAGGGAACTAATTGATAATTCATTATTCTATTATTTTCAAATGGGAATAATAAAAATGTTATATGTCTACTATAAAATGTTAGATGCATAGAAATGTATTATTTGGCAATATTAAAACATGTTCCTAAATTTACTAAAACTGTGAGTTTCCAAGAGGATATAACCATATGACTATTGAGACATCAGTTTATTGCTTGAGCAAATGGGAATCCATCCTATTATTCTTATTATTCTGCAAATGATATGTGCTATCTAGAGCCTCATTTGGTCCTAAACTTTAAGTGCTGTGTGTCACAGAGCCTACGTGCATAATCACAGAGCTTGGGGGATCTGACCATTAAAATCCAATGCCAGAAAAAAATAAGAGTAACTTTAAAAACTGTGGCAGGTCTGGCTCTGGAATGTCACAGTTTCTAATTAGGATCCTGAGTGGAAGAATCTTTTTATAAAAATGTTAACTAAACAACAGTTTGTAAAATGAACACTAAAGCAATGGAGATGTAATTTTTCTATTTCAAATGCATAGCACTGTTTTTCCCCCATAGATTTATAGCAGTAGTAAATTTTAACTATGATCAGCTAGAATTCCTAGTTTGAGTATTCTGTCAGCCAATTAGATTCTGTCTTATGAGGAAATGATTCTGAATAAAGTTGCATTGCCTAACAACACTGGCTTTGAATATAAACTGCACTCTTTGAGTAATAATTATTTATGAGACAAAAAAGTTAGAAAAATAAGCAGAAAGTTTTTTTATGTTTAGTTGAAATAATATGATAATATAAAGATGTATGATTTTAATATCATCTGTGCAAGGCTAATATTAATATAATAATAACAAATTGAACAGTACTATGTATTTTATAAAATATTTTCATATTTTCTTCATTTAATCTTCTCAATGCTGGTATGACCAAGTCATTATCCAGATTTGAAAAAATAAAGAAAATATTTCATAAAGAATGTGTCAAAAAAAGTTTCCAATCTTTTAAAATGATCCTGACTTATATGGAAAATTAAACTAATTAAAATACATGCCAAAATATGCAAATAAATTTTCCACTACCATATTTTTAGTGCAAGCACACAGAGTTGAAAAGTTGTTTTAACTTCGAGAAGTTAACATCCATTTGCTTAAGAAGTTAAGCTTGAGATAATTATGTGTACAAAATATATACAAGTAAAAAACTTACTCTACTTCCCTATATTGAACAGCTGAGACAAAGCAAAAAAAGTGGGTCAAGGATGAGGAATTGACAAAGAATAGAAAAAAGACAGAAATCAAAAAACAATTACCCTGTTTTATTTCCTAGTACCATTGCCCTCCCACAAATAAAAATCTATGCTGTAATGTAGAGTCCTATGTTGTCCAAGGCATATGAATTAGTCATTAATAGTTATTGAATGTATTAGTTACTAGGAACATAGAGCTGCATAGAACATACATGATTTGTTGTCTCAGGGAATTTAAAGACCATCTATACAGATGCACATTAAATAAATATTTGCAAATAATTTATTAAGTCATAATAAATAAAGAACTATGAAAGGAAGAAGTATTGTGAGCCATTTGAAAATTTATCCTGGTCTAGTATGACAAAGTTTTCTTTTAGGAAGTGATACGTTAGCTGATACCTCAGAAATAATAAAGGTCAAATTGTAAATTAAAAAGAAAAAAAGAAACATATTCAGGTTTAACGTTATTTCTTGAGGCAGTGACCTTTGAGGATCTTAAGAGAGACTTTCATGGTTGCATGAGAGAGAGCAAAGGGAAATGTGAAGCAAAGTGAGATAGAATGAGGAAGTGTCACATTAAGCATGGCTATGTTAGCCATGTTCAGACTTTGTTTACATTTTTAAAGTGAAATTAACAGTTATTACAAAGGTATAAATAGGGAGGGATGGCTTGATTTGTTTGGTGATTTTAAAAAGATACATTGATAGCAGCAATGTTTCATGAGGGACTGAAGAGAGGCCAAGTAAGAGGCTAGTGAAATAATTCAAGTGAGAAATACTGGTGTCACTGGGATAGTGTTGGTGAAAGATAGCAAAGTTGATAAAACCAAATAATCCACTAACAGAGTGGTAAGAGTAGTCAAGGAGGACCCCTAAGGTTTTATTAGCTGAATCTCAGTATGCGATTATGCATTCTCAGAGATAAACCCCAAAAAGGAAAATTATGGGGACAAAGTTTGTGAGTTCAATTTGAGAAACCATGAACACATCCAAATGTCTGGAGTGGAAGAGGGGTTTGAACTGGAAATATAGTGCTGTGGTTAAATAGCATTTCTATTTAGAGCACACATTAGATTTAAATGAAGGAGATTATTTAAGAACCAAATACAGACTATCATGAAAAAAAATGGCTCAGAAAAGAGCCATGATGAAGATAAAATGTTCAAAATTTGGAAGAGAAAGAAGGAACTTAAAAGGAAACAAAAGAGAAGACCAACAATTTTGGCCTCAGAGATGCTGAAGGAAGTAAAGATTCAAAAAGAGAGCATAATCAACCATGGAGAATGCTGCTTACATATCAATTGAATAGTGGACTCAAGTGTACCCATTGGATTTATGGACATGGAGATTATTGGACAATTGGCGAGAGAAGATTCCATAGAGTGGTGAGGATGAAAACCCCAGTGGAGAGGTTTGATAAGTGAATGTGAATAGAGAAAATATTAAAGGTAATTAACAACAAAAAAAGCAACAAAATGATTTCAAGAACTTTGATTTTGAGAAAAGTAGATTAATAGGGTCATACAAAAGGGTGAGATGAATGATATAAAAGAGTTATATGGATGTGAGAGACTGTGAAGAGGAAAATCACAATCTGTACATAGCTTCTTTCCCCCGATTTAAAAAATAATATTGATTTATCTGTGCCTTCTGAATAGGTGTTAGAGTGTAAATGTCTTAAGGACATACAAAGCCTTGGGTTCCGTGGGAGTCCCCTGGAGTAAGCCAGTTGGGACTTTCACCTTTTTGTGTAAACCCTAATGAAGCCTAATGTTCTAGCTATAAATGGGAATTGTTAATCAATACTGGAAGTGTTTGGCCCTTAGAAATCTCTTTATTTCTTATTGAATTTTAACACTGGCCATTATGGAATGTATTTAATCTCTTAGATTCTTGAGAAGAAGGAAGAAAATAAAGTTGATTGAGTGATCTGATTGAGGTTGGCTCAAGGCTTCCTAAGTTTTATCTTAGGTGTGTAGTGGGGGACCACTGTACCAGCAGACTCTCTCCAGGTGTCACATCAGAGACTGCCTTGCATCTTTCTTGCTTCTACAACACTACACCAAAGAGAAGAGATAATTTCATTTTCTGACATTTCTGGGACTAAAAATCAATAATATTCCATAACTAAGACATAAACCCAAATGAGATGACAAAGAAAAATAGCATACTATTTAAAAGGGTTCAAGAACTAGAGTTTAGAAATTAGCTAGAACAAAGAGGAAACATGCTTAGTAAAAGAGACTTGGTAGAAAATTTTTTTCTGGTGATTAAGAAACATGATTTCCCTTCTTGAAAAAAACATAGTGGATGAAATAAATTATGATTTTTACTGTTGAGAAAACGTAGGGATCTAAAATATTAAATACAAAATATTTTGGAGTACACAGTAAAAATATAAAGTGAATCTGTTAGTTTTGCTGATATTTATTATTGCCCTTACATCCATCAGTTATCTGGGAGTCATTGACTGCTGTGGGCAGGGCTTATCTGAACTTGAGTCCAAATTACAGATTGCTCCAGGTTTGATCCTGATGTGGTTCATTCTCCTTTGACCTGTGTGCTAGTTGGGACATATTCTTCCTGTGATGATTGAAGAGGAGCAAGACGCAAGTCCCATTACACAAGTACAATTAATGTTTTGCTTTAATCACATCTGCTGACATCCCATTGGACAAAAGAAGTATATAGCTGAGCCCAAAGTCAAGAGATGGGAAGTTTACTCCACATTTGGTGGGATAACTGCAGCCTCATGGAAAATGGTGTAGATACATTTTGGAGGCAACAGTTTATTTGACTACATGTGAATATTATGAGGGAAAAGGTAAGGTTTTTAGAGAATAGTTTCAGGAGTTCAGTATGCAGATAGTAAGATTTATACGTAGGCTGACCATATTATTTATTATCAAAGTTGGACAATTTTCAGAGTAAAAGAGGATGGATATTAATAAATTTGCTGAAACCACAGGTATGAACAAGAGCTGTGTGTGGCAAATGGGGATACATAGTTATGCTAGTCATGAGGAGAAAAAAGATACAGATGGAAAACGAGCAACATCTGATCAAAGATATTAGAAAAAGTTCTTCTGATATAAAGAAAGATTTAAGCCTGCAGATTAAATGGTTCATTGAATTTCAGGAATGATTGTTGAGAAAAGAAATACCACAAAGCATATCCTGATAAAATCTTTCCATTCTAAAGATACAGAATATTTCTTACAAGCCTCCGGAACTAAATGCATTACCTATAAATGAAAAAGAATCATACTAGAATTAGTGCAGCACATAAAACCAAAAATGAATGGACTAATATCTATAGACAAGTAAGAAAAAGTAATTAGAATCCTTTCATGATACCATTTCTACAATAGAGCAAAAGAAAGTGTCTCAAAAATTTTATTGTAGTTTTATCTTATGAGTGTGAGTTGAAGGAAGGGTGATGGTAAGAAGAGAGACATAATTTTCTTGTTAGAAAATATTAGTAAAAAGGTATGTATAATTAAGTGTGGATGGAAAGAGAGATAGCCACTGAAGGAAAGGTAAAGGAGGACTTCAGAATTAATGAGGTGAGGAAATAAAGCACAGTACTGTCCTTGAGTATTAAGTCCTTCTATTCCTTATAAGAGGATTAGATATCACCTCCTATTGCCATGTGACTTGCAACTCCTTCTGTGGGTACATTTTTACATCCTTGCCCCACTGATGGTTTACTTCACCATTTGAACTAACTTTGACCAATGGAATCAGAATATATCCAACATACCCTCTTAGAAAAAAAGCTTTAAGTACAGGGTGTGGTTCAGCTCTCTCTTTTGCTTTTTTCCTTATGCCACTAGCATAACATATTCCAAATAAGAGCTATTTCTTCAGCCTGGGTAATAATATAAGCAGACTCATATGGTAGGGCTGCTGAAACTGATCTGTAGCTGCCCACGTAAGTTGTGTGTGAGAAATAAATGTTTTTTCTTTGAGGACACTGATTATCTGTGATTGTGCTGCACCAAAGGTGAGTAAAATGGAATTGCTCCTAAAAAAAGAAAAACAGGTCTAAAATATGAGACATATGTGGTGGCAGTTGATCTATTGTAAGAGACTGGAAGACAGTCACTCATCTTATGCAGTCCTAAATATTTGGTAGACTCTTGCTTATGTAAACATGATAAGAAAATAAAAATGGCCTAGATTGGCAAGGCCATCACCCCTCAGGCACACCCTCTAAATGGATTAACATTGCCTTCATTAAATGTTTTTCTTTGAACAAAATTGTTTACCGAACAGAAACTAAGAACATGACATATAGTGAGATTATAGACTATGGTTATTTTTTGGCTGTTGCTAAAAACATGGGACTATTAGGTTGTTTATTACTACTGCCCTCCCCTCAAAATATAGTTGAGTAAAACACAAGGGTTTTCCCTTGGAAAAAAATGTGTTATCCAACCAGCAAAAATATGGAAAAACAAAATGAACAACTAACGAAGTAAAAAAAAAAAAAAAAAAGGTTATGTGAGATGTACAAAGTATAATTGTCTATATATCATCTTTGAATGTGAATACATTGAATTCTTCCATTTAAAACAAAGAGATGGTAGGTCAAAAAAATGCTGTTGAGTCTTATGCTCTTAAGAAAAGCAACAAGAAGAGAAAATATTAATATGAAAAAATAAAAGGAGATTGAAATGAAATAAAATGAGTGAGGAGCCATGGGCCAAAGGCACACAGTAATAATGAGTAGGAAATATATATAGACAAGCTAAAATTTAAGCCTAGCTAAAGCATTAAGAAGAACAGACAGGATTATTTTTTGATGATTTGAAAACATGTAGGTGATAAAAGAGTTAAAAATCCTTATAGAGCAAACAGCAGATAAATATGTAAAAGAAAAACTTGGAAATACCCAAAAATATTTTTTTAATAAAATAAGAATTGTAGATTTCAATAATCTCTTTAAAGTCTGAGTGATCCAAAAGACAATAAATATTAACAGAACAAAAATGTAATTAATAAAATCAATTTAATAGGAATACCTAGAATCATGGCTATTTCATACAGGATGCAAATACTTTTTTAAGTCTGTGGAAAATTTACAAAACAGCTCACATACTAGAACTCACAAATAAATTCATAAAATGAATCTTTACAAATTATAAAGCTGAACATTTTTAGGCCTTGTTTTTTGGTCATCCCCAAAAATAGAACTAAATAATATGATGACTGAAAAATCCTAACTACTTTTGAATTCAGAAATGTAGTTCTAGAATACTTTTGAATAATCCAATGGGAAATTTAAAAATATATAGAAAGCAATAAATATGAGAACACTTCATATCAAAACCTCTGGAATGAGGCTTATGTACCAAGAATAAATTTATAGTTTTAAATACCATCATTATAAGAAAGAGGAATGCCCAAATTTAATTGGTTTACTTCTTTTAAACAATTAGGCAATGAACTCCATAATTTAACACGGTAAACCAAATAAAATAGGTAGATGAATTTAATAAAGATAGAATAAAATTTAAGAAAAAGAAAAAAAAATAGTCGTCAGTATACATAAATGCAGAAGCTCATATTTTTAAGTCAAGTGAAATTTATTAAAAGGGGGAGAAAGTAAACATACATGAATGGGAGTGAAAAATGGAGAAATATAAAAGATATAGGAGAAATCAAATCATTAAACATCATCCTGCATTAAACCTTATAGAACACATTTAAAAAAATTTGAGGAAATGGATGATTTCTAACAAAAACAAATTATTAAAATTGATTCAAGAAGCAGAAAAATTGAAAGGATGCATTTCAATATAAGGAACAGAATATGTGTTTAAAAGCTACACTATAAGGGACCTGGATCAACTAAGTTTTAGCCAACCATTAGATAACCTCATTCTCAGTTTATTTAAATTATTTCAAGATATAAAAAGAAGCAAAGAATTCTCCAGTTTATTTTATGAGACCAGCTTGATGTAAATTTCCAATCTTAAAAAGGAAAAGAGAGAGAAAAAGTGAGAGAAAAGACAGAAAGAAAGAGAAATTGTTTATGAATATGAAAATACATATCCTAAATAAAATATGAACAAATAGAAGCAAGCAATGTGTGAAAATATAATGTAAAATTACTAAACAGGTTTTATTCCATTAATCAAAGTGTGACTCAATATCAAAAAAATTATATATATTTTTACCTTCACACATTCAAGGAGAAAAAAGTGAAACATTCTATTCATAGGTTCCAATAAGGCATTTGGTAATATCAAAATTCATTCCTAATGAAAAGTATGGGTATAACAGAAATAGAAGGAAAAAAATTATTAAACCATTTACCAGAATCCTAGAGCAAACATTATCCTACAGGACAAAATTCTAAAATTATTTAAAACAAATAAGTTAATAAGAACCCAACTCTCATCATATTATGTAACATTTTCTTGAGTTTTTAGCAATATAGGAATGCAGAAATCAATCAATACAAACTTTGTAAAAGAGAGAAAATTATGTTTCCTTGTGATAATATGATTTATACCTACAACCCTCATCTTTGTTCTGAAACTACTGAAATGAGTTAGGTTATTTGATAAAGTGACTTGATACAAAATTAATGATTACAAAAATCAGTAGGTTGTCTTGAATTTAGCAGTAAACACTGATGAAAAGAAATGGGAAAATTAATCTATTCAGAACAAACAACAACAACTAATCCAACAAAACAAAATCAGGAAACTTTATGAAATGCTTACCCATAAATTTAATAAGAAAGACAGAGAACGTATGCGAACAAAGTGAGAGTACATTTATTGAAAGACAAAATGAGATTTGCACAAAAGAAAAGTCATCCCATGTTCTTGGATGGGAAGAAATTATGTTAAAATATATAATTATATCCAAATAAATATATACATTTAGTACAATTAACCTAATCTCTAATGCTTTCTAAATCTACTTATAAAAACTTTAGACGTACTTCACAAGGTACGAAGGTAATTTGAAAGTGTCAGGACAACAACCTAAAATAGAAAGTTTTATTTATATTCTAGCTATTATTGAGTTACTTACAAAGTTACCTGGACATTCTCATATCTTGAAATTCTGCTCATTTCTTGAACTTTTTGGTGACTGTGGTGAGAATTTTACAGCAATACATCATAAGTTATTTGGTTCACCATATATTGTTTTGTATTCTTCTTTGGAAAAGTAGTAAAATAAGGAAGAAAAATGACTTGAGTTTCCACATTGCAGAAAATATTCTTGCTTGCCACATAAACTCTTTTATAAACTGATGAAACATAGATGTGATTTTCTAAGCTATTTTATTAAAAAAATATAAAATTTTAATCTAATATTTTAATTCTTATATTCAAAGCAATAATAATAAAATGAAGCCAAAATAATAAAATGTGGTAAAAGCACCTGCAGTAGATTTCTAAGAGCCATATGTTTGTATTTAGAAAAGAGCATTTGTATAATTCGTAAATCATGCGTATGGTTCAATTAATGCCATAGTGATTTTTTTCTAATATACATATTAAGGGTCTTTATATTTTTATTTTTTATATTTTTAACATCTTTATTTCAGTATAATTGCTTTACAATGTTGTGTTAGTTTCTGCTGTACAACAAAGTGAATCTGCTATAATTATACATATATCCCCATATCCCCTCCCTCTTGCATCTCCCTCGCACCCTCCCTATCCCACCTGTCTAGGTGGTCACAGAGCACCAAGCTGATTTCCCTGTGCTATGCAACTCCTTCACACTAGCTATGTATTTTACATTTGGTAGTGTATGTATGTCAATGCTACTCTCCCACTTCGTTCCAGCTTACCCTTCCAGTGTCCTCAAGTCCATTCTCTACATCTGCGTTTTTATTCCTGTCCTGCCGCTGGTTCATCAGAATCATTTTAAAAAAATTCCGTATATATGCGTGAGCATACAGTATTTGTTTTTCTCTTTCTGACTTACATCACTCTGTATGACAGACACTAGGTCCATCCACCTCACTACAAATAACTCAATTTCATTTCTTTTTATGGCTGAGTAATATTCCATTGTATATATGTGCCACATCTTTATCCATTCATCCGTTGATGGACACTTAGGTTGCTTCCATGTCCTGGCTATTTTAAATAGAGCCGCAATGAACACTGTGGTACATGACTCTTTTTGAATTGTGGTTTTCTCAGGGTATATGCCCAGCAGTAGGATTGCTGGGTCATATGATAGTTCTATTTTTAGTTTTTTAAGGAAGCTCCATACTGTTCTCCATAGTAGCTGTATCAACTTACGTTCCCACCAACAATGCAAGAGGGTTCCCTTTTCTCCACACCCTTTCCAACATTTATTGTTTGTAGATTTTTCAATGATGGCCATTTTGACAGGTGTGAGGTGATACCTCATTGTAGTTTTGATTTGCATTTCTCTAATGATTAGTGATGTTGAGCATCTTTTCATGTGCCTCTTGGCCATCTGTATGTCTTCTTTGGAGAAATGTCTATTTAGGTCTTCCACCCATTTTTTAATTGGGTTGTTTGTTTTTCTGATATTGAGCTGCATGAGCTGCTTTTATATTTTGGAGATTAATCCTTTGTCAGTTGCTTTGTTTGCAAATATTTCCTCCCATTCTGAGGGTTGTCTTTTATTTTTATTTTTATTGTTTTTTTTGAGGGTTGTCTTTTAGTCTTATTTATGGTTTCCTTTGCTGTGCAAAAGCTTTTACATTTCAATAGATCCCATTTGTATATTTTTGTTTTTATTTCCATTATTCTAGGAGTTGGGTCAATAAGGATCTTGCTGTGATTTATGTCAAAGAGTCTTCTTTCTAAGCTTTCCTCTAAGAGTTTTATGGTGTCTGGCCTTAACATTTAGGTCTTTAATGCATTTTGAGTTTATTTTCTGTATGGTGTTAGGAAGTGTTCTAATTTCATTCTTTTACATGTAGCTGTCCAGTTTTCACAGCACCACTTATTGAAGAGGCTGTCTTTTCTCCCTTGTTTATTCTTCCCTCCTTTAGCAAAATAAGGTGACCATATGTGCATGGGTTTACGTTGGGGCTTTCAATCCTGTTCCATTGATCTATATTTGTGTTTTTGTGCCAGTACAATACTGTTGCTTGCTGTAGCTTAGTAGTATAGTCTGAAGTCAGGGAGCCTGATTCCTCCAGCTCCGTTTTTCTTTCTCAAGATTGCTTGGGCTATTCAGGGTCTTTTGTGTTTCCATACAAATTGTGAAATTTGTTGTTCTAGTTCTGTGAAAAATGCCATTAGTAGTGTGATAGGGATTGCACTGAATCTGTAGATTGCTTTGGGTTGTATAATCATTTTCACAATGTCGATTCTTCCAATCCAGGAACATGGTATATCTCTCCATCTGTTTGTATCATCTTTAATTTCTTCCATCAGTGTCTTATAGTTTTGTGCACACAGGTCTTTTGTCTCCTTAGGTAGGTTTATTCCTAGGTATTATATTCTTTTTGTTGCAATGGTAAATGGGACTGTTTCCTTAATTTCTCTTCCAGATTTTTCATCATTAGCGTATAGGAATGCAAGAGATTTCTGTACATTAATTTTGTATCCTGTTACTTTACCAAATTCATTGATTAGCTGTAGTAGTTTTCTGGGAGCATCTTTAGGATTCTCTATGTATAGTATCATTTCATCTGCCAACAGTGACAGTTCTGCTTCTTTTCCAATTTGGATTCCCTTTATTTCTTTGTCTTCTCTGATTGCTATGGCTAAAACTTCCAAAACTATGTTGAATAATAGTGGTGAGAGTGGGCAACCTTGTCTTGTACCTGATCTTAGAGGAAATTGATTCAGTGTTTTACCATTGAGAATCATGTTGGCTGTGGGTTTGTCATATATGGCCTTTATTATGTTGAGGTAGCTTCCCTCTATGCCTACTTTCTGGAGGGTTTTTATCATAAATGTTGAATTTTGTCAAAAGCGTTTTCTGCATCTATTGAGATTTTCATATTGTTTTTATCCTTCAATTTGTTAATATGGTGTAGCACATTGATTGATTTGCGTATATTAAATAATCTTTGCATTCCTGGGATAAACCCCACTTGATCATGGTATATGATCCTTTTAATTTGCTGTTGGATCCTGTTTGCTAGTATTTTGTTGAGGACTTTTGCATCTATATTCATCAGTGATATTGGCCTGTAGTTTTCTGTTTTTGTGACATCTTTGTTGTGTTTTGGTATCAGGGTGATGTTGGCCTCATAGAATGAGTTTGGCAGTGTTTCTCTCTGTGCTATATTTTGGAAGATTTTGAGAAGGAAAGGTGTTAGCTCTTCTTTAAATGTTTGATAGAATTCACCTCTGAAGCCATCTGGTCCTGGGCTTTTGTTTGTTGGAAGATTTTTAATCACAGTTTCAATTTCAGTGCTTGTGATTGGTCTGTTTATATTTTCTATTTCTTCCTGGTCAGTCTCAGAAGGTTGTGCTTTTCTAAGAATTAGTCCATTTCTTCCAGGTTGTCCATTTTATTGGCATATCGTTGCTTTTAGTAATCTTTCATGAGCCTTTGTATTTCTGCAGTGTCAGTTGTTACTTCTTTTTCATTTCTAATTCTATTGAGTTGAGTCTTCTCTCTTTTTTTCTTCATGAGTCTGGCTATTGGTTTATCAATTTTGTTTATCTTCTCAAAGAACCAGCTTTTAGTTTTATTGATCTTTGCTATTGTTTTCTTCATTTCTTTTTCATTTATTTCTGATCTGATCTTTATGATTTCTTTCCTTCTGCTAACTTTGGGGTTTTTTTGTTTTTCTTTCTCTAATTGCTTTAAGTGTATGGTTAAGTTGTTTTTTAGAGATTTTTCTTGTTTCTTGAGGTAGGTTTGTATTGCTATAAACTTCCCTCTTAGAACTGCTTTTGCTGCATCCCATAGGTTTTGGCCATAGTGTTTTCACTGTCATTTGTTTCTAGGTATTTTTTGATTTCCTCTTTGATTTCTTCAGTGATCTCTTGGTTATTTAGTAGTGTATTGTTTAGTCTCTATGTGTTTGTATTTTTTACAGTTTTTTTCCTATAATTGCTATCTAGTCTCATAGCATTGTTGTTGGGAAAGTTACTTGCTATGATTTCAATTTTCTTAAATTTACCAAGGCTTGATTTGTGACCCAGGGTATGATCTATCCTGGAGAATGTTGCATGAGCCCTTGAGAGGAACGTGTATTCTGTTTCTTTTGGATGGAATGTTCTATCAATATCAATTAAGTTCTTATTTTTTAGTGTGTCATTTAAAGCTTGTGTTTCCTTATTTATTTTCATTTTGGTTGATCTGTCCATTGGTGAAAGTGAGGTGTTAAAGTCCACTACTATGATTGTCTTACTGTCCATTTTGCCTTTTATGGCTGTTAGCATTTGCCTTATGTATTGAGTTGTTCCTATGTTGCGTGCATAAATATTTACAATTGTTATATCTTCTTCTTGGATTGAGCCCTTGATCATTATGTAGTGTCCTTCTTTTTCTCTTTTAATAACCTTTATTTTAAAGTCTATTTTGTCTAATATAAGAATTGTTACTCCAGCTTTCTTTTGATTTCCTTTTGCATGGAATATATTTTTCCATCCTCTCACTTTCAGTGTGTATGTGTCCCTAGGTCTGAAGTGGATCTGTTGTAGACCGCATATGTATGGGTTGTATTTTTATATCCATGCAGCCAGTCTATGTCTTATGGTTGGAATATTTAATCCATTTACATTTAAGGTAATTATCAATATGTATGTTCCTATTACCATTTTCTTAATTGTTTTGGGTTTGTTATTGTAGGTCTTTTCCTTCTCTTGTGTTTCATGCCTAGAGAAGTTCCTTTAGTATTTGTTGTAAAGCTGGTTTGTTGGTGCTGAATTCTCTTAACTTTTGCTTATCTGTAAAGGTTTTAATTTATCTGTCGAATCTGAATGGGATCCTTTCTGGGTAGAGTATTCTTGGTTGTAGGTTTTTCCCTTTCATCATTTTAAATATGTCCTGCCACGCCCTTCTCGCTTGCAGAGTTTCTGCTGAAAGATCAGCTGGTAACCTTATGGGGATTCCCTTGTATGTTATATTTGTTTTTCCCTTGCTGCTTTTAATAATTTTTCTTTGTATTTAATTTTTGATAGTTTGATTAATATGTGTCTTGACGTGCTTCTCCTTGGCTTTATCCTGTATGGGACTCTCTGCGCTTCCTGGACTTGATTGACTATTTCCTTTCTCATGTTAAGGAAGTTTTCCAGTATAATCTCTTCAAGTATTTTCTCAGACCCTTTCTTTTTCTCTTCTTCTTCTAGGACACCTATAATTCGAATGTTGGTGAATTTAATATTGCCCCAGAGGTCTCTGAGACTGTTGTCAATTCTTTTTATTCTTTTTTTTTATTATTATTCTCTGCAGTAGTTATTTCCAATATTTTATCTTCCAGGTCACTTATCTGTTCTTCTGCCTCAGTTATTCTGATGTTGATTCCTTCTAGAGAATTTTTAATTTCATTTATTGTGCTGTTCATCATTGTTTGTTTGCTCTTTAGTTCTTTTAGGTCCTTGTTAAACATTTCTTATATTTTCTCCATTCTATTTCTAAGATTTTCGATCATCTTTACTATCATTATTCTGAATTCTTTTTCAGGTAGACTGCCTATTTCCTCTTCATTTGTTTGGTCTGGTGGGTTTTTACCTTCCTCCTTCATCTGCTGCATATTTCTCCGTCTTCTCATTTTGTTTAATTTACTGTATTTGCGCTCTCCTTTTTGCAGGCTGCAGGTTCGTAATTCCCATTGTTTTTGGTGTCTGCCCCCAGTGGGTGAAGTTGGTCCAGTGGCTTGTGTAGGCTTCCTGGTGCAGGGGACTGGTTCCTCTGTTCTGGTGGGTAGGGCTAGATCTTGTAATTCTGGTGGGCAGGGCCACATCTGGTGGTGTGTTTTGGGGTGTCTGTGAACCTAGTATGATTTTAGGTAGCCTCTGCTAATGGGTGGGGTTGTGTTCCTGTTTTGCTAATTTTGGGGCATGGGGCTTCCAGCACCGGAGCTTGCTGACCATTGTGTGGAGCTGGGTCTTAACTTTGAGATGGTCATCTCTGGGAGAGCTCTCGCCAACTGATACTACTTGGGGCCAGGAAGTCTCTGGTTGTCCAATGTCCTGAACTCAGCTCTCCCACCTCAGAGTCTGTGGCCTGATACCAGGCCAGAGCACCAAGGCCCTGTCAGCCACATGGCTCAGAAGAAAAGGGAGAGAAAAAGAAAGAAAAAAACTAATAATAAATTTAAAATAATTAAAGAACATTATTACTATAAAAATGTTTTAAATTATTAAAATAAAAATATCATAATAAAGAAGAGAGCTACCAAACCAATAAACAATTCCACCAATGATAACAAGCACTAAAAAGTATACTATGATAAACATAAAAATCAGTAACAAGTCAGTCACAGACAGCAAACCCCAAGTCTACAGTTGCTCCCAGAATCCACCACCTCAATTTTGGGATCATTCTGTGTCTCTTCAGGTATTCCACAGATGCTGGGTACATCATGTTGATTGTTGGGATTTAATCCGCTGCTCCTGAGGCTGCCTGGAGAAATTTCCCTTTCTCTTCTTTGTTCGCACAGCTCCTGGGGTTCAGCTTTGGTTTTGGCCCCAACTCTGCGTGTAGGTTGCCCTCAGGCCTCTGTTCCCACTCAGACAGGATGGGTTAAACAGCAGCTGATTAGGGAGCTCTGGCTCATTCATGCTGGGGGGAGGGAGGGGTACTGTAGTTATAATTGGAATGCGGGGCTAGCCTGCGGCAGCAGAGGCTGATGTGACATTGTAACTGCCTGAGGCGTGCCATGTGTTCTCCCAGGGAAGTTGTCCCTGGATTATGGGACCCTGGCAGTGGCGAGCTGCACAGGATCCTGGGGTGTGGTGTGGATAGTGACCTGTGCCTGCACACAAGATTCTTGGTGGCTGCAACAGCAGTGCTAGAATTTCACGCCCATCTCTAGTGTCCGAGCTGATAGCCTCAGCTTGTGCTTGTCTCTGGAGCTTGTTTAGGCGGTGCTCTGCCTTCTGTGGGCAGATGGGGAAGGAATCCCCTTTCCTCGCACACCCCAAAACAATGGTCTCTTGCCTCTTAGGCAGGTCCAGACTTTTTCCCAGACTCCCTCCCAGCTAGCTGTGGAACACTAGCCCCCTTCAGGTTGTGTTCACACAGCCAACCCCAGTCCTCTCCCTGGGATCTGAGCTCCGAAGCACAAGCCTCAGCTGTCAGCCCCCACCTGCCCCGGTGGGTGTGCAGACAAGCCTCTCGGGCTGGTGAATGTTGGTTGGCACTGATCCTCTGTGAGGGAATCTCTCTGCTTTGCCCTCTGCACCCCTGTTGCTGCGCTCTCCTCTGTGGCTCCAAAGCTTCCCCCCTGCCCAACCCCTGTCTCTGCCAGTGTAGGGGCTCCCTAGTGTGTGGAAACTTTTCCTGCTTCACAGCTCCCTCCCACTGGTGCAGGTCCCGTCCCTATTCTTTTGTCTCTGTTTTTTCTTTTTTCTTTTGCCCTACCCAGGTACGTGGGGATTTTCTTGCCTTTTGGGAAGGCTGAGGTCTTTTGCCAGCATTCAGTAGGTGTTCTGTAGGATTTGTTCCACATGTAGCTGTATTTTTGATGTATTTGTGGGGAGAAAGGTGATCTCCACGTCTTACCTCTGCCATCTTGACGGTCCCTAAGGGTCTTTTTTCCATAGTGATTTTTGACAGGAGTAGGGACAGCTTATTTAATGAGTCAATGTTTTAAATTAGATATATTTACTTTTTGATCACCCTCCACCCCAAATATCCCAAAATACTAAAATGACAAGATAATTTGCATATATAGGATATTTAATAACTATACATTTTCCCACAACTTGAATTAAAAATTTGTGAAGCAGGTAACACACCTTACACATTTTAGGTATATAATGTATTCCTAAACAGATGACATAGTGTTTGTCAGAATATATTTGTTAGTTGATGCACACACACCTCACACACACCTCACACACATACACCATAAAAAATGCATTTAGTTGGCTTTTATTGCTCTTCATCCATAGAAAAAATAGTTATCCAAATAGCTATATCCCCCCCCCCCCATATTTTATAGCCCCTGTGCATTCAGGAGAGGTGATGTGGCTACTTTTGGTCAATGGGTTCTAAGCAGAAGGTCCTCATCTCTGAAGTCGGAATAAAGTATAAGATAGCAAGTGTGCTACTGCCACTTTTCACCTATTATAATGAAAAAGAAGGTCACATGGTCCAAATGTAATTAACAGGTGGCAGAGGCTCAATCAGCCTGGGTCTGTGAATGAATGTGTGGAGAGACTGTATCCTACCTTGACCCACCTTAGCTATCTGCTGAGAGATAGAAACAAAAATTGTTGTTTGTGTGTTAAATGACTAAAATACTGTGATTGATTTGTGATTGTGGTTTAACATAGGCCTCTTGACTAATACTCCTCAAGTCTCTATATTCAGACAAAATAGAACACATGATCTTGCCATAAAAATAGAATTTGTATAAATACATTTGTTCTTTTCCTTTTGGCTATATTTTATGGTACGTTCTTTTATCTTTTAATTATTTATCAAATAATTACAGCTTGGATTATACTTTCCTTTTGTTAGAACTATGTTGTACTTTTTAAAACAATTTCATATATTCATTAAGGTTTTATTGAGTAATTAGGATGAAGGTTTTACAGGAATGACACAAGCTGAATTATAACAATATTTGCCATGAAGGTGTTGTCCATATAGTAGCAAAAAATAATAAAGAATACAAATAGCTATGACACAAGTTGGAATTTTATTAATAGCATAACAGACTCCCTAGATAAAGAGTTCAATCACCAGGGTAGTTTTTAAAAGTAGCATGTAGCTAGAGTTAATAAGGATCCCCATTATGTATAAATTTCAAACACTTTCCATCAAAGTCCCTAGGAATGTCCAGATATTACCTGCCCTGCTTCTGCCCTCCCTCTGACAATTCGATTATTCACCTGTTTAAAAGGCAGTGAGCATGAGAGCTTCAGTGATGGAGGAAGATGGCAGAGGTATTTCCTATGACGTAGAGCCAATCCTCAACAAGCGTATGCAGGAGAACACGCAGAGAATAGATGCTCTGACTTGAATTGCTTTCCTAGGGACACAAGCTATGGACCCTGTGTGATATTCAAACATAAGTGCTTAGCTTGTTGAAGACAATGAGGGGCTGCTTTTCTTGCCAAACCCTCATCAAATTTTAATAGAGCCATCAGAAGTCAATAAATAAATTCTCAACCAAGAGGGACTTTTAATAGGGGATTTACAGCTTGTATGATCTTTTTTCTTTTTGTAGATATGCAGTCTATATTTCAGAGATCGGACACATAACATTCACTAAAACATTGTAGACAATTGTCATTACTTCATTTACATGGTAAAGTCAAGCCTCACCCAAAATTTAAGACCATTATTTCTGGGGGTCTCCTATAGCATATTACTCTTCAAAAACTAAACAAAACTTTAATTTCCCCCCAACTTAAATACCATAGTTCTGAAAGGGATATGGAATTGACCAGTGGTGAGAGTGATAAACTCTAGGACCACGTCCTGGGAATGACTTCTTTAGGCTCTGCAGGATGGCCTGGAAGACTCAAATAAAAATCCATATTGACAAATACTACAATCCAACCTCAAATAAAAATCCATATTGACAAAATAAAAATAAAAATCAACATTGACTCAAATAAAATAAAAAATAAAATAAAACTCCATATTGACAAATAAAAATAAAAATCCATACTGACAAATACTACAATCCACCCTCTACTGAGGGAGATGAACAGATTTAAGGCAGGAAGGTGGAGGAAAAGAGGCTGAGAAAACTATCAACACAGAGAGCCTGAGATGTAAAGAACTAACCTGTGATTCACAGATTTTAAACAACAAAAATTCAGAAATGTTTTTTCTTTAACTTTTTATTTTATATTGGAGTATAGTTGATTAACAATGTTGTGTTAGTTTCAGGTGTACAACAAAGTGATTGTTATACATATACATGTATCTATTCTTTTTCAAATTCTTTTAGAAATGCTTTTTCTTTAAACAAAATAATTATGTTGGTATGACATACCCTAATTGAATTGAGAGCTGCCCCATCTTACTCCACTTTATAATTTCCATAATCTTTGCCAACAAATAGCTGGCTCCACTAAAAGATGAGTGATAAACAGGAAAGACACAAGACATGACCCTACAATGCAAAAGAGAAAACACAGAAAGCAAAAGCATATGAAGACACTGCATTCCAAGAGCACTTATCTAAATAATTAAATAACATTTGTAATAAACATAGCTTCAAAAGATCTTAATAATAAAAGAAGCTCAAAGATTAGGTGAATATGATTGAAGAATAGATTATAGAAATGTGAAAAAGATGAAGGAATCTAGAAGAAAATAATAGACCAGAAAAGGATAACATAAATAAACACCGTATTAGAAGCAAGGGACATAAAAACAAATGCAACTCAAAATCACAGAGTGACTATGAGTGATTATCTCATAATAGATAATAAAAAATTGAAATGTAAAATGATTAATGGCTCATTTTTGAGAAGATAAGTGATTTGGAATATGCAATTCTATAAAGAAGAATAACATGAACAAAATTGTGGTTTCTAACAAAGAACTAAATAGGGCGTGAGGATTTAGGCATAATGAAAAAAATTTACATGAAATAAATATTTTTTAAAAGTTACAATTTGGTAATATCTACATAGTTCTCAAAAAACATAAAGCACTAAGTAATTGTACACAAGGCTAAATTATCTTCAAGTACAAAGGCAACATACAAAAATTTTTATATATGCCAGAACCTCAGGAATAAAACATATTTGAGGTCCTTCGCAAAGTACAGCCATACATTCAGCCAAATTATTGCCGAAACCTGGAATGGAGAAGCAAGGTGTGAGCATTACATCTCTGTAAAAAAAGTGAACAAAGAAACCTACTAAACTATTTCACAGTGTTTGTAAAACATGCATATTATAACCTTATCACTGTAAAAATAATAACTCAATTAACAAAACAATGGGACTTGGCAGGAACTCCTAGTTTGGTAGCTTCCTCATTTTTCACAAAGGAGAGTCAGTAGAGTATTAAGGAGCTTAAATTATTAAAATGATATCTCTAAAATTAAAGTTATTCTTAACATTTCTTAAGTTCAGCATCATGTTTTATAAACTTAGTTTGTAAAAATATGATCTGATTTTCAGTTATTTCTTCCCTATCACTTCTATTTGTTTTATTAACTCTTTAAAGAAATTAAATTTAATATGTAATAGATTCAAATGACATTGATAGTATAAATCCAGTTTTATCTGACTATCTTTTAATGTCAGTTAAATAAGATTTCATCTGAAAATAACAGAAAACCTGACTTCTGTTATAAACATATAAATAATGTTTATTTCTCTCATATAATAAAAAATTGGGAGATAGGCAGCTGCTGGACCAATGACTCAATAATGTCTTTGCCAAAGTTTGTGCAGTTATTTTCTCCTTATCCTCATGGTAACATGTCTGTGTATTCCAAGAAAGAAGATGGAAGCAGACGAGGGGTAGAGAATGTCATCAGACTTGTACTTACATTTCACTGACCACTCCTGGCTTCAGGGGAGCCTGGGCAAGTGACTCATATAGACTTTCTAATGTCATTTAGAGTAGGTAAGGATAAAAGAGGCTGAGTGATCTAAGCTGTGTGTCTACCACATGTTCCCTCTTATGTAACCATAGAAGAGTTTCAGAAATAAAGTGTAACAATTTTTTACCACAGAAAATATGTAGATTTTTTTTTAAATCTGAAATTTTATATTTTAAAAGCAAAAAGAGGTATTATCAAATGTATATCTATCTCTATCTACCCACATAGTTGAAACCAATGAAAACATTCATTAAATACATAATATCATTTTGCATAGATTCAGATCACATGGGTTAACCCGAGTAATGAAAAAAAACATATAACATAAAAATAACAAGACTGATATGCCAAACATATTAAATCATGTGATAATTTTTTAAATGTTTATTTAACAGAATTATTTCATAAGTTACAATACCATGCTCAAAAACATTTTCCTGAAGAATTTGTAGTCATTGAAGTAATAGCATTCTCTGCATCTAACAGGAAATGACACAACATCTCTTGTGAAGTTCCAGCAATGTTATCTGTTATACCTTTGTTTTACAAACTTCTTTCAGCATGTCCATCTACACCTCTTGCTAGTCGTAAATTGTCTTGGTTCAATGACATTTATAGTATTTTTACAACAAGAAATAGTTTTGTTTTTTTAAAATAAATTTATTTATTTATTTTTGGCTGCGTTGGGTCTTTGTTGTTGCGTGCAGGCTTTCTCTAGTTGCGGTGAGCCGGGGCTACTCTTCGTTGCAGTGTGTGGGCTTCTCATTGCAGTGGCTTCTCTTGTTGTGGAGCACAGGCTCTAGGTGTGTGGGCTTCAGTAGTTGTGTCGTGCAGGCTCAGTAGTTGTGGCACATGGGCTTAGTTGCTCCACGGCATGTGGGATCTTCCCGGAGCAGGGCTCGAACCCATGTCCCCTGCATTGGCAGGCGGATTCTTAACCACTGTGCCACCAGGGAAGTCCTAAGAAATAGTTTTTGATAGAGTCATTTTTCAATCATTCTCTTACAATCAACACTGCTGTCCATGTTGTGTGGCTCAAACCAACAATGACTGGTCATTTGCAGCCTGGCAAGTAACACACAGTCACAGTCTACACAATAAAGCAAATCCTCCTTCAGTTAGTATACTGACACTGCTTTAGAAATGGTGGATGAAAAGGTTTTTTTCTTAAAGTATTTCTACATTCTGCTTCCTTTCATTGGAGTTTTGGATAAATTATTTTTACTATGATTAAGAGCTTACATAGATTTAATTGAATTTTGCAACTATATATTTTAAACAAGATAAAATGAAATAGACACAATCATAGTCCTTCAATATTAAAAATATGTTTGGTTAAATTATTAAACATAATTTTAATAGTTGAGATGATTGGAGTGTAGACACAGTAATGATCAAGTGAGTGAGCAGAAGACTGAGACAAAGAACTCAGTGCAAGTGGTCAAAGCAAGTGAAAATATGAGAGAATTTAATAAGTCCAGGTGCCCTAAAATAAATTGTTGATTGAATCGACAAAGGGAAAATAGAGAGGAAAATGAAAAATAGAAGAACATTTCTGAAAGTTACAGAAAGACAAGTATTTCCAGATAGAAAGCCTGGAGGGGGTGAGGGTGGTAGGTATATTAAGAAAGAAAGATAGATATAGATATAGATATAGATATATAGATAGATATAGGTATAGATATATATAGTAAGGGTGTATCAGAACTTACAGGATAAAGAGGAATTCATAAGAATTTTACAATGAGAGAATCAAATTATCCTCAGTATGAAGAGATTTACATAGTGCTCAGACGTTTTCTGATCAAAAGAGTAGAATGGTATTTGTAAAGGTCAGAGGAAATTATATACAGTCATCCCTCAGTATCCATGGGGGTTGGGTTTCTGGAGTCCCCGCGAATACGGAAATCTGAGGCTGCTCAAGTCTCTTACATAAAATAGCTTATACAACGAATACAGTCGTCTCTTCCTATCCGTGGGTTTCATCGTGGGTTTCACATCCTCAGATTCAACCTATGGTTTTGACAGAGAATCTGGTGGTTCTCTACCTTCTTAGTCCCAGAGGCATATGTGAAAATCAGTTCTCCCCTTGAGATGTTTTTAAGTCTGTGTCTTCCCTGCATCCCATATTTTTCAAACCCTGGCAAATGTTTTGAGGGGAAACCGGCCACGTTTTTGAAACAGGCTTCTACACTCCATCAGAACTTCGTCTCACAAGTTATTAGGAGACTGTGTTTTATTTTAATTTTCCATTTAGAAGCTTTTAACTCAGAGCCCTGGCGTCCATCGCAGCTCCAGAATTCTGAATATTACATAAGCAAACGGTCTTTTGGGGCTTCTCTAGTTTTCATCCTGTCGCTCAAGAGTTTACCACTTCTCAACTACCAAGACTTGGCTGGTTTCTATTCCCTCTTAGAGTCTTGCTGGGTCAGGCCAGATACCCAGTCTTCCTATAAGCATCTGGATATAAGAAAGTAGTGGCTGACTATTTTTACTCATAATAGGTGGATCTTCTCTTATTTCAAACTATTTAAAGACAGTTTACCATATTCTTCTTGTTTCCATTAGTATTTTATGCCTTTAAAGATATAATTTTCCTAGATGTTGCAGAGGGACAATTAGCCTACTGTACTACATTTTACCAGAAGCAGAAGTCCTCTCTTCAGTATGTGTTAATAAATACTTTTATAGTCTAATTTATTTAATGAAAAACATTTTTATTTTTATCTCTGAGCTTTATATTTGCAATATTGTCTTGCCCTTTTGTATTTTTATGATCAAAATATTTACTCTGTAAATGAGGGGATGATGCTTTATCATTTCATAGTTATGGGTAAAATTGACACAATTTACCCTTTTAAATGAAGATGCATCATTTTTTTCAAAAACATTTGAATCCAAATATTTTTACTCTCAAATTTAAAAGTCAACAAGCCTGCACCAGTTATAAAAATTCTCTCAAAGTTATAGGAAAACTCTTTGCCTTTGTGCATGCCTATATAAATGTAAAACAAATGCTGTGATACTTTGATAAGAAGATATGTAAAATTAACTAAAATTCAATAGTTCATAGAATATAAATATTTGTTAAACTTTGTGTGACTAACGAGATATAATGACTAGTTGAACTCTATTAAACTGTGTCAACAGGTTCCCATCTTTCAAGATCCCTTATTATCAGTTGACACATCTATAATTCTAAGACTGCTCAAAAGAATATAGGGCTTAACATTTGATGTCTTCCACAGTATCAGGAGGGTGATCAAGTGTTCTGATTTTCCCAGGACTGAGGTTACTTGGACTTGGGAATTTTAGTTTTAAAAGCAGAAAAGTCCTTGGCAAACCTGGACAAGTTGTTTACTCTACCAAGGACTGAGCAATTTAGACCTTCAATAATGAGCAATGCATAGAAAATAAGTTATGTTCAAGATGTTTAGGATTTATATAACATTGTAAAAATAATTATAACTCAATAATTCATCATTAATAAATATATGAATACAAAACACTCAGGAGAACAAAAGTACATAATTTTTATATAATCATATTCACAAGTCAGAATTATGTAGTTAACTAAACATTGAATTTAGAATCAAAAGATCTGCATTTAATTTTTAATTTTACCACTCACGATTTGACCTTTGGCACATCTGTAAACCTCTCTGAACCATAAACATATCTGTTCTGTAAAAGAGGGATAATGATATATATCATATCTACCTTATGAGAGTGTTTTAAAAATCAAGTAAAATAGGGTCTGAAAACAAATTGAAAACACTGAAGTGCTATACTAATGTTATTTATAGACTGATATATTCAAAATTATGACAATTATCCAACATTACTTGGTAGGTAATTTATGTCATCATAGCATATGACAACATGTGGATTACTTATTCACATGCCCACTATTATCTCATCTACAGTGGCTGAAATTTAATAATTTATCCAAGCAAAACATTTTCTTTTCATTACGAATAAACTTCCAACACAGAAATATATGTATGTCCATACATATATGTATATGTATGTCCTTGTGGCCACAAGGATAGAATTGACAAAACTTGCTTTCAAATGTTTAATGATATATGTTGCATTATCACTTAAACATTTGAAAGCAAATTTTGTCAATTCTTCCCTGTGGCCACAGATCGAATAATTTCTAAATTCTCAGCTCTGTTAATCACTTGTTGGTAAGCATATACAAATGGTCACAGTATGATGTGACACAGAGGAATAGTATTTTAATGGACATTTAAGGGAATATGAGAATACTCGATACAGTAAAAGATACTTGAATTAACATCTAGGTAAAGTAGAAACTTAGCAGGTATGTCAAGAAGACAGAACTTTGCCAGCCAAAGTTATAGCAACTGCAAATGTAAAACAACAGAAAAAGTGCACAGACAATTCAGGGAATTAGTTGTTCAGCTAAAATGGAGTACAGAGTAAACAAAGAGAAATGTCAGGACAAGAGATAGGACCATTGAAATTGGTTAGATTATATAAAGTACCCTAAGCAGGAGCAATTATAATAATTTCTAACCCCAATGACCAACAATTTTTTCCACATATTAGTCAGGTACTGCTAGAAGCCAACCCGATGTCTGTTTGCTCTTCTCCCTTAAAGTTAAAACTTTAATTATTTGGGGGTTCCCAGTGTGTCTAGCTAAAAGTCTCTCTTTCAGCCCTCGCCAAAACTAGATAGAGGTGATTCGTGAAACAGTCCTATTCTGCTATGTAGTCTGCCTGTATTGTTTCCCTTGTATGAGCATAGCTTTTTCCTCTTCCCCACCCACCCACCCTGGTTACACTGTTATGAAGGCACAAGCCTGGAGAAAAGCAGTCATCTTGTGACCATGAAATGATAAGGGTGGGGACAGAGGACTAAACACTATGAACAGCAGAGCTGAAAGAGGAAAAGAACCTGGAATCATGTCTGACGATGTCATTGAACCATTGCACCAGCCCCACAACAGCCTCATTCTGGATTTCCTCTTCTATGAAATCAATAAATAATTGGTCCTTAAACCATAACAATTAATACACTACATATCAATAGATGTCTGTTGACTAATAGGAGGCCATATATTCAATGATAAAAGTCTTGGATTACATTTTGTAACCAATAGGAAGGTGTTGAAGTATTTTAAATTGAGGATTAGTATAACCATATTTAGGTTTTAGAAAGCTCACTCCGACTTCACCAAGTATCCAGAGCGCCAATTTATCCTGTAGAAATTACACAAATAATATAGCATTCTATGTTTAAGAAAACACACAGTTTTCAAAGTAAATGTAAGCAAGATTGGAACATTGTCATATATACTAGCTATTGCCCAAATTCTCAGAATTTCAACAGATTCAGTAAATGTATATTCAAGATTTATGTTACTCCTGAGTGGGTTATGCTTGACTGGAATAATAATATTTGTCATTCCAGACCTATGGCAACTTGTTTATATTTCCATCTTCTCCCCTCATATAAGAATATGGGGGAAGGAGTTAAACATGGATATAGACATAGGAAATATCTTTCAATTGGTGCCTTCCTGAGATGCTAAAATAAAATGATATGTAATCTTTACAAATGTCATCTCATTGAGATAGTTGGAAAAATACTTTAAAACCTCTAGTCCTTACTTGCTAGAGATGCATCACTACTGCTTTGGCATCATACGAAGAAACACGCAAATGGTAAGAAAAAACACCAAACAAGCTATAGAATAAATTTGGATTTTATCACCACTTTTTATTGTACAGTCTGTGAAAGTATGGGTTCTGGACTCACAGAGGCCTGGGTATGAATCCTAGCTCTGCCATACACTAAATATATTACCCAGGAAAACTATCTTCATATCCTTAAGGATGGACTTTTCTCCTCTTAAATGGGGCTTTTAATACATACATGTAGGAATATTATGAGAATTAAATGAGATACTATTTGTAAAGTTGGTAACTCAGTACCTGGCACATGGTAATCATTTAATTCAGTGGTTGCCATTAATAGTATGATTATTAATAGTATGATTATTAATAGTTATGATTATTACCCTTCTCATTACTGTCATCATCATTATTATTACCTCCCATTAGGAGAGAAACAACTAATTTAAATGGAAATGACTTCCTATATAGATTTTCTTTACTGTGTGCTTTATTTCCTGTTCATTCTTAATTATCCATGTGAGGATTTTGCTGCAATGATCTATTTTAGTCTGTTTTTAATTCTGGGAAAATTTCTTCTACAAATTTCTGGGCCCTCTGCCTGCCTGCACCAATTATTCTGTATTTAGGAAATGCAAACTGATTTTAATAGTAAATTGAGGTAAAAACAAAGTATGGAGGCATCTACAGTGCAGAAACTTAGATGATGCATTTTAAAGTCATCATCACTTGCACTTTGAGTGACTCACATTTTTAAAAATATTTTCTTAGTATTTTTGATCAAGATAAGGCCATACTGAAAGGATATATATTGTATAGGTTTGCAGTGAACACTGATAAATTAAAAGTGACTTGAAGTTTAATTATAGAGCCATTTAATTGACCAGACCACTGCTTCCAAAATATGGTTCAGACATCTACTTTTATGCAATACCTAAAATTCATGAACAAACATTATCTCTGGAATATATATTTCCATTTTAGCATATGACAGAATCAAGTTGAGCAATATATTCTTGTGAAAATACAAAATATATCTGATAATTTCTCTAAATCTTTGTTGAAAATACTTGCAATATTGAACTGAATATGCTGTTTTTGCAAGATATTCACATTTAGGTTTTTACCTGAAACCAAAAACTCTGAACAAAATACACATTAACAAGTGAGGGAAGGTTGAGAGGGTCAATTCCATAAGTGTGTTTGTACCAGTGAAAGTTTCTGGGCAATGGAGATCACGTGCTAATCATCTTTCAGAAAAGTCTGAACATTACTGAGCTAAACCTTCACAGATTTTTTTGTTGTTGTTGCTTTGTGTTGTTGAGATTTAAAAAACGTTTTTATTTTAAGTGAGAGCAAGAGTTTTCTCCTTTCGAAATATGACAATATAGTTAGGTGTTTTATGTTATGACAGGATAAGCTTTTTTCTTCCTCTCTAGTTGTAGAGAGGACAACTAGAAAGGAGCATACAGCAGCACGAGGAATTCCAAGTTAGAATTCATAGGAAAGTGTACCAGGATAACTTGGAGATGGGAATAGTGACGTCACATGGTTACCAGATTGGCCACCCTGTCTTTTTTTTTTTCTGGTTACCCTTACTTTTTTTTTTTTTTTTAATAGATTTTTATTGGAGTATAATTGCTTCACAATACTGTGTTAGATTCTGTTGCACAGCAAAGCGAATCAGCCATATGCATACATATATCCCCATGTCCCCTCCCTCTTGAGCCTCTCTCCCACCCTCCCTATCCCACCTCTCTAGGTCATCGCAAAGCACCGAGCTGAGCTGATCTCCCTGTGCTATGCTGCTGCTTCCCACTAGCTAACTATTTTACATTCGGTAGTGTATATATGTTGATGCTACTCTCACTTTGCCCAGCTTCCCCCTCCCCGCCCCACATGTCCTAAAGTCCATTCTCTGTGTCTATGTCTTTATTCCTGCCCTGCCACTAGGTTCATCAGTACCATTTTTTTTTTTTTTTTTTTTTTTTTAGATTCCATATATATGTTCTAGCGTACGGTATTTGTTTTTCTCTTTCTGACTAACTTCACTCTGTATGGTAGACTCTAGGTCCATCCACCTCACTACAAATAGCTCAATTTCGTTAGTTTTTATGGTTAATATTCCATTGTATATATGTGCCACATCTTCTTTATCTATTAATCTGTCGATGGACATTTAGGTTGCTTCCATGTCCTGGCTATTGTAAATAGTGCTGCAGTGAACATTGTGGTACATGTCTCTTTTTGAATTATGGTTTTCTCAGGGTATATGCCCAGTAGTGGGATTGCTGGGTCATATGGTAGTTCTATTTTTAGTTTTTAAAGGAACCTCCATACTGTTCTCCATAGTGGTTGTATCAATTTACATTCCCACCAACAGTGCAGGAGGGTTCCTTTTTCACCACAACCTTTCCAACATTTATTGTTTCTAGATTTTTTGATAATGGCCATTCTGACTGGTGTGAGGTGATACTTCATTGTAGTTTTGATTTGCATTTCTTTAATAGTTAGTGATGTTGAGCATCTTTTCATGTGCCTCTTGGCCATCTGTATGTCTTCTTTGGTGACCCACCTCCTAGAGTAATGGAAATAAAACAAAAATAAACAAATGGGACCTAATTAAATTTAAAAGCTTTTGCACATCAAAGGAAACGGTAAATAAGATGAAAAGACAACCCTCAGAATGGGAGAAAATATTTGCAAATGAAACAACAGACAAAGGATTAATCTCCAAAATGTACAAACAGCTCATGGAGCTCAATATCAAAAAAACAAACAATTCAATTAACAAATGAGTGGAAGACCTAAATAGGGCACCCTGTCTTGAAACCATGCTTGCTGTGGAACAGTTAAGAGGCTAAATTCAGTTACAAAGTTGAATCAGTATTTGTAGAGATGGTGATGAACATCCATTGATAGCAATCATGAATTGTGTCCATATTTTAAAATTTAGATTTGTTTTATAAGATGATTATGTGTCCATGGAAAGTTGAAACATGTTGATATGCCCACCCATGATAGGAGTATTTTCATGCTTTCAACAACTAACTTGGACTGAAATGCAAAGTGTTCACTGGAATGTATATTGCTATTCCCAAATGCACTACAGAGAAGTGGTTAACAATTTTGATACTTCAATTACTCTATTAATCCTTGATCTATATGTTTCACATGTTTAAAACTCTACAAAGAGAAAGTGTTGAGTCTGAGAAGTTTCAGTATTCTGATTCATTAAAACATAATAAATGAATGAATGAATAAATAAATGTACTTAACTGAGTCAAGAAGAAAGAGTTAAAAAAAATCAAAAAAGAAAGCAGGTAGGGGGATGATAGAGAAGATGGCGGAAGAGTAAGACGCGGAGATCACATTCCTTCCCACAGATACAGTAGAAATACACCTACACGTGGAACTGCTCCTACAGAACACCCACTGAACGCTGGCAGAAAACGTCCGACCTCCAAAAAGGCAAGAAACTCCCCCCGTACTTGGGTAGGGCAAAAGAAAAAAGAAATAACAGAGACAAAAGAATAGGGACGGCACCTGCACCAGTGGGAGGGAGCCGTGAAGGAGGAAAGGTTTCCACGCACTAGGAGCCCCTTCGCGGGCGGAGACTGCGGGTGGCAGGGGGGGAAGCTTTGGAGCCACGGAGGAGAGCGCAGCCACAGAGGTGCGGAGGGCAAAGCGGAGAGGTTCCCGCACAGAGGCTCGGCGCCGAGCAGCACTCACCAGCCCGAGAGGCTTGTCTGCTCACCCGCCGGGGCGGGCGGGGCTGGGAGCTGAGGCTCGGGCTTCGGTCGGATCGCAGGGAGAGGACTGGGGCTGGCAGCGTGAACACAGCCTGAAGGGGTTGGCGCACCACAGCTAGCCGGGAGGGAGTCCGGGAAAAAGTCTGCAGCTGCCGAAGAGGCAAGAGACTTTTTCTTGCCTCTTTGTTTCGCGGCGGGCAAGGAGAGGGGATTCAGAGCGCCGCCTAAACGAACTCCAGAGAAGGGCACGAGCCGCGGCTATCAGCGCGGATCCCACAGCAACAGGGGCGCAGAGGGAAAATCGGAGAGACTCCCGCACAGAGGCTCGGCGCCAAGCGGCGCTCACCAGCCCGAGAGGCTTGTCTGCTCACCCGCCGGGGCGGGCGGGGCTGGGAGCTGAGGCTCGGGCTGCGGTCGGATCGCAGGGAGAGGACTGGGGCTGGCGGCGTGAACACAGCCTGAAGGGGTTGGCGCACCACAGCTAGCCGGGAGGGAGACCGGGAAAAGGTCTGCAGCTGCCGAAGAGGCAAGAGACTTTTTCTTGCCTCTTTGTTTCGCTGCGCGCAAGGAGAGGGGATTCAGAGCGCCGCCTAAACGAACTCCAGAGAAGGGCGCAAGCCACGGTGATCAGCGCGGACCCCAGAGACGGGCGTGAGACGCTGGGGCTGCTGCTGCCGCCTCCAAAAAGCCTGTGTGCGAGCACAGGTCACTCTCCACACCTCCCCTCCCGGGAGCCTGTGCAGCCCGCCACTGCCAGGGTCCCGGGATCCGGGGACAACATCCCCGGGAGAACGCACTGCGCGCCTCGAGCTGGTGCAACGTCACGCCGGCCTCGGCCGCCGCAGGCTCGCCCCGCCTCCTCCGTACCGCTCCCTCCCCGCGGCCTGGGAGAGCCAGAGCCCCCGAAGCAGCTGCTCCTTTAACCCCGTCCTGTCTGGGCGGGGAACAGACGCCCTCAGGCGACCTACACGCAGAGGCGGGTCCAAATCCAAAGCTGAACCCCAGGAGCTGTGCGAACAGGGAAGAGAAGGGGAAATCTCTCCCAGCAGCCTCAGAAGCAGCAGATTAAAGCTCCACAAACAACGTGATGTGCCTGCACCTGCTGAATACCTGAACAGACAACGAATCATCCCAAATTCAGGAGGTGGACTTTGGGAGCAGGAGATATTAATTTTTCCCCTTTTCCTTTTTTTTTGTGAGTGTATATGTATATGCTTCTGGGTGAGATTTTGTCTGTATAGCTTTGCTTTACAATAGCTTTATTTTACTTCACTATATTATAGCCTCTTTCTTTCTTTCTTTCTATTTTTTCTCCCTTTTACTCTGAGCCATGTGGACGAAAGGCTCTTGGTGCTCCAGCCGGGCATCAGGGCTGTGCCTCTGAGGTGGGAGAGCCAACTTCAGAACACTGGTCCACAAGAGACCTCCCAGCTCCACGTAATACCAAACGGCAAAAATCTCCCAGAGATCTCCATCTCAACATCAAGACCCAGCTTCACTCAACGACCAGCAAGCTACAGTGCTGGACATCCTATGCCAAACAACTAGCTAGACAGGAACACAACCCCATCCATTGGCAGAGAGGCTGCCTAAAATCATAATAAGGCCACAGACACCACAAAATACACCACCAGACGTGGACGTGCCCACCAGAAAGACAAGATCTAGCCTCATCCACCAGAACTCAGGCACTAGTTCCCTCCACCAGGAAGCCTACACAACCCACTGAACCAACCTTAGCCGCTGGGGACAGATACCAAAAACAACGGGAACTACGAACCTGCAGCCTGTGAAAAGGAGACCCCAAACACAGTAAGATAGGCAAAATGAGACGACAGAAAAACACACAGCAGATGAAGGAGCAGGGTCAAAACACACTGGACTTAACAAATGAAGAGGAAATAGGTAGTCTACCTGAAAAAGAATTCAGAATAATGATAGTAAGGATGATCCAAAATCTTGGAAATAGAATAGACAAAATGCAAGAAACATTTAACAAGGATGTAGAAGAACTAAAGAGGAACCAAGCAATGATGAAAAACACAATAAATGAAATTAAAAATACTCTAGATGGGATCAATAGTAGAATAACTGAGGCAGAAGAAAGGATAAGTGACCTGGAAGATAAAATGGTGGAAATAACTACTACAGAGCAGGATAAAGAAAAAAGAATGAAAAGAACTGAGGACAGTCTCAGGGACCTCTGGGACAACATTAAACGTGCCAACATTCGAATTATAGGGGTACCAGAAGAAGAAGAGAAAAAGAAAGGGACTGAGAAAATTTTTGAAGAGATTATAGTTGAAAACTTCCCTAATATGGGAAAGGAAATAGTTAATCAAGTCCTGGAAGCACAGAGAGTCCCATACAGGATAAACCCAAGGAGGAACACGCCAAGACACATATTAATCAAACTGTCAAAAATTAAATATAAGGAAAACATATTAAAGGCAGCAAGGGAAAAAAAACAAATAACACACAAGGGAATCCCCATAAGGTTAACATCTGATCTCTCAGCAGAAACTCTGCAAGCCAGAAGGGAGTGGCAGGATATACTTAAAGTCACGAAGGAGAAAAACCTACAACCAAGATTACTCTACCCAGCAAGGATCTCATTCAGATTCGATGGAGAAATTAAAACCTTTACAGACAAGCAAAAGCTGAGAGAGTTCAGCACCACCAAACCAGCTTTACAACAAATGCTAAAGGAAATTCTCTAGGCAAGAAACACAAGAGAAGGAAAACACCTACAATAACAAACCCAATACATTTAAGAAAATGGGAATAGGAACATACATATCGATAATTACCTTGAATGTAAATGGATTAAATGCTCCCACCAAAAGACACAGGCTGGCTGAATGGATACAAAAACAAGACCCATACATATGCTGTCTACAAGAGACCCACTTCAGACCTAGGGACACATACAGACTGAAAGTGAGGGGATGGAAAAAGATATTCCATGCAAATGGAAATCAAAAGAAAGCTGGAGTAGCAATTCTCATATCAGACAAAATAGACTTTAAAATAAAGACTATTACAAGAGACAAAGAAGGACACTATATAATGATCAAGGGATCGATCCAAGAGGAAGGTATAACAATTGTAAATATTTATGCACCCAACATAGGAGCACCTCAATACATAAGGCAAATACTAACAGCCATGAAAGGGGAAATTGACAGCAACACAATCATAGTAGGGGACTTTAACACCCCACTTTCACCAATGGACAGATCATCCAAAATGAAAATAAATAAGGAAACACAAGCTTTAAATGATACATTAAACAATATGGACTTAATTGATATTTATAGGACATTCCACCCAAAAACAACAGAATACACATTTTTCTCAAGTGCTCATGGAACATTCTCCAGGATAGATCATATCTTGGGTCACAAATCAAGCCTTGGTAAATTTAAGAAAATTGAAATCGTATCAAGTATCTTTTCCGACCACAACGCTATGAGACTAGATATCAATTACAGGAAAAGATCTGTAAAAAATACAAACACATGGAGGCTACACAATACATTACTTAATAACGAAGTGATTACTGAAGAAATCAAAGGGGAAATCAAAAAATACCTAGAAACAAATGACAATGGAGACACGACGACCCAAAACCTATGGGACACAGCAAAAGCAGTGCTAAGAGGGAAGTTTATAGCAATACAAGCCTACCTCAAGAAACAGGCAACATCTCGAATAAACAACCTAACCTTGCACCTAAAGCAATTAGAGAAAGAAGAACAAAAAAACCCCAAAGCCAGCAGAAGGAAAGAAATTATAAAGATCAGGTCAGAAATAAATGAAAAAGAAATGAAGGAAACAATAGCAAAAATCAATGAAACTAAAAGTTGGTTCTTTGAGAAGATAAACAAAATTGATAAACCATTAGCCAGACTCATCAAGAGAAAAAGGGAGAAGACTCAGATCAATAGAATTAGAAATGAAAAAGGAGAAGTAACCACTGACACTGCAGAAATACAAAAGATCATGAGAGATTACTACAAGCAACTCTATGCCAATAAAATGGACAACCTGGAAGAAATGGACAGATTCTTAGAAATGCACAAACTGCCGAGACTGAACCAGGAAGAAATAGAAAATATGAACAGACCAATCACAAGCACTGAAATTGAAACTGTGATTAAAAACCTCCCAACAAACAAAAGCCCAGGACCAGATGGCTTCACAGGCGAATTCTATCAAACATTTAGAGAAGAGCTAACACCTATCCTTCTCAAACTCTTCCAAAATATTGCAGAGGGAGGAACACTCCCAAACTCATTCTACGAGGCCACCATCACCCTGATACCAAAACCAGACAAAGATGTCACAAAGAAAGAAAACTACAGGCCAATATCACTGATGAACATAGATGCAAAAATCCTCAACAAAATACTAGCAAACAGAATCCAACAGCACATTAAAAGGATCATACACCATGATCAAGTGGGGTTTATCCCAGGAATGCAAGGATTCTTCAATATACGCAAATCAATCAATGTGATACACCATATTAACAAATTGAAGGAGAAAAACCATATGATCATCTCAATAGATGCAGAGAAAGCTTTTGACAAAATTCAACACCCATTTATGATAAAAGCCCTGCAGAAAGTAGGCATAGAGGGAACTTTCCTCAACATAATAAAGGCCATATATGACAAACCCACAGCCAACATTGTCCTCAATGGTGAAAAACTGAAACCATTTCCACTAAGATCAGGAACAAGACAAGGTTGCCCACTCTCACCACTATTATTCAACATAGTTTTGGAAGTGTTAGCCACAGCAATCAGAGAAGACAAAGAAATAAAAGGAATCCAAATCGGAAAAGAAGAAGTAAAGCTGTCACTATTTGCAGATGACATGATACTGTACATAGAGAATCCTAAAGATGCTACCAGAAAACTCCTAGAGCTAATCAATGAATTTGGTAAAGTAGCAGGATACAAAATTAATGCACAGAAATCGCTTGCATTTCTATACACTAATGACGAAAAATCTGAAAGTGAAATTAAGAAAACACTCCCATTTACCATTGCAACAAAAAGAATAAAATATCTAGGAATAAACCTACCTAAGGAGACAAAAGACCTGTATGCAGAAAATTATAAGACACTGATGAAAGAAATTAAAGATGATACAAATAGATGGAGAGATATACCATGTTCCTGGATTGGAAGAATCAACATTGTGAAAATGTCTCTACTACCCAAAGCAATCTACAGATTCAATGCAATCCCTATCAAACTACCACTGGCATTTTTCACAGAACTAGAACAAAAAATTTCACAATTTGTATGGAAACACAAAAGACCCCGAATAGCCAAAGCAATCTTGAGAACGAAAAATGGAGCTGGGGGAATCAGGCTCCCTGACTTCAGACTATATTACAAAGCTTCAGTAATCAAGACAGTTTGGTATTGGCACAAAAACAGAAATATAGATCAATGGAACAGGATAGAAAGCCCAGAGATAAACCCACACACATATGGTCAACTTATCTTTGATAAAGGAGGCAAGCATATACAGTGGAGAAAAGACAGCCTCTTCAATAAGTGGTGCTGGGAAAATTGGACAGGAACATGTAAAAGTATGAAATTAGAACACTCCCTGACACCATGCACAAAAATAAACTCAAAATGGATTAAAGACCTAAGTGTAAGGGCAGACACTATCAAACTCTTAGAGGAAAACATAGGCAGAACACTCTATGACATACATCACAGCAAGATTCTTTTTGACCCAGCTCCCAGAGAAATGGAAATAAGAACACAAATAAACAAATGGGACCTAATGAAACTGAAAAGCTTTTGCACAGCAAAGGAAACCATAAACAAGACCAAAAGACAACCCTCAGAATGGGAGAAAATATTTGCAAATGAAGCAACTGACAAAGGATTAATCTCCAAGATTTACAAGCAGCTCATGCAGCTCAATAACAAAAAAACGAACAACCCAATCCAAAAATGGGCAGAAGATCTAAATAGACATTTCTCCAAAGAAGATATACAGATGGCCTACAGACACATGAAAGAATGCTCAACATCATTAATCATTAGAGAAATGCAAATCAAAACTACAATGAGATATCATCTTACACCGGTCAGAATGGCCATCATCAAAAAATCTAGAAACAATAAATGCTGGAGAGGGTGTGGAGGAAAGGGAACCCTCTTGCACTGTTGGTGGGAATGTAAATTGATACAGCCACTATGGAGAACAGTATGGAGGTTCCTTAAAAAACTACAAATAGAACTACCATACGACCCAGCAATCCCACTACTGGGCATATACCCTGAGAAAACCATAGGTCAAAAAGAGTCATGTACCAAAATGTTCATTGCAGCTCTATTTACAATAGCCAGGACATGGAAGCAACCTAAGTGTCCATCATCGGATGAATGGATAAAGAAGATGTGGCACATATATACAATGGAATATTACTCAGCCATAAAAAGAAATGAAATGGAGGTATTTGTAATGAGGTGGATGGAGTTAGAGTCTGTCATACAGAGTGAAGTAAGTCAGAAAGAGAAAAACAAATACAGTATGCTAACACATATATATGGAATCTAAGGGGAAAAAAAAAAAAAAAAGGCCATGAAGAACCTAGTGGCAAGACGGGAATAAAGACACAGACCTACTAGAGAATGGACTTGAGGATATGGGGAGGGGGTGGGGTGAGATGTGACAGGGTAAGAGAGTGTCATGGACATATATACACTACCAAATGTAAAATAGATAGCTAGTGGGAAGCAGCCGCATAGCACAGGGAGATCAGCTCGGTGCTTTGTGACCACCTAGAGGGGTGGGATGGGGAGGGTGGGAGGGAGGGAGATGGAAGAGGGAAGAGAAATGGGAACATATTGTATATGTATAACAGATGCACTTTGTTATAAAGCAGATGCTAACACACTATTGTAAGGCAATTATACTTCAATAAAGATGTTTGAAAAAAAAAAAAAGAAAGCAGGTAACCAAGCACAAAAACATCTTAGATTAGTGTCCAAATTACTTGGGGTGGGGGAGCTTCCATAATTTGAAAAGAAAACATTATTTCTCAACATTTATATTAATCACACCTTTACTGTGTCTAAACAGGGTACTTAAAGGCCTACTTTCCTTAAAAAACTGCTTTTATTATTACTGACTCAACTTACCATGTCGGCAATTCTGTGAGTAAAGGTCAATTAGCATGGCTGAAAAGCACTTTATGAGCAAAATAAAATAGAATAATATTCAGTTTCTATGATTTTCTCAAGATATTGTTCTTCATTTAGCTTTACTGTGATATAATTTACATATAACATGATGTAAGTTTAAGGTGTACAACATAATGATTTGATATGTATATGTATATATTGCAAAATGATTACCAAAATAAGGTTAGTTAACACATTCATCAACTCACATAGTTACAATTTTTGTGTGTGTGGTGAGAACTTTAAAAATCTACTTTCTTAGCAACTTCCAAATAACAATATAATATTGTTAACTATAGCCACCATGCTATACATTACATACCAGAACTTACTCATTTTATAACTGTAGTTATAGTAGTCTGTACCCTTTGACCACCTTCACTCATTTCCATACCCCCAATCCCTCACCCCTGACCACCACCAATCTCTTCTCTGTTCCTCTTTGTTTAGTTTATTTAGAGTCCACATATAAGTGAGATTATACAGTGTTTGTCTGTATCTGTCTGACTTATTTCACTTAGCATAATGTCCTCATGCTTTACCCATGTTGTTAAAATAGCAGGATTTCCTTTTTTAAACCAAGAGATTTTTCTGAACATTTGTGTGTATGTGTGTGCTACCACAATTAAAATAGAAACAACAATAAAAATTGAAATGTAGTATAAAATAAAATATAGTGAACTACATAAAATAATGAATGAAAATAAGCCAGAAATATTGAGAAAAGGAAGCCAAGTATAAAATAGTGCATACAGTGAAATTACACGTATATACACGCTTAAACACGTGCAAAAGCACTCTCTAGTATTCGAAGTAAGGATAGTGCTACCCTCTGGGGAGAAGAGGGGAGGCTGAGATGTGGCATGTGCAGACTTCTGGAATGATTTAAGTGTCAATTTCATTTTTTTTCTCTTTTTAATCTGAGTGGGGCTCCACATGTCTTCCTTTTATAGCTCATTACACCTTCACACATGCTCTGCACGCTTTTCTGTCTGTATGCTACACTTCAGTTAACAATTTATATTAAAAGCTAGTTACCATGCTTAAGGCTCCCCAATGGATTTGCGTCAGTTTTTATTCCTTCTATAAATCTTTCTCTCCTTCAATCCCAAAGAAGTCCAACCCATACAGATCTTCTTTTTTTAACCCTCAACAAATGTAGATTGTTCCTACATCAGAATAGTTCCTGTAATTTTCTTTCCCAGATGTTTACAAGTGTGAAATTTTATCATTCTGGCCTCCAATTTTACTATCTGGTAGAGGCCATCCCTGACTAAGCTGTAAAGGTTTTACATGATTTCCAGAAAACAAACGAACAAACATACAAACTAACCCTGTTTCCTCTTTTGTGATCTATAAAGGTCAATGTAATATATCTCTCTTTACTTCTTTACCTTAGCTTAAGCACATGCTGTTTAGATCCTATGCTCCTGCTGCCTTCAGTGGCCTTCTTGCTGGGGCTTTACCATGACAAGCTTGACCTGGCCTAAAGTCCTTTGCTCTTAGGATTCTCTCTGCATCAAACATTCTTGACCATTTTTTTCCCACATTCCAGGGGTAGCTCCTTTTTTTTGAAGTATTCTTTTCTACCCATTTGTTTCCTTCATATCAATTTTCACTATAAGGAGATATTTTTGTTTGGTTTTGTTTTAATGTGCTTCTGGTCTCACTTCTATTCTTAGAATGTAAATTTCATGATGGCTGAGCCCTCTACTAGGTTTACATAAATATGCACTAGGGCAGAGCCCAGCAGAGAATAAATATCTAATATATATTTATGGAAAGCAACATTAAACATGTTAATGGTTATGTGGTTCCATGGACATGATCTAAACTCATAGCAGTGTCAGGACCAAAGAAACTCTGTCCACAACCAAATTTAAATATACTCCAAGTTTATTGCATGCATTTCTCAAAGACTGTGAAGTATACATATTGACCTAAGCAATACTCTTCTAAAAATGTTTTATTCTCTTCCATGTTCCTTTTGACACAGGTGCTTTCAACTTTTTCCAACTCAAATCCCAGCTTGACCCATCCCATTCCTTTCTCTCTTCATTCCTATTTGTCCAAATTTTACATTCCCCGAAGCAAAACACAAATAAAAACAACAAATGCAAACAAACAATGTCACTAATAAAACTCAAAAACAATTAGTTTGTGCAGGCAGTGTTTCCCTTGTAAATTGGAGAAATGAGAAGAAACTGAGCAGGGCAAACAGTTTTCTCTTTCATGAGAGGGAAGAAGAAGTGCCTGGGATTACTAATATATTAAGTGGTGGTCACACATGATACTATATAGACAAAGAATTTCAACACTAATATTAAAGGAATCCCCAAATGAATTTCAACACTTTGAGACAGTATTAGGGAGAATGAGAAATGGCTTGACAAACCATGTGTTCAGTTATTTCTAAGTATGTCTGAGTTTTAAGATAAAGTTATGTGCACCTTTTGCTGTTGTATACATTATGAATATTTTAATGTTTTTAAAATAAGATGTGAATTTAATCTTCGAAGGCCAGGAACCTTATCTTATACATCTTTGTATGACCCACTGTGCTGAGCAAACTATCCAGTGCTCATTGTTAAGACCATGAAGGATGATGAATTACAAGAGGTCAGGGTTATTTATGAAATAGAAGAAAACCTCATGTGCTGAGAGGATGGTCAGGGATATCACCTTTTTTAGATATTGATTTGTTTAGCTTTAGGTGATTGAGCTGTAGCTATTCTATTATTATTGATTATGCATATCCAACTACCAAATACATGGGGTTTTCCAAAGAAAGGGGTCTGGGGATAATGATTCCAGGTGCAATATACTAAGATAGTATTGCATAATGCAGATACAAGGCTAAGGAAATGTTATTGAACAAACTGCATGAAAAAAAATTTTGTTATTGAAATTTTGGCACATTTTACTATTTATTGCTCTGGGACTTTTCCACAAAGAAGTCTAAATATCCATTGATTTTAAAAAAGATATCTTATTTTAATCTGAATGAAAATGTGAAAATACTCTTTATTTATGGCCAAAGAGATACAGTTGGAAACTGAGGTTGTCCACATAAGGAAGGAATTTACTCCAAAACATATGATTCTTTCATTTACTGATTAATTGTTCTATTCAAGAATATTTAAGAAATATTTAATGATTATCTACTAGTTGTTGTAGCAGTTGAAAATTGAGTTTAAAAAAAAGCCCCTTTTTCCACAAAACTTAGATTTTGGAGAAAGAGATAGCAGTTGTTTCAATAAACATATAAAATTTATAATGTCAAAGACGTTATATACATTGAGTCCTAGGAAGAAAAATAAAACAGAATGGGTCAAATGTGAAAGAGGAGTATGAATTTTAGTTACTAGGAATCAAGGAACATCTCTCTTAACATATAAAAGTTGACTGTGTGTGTACTTGGATATTTATATCTCAAAAGTGCCCTTTTCGCACCAAAGGGAGCTGTTTCAGAATTGGAAAATAGAAAGGAATGTTGCTACAAGAAGTAAAGTATTATAATTTTGTGCACTTTCAGTTTTACCAATTCATCTGACCTAACATCACAGATGAAGACTCCGGATGAGCTGAAGTATATTCAAAGGCATTCCAAATATGAGCTGTGCACACTGGGAATCAGGAGGTGGCACATTCAAGAGTAGAGGAGAGGAGGGCTTCTCCTGATCTTCACAAGAGAGGCCTGTGTAGCTGTTTGACTAGCAGAGAGTTCTGCTGACACAGGGGACCTACAAGTATCACATCTAAACGAGCAAAGTGGTGGGCAGATAGCTGGGCGGGAGTATTCTACTCAATGCTACGGAGAGTTGTAAATACAAGGGAAATGAATCTGACTCTGTTGCTATATATTTCTGACAGTAACTTAGATTCTTTCTTTAAATATGCATCTAACAACAAGAATGTTTATTTTTTAAAAAAATTGCAATAGTGTATGCCATAGTTCAAAGCATAGGCATGATGGCGTTCACCAGATCTCTTCCTGACCAACCTTCTAAGAGGCCCAAATAACACTTAAAATAGTGATACAGTCAACACTTGAATTCATCAGGGTTCTCCAGCCAGTAGGATGTATACATACAGGGAAAGAGATTAATTATAAGAAATTCAATTACATAATTATGGAGGCTGGTAAGTCCCAAATTTTCAATGTGAACTGGCAGGATGGAAACCCTGGAGAGCTAATCGTGAAGACGAAGAAGTGTGAGTCAGTCTACTGAAGAACTCTTATCTGCTCTGGAAGGCAGACCTTTTTGTTCCACTCAGGCCTTCAGTTTATTGGATGAGGCCCATCCACATTATGGAGGGCAATCTGCTTTACACAAAATGTACTAATTTAAGTGTTAATCTCATCCCCAAACACCCTCCAAGTTGACTCATAAAATTAATCATCACAATGCTCAAGATATATTCCTGGATTGATGTACTGTAAATATAAAAATGCTGCATATTTGATATGATCATGCTGTAATGCATGGAAATATTGAAAAGTACACACTATTTTATTCTACTGCTTTTAAATTATTTCTACTAGTCACTTTTAAATTCACACATGTGAATTTATTTGCAGTTGAAAATATTTAAAAATTGAATAAATAATAATTTAGGAATACAATATTTAATGTTATAAAAACAGATTCTTTTCTTTCATAGGTAACATCAGTGGCATAGCTTTCCAATACTGATTGTTTAAATATAAAACTCAGAAGACTTTATGATTCCTTCATAAAGAAAGATATAATTAGTTTATTTTAGAAACTCTTTAAATGATTATTTTTAAACCAAAATACTTTTTCATTTAAAAACAACTGTTAAGCAAAATATTTAAAAATCATATAAATTCAAAAGATTAGGAGACGTTAGTCATCTTTAATAGTTTTCAAACCAGGATTTTTATAACATTACCTATAAAACATTTCCAAATAAATATGTCTTTTTTTTTAAAACCTCACAGATTTAATATTTGATTATGTTAAAATTTCAATTAGGAGAAGCTATTCATGGAAACACTAACATTATTGAAGTATAATAAACATGAAGGGCATTTTGAGAATTTTCCTCTGTTTATATATTCACAGGTAATCTGAAGTAAGGTTTTCATTTTCTCAAAACAGGCATACCAATTTGTTTGAGCTAGAATAAATGTTATACTTATCCACATAATACTGAGTGTGTCCTGTAACATTATATAATCTTCATTTTAAAGTATTATTTTTGAATTAATGTTAAAATACACAAGCCATTTGATTTATGTAAATATTTCGCACCATAAAATGTATAGGAATTGTGATGTAATACATTTGATAACACACACACACACACACACACACACAAACACATTGTAGAACTTGAAATTGTAGTATACAGTACAGCACAGAAGAGAGAAAATTTAGATCAGAACCCCAAGGAAACTAAATTGGTGGTGCTCATAAAAGTTTACAAGAATCTAAAGAAAGTGGCTGCTCATGAAGTAAAAAAAGTCACAGCATGAGCTATAAATTTGGAAAGATAGGTTTCTGAGGAAAGTAACAGATGCTGTTTCTTTCAAATCATTTTAAAATGGGATACACAGTTTTTAAAAGAAAAAAGTGTGTTAAAACTTGTAGCACTACTAAAACAAAGAATATAATAAACTTCAAATGTCTGCCACTGCTGTCAATCTATTTCCCAAAGGCACAGAACTGTTTCTTTCAATTTTTCTTACAATATTTTCTTATGATTTGACCAATTGTTAAGATTTCCAGAAAAGGATACTCCAGTATTTCATATGAGAAATTGATAGCTCTTGCTGTCAAGTATCTAGTAGAGCTGAGGAAAATTATGCCTCACACATCATCTTTTCTCAGATGAGATCAAAGTCCGTTAAAGACATCACAAGCTCTGTTCAAGGTAGAGAAAGCCAAGGGCAGAGTAAACAGCAAAGCCAGAAATAAAATCTGTATATTTTCACTACCAGTACCATATTCTAACCACAAGCATACACAAGTATACCTTTCTATTCCAAACTGAAGTTGGTGCTTCATGTTCTTCCCTCCCTCCCTCTTTCTATTTTCCTCTTTCAAAATCTCATTTTAGCTTTTTGTCAGTTTAACAATCAAAGCCACCTTCAGCTTCCTTCCCACCATTATCACATTAATTAAAAAATTCCTTTAACTTGAGTTTTTCTTCTTAATCATTATATTCTTTATGAATTAATAATAATAAAACCTCACAAATGTACTTTTATGTATACTCTCCAAACATAGGTTTGTGATTCATGTTATAAATACCATAGCATATTGAGAAGGCATATTCAAATACTGTATAATATGGGTTCTGTCATATGTAAAGTCAGGAATGCTTCATTGTTGACAACCTGATCTCTAACTTAATTGTAACAGTCTTAAATGCCACATTCTATCATCTTGCCATCTTTCAGTCTTTCCCTCTACTTTCTTCACAATCTAGAGTAATGTTGAAATGATTTTTTTTTTTTTTTAATTTATTTAATTAATTTATTTATTTATTTATGGCTGTGTTGGGTCTTCGTTTCTGTGCGAGGGCTTTCTCTAACTGCGGCAAGCGGGGACCACTCTTCATCGCGCTACGCGGGCCTCTCCCTATCGCGGCCTCTCTTGTTGCGGAGCACAGGCTCCAGACGCGCAGGCTCAGTAATTGTGGCTCACGGGCCCAGTTGCTCCGCGGCACGTGGGGTCCTCCCAGACCAGGGCTCGAACCCGTGTCCCATGCATTGGCAGGCAGATTCTCAACCACTGCGCCACCAGGGAAGCCCTTGAAATGATTTTTATGGCTGAATTATATTCCATTATATGTATATGCCACACTTTGTCTATCCATTTGCTCATAGTGGATGTTTGGGTTGTTTCTACCTTTTAGATACTATGAATAATGCTGTTATAGAAATCCACAAACAAGTTTCTGTGTAGACATACATTTTTATTTCTTTTAGGTGTATACCTAGGAGTATAATTGCTGAGTATTCTGTTTAACTTTTTATGGGACTACCAAACTTTTCCCACTATTTTACATTCTTACCTGCAATGTATAGGAGTTCCTATTTCTCCAAATCACCAGGAACACTTGTTAATTTTTACTTTCTGGATTAAAGTTATACTAGTTGTGTGAAGAGGTATCTCATTGTGATTTTGATTTCTACTTCCTTAATGACCAATGATTGTGAACATATTTTCATGTGCTTGTTGCATTTGTATATCTTTGGAGAAATGTCTGTTCAATTCATTTATCCACTTTTAATTGGGTTGTTTGTCTTTTTGTTAAGAAAGAAGAGATCTTAATAGATTCTGGATAATAAACTCTTATAAGATATATGATTTGGAAATAGTTTCTCCATTTTTGAAGGTTTTCTTTCCACATTCTTGATAATGCCCTTTGATGCATGAAAGTCTTTAGATTTTTTTGAAGTCCAATCTCTTTTGTCTTATGCACTTTTGCTTGTGGTGTTAAGTCTAAGAATCCATTGCCAAATCTAAGATCATGAAAATGTACCCCTATGTTTTGTTCTAATAGTTTTAGTTTTTATATCCAGGTTGTTGACCCATTTTTGTATACGGAGTGAAGTATGGGTCCAAAATCATTCTTTTTGCTTGTGAAAAAACCGATTTTTCAGCACCATTTTTGGAGAAGACTATTTTTCCCCATGCATAATCTAGGCACTCTTGTTGAGAATCAATTGACTAAAGATGTTTGGGTTGATTTCTGGGCTCTCAAATTTATTCCATAGCTCTATATGTCTGTTCATATGCCAATACCACACTATTCTGATTTCTGCAGTTTTGTAGTAAATTTTGAAATAAAGAAGTGTGAGTCCTCCTACTTTGACTTTCTCTTTCAAGATTGCTTTGGATATTTGGGGCCCTTTACATTTCTGTATGAATCTACTTTTCCGTTTCCACAAAAAAAAAAAAAAAATGGGAATTTTGATAGGGATTGCATTGAAGCTCTAGATTGCTTTGGGGAATAGTGACATCTTAATAGCATTACATCTTCCGTTCCACGAATGTGGATTATCTTTCCACTTATTTAGGTTTTCTTTAATTTCTTTCAGCAATGTTTGTAGCTTTCAATGTACAAGTCTTTCCCTTCCTTGCTTAAATTTTCTCATAGGTATTTTATTCTTTTGAATGTTATTGTAAATGACATTGCTTTCCTTTTGGATTGTTTATTGCTGTTGTATAGAAGCACAACTGACTTTTTTAATGCATTTATTTTGAACCCAGCAACTTTGCTGAGTTTGTTTATTAGCTCTAGTAGCTTTTGTGTATCCTATGGGTTTTCTGTATATAGAATCATGTCATCTACATTCTGCTTAATTAGAAAAAGTTTTTTCTTCTTCATTTCCAATTTAGATGACTTTTACTTACTTTTCTTGCCTAATTGCTCTGGGTATTGTTTTTATTGCAATGTTGAATAACAGTGGGTAAAATGAGTATTATTGCTTTGTTCCTAAGCTTAGGGGGAAAAGTTTCAAATTTTCACTATTGAGTATAAAAAACTGGGTTTCCATAAATGTTCTTTATTATACTACAGAAGTTCCCATCTATTCCTAGTTTGCTGAGTGTTTTATTCAGGAAAGTGTGCTGAATTTTGTCAAATGCTTTTTCTGGAACAACTGGGATAATCATGTGTTTTATTTTTTCCTTGGTTACAGTAATATATAGTATCTCATTAATTGAATTTCTATTTTGAACCACTATTTTATTCTTTTGATAAATCCCACTTTTGGGCATGGGTGTAATCCTTTAAATGTGCTGTTTAATTCAGTTTGCTCTTATGTTTGCTGACAAAATTCATAAGGGATATTGACATGTTGTTTTCTTTTCTTGTGATGTTTATGTCTGGCTTTGGTATCAGGGTAATTCTGCCTCATAGGGTGTGTTAGGACATGTTTCCTCCTCTTAAGTTTTTTTTTGTAAGAGTTTGACTAGAATTGGTGTTAATTCTTCTTTAAATGTTTGGGAGAATTCACTATTGAAGCCATTTAGTCCTGGACTTTTCTTTGTTGAGAAGTTTAATTACTTACCCAATATCTTTACTTGTTACAAGTATGTTGAGAAGTTCTATTTCCTCCTGAGTCAGGGTGGGTAACTTGGTAACTTGTATGTTTCTAGAATGTGTCCATTTCATTTCAGTTATCTAAATATGTTGGCACACAACCTGTTCACAGTAGTCTCTCATAATTCTTCTAGTGTCTGTAAAGTCAGTAATAATGCCTTTGCTTTCTTTTCTGATTTGAGTTCTTTGTATATTTTTCTTGCTTTCTCTTTCTGATAGTTTATTATTAGTGTAGATAAACGCAATAAAATTCTGCATATAAATTTTATATCCTGCAAATTTACTGAATTAATTTATTGTTCTACTAGGTTTTTGGTGGAGTCTTTAAGGTTTTCTATAAATAGTACCAGATCATCTTCAAATAGTGATAGTTTAACTTCTTCCCTTTCAATTTGGATACCTTTTATTTCTTTCTCTTATCTTATTGCTGTAGCTAGGACTTCCAATACTGTGTTAAATAGAAGTGTCAAGAGCGGGGGTCCTTGTCTTCTTCCTGATCTTAGAGGAAAAGGTTTCAGCTCTTCACTGTTAAGTATGATGTTAGCTGTGAATTTGTCATAAATGGGCTTTATTATATTGAGATATGTTCCCTCTATACTAACTTTATTGAGAGTTTTTCAAGAATAAATGTTGAATTCTGTCAAATGTTTTTCCTTCATGTATTGAGATGATCATGTGATTTTATTCTTCCTTTTGTTAATGATATGTATCACATTGATTGATTTATGGATATTAAACTATCCTTGCATCCCTGGAATAAATCCCATTTGACCATGGTGTATGATCTTTTGTATATATTGTTGAATTCACTTTGCTAATATTTTGTTGAGGTCTTTCATCTATATTCATCAGAGATATTGATCTGTAATTTTCTTTTTTTGTATTATCTTTGTCTGATTTTGGTATGAGGATGATGGTGTCTTCATAGAATGAATCTGGGAGTGTTCCTTCCTCTTCAATTTTTTGGAATAGTTTGAGAAGGATAGGTATCAACTCTTTGTATGTTTGGTAGAATTCCCCTGTAAAGCCATCTGGTCATGAACTTTTGTTTGTTGGGAGTTTTTTGATTACTGATTCAATTTCATTACCAGTAATTAATCTGTTCAGATTTTCTTTTTCATCCTAATTCTGTCTTGGAAGATTGTATGTTCCTAGGAATTCATCCATTTCTTTTTTTTTTTTTTTTAATATTTTATTTATTTATTTATTTATTTTTATATTTATTTTTGGCTGTGTTGGGTCTTCGTTTCTGTGCGAGGGCTTCCTCTAGTTGCGGCAAGCGGGGGCCACTCTTCATCGCAGTGCGCGGGCCTCTTCACTATCGCAGCCTCTCTTGTTGTGGAGCACAGGCTCCAGACGCGCAGGCTCAGTAATTGTGGCTCACGGGCCCAGTCGCTCCGCGGCATGTGGGATCTTCCCAGACCAGGGCTCGAATCCGTGTCCCCTGCACTAGCAGGCAGACTCTCAACCACTGCGCCACCAGGGAAGCCCCATCCATTTCTTCTAGGTTGTCCAATTTGTTAGCATGTGATTGTTTGTAATATTCTCTTATGACTCTTTATATGGTATTTCTGTGATATTGGTTGTAATTCCTATTTTATTTCTAATTTTATTTATTTGGACACTCTTTCTTTCTTGAGGAGTCTGACAAGGGTTTATCAAGTTTGTTTATCTTTTAAAACTGGCTCTTAGTTTTATTAATATTTTCTATTTTTTTGGAGGGGGGTCTCTATTTTATATATTTCTGCTCTGATGTTTATTATTTCCTTCCTTCTACTAATTCTGGGCTTTGTTTATTTTTCTTTTTCTATTGTCTTTATATGTAAACTTAGGTTGTTTATTTAAGATTTTTCTTTTTCCTTTTTTTTTTTTTGAAGTAAGCCTGTATTGCTATAAACTTTCCTATTAGAACTTCTTTTGCTGAATCCCATAGATTTTTGAAAGTTTTATTTATATTTGCATTTGTATCATGGTATTTTTAAAAATTTCCTCTGATATCTTTGTTGATCCATTGGGTTTTTTTTTTGTTCTTTTAAAAAAAATTTTTAGTAACATGTTGTTTAATCTCCATGTGTTTGTGGTTTTTCCAGTTTTCTTCCTGTAATTGATTTCTACTTTCGTACTTTTGTGATTGGAAAATATGTTTCATATTACTTTAATTTTCCTAAATTTATTGAGCCCTGTTTTGTGGCCTAGCATACACTCTATTTTGGAGAAATGTTCACGTGCACGTAAGAAGAATCTGTATTCTGATGTTTTTGAATACAATGTTCTATAGATATGTATTAAGCCTGTCTGGTCTAATATGTCATTTAAGGCCCCTGTTTCTTATAATGGTTCTTTTTTTAAAATTAATTAATTAATTTTTTTTTTTTGGCTGTGTTGGGTCTTCGTTTCTGTGCGAGGGCTTTCTCTAGTTGCGGCAAGCGGGGGCCACTCTTCATCGCGGTGCACGGGCCTCTCACTATCGCGGCCTCTCTTGTTGTGGAGCACAGGCTCCAGATGCACAGGCTCAGTAGTTGTGGCCCATGGGCCTAGTTGCTCCGCGGCATGTGGGATCTTCCCAGACCAGGGCTCGAACCTGTGTCCCCTGCATTGGCAGGCAGATTCTCAACCACTGCACCACCAGGGAAGCCCAAGACCCCTGTTTCTTTACTGACTTTCTGTCAGGATGACCTACTCATTAATGCAGTGGGGTATTAAAGTCCCTTACTCTCATTGTGTTATTGTCAATTTCTTCCTTTATGTCTGTTCATATTTGCTTTATATATTTATGTGCTTCTATGTTAGGTACATTTTTGTTTACAAATGATATCATCTTTTTTGACTGACCCTTTTATCATTATGTAATGTCCTTATTTGTCATGTGTTATAGACTATTTTAAGTCTATTTTATCTAAAATGAGTATTGATATCCCAGCTTTTTTTCTTTCCATTTGCATGGAATATCTTTTTTCATTCTTCACTTTTATTCTCTGTGTGTCTTTATCTCTAAAGTGATTCTCTTGTGGCTATATATAGATGGGTCTTTGTTTTTCTTCATTCAGCTACCATATATTTTTTGATTGAAGCATTTAGTCCATTTATATTTAAAGTGATTATTGACAGGTATGTACTTATTTCTTCTTTGTTATTTGTTTTCTGGTTCTTTTTTGCAGTTCTTTTCTGTAGTTTTCTCCTCTGTTAGTCTAATCTCTTGTAGTTTGATGACTTTTTTTAGTGTTATGTTTGAACTCCTTCCTTTTTCTTTCATTTTGGGTATCTGTTGTAAGTTTTTGGTTTGTGGTCACCATGAGGTAGATGTGTGTATGTGTGTGTATTTGTATCACTTTACTAGTGATATTTTCCCCTTCATATATTTTTTACATCTTTTAGTTATCTTTTCTTTCTCACTTTAACATTTCTTTTAAGGCTGGTGTTAAACTATTTTAATATTTCCTTGTCTGGGAAACTCTTCTTCAGTTCTGAATGATAACCTTGCCAGGTAGAGTATGTTTGGTTGTAGATTTTTTGCCTTTTAGCACTTTATCATGCCACTCTCTTCTGGACTGCAAAGTTTCAGCTGAAAAATCAGCTGATAGCCTTATGGGGTCTTCCTTACATGTGACTCTTTGTTTTGTTTAGTTATTGCTGCCTTTAAAATTTTTGCTTTATCTTGAACTTTTGCCATTTTAATTATGAGGTATGGTTCTCTTTGGGTTCATCTTATTTAGGTCTCTGTGCTTCCTGGACTTGAGTATCTCTTTCCTTCCGCAGGTTAGGGATATTTTCAGCCATTATTTTATCAAATACATTTGCTGCCCTTTTCTCTTTCTCTCTTCTCCTTCTCGGACCCCTATAATGCAAATGTTAGTATGCTTGATATTGTTCCAGAGGTCCCTTAAACTATTCTTATTTATTTATTTTTTCCTTTTTGCTGTTCTGATTGGGTGATTCCCACTATTCTTTCTTCCAGGTCTTCTGTGAATTTTTTGTTTATAACACTTAATCTGCTGTTGATTTACTCTAGTGTATTTTTCATATCAGTTATTTTATTCTTCAGCTCTGATTGGTTCCTGTTTATATTTTCTAATTCTTACTTGAAATTCTCATGTGTTACTCTATTCTTTTCATGCATTTGATGAGCATTTTTATGACAGTTGTTTTGAACTGTTCATCAGGTAAATTACTTATCCTGTTTCATTAGTTTTTATTTTCTTGTGTGTGTGTGTTTTTTTAACATCTTTATTGGAGTATAATTGCTTTACAATGGTGTGTTAGTTTCTGCTTTATAACAAAGTGAATCAGTTATACATAAACATGTCCCCATATCTCTTCCCTCTTGCATCTCCCTCCCTCACACTCTCCCTATCCCACCCCTCTAGGTGGTCACAAAGCACTGAGCTGATCTCCCAGTGCTATGCAGCTGCTTCCCACTAGCTATCTATTTTATGTTTGGTAGTGTATATATGTACATGCCACTCTCACTTTGTCCCAGCTTACCCTTCGCCCTCCCAGGATCCTCAAGTCCATTCTCTAGTAGGTCTGCATCTTTATTCTCATCTTGCCCCTAGGTTCTTCATGACCATTTTTTTTTTTTTAGATTCCATATATATTTGTTAGCATACGGTATTTGTTTTTCTCATTCTGACTTATTTCACTCTGTATGACAGACTCTAGGTCCATCCACCTCACTACAAATAACTCAATTTCGTTTCTTTTTATGGCTGAGTAATATTCCATTGTATATATGTGCCACATCTTCTTTATCCATTCATCTGTTGATGGACACTTAGGTGGCTTCCATGTCCTGGCTATTGTAAATAGAACTGCAATGAACATTTTGGTACATGTCTCTTTTTGAATTATGGTTTTCTCAGGGTATATGACCAGTAGTGGGATTGCTGGGTCGTATGGTAGCTCTATTTTGAGTTTTTTAAGGAACATCCATACTGTTCTCCATAGTGGCTGTATCAACTTATATTCCCAGTAAAAGTGCAAGAGGGTTCCCTTTCTCCACACCCTCTCCAGCATTTATTGTTTGTAGATTTTTTGATGATGGCCATTCTGACTGGTGTGAGATGATATCTCATTGTAGTTTTGATTTGTATTTCTCTAATGATTAATGATGTTGAGCATCCTTTCATGTGTTTGTTGGCAATCTGTATATCTTCTTTGGAGAAATGTCTATTTAGGTCTTCTGACCATTTTTGGATTGGGTTGTTTGTTCTTTTCATATTGAGCTGCGTGAGCTGCTTGTAAATTTTGGAGATTGATCCTTTGTTAGGTGCTTCATTCGCAAATATTTTCTCCCATTTTGAGGGTTGTCTTTCCGTCTTGTTTATGGTTTCCTTTGCTGTGCAAAAGCTTTTAAGTTTCATTAGGTTCCATTTGTTTATTTTTGTTTTTATTTCCATTTCTCTAGGAGGTGGGTCAAAAGGATCTTGCTGTGATTTATGTCATGGAGTGTTCTGCCTATGTTTTCCTCTAAGAGTTTGATAGTGTCAGGCCTTACATTTAGGTCTTTAATCCATTTTGAGTTTATTTTTGTGTATGGTGTTAGGGACTGTTCTAATTTCACTCTTTTACATGTAGTTGTCCAGTTTTCCCAGCACCACTTACTGAAGAGGCTGTCTTTTCTCCACTGTATATTCTTGTCTCCTTTATTAAAGATAAGGTGACCATATGTGCCTGAGTTTATCTCTGGGCTTTCTATCCTCTTCCATTGATCTGTATTTCTGTCTCTTTGCCAGTACCATACTGTCTTGGTTACTGTAGCTTTGTAGTATAGTCTGAAGTCAGGGAGCCTGATTCCTCCAGCTCCGTTTTTCTTTCTCAATATTACTTTGGCTACCTGGGGTCTTTTGTGTTTCCATACAAATTGTGCAATTTTTTGTTCTAATTCTGTGAAAAATGCCAGTGGTAGTTTGATAGGGATTGTATTGAATCTGTAGATTGCTTTGAGGAATAGAGTTATTTTCACGATGTTGATTCTTCCAATCCAAGAACATGGTATATCTCTCCATCTGTTTCTATCATCTTTGATTTCTTTCATCAGTGTCTTATAGTTTCTGCATACAGGTCTTTTGTCTCCCTAGGTAGGGTTATTTCTAGGTATTTTATTCTTTTTGTTGCAGTGGTAAATGGGAGTATTTCCTTAATATCTCTCTCAGATTTTTCATCATTAGTGTATAGGAATGCAAGAGATTTCTGTGCATTAATTTTGTATCCTGCCACTTTACCAAATTCATTGATTAGCTCTAGTAGTTTTCTAGTAGCATCTTTAGGATTCTCTATGTATAGTATCATGTCATCTACAAACAGTGACAGATTTAATTCTTCCTTTCCTTTTTGGATTCCTTTTATTGCTTTTTCTTCTCTGATTGCTGTGGCTAAAACTCCCAAAATTATGTTGAATAATAGTGGTGAGAGTGGGCAACCTTGTCGTGTTCCTGATCTTAGTGGAAATGGTTTCAGTTTTTCACCATTCAGGACAATGTTAGCTGTGGGTTTGTCATATATGGCTGTTATTATGTTGAGGAAAGTTCCCTCTATGCCTACTTTCTGGAGGGTTTTTATCATAAATGGGTATTGAATTTTGTCAAAAGCTTCCTCTGCATCTATTGTGATTATCATATGGTTTTTATTCTTCAATTTGTTAATATGGTGTATCACATTGATTGATTTGCATATATTGAAGAATCCTTGCATTCCTGGGATAAACCCCACTTGATCATGGTGTATGATCCTTTTAATGTGCTGTTCGATTATGTTTGCTAGTATTTGTTTGAGGATTTTTGCATCTATGTTCATCAGTGATATTGGCCTGTAGTATTCTTGTTTTGTGACATCTTTGTCTGGTTTTGTCATCAGAGTGATGGTGACCTCGTAGAATGAGTTTGGGAGTGTTCCTCCCTCTTCTATATTTTGGAAGAGTTTGAGAGGGATAGGTGTGAGTTCTTTTGTAAATGTTTCACAGAATTTGCCTGTGAAGCCATCTGGTCCTGGGCCTTTGTTTGTTGGAAGACTTTTTTCTTTTTTAATTAATTAATTTATTTATTTATTTTTGGGTGTGTTGGGTCTTCGTTTCTGTGCGAGGGCTTTCTCCAGTTGTGGCAAGTGGGGGCCACTCTTCATCGTGGTGCGTGGGCCTCTCACTATCGTGGCCTCTCCCGTTGCGGAGCACAGGCTCCAGACTCACAGGCTCAGTAGCTGTGGCTCATGGGCCTAGTTGCTCCGCGGCATGTGGGATCTTCCCAGACCAGGGCTCTAACCCGTGTCCCCTGCATTAACAGGCAGATTCTCAACCACTGCGCCACCAGAGAAGCCCCCTGTAGGAAGACTTTTAATCACAGTTTCAATTTCAGTGCTTGTGAATTGTCTGTTCATATTTTCTATTTCTTCCTGGTTCAGTCTTGGAAGGTTGTGCATTTCTAAGAATTTGTCTATTTCTTCCAGGTTGTCCATTTTATTGGCATATAGTTGCTTGTAGTAATCTCTCATGATCCTTTGTATATCTGCAGTGTCAGTTGTTACTTCTCCTTTTTCATTTCTAATTCAATTGATTTGAGTCTTGTCCCTTTTTTTCTTGATGAGTCTGGCCAATGGTTTATCAATTTTGTTTATCTTCTCAAAGAACCAGCTTTTAGTTTTATTGATCTTTGCTATCATTTCCTTTACTTCTTTTTCATTTTCTTCTCATCTGATCTTTATGATTTCTTTCCTTCTGCTAACTTTGTGGTTTTTTTGTTCTTCTTTCTCTAACTGCTTTAGGTGTAATGTTAAGTTGTTTATTTGAGATGTTTCTTGTTTCTTAAGGTAGGATTGTATTGCTATAAACTTCCCTCTTAGAACTGCTATTGTTGCATCCCAAGATTTTGGGTCGTCATGTTTTCATTGTCATTTGTTTCTAGGTATTTTTTGATTTCCTTATATACAGGTCTTGTTTTTGTATCCATTCAGGCAATCTATGTCTTTTGGTTAGAGCATTTAATCCATTTACATATAAGGTAATTATCAATATGTATGTTCTATTACCATTTTCTTAATTGTTTTGGGTTTGTTATTGTAGGTCTTTTCCTTCTCTTGTGTTTCCTGCCTAGAGAAGTTCCTTTAGCACTTGTTGTTAAGCTGTTTTGGTGGTGGTGAATTCTCTTAGATTTTGCTTGTCTGTAAAGGTTTTAATTTCTCCTTCAAATCTGAATGAGATCCTTACTGGGTAGAGTAATCTTGGTTGTAGGTTCTTCTCCTCCTTCATCACTTTAAATATGTCCTGCCACTACCTTCTGGCTTGCAGAGTTTCTGCAGAAAGATCAGCTGTTAACCTTATGGGGATTCCCTTGTGTGTTATTTGTTGTTTTTCCCTTGCTGCTTTTAATATTTTTTCTTTGTATTTAATTTTTGATACTTTGATTAATATGTTTCTTGGTGTGTTACTCCTTTCTTTATCCTGTATGGGACTCTATGTGCTTCCTGGACTTGATTAACTGTTTCATTTCCCATATTAGGGAAATTTTCAAGTATAATCACTTCAAATATTTTCTCAGTCCCTTTCTTTTTCTCTTCTTCTTCTGGGACCCCTATAATTCAAATGTTGGTGCATTTAGTATTGTCCCAGAGGTCTCTGAGACTGTCCTCAATTCTTTTCATTCTTTATTTATTTATTTATTTTTTCCTGCTCTGCAGTAGTTATTTCCACTATTTTAGCTTCCAGGCAACTTATCCGTTCTTCTGCCTCAGTTATTCTGCTATTGATCCCTTCCAGAGAATTTTTAATTTCATTTATTGTGTTGCTCATCACTGTTTGTTTGGTCTTTAGTTCTAGGTCCTTGTTAAACGTTTTTTGTATTATCTCTATTCTATTTCCAAGATTTTGGATCATCTTTACTATCATTATTCTGAATTCTTCTTCAGGTAGACTGCCTATTTCCTCTTCATTTGTTAGGTCTGGCGGATTTTTGCCTTGCTCCTTCATCTGCTGTGTGTTTCTCTGTCTTCTCATTTTGCTTTACTTACTGTGTTTGGGGTCTCCTTTTCACAGGCTGCAGGTTTGTAGTTTCCCTTGTTTTGGTGTCTGTCCTCAGTGGCTAAGGTTTGTTCAATGGGTTGTGTAGGCTTCCTGGTGGAGGGGACTAGTGCCTGTGTTCTGGTGGATGAGGCTAGATCTTGTCTTTCTGGTGGGCAGGTCCACGTCTGGTGGTGTGTTTTGGGGTGTCTGTGACCTTATTATGATTTTAGGCAGCCTCTGTGCTAATGGATGGGGTTGTGTTCCTGTCTTGCTAGTTGTTTGGCATAGGGTGTCCAGCCCTGTACCTTGCTGGTTGTTGAGTTGAGGTGGGTCTTGGTGTTGAGATGGAGATCTCTGGGAGATTTTTGTCATTTGATATTACATTGAGCTGGGAGGTCTGTTGTGGACCAGTGTCCTGAACTTGGTTATCCCACCTCACAAACACAGCCCTGATGCCTGGCTGGATCACCAAGAGCCTGTCAGTCACATGCCTCAGAATAAAAGGGAAGAAAGAAAGAGAGAAAGAGAGAAAGAGAAAGAGAGAGAGAGAGAGAGAGAGAGAGAGAGAGAGAGAGAGGGAGGGAGGGAGGGTGGAAGAGAAGATAAAATAACATAAAGTAAAATAAAATAAAGTTATTAAAATAAAAAATAAAAAGAAATTATTAAGGAAAAAATTTTTTTAAAAAGTCAAAAAAAAAAAAAAACAACAACAACAGACAGACAGAACCCTAGGACAAATGCTAAAAGCAAAGCTATACAGACAAATTTGCACACAGAAGCATACACATACACACTCACAAAAAAGAGAAAAAGGGGGAAATATATATATATATATTGTTGCTCCCAAAGTCCACCTCCTCAGTTTGGGATGATTCGTTATTATTCAGGTATTCCACAGATGCAGGGTACATCAAGTTGTTTGTGGAGATTTAATCCACTGCTCCTGAGGCTGCTGGGAGAAATTTCCCTTTCTCTTCTTTGTTTGCACAGCTCCCTGGGTTCAGCTTTGGATTTGGCCCCGCGTCTGCATGTAGGTCACCTGAGGGCGTCTGTTCTTCGCTCAGACAGGATGGGGTTAAAGGAGCAGGTGATCCGGGGGCTCTGGCTCACTCAGGCCAGAGGGAGGGAGGGGTACGGACATGGGGTGAGCCTGTGGTGGCAGAGGCCGGCCTGACGTTGCAGCAGCCTGAGGTGTGCCGTGCGTTCTCCCGGGGATGTTGTCCCTGGATCATGGGATACTGGCAGTGGCAGGCTGCACAGGCTCCCGGGATCGGAGGTGTGGATAGTGACCTGTGCTCGCACACAGGCTTCTTGGTGGCTGCAGCAGCAGCCGTAGCGTCTCATGCCCGTCTCTGGGGTCTGCACTGATAGCCGCGGCTCACGCCCGTCTCTGGAGCTCATTAAAGCAGCACTCTTAATCCCCTCTCCTCGCGCACCAGGAAACAAGGAGGCAAGAAATAGTCTCTTGCCTCTTCAGCAGCTCCAGACTTTTTCCCGGACTCCCTCCCGTCTAGCTGTGTCGCACTATCCCCTTCAGGCTGTGTTCACGCATCCAACCCCAGTCCTCTCCCTGGGATCTGACCTCTGAAGCCGGAGCCTCAGCTCCCAGCCCCCACCCACCCCAGCAGGTGAGCAGACAAGCCTCTCGGGCTGGTGAGTGCTGGTTGGCGCCGATCCTCTGTGCGGGAACCTCTCTGCTTTGCCCTCCGCACCCCTGTTGCAGTGCTCTCCTCCATGACTCCGAAGCTTCCCCCCTCCGCCACCTGCCGTCTCCGCCCATGAAGGGGCTTCCTAGTGTGTGGAAACCTTTCCTCCTTCACAGCTCCCTCCCACTGGTGCAGGTCCCGTCCCTATTCTTTTGTCTCTGTTTTTTCTTTTTTCTTTTGCCCTACCCAGGTACGTGGGGAGCTTCTTGCCTTTTGGGAAGTCTGAGGTCTTCTGCCAGCATTCAGTGGGTGTTCTGTAGTAGTTGTTCCACATGTAGATGTATTTCTGATGTATTTGTGGGGAGGAAGGTGATCTCCGCATCTTACTCTTCCACCATCTTGAAGCTCCTCCTTCTTTCTTGTGGTTTTATCTTTTTCTTTATTTGAAGCATATTCCTTTGTCTTCTCATTTTGTTTGACTTTCTGTTTTTGTCTCTATAAAATTAATAGAAGCAGTTATCTATCCCAGTCTTAAAGGTGTGTCTTTTCATAAGAGTGTCCCTGTGTAGTCTGCATACACAGAGTGGATTTGGTGGGAGGTCTAAAGCTTTAGCAAGCAGAGGCTAGGGCTTTTCTGTGGTGCCCTTGGGTCATTGCTTTGGTGGGGTGGGGGGCTGGTCCTGGGAAGTTGGTGGCTAGACCTGGAATCCGGTGCAGGTGAGAGCTTCCCCCAGGTAACACTGGCAGTTGTCACTTTGACAGGGAGCTGGGCTGGAGCTGGAGGGGCTAGAGCTGGAGCCCAGCAAATGATGAGGTTTTTCCTGAAACAAGCAAAGGCTGTTTTCTTGGTGGGGATGGGACTTAAGCCAGAGGGGCCAGAGCTAGAGTCCATTGTGAGCTGGGGCTTCTCCCAGGGCATGCTGGAAGCCACCATGTCTCACTCTTTTTATCTTTCTTTCTGAGATTTCTGTAATTCACATGATGGTACACTTGGTAGTGTTCCATAGGTACCTTAGAGCCTGTTGATTCGTTTTTCTTTCTTCTACTCAGACTATTAATTTCAATTGTCCTTTATTTAAGTTCTCTGCCTCTGTATTCTTCCTGCTCAAGTCAGTTTTTTAATTCCATCAGTGAAATTTTTATTTAAACTTTTATTTTTCAGCTCTAGAATTTCTATTTGGTTTCTTTCTATAGTGTCTATTTTATACATTCCATAGCTTCCCATTCATTGGTCTCCTGATTTCCTTGACTTCTTTGTTCATGGTTTCCTTCAGATCTTTGAACACATTTAAACTGTTAGTTTAAAGTCTTTGTCTATTAAGTCCAATGTCTGGGCTTCTTCATGGAGAGTTACTACCAATTTCTTTTTGTTTTATGACTTGACCTTATTTTCATATTTCTTTGTATACTTTGTAATCTCTTTGTTGAGAACTGGACATTTTGAATATTGTAATGAGGCATCCCCTCCTCTCACCTGGGATCACTGCTCTTACCTGATGTAGGCTGCAGTTATCAGTATGCTCAGTGACTTTTCTAGACTGTAATTTCCTTAAATGCCTCATTCTAATAAAAAGGGGGAAAAAATCTATATCTTTAAATTTCATCTCACCAATGGCCCATGTGCCTAAAATCAATGGCCTACCTCTGTGTTAGCCCCTTAGCAGTCAATAACATCAATCACAAAGGAAAAACACAGTTTTGGAGAAGAAGATTCCTGTTTCCCTCCCTAGACCTGGGAAATCACACCAGAATTGTGGCCTGATGTAACCACAGGGATCGAGATGGGGGATGAGGAATAATAGTTACAAAAGGAAACTCAAAATTCACTTAAACATATGAGTTTTTCTTCATCAAGCACTTCCCTTAATGCTGCAAGTATCTAGCATTCTAAAATAGTTGTGTCAGACAGTTTTTGCTAGCTCAGTAGTTGTCAAGCAACACTTGGAGCTTGCTAATTTGCCGTCTTCTGTGATGTCTAGATGTCATGTAATGTTCATATTGAACTACTCCCTTTTAGAGATAATTTGGGAAAATATATATATATATATATATATATATATATATATATATTAATGTCACTTTGGTTTTAATTCATTTCTAAATTGAAACTAGGGGTCTTGAATATTGGATTTGAAACTCAGAGTAAATGCTATTCCAGCCATATGAGATAAGATTGACAACAGGATCAGAAGAAAATGGTTTCCTCTCCTCTCTCTAGTTATTTCTAGGCAAACAATCTGGTAGAGTACATATGACTTTATTTAAGACAAGATTGTTTCATTGTGAATAGGGAAGCTGGGGCATCAGGCAGCAGAATGAGTCAGTATCAACTTGTTAATTTACTGCACCAGAGAAAGATATTAATCATAAGACACTTGAGATTTCAAAATATGTGGTGGTATTTAAAGTGAGATTTAGCAATTCAGGCAGTCAGGAATTTGTATTCTTTTTCTATTTAATAATATAAAACTTAATAGGAAATCCCTGCTTGATAGGATGAATGTGGTTAATGCAGAACCCCTTTTATATCATGGTTAGACATGCATTCATCTCTCCTGACAAGAAATCTATATTAATGTCTTCACTTCTATAATAGAATTTACATATGTTTCTGTCAACTAAGCTACAAAAGCCTCATACATTTTCTTTTACAATCATTGTTTGATTTGAGATACTATGATTTTTTTATTGCTATTGTGGGAAGAATTAACTCAAATATTTTGTGAATATTTGATATCTGACATATTCTCTAAAAGGAAGTAGATTATTAGGAGGAAAACTTTATTTTGGTTTATGTTGATATTATTTCTCTTCAGTATTACATGTATATTGTGTATGTTTACACACACACACACACACACACACACACACACACACACTCCTATGTATAGTCTGAATTACCTTTTGACTCATATCAACATTTACTATCTCGATTGCAGACAAAAATGGAGACTAAGCAGGGCTGGGTTACCGTGAGGTGAGTAAGGTGGGTAGGAACTTACCTCGGGGGCAATATTTAAGGATGCATCCCCAAAATTCTGTAATCAAGATAAATATTATTTAATGCATACTTTAAAATGAAAGTTAATGCAAATAAGTAATGATGAACAAAATATCAAAATTTTAGATTCAGGCAGGATCAGCAACTATAACTAGATAAACCCTATTTAAGCCTGAGGCAAATAGAACATTCAGTGATATTGCATTAAAATATTTACCTCAATTACTGAATATTTTTGTTTCTTCTTTAAATTTTATGCCCAAGGCAAGTGCCTCACTCTCTTTATATTAGTATTTCTGAATCTAAATTCTTATTCTCCAGGCAAACTTTGGATATCTAAGCCATAAAGTAGCACAATAAATCTTTTGTTTACTCAGTCAGATTTTATACTTTTGACTTTATCTTTTCTAGCAATTGACGTTGTTGAATGCTATAATTTAGTTTCTGAAGTATATTTTATTAATGTTAGTAGGAATTTTAATATGGACAACAGAACCAGGAACCTAGAAACACAATCAATGCTCTCAGGGTGTGACTCTATATGAAAGGACAAATAAAATGGTATACCATCTGAGAAAACTTTAAATGCTCTTGAGAAGCAGGCAGTAAAGAGAATCTGGAGTCACTAAGCCAGAGGATGCAATAAATGAGAAAAACACCAGAATCTGAATTGTTTCTTCTCCCATAATTTCTTGTGAACTTTTGATCTATGTCATAGTCTCTGACTTTGTCTTTGTCTCTGTTTATCATTCATTCTTTCTCTCTCTCCCTCTCTCCAACACACACACACACACTCACAAATACACAGAGAATACTGAGCAGTTACCTGTCCAAAGATGTTCAAAAATATGACAAACCACATCTATTAATCACCAAAATAGGTAAATGATCTGAGAGACCAGACAGAGAAACTTTCCTGGAAAATATTATATATTAATCCATCTATACATCCATCCTTCCATCTATTTCTTCTACAAACAAACGTAATTTGGCATTTGTACAAGCCATACTCTGTAGGTATGAAAAATCGAGCAACATGTAACAGGAAGTTAAAACGTAATATCTGAGGCCACCTGAACAAAATATGAATGATATACCATATTGAAAGATGTAGAGAAATACAGAATAACCAACATTACTTCGGAAAATAGTGTTCTGCCTGGATACCAAAAGGTTAAAGACAAAAATAACTATGCACAAATATTGTACTCTAGTTAATAGATTTGTTTCTCAGATGGCATCAATTCTGAAATTGTGTATACTAGCATAGTGCAAATAAGTAAATACATTGTAAATCATTAGAGCCAGGCTTTTAACTTTCTTAGAATGAACTCTGTGGTATTTGATTAGAATTAAACATAGGCTATAAACTCAGCGTATGTATAGATATAGATATAAATCTATCTATCCACTCATCCAGATACAGAAATAAGTGTTTATATTTTACAAGCTCTATCCATTCAGAAGGCCTAAGAGCAAGGACACTTTGTTAGATATGTTTCTAAATACAAGATATGGATTTATAAATATCGTTGTCCAATAAAAGGAACAAGGCCTTGCTGAAGAAATTATTGATTCCAGAACTGCAGCATAGGAAATACAAATGAGTCTGGAGAACTGTGTGGAGCCAGAGAGTAAGAAAGTGCTCACAAAAGGAGGGGAACATGTCAAAAGGTTGTAGGAAGCAGTCTGAAATAGTTCTTAATGTTCAAAGCTAGAAAATTTTGAAGAATATGGTAAGTAATGATAATTTAGCATTAGAAACCATGGAATAAGATAAATATCCATGTGCACCTAATAATATAAACTTATAATTGAATACATAAATAAGTGAAAGAGAAGGGATAGCTCTTCTTTACAGAAAAACTACAATTCATAACTGTAGAAAAAATGGAGAAAAAAGTCACCACTAGAACAATACAGGAAAAACTGCTGTAGACAGGATCCATAAATAGATATTAAAAGAGGTGGACCAAATTTTGAAGAGGAGCAGGATATTTGCATAGTCTCCAAGTAATGTATCCTAAGATATTTATTAATTAAGAGAAAAAATGAGTAACTTTATAATGGAGAAACCCAGCAGACACCATCTTTACCAAATAATTAAGGTTAATGCCATCAGTAGTAACACATGCTGATACCATGTTTCCCCTCTTACGATACACTGAGAAAAACACAGCATTACTTCTGTGATATCCTTGCCACAAAATATACAACATCAACCTAGTAATGAGAAAATGTCAGACAATCTAAAATTAGATTTGCTTTGGACCATCTTTCCTGAAATTAGTTACAATTTTTGCTCTTCTCATTTCAATCAGGTTTCTATTTATATGTCAGCTTTTCTGAAGGATCTTCCCAATGTTTCTGACCTATAATAGCACCCCCAATGCTCTTTCCCTCTAGCTTCCTTTACTTTTTACTATAACACCCATTACCACTCCACTGTATAGTACCTATTAGTTTATTTAATTCCACTCTCCCTTATTATAATGTAAGTTCCTCAAGGGCAAGGACTTGGTTTTATTTATTTATTTATTTAAAAAAAAAACTTATTTATTTATTTATTTATTTATTTATTTATTTATTTATGGCTGCGTTCTGTCTTCGTTGCTGTGCATGGGCTTTCTCTAGTTGTGGTGAGCGGGATCTACCCTTCATTGCAGTGTGCAGGCTTCTCACTGCGGTGGCTTCTCTTGTTGTGGAACACGGGCTCTAGTAGTGCGGGCTTCAGTAGATGTGGCATGCAGGCTTAGTTGCTCCACGGCATGTGGGATCTTCCCTGACCAGAGCTCGAAGCGGCAGGCGGATTCTTAACCACTGCACCACCAGGGAAGTCCAAGGACTTGGTTTTATACATGAGTGTTCAGAGCAAAGTAGGTGCCTATAGGCTCAATTATTTTTTGGAATGAGTGATTAAACAAAAGTTGTGTTTTCACATTCAAAAAGTGGCTAGGAATAAAACCTTTGAGCTAGCTTACTTTTTCCAGGCTTTTTCCATTGTTTTCTGGTATTAATTTTGCAGAGGCCATTCTGACCTTTACTCATGTGACTACTATCCATCAGCCACTTTGTGCCAGTCACTCTGGCTACTGTCCTAGCCAATATATTGTACATGTTGACCACTGGACTGGAATATTCTTCCTCTTGTCTTTGCCTAAATAAATCCTACTTCTCCTTCAGGTACCAGTTTAAACATCACTTCCTTAGGAAAGTCAAGTCATCTGTGATCCTGTGTTTAGACCCTATGACACAGGCTATTTTACTGTTCTTTATTGTTTGTTTTTTTTTTTTTTAACGTTCTTTTATTTATTTATTTATTTATTTATGACTGTGTTGAGTCTTCGTTTCTGTGCGAGGGCTTTCTCTATTTGCGGCAAGTGGGGACCACTCTTCATCGCGGTGCGCGGGCCTCTCACCATCGCGGCCTCTCTTGTTGCGGAGCACAGGCTCCAGACGCGCAGGCTCAGTAATTGTGGCTCACGGGCCCAGTCGCTCCGCGGCATGTGGGATCCTCCCAGACCAGGGCTCGAATCCGTGTCCCCTGCATTGGCAGGCAGATTCTCAACCACTGCGCCACCAGGGAAGCCCTGTTCTTTATTGTTATAGTCACCTTTTTCCTTGCTATGTTCCCTGAGATGAGGGACCCCATCTTTTCGGTTGATACTTTATCTTAATCATCTAACTAAATGCTCAGTATGTAGGCAGCAATTAATTAATATTTATCAATTGTTCAATATTTGAAGGTAACATTTTTCTACATACGTGGTGTAAGGTTTTTAAGGTTTATATGTGTGTGTGTATATATATATATATATTATATATATTTATATATATTGCTGTTGCTTATCAATCAATCAATCAATCAGTCTTCTGGGTTAGAGGATGTGCTTTAAAAACCCAAATGAAACAATAGACTTTTCAACGCAAGAACAGACTTTATGGCTGCTGTGAGGCTGGTATCAGGGGTGGTGGGCAGCATGGTGCTACAGAAAAAATTATTCTCACACTTGTTTAAATGGTAAATTTAGACTTTAGACTATTGCAATAGGGGAGAGAGATGAGGCCCAATTCTAAATACAGCAAAGACAAGTGTTGAATTATAGCCAAGGAGCAGAGTGAGGGGTCACCTGATGGAAAAATTCTAAGAGGAGACATCGAGGGTAGGGAGATTCTTGCTCAACTGACCTAACAGGATCCTTGCTAAAGACAGACAAAGACCTTAGACAGCCTCACATTGGACAGAATCACCAAATCTCCTCATGTGATTTCCAATAGACTGTTGGTTAAATTATCTTTAACTGGGCAATTAAATATGACTCAAGTCTGGAAAACAAAAGTGCCTTAGAGCCCTGAAAGCAATGATGAATCTGCAGGTTGACCTGTGATCCAAGTCAGGAATCAGAGACAATGACAAAGAAGGAGGAGAAAGAAGAGAAGGAGGAGGAAGTGGAGGATGAAGTCAAGGAGGAGAATCACAAACCTGGAAAGAATAAAATATCAGTTTGAAATTATTAACATTGTTTGCAGATAAAGAGACCTTGTCTGAAGTAAGAAAGAATGAGGCCAACTTATGGACAGAAGCAGCAAGGGAGAAAGAAGGAGGAGCAGGTAAATATGGTGACAGAGGGTGAGGGACAGAGTGAGATTGCATAACCAAGCAGATTATTGTTTTGAATTTCTGGACCGGCAATGCCTGAAATCACCTCCACCTCTGGACTTCCTGATTGTGTAAAACCAATAAATCTTCCATTTACCTACACTTGGGGCATGGAACTTTTTTGTTTAACATATTTATTGGAGTATAATTGCTTTACAATGGTGTGTTAATTTCTGCTTTACAACAAAGTGAATCAGTTATACATATACATATGTCCCCATAACTCTACCCTCTTGCATCTCCCTCCCTCCCACCCTCCCTATCCCACCCCTCTACGTGGTCACAAAGCACCGAGCTGATCTCCTTGTGCTATGCGGCTGCTTCCCACTAGCTATCTATTTTACTTTTGGTAGTGTATATATATCCATGCCACTCTCTCACTTTGTCCCAGCTTACCCTTCCCCCTCCCCGTATCCTCAAGTCCATTCTCTAGTAGGTTTGCGTCTTTATTCTCGTCTTGCCCCTAGGTTCTTCATGACCATTTTTTTTTTTTTTAGATTACATATATATATGTGTTAGCATACGGTATTTGTTTTTCTCTTTGTGACTTATTTCACTCTATATGACAGACTCTAAGTCCATCCACCTCACTTCAAATAACTCAATTTTGTTTCTTTTTATGGCTGAGTAATATTCCATTGTATATATGTGCTACATCTTCTTTATCCATTCATCTGTCAGTGGACAATTAGGTGGCTTCCGTGTCCTGGCTATTGTAAATAGAGCTGCAATGAACATTTTGGTACATGTCTCTTTTTGAATTATGGTTTCTCAGGGTATATGCCCAGTAGTGGGATTGCTGGGTCATATGGTAGTTCTATTTTGAGTTTTTTAAGAAACTTCAATACTGTTCTCCACAGTGGCTGTATCAATTTACATTCCCACCAACAGTGTAAGAGGATTCCCTTTTGTCCACACCCTCTCCAGCATTTATTGTTTATAGATTTTTAGATGATGGCCATTCTGACTGGTGTGAGATGATATCTCATTGTAGTTTTGATTTGCATTTCTCTAATGATTATTGATGTTGAGCATCCTTTCATGTGTTTGTTGGCAATCTGTATATCTTCTTTGGAGAAATGTCTATTTAGGTCGTCTGCCTATTTTTGGATTGGGTTGTTGGTTTTTTTTGATATTGAGCTGCATGAGCTGCTTGTAAATTTTGGAGATTAATCCTTTGTCAGTTGCTTCATTTGCAACTATTTTCTCCCATTTTTAGGGTTGTCTTTCGTCTTGTTTATGGTTTCCTTTGCTGTGCAAAAGCTTTTAAGTTTCATTAGGTCCCATTTGTTTATTTGTGTTTTTATTTCCATTTCTCTAGGAGGTGGGTCAAAAAGGATCTTGCTGTGATTTATGTCATAGAGTGTTCTGCCTATGTTTTCCTCTAGGAGTATGATAGTGTCTGGCCTTACATTTAGGTCTTTAATCCATTTTGAGTTTATTTTTGTGTATGGTGTTAGGGGCTGTTCTAATTTCATTCTTTTACATGTAGTTGTCCAGTTTTCCCAGCACCACTTATTGAAGAGGCTGTCTTTTCTCCACTGTATATGCTTGCCTCCTTTATCAAAGATAAGGTGACCATATGTGCCTGAGTTTATCTCTGGGCTTTCTATCCTGTTTCATTGATCTATATTTCTGTTTCTTTGCCAGTACCATACTGTCTTGATTACTGTAGCTTTGTAGTATAGTCTGAAGTCAAGGAGCCTGATTCCTCCAGCTCCGTTTTTCTTTGTAAAGTTTGCTTTGGCTATCTGAGGTCTTTTGTGTTTCCATACAAATTGTAAAATTTTTTTCTACTTCTGTGAAAAATGCCATTGGTAGTTTGATAGGGATTGCACTGAATCTGTAGATTGCTTTGGGTAGTATAGTCATTTTCACAATGTTGATTCTTCCAATCCAAGAACATGGTATATCTCTCCATCTATTTGTATCATCTTTAATTTCTTTCATCAGTGTCTTATAATTTGCTGCATACAGGTCTTTTGTCTCCTTAGGTAGGTTTATTCCTCGATATTTTATTATTTTTGTCGCAATGGTAAATGGGAGTGTTTTCTTAATTTCACTTTCAGATTTTTCATCATTAGTGTATAGGAATGCAAGAGATTTCTGTGCATTAATTTTGTATCCTGCTACTTTACCAAATTCATTGATTAGCTCTAGGAGTTTTCTGGTAGCATCTTTAGGATTCTCTATGTATAGTATCATGTCATCTGCAAACAGTGCCAGTTTTACTTCTTCCTTTGCTATTTGGATTCCTTTTATTTCTTTTTCTCCTCTGATTGCTGTGGCTAAAACTTCCAAAACTATGTTGAATAATAGTGGTTAGGGTGCGCAACCTTGTCTTGTTCCTGACCTTAGTGGAAATGATTTCAGTTTTTCTCCATTGAGGATGATGTTGGCTGTGGGTTTCTCATATACGGCCTTTATTATGTTGAGGAAAGTTCCCTCTATGCCTACTTTCTGGAGGGTTTTTGTCATACATGGGTGTTGAATTTTGTCAAAAGCTTTCTCTGCAACTATTGAGATGATTATATGATTTTATCCTTCAGTGTGTTAATATGGTGTATCACATTGATTGATTTGCGTATATTGAAGAATCCTTGCATTCCTGGGATAAACCCCACTTGATCATGGTGTATGATTCTTTTAATGTGCTATTGGATTCTGCTTGCTACTATTTGGTTGAGGATTTTTACATCTATGTTCATCAGTGATATTGGCCTGTAGTTTTCTTTCTTTGTGACATCTTTGTCTGGTTTTGGTGTCAGGATGATGGTGGCCTCGTAGAATGAGTTTGGGGGTATTCCTCCCTCTTCTATATTTTGGAAGAGTTTGAGAAGGATAGGTGTTAGCTCTTCTCTAAATGTTTGATAGAATTCGCCTGTGAAGCCATCTGGTCCTGGGCTTTTGTTTGTTGGAAGAGTTTTAATCACAGTTTCAATTTCAGTGCTTGTGATTGGTCTGTTCATATTTTCTATTTCTTCCTGGTTCAGTCTTGCAATGTCGTGCATTTCTAAGAATTTGTCCATTTCTTTCAGGTTGCCCAGTTTATTGGCATATAGTTGCTTGTAGTAATGTCTCATGATCCTTTGTATATCTGCAGTGTCAGTTTTTACTTTTACTTTTTCATTTCTAATTCTGTTGATTTGAGTCTTGTCCCTTTTTTTCTTGATAAGTCTGGCTAATGGTTTATCAATTTTGTTTATCTTCTCAAAGAACCAGCTTTTAGTTTTATTGATCTTTGCTATCATTTCCTTCATTTCTTTTTCATTTATTTCTGATCTGATCTTTATGATTTCTTTCCTTCTGCTAACTTTGTGGTTTTTTTGTTCTTCTTTCTCTAATTGCTTTAGGTGTAAGGTTAGGTTTTTTATTTGAGATGTTTCTTGTTTCTAAAGGTAAGATTGTATTGCTATAAACTTCCCTCTTAGAACTGCTTTTGCTGTGTCCCATAGGTTTTGGGTCATTGTGTTTTCATTGTCACATGTTTCTAGATATTTTAAAATTTCTTCTTGATTTCTTCAGTGATCTCTTGGTTATTAAGTAGTGTGTTGTTTAGCCTCCATGTGTTTGTATTTTTTTCACATTTTTTCCTGAAATTGATATCTAGTCTCATAGTGTTGGGTCAGAAAAGATACTTGATATGATTTCAATTTTCTTAAATTTACCAAAGCTTGATTTGTGACCCAAGATATGATCTATCCTGGAGAATGTTCCATGAGCACTTGAGATGAGACTGTAAACTGCTGTTTTTGGATGGAATGTACTATAAATATCAATTAAATCCATCTTGTTTAATGTATCATTTAAAGCTTGTGTTTCCTTATTTATTTTCATTTTGGATGATCTGTCCATTGGTGAAAGTGGGGTGTTAAAGTCCCCTACTATGATTGTGTTCTTGTTGATTTTCCCTTTTATGGCTGTTAGTGTTGGCCTTATGTATTGCGGTGCTCCTATATTGGGCGCATAAATATTTAAAATTGTTATATCTTCTTCTTGGATTGATCCCTCCACCATTATGTAGTGTCCTTCTTTGTGTCCTGTATTAGTCTTTGTCTTAAAGTCTATTTTGTCTGATATGAGAATTGCTACTCCAGCTTTCTTTTTATTTCTGTTTTCATGGAATATCTTTTTCCATCCCTTCACTTTCCGTCTGTATGTGTCTCTAGGTCTGAAGTGGGTCTCTTATAGACAGCTTATATATGGGTCTTGTTTTTGTATCCATTCAGGCAATCTATGTCTTTTGGTTGGAGCATTTAATCCATTTATATTTAAGGTAATTATCGATATGTATGTTCCTATTACCATTTTTTTAAATTGTTTTGGGTTTCTTATTGTAGGTCTTTTCCTTCTCTTGTGTTTCCTGCCTAGAGAAGTTCCTTTAGCACTTGTTGTTAAGCTGTTTTGGTGGTGGTGAATTCTCTTAGCTTTTGCTTGTCTGTAAAGGTTTTAATTTCTCCGTCAAATCTGAATGAGATCCTTGCTGGGTAGAGTAATCTTGGTTGTAGATTTTTCTCCTTCATTACTGTAAATATGTCCTGCCACTCCCTTCTGGCTAGCAGAGTTTCTGCAGAAAGATCCGCTGTTAACCTTATGGGGAATCCCTTGTGTGTAATTTGTTGTTTTTCCCTTGTTGCTTTTAATATTTTTTCTTTGTATTTAATTTTTGATACTTTGATTAATATGTGTCTTGGTGTGTTTCTCCTTGGATTTATCCTGTATGGGACTCTCTGTGCATCCTGGACTTGATTAACTATTTCCTATCCCATATTAGGGAAGTTTTAAACTATATTCTCTTCAAATATTTTCTCAGTCCCTTTTTTTTTTCTCTTCTTTTTCTTGGACCCCTATAATTCGAATGTTGTTGTGTTTAATATTGTCCCAGAGGTCCCTGAGACTGTCCTCAATTCTTTTCATTCCTTTTTCTTTATTCTGCTCTGTAGTAGTTATTTGCACTATTTTATGTTCCAGGTCACTTATCCATTCTTCTGCTATTGGTCCCTTCTAGAGGATTTTTAATTTCTTTTATTGTGTTTTTCATCACCACTGTTTGTTTGCTCTTTAGTTCTTCTAGTTCCTTGTTAAACGTTTTTTGTATTATCTCCATTCTATTTCCAAGATTTTGGATCATCTTTACTATCATTATTCTGAATTCTTTTTCAGGTAGACTGCCTATTTCCTCTTCATTTATTAGGTCTGGCGGGTTTTTGCCTTGCTCTTTCATCTGCTGTTTGTTTCTCTGTCTTCTCACTTTGCTTAACTTACTGTGTTTGGGATCTCCTTTTTGCAGGCTGCAGGTTCATAGTTCCGGTTGTTTTTGGTTTCTCTCCCCAGTGGCTAAGGTTTGTTCAGTGGGTTGTGTAGGCTTCCTGGTGGAGGGGACTAGTGTCTGTGTTCTGGTGGATGAGGCTGGATCTTGTCTTTCTGGTGGGCAGGTCCCTGTCTGGTGTTTTGTTTAGGGATGTCTATGGCCTTATTATGATTTTTGGCAGCCTCTCTGCTGCTGGATGGGGTTGTGTTCCTGTCTTGCTAGTTGTTTGGCATAGGGTGTCCAGCACTGTAGCTTGCTGGTTGTTGAGTGAAGCTGGGTCTTGGCGTTGAGATGGAGATCTCTGGGAGATTTTTGCCATTTGATATTACATGGAGCTGGGAGGTCTCTTGTGGAAAGGTGTCCTGAACTTGGCCCTCCCACCTCAGAGGCACAATCTTGATGCCTGGCTGGATCACCAAGAGCCTGTCATCCACATGGCTCAGAATAAAAGGGAGAAAAAAAAGAAAGAAAGAAAGAAGAAGATAAAATAAAGTAAAATAAATAAAAAGAAGTTATTAAAATAAAAAGTAATTATTAAGAAACAATTTTTAAAAAGGAAAAAAAGGAAAAAAAATGGACAGACAGAACCCTAGGACAAATGCTAAAAGCAAAGCTATAGAGACACAATCACACACAGAAGCATACACATACACACTCACAAAGAGAGAAAAAGGGAAAAATATATATATATATATCGTTGCTCCCAAAGTCCACCTCCTCAATTTGGGATGATTTGTTGTGTATTCAGGTATTCCACAGATGCAGGGTACATCAAGTTGATTGTGGAGATTTAATCTGCTGCTTCTTAGGCTGCTGGGAGAATTTTCCCTTTCTCTTCTTTATTCGCACATCTCCTGCGGTTCAGCTTTGGATTTGGACCTGCCTCTGCATGTAGGTCGCATGAGGGCGTCTGTTCTTTGCTCAGACAGGATGGGGTTAACGGAGCATCTTCTTCGGGTGCTGTGGCTCACTCAGGCCGGGGGGAGGGAAGGGTACAGATGCGGGGCGAGCCTGCGGCGGCAGAGGCCGGCCTGACGTTTCAACAGCCTGAGGCGCACCGTGTGTTCTCCCGTGGAAGTTGTCCCTGGATCACGGAACCCTGGCAGTGGCGGGCTGCACAGGCTCCCGGGAGGGGAGGTGTGGATAGTGACCTGTGTTTGCACACAGGCTTCTTGGTGTCTGCATCAGCAGCCTTAGCGTCCCATGCCCGTCTCTGGGGTTCGTGCTGAAAGCTGTGGTTCATGCCCGTCTCTGGAGCTCCTTTAAGTGGCTTTCCTAATCCCCTCTCCTTGCACACCAGGAAGCAAAGAGTCAAGAAAAAGCCTCTTGTCTCTTCAGCAGCTCCAGACTTTTTCCCGGACTCCCTCCTGGCTAGTTGTGGCGCACTAACCCCCTTCGGGCTGTGTTCACACAGCCAACCCCAGTCCTCTCCCTGAGATCTGACTGAAGCTCGAGCCTCAGCTCCCAGCCCCGACCCATCCCATTGGGTGAGCAGACAAGCCTCTCGGGCTGGTGAGTACTGGTCAGCACTGATCCTCTGTGCGGGAATCTCTCTGCTTTGCCCTACGCACCCCTTTTGCTGCGCTCTCTTCTGTGTCTCTGAAGCTTCCCCGTCCGCCACCTGCAGTCTCTGCCCACGAAGGGGCTTCCTAGTGTGTGGAATCCTTTCCTCCTTCACAGCTCCCTCCCACTGGTGCAGGTCCCATCCCTATTCTTTTGTCTCTGTTTTTTCTTTTTTCTTTTGCCCTACCCAGGTATGTGGGGAGTTTCTTGCCTTTTGGGAGGTCTGAGGTCTTCTGCCAGCATTCAGTAGGTGTTCTGTAGGAGTTGTTCCTGTAAATACAGTTATTACTGTATTTCTGATGTAGTTGTGGGGAGAAAGGTGATCTCCACGCCTTACTCTTCTGCCATCTTTAAGCTCCTCCTCATTTTTTTTTTAATGTTTAAATCTTTGATTCATCTCTCTTGCTTGGTGACATTTTTGTTTGAGGCATATGTGAGCTTCTTGAGGAGGATCCAGAAGGCCTGTCTGGTGATATGATTCTATATATATAAAATTCAGGATACTGCTTGTGTTAGAGGATCTCCTGCAGAAGCCGGGGGTGGCCTTGGCTCACCGTGAGGATAGGGACACTGGCAGCAGAAGTTCTAGGAAGTCCTCCTTGACCTGAGCCCTCCCAGAGTCCAGCATTAACCCCACCAAAGAGCCCCATGGGACGTAAGTTGACACTTTGGTCATTTGCAACTGAAACATGCAAGATTTAATAATTTGTAATAGAAACAACAGCAGTGAATTCAGAGTTAAAACATCTGGGTATACCTGGCTCTAATATTTATTACTTTTGTGATCATTGGCAAGTCACTTATTTATTCTGAATGTGAGTTTCCTTATCTCATGTGAGAAAGACACCCTACCTTTATAACACACAGGATTTGTTTTGGAGTCAAATGCAATAAAATTGGTTGAAATGTGATGATGAGCTTTGTTAGACCCAAAGCCTGTGTGCTTTCCACTGGGCTGCAGGGTGTATGTGGGTATTTACCTATGTACAAGGCTAATACTAATGAGGCTATCTAGTAGTACATCCACACTCCTTGTGTTACTGAACCAAACTTGTGTTGGCTTGCCCACGTGCAGTAAAGCCAGTCTACTGACCCTGGATGTGGTGAAGGAAAGTGCAGCATTTATTGCAGGGCACCAAAGAAGGAGTCCAGGTGGCTAGTGCTCAAAAGGCCCAAACTCTCTAATGGCTTCCAGGGAAAGATTTTTAAAGACAGGGTGAGGGAGAGGGGTTACTGGGTGCATGATCAGCTGTGGCCATGCTTCTGATTGGTTGGTGGTGAGGTAATCAAGAGTCAACATCATCAACCTTCTGGTTCTAACTAATATGGCTACATGCTTGTGGGTAGCTATAGTTAACTTCTTCCACCTGGTGGGGGTTTCAGTATCTGTAAAACAGCACAAAGATATGTTTCAGAATATTATCTATAGCCCTTGAGGAGGGACTAAAGGTCCTTGACTTTGTTTAATGGCTAAACTATTATTATTTTGTCTTGCTTGACTGTTTTCCTTTCTTTCTGCATTTTGTCACTACTCTGATTATATTTACTCTTTGGAACCTGAGGACAGCCTAGGAGGCTAAAGTTTTTCTACAGACAAGAGCCAGGTGGAGAACATGGAAGGGGGAGGGTCTGTTCTGGGAAGGCCCCATAAGGTCCTGCTTATTGACACTTGTATTTAAAACTTTCTTGGCTTGGAAACTCTGTCTTTCTGCTCTCTAGTATTCAAAAGTACCATACTAGGTAGACAGTCTTTGTGCAAAGAAAATTATTAACACAGAATCTTTAACCCACAACCTGTTTTCCTGTTTCTTTCAAGGTTCCACTAGTTTTCAGTATAGAAATTTGCAGGAAGCTAGATTCATCAATTCTAATTCTCTGTTAGTTTTTGTTTGTGTTTATGTATTTGAGTTTCCCAGCAATATGATGCATGTAGCCTATTTAGTTGTTGAAGGTGCTATCTTGCAGAACAGAGGAGGTCGGGGATTTCTCAGAGCATGAACAAAATAGTGGAACTAATGAATTACACAACAGTTAGACTGCACATTTTTCACATTAAGTGAATTATATTATTTGGTTAGCTCAGTCATACAGTTAATCAATTCATTGCATTAATCATTATACTCAATGTCCTAATTGACTAGGGTGCTTAGGCAAAGGTCAAACTGGTTGTGCAGTCTAAACAATGTTTAAAGAACTATTTTTTCTCAAATTCCAGATATTTACAAATATAGCTGAAATTATACTGCTTTTTTAAAAATATGGAATGCTTCACAGATTTGCATGTCATCCTTGTGCAGGGGCCATGCTAATAATCTTCTCTGTATTGTTCCAATTTTAATATATGTGCTGCCAAAGTGAGCACTAAAGCTTTTTCTTTTCATGAAGAATTTGCGTCTAACCTAGCCCATGGAAAATGCCCTAATATCCTATTGATAAAGCACCTTTCCATGCACTGTTCCATGCACTTGAGAGAACAAATTGATAGTATTGGATGGATTTTGGTAATTAAATAAATTAATTTGTAACTTTTATAATGAAATTTGAACTCTAAGGCTTCTCTCATAGACCTTTGTTTTTCTTTTTCATATGTGCAGTAAACTCAAGGAAAATAAAGGCATTTTAGATAGAATGATGATAAATTCCAAAATATTTTTGTCATTGCTGTCTTCTCCTAATATCTCAGCAATCTTAGCCCTAAAGATATTAAGAAAGTGAAGCCACAGGTTTTAATAAAAGTAAATATCCTAGGGATAATCGACTATCACAAACGTCATATCTTTTAACAGACAAAATTTCTTCATCTTTGTGCTTCCCTAAAAAATCACCTTGAAAATTATGACTTTCAGATATTTTCCTTTTTTCTCTTTTAAGAGAGAAAAACAACAAACACACAACTTTGTAGATAAGTACATTTTTAAGCTTTAGGAAAATATGTGCCAGCATTTCTCCCAGGGGACAGTAGCAAGACATATGGGAGTGTAGTAAGCATGGTGGAAAGAGAAGCACCTTTCATAATATTTATTGATAGTTTGTGGTATTATATTAATTAAAATCTGCATTAAATTATGGATTCTCCTTTAGGAAATGTCTTATTTCTTCCCATGTTTCTCTGCATATTTAATTAATAAGTTCTAATTTAGCATTTTCCTTCCATAATCTAAGAGGCCATTTTAAACACTCTTTTTATATATTCCTTCCTGGAATAGCATAGCCAGAAGAGAAAACTGGTATCTTAGACCTATAGGAAGTTTTAGAGATCATTTAGGTCACCTTTAATTTTTAATTGAAGTGTAAGCTAAGCCCCAGAGAGGTCTAATGAAGTGATCTTCACTAGTTAATAGCTGCAGCCATAAACACTCAAGCTTTTCCTTCTTCCCTGTCAAGTACCCTTTCCATTAAGTAATTTTAAGAAAAGCTGTTTAAAAGATTTCTTCAGGTATAGCTCAGGTAAATGTTAGGGCAAAGGTTTGTAACTCAATACAGTTTTAGACTCTGAGTAAGGAAGGGAAGTAATCAAATTGAATAAAATACTGAAAGAATAGTATAACTTTTTTCTTTCATAAACTTTTCCTTTTGTTACTAGGTCTGGGAAGATAAGGTTCAATACCTCTGTGTATGTTTGTGGTTATGTATTGACTCAATTTTTGGCTAACTGATAATGAAACCAAGGCTGTTCCCTTGTTGACAAAATAGTATTTTTTTTTTCTATTTAACTATTAGTCATGATAATTATTTCAGTAAATGTATACCACATTGCGGGGAGGGCAGGGAGTAAGAATGCATCTGTGGATTAAGGAAAAAAGAACTCAAAGTGTGGAATTAGAGACATTTTCCTGTTCGAGGGATAGTTATATTAACCTACTCATGTATACATTTGGAGATATCTATGGGTTACAAGTGTATACATTTTCTATTACACCAAATTTTGAGTATGGATAACACACTACTTTCTCAAACAACAGTAGAATTAATTCCATACAGAAAACTGACTATTTCTTCTTGGTTTCTCTAACAGAATGCACTAACTATTATGTACAGGATGGGATTTAATCCAGAGAACTATTGGAAGAGTAGGTTCTGAGGTATTCCTTAGAACATTACATACTGAATTGATCAACCAAGGGTTGACCTCTGATACAATCAGAAAAGTGGAAAATCAAGAGGTCACCTCTGAACCACTGAGTTTGACATACTGTCTGGATGAATCAGGAAGTAGTTGTCACCCCCGAACTTACTTAAACACCAGTGAAGCTGGAAACTGGATTCTAAAACAAAGCCACAAAACAAAGTCACATCCTCACACTTGCTTGCAATAACAACAAACCAACAAAAATCAGCAGAAAGATGGCTTCCTTTCATTTTTTCACTTAAAAACACTTATATGAATGCATCTAATTGATAGAACCTAATTGCATTCCATATGAGTAAGGAAATCTAGAAAAAAATTATTTAGCTTTCTGCTCTTGCTATACAAAAAAGCACCCTTGAAGGTGGTAGGGATGGAGCAACCATATCCAGCACAGCTTATTGTAAAGTACTCCAGTGCTCTTGTAGCCCTGAAGTCCATTTCTGATCAGTTTGTCTAAATTACTGATATCCTGTTTAGCTGCTTATATTTTCAAAGACCAGATCTACTCCTTATATACAACCAGTCACTGTCCTAATAGGAGTGGACACATGTCAGATCTACACATGATTTTAAGTTTTCCTAAATTCTACTTTTAAACCCTGACAATACATATAGAACTCTATTTTTTCCCAACATTTCCCATACCTCAGCCTGCTGCATTTTTAGAGAATGAACTGAAACATCTGGCTTTCCCATCTCAGCCATTTGTTTTGAATTAAAACTTAATACTTTAAGGTTTCATGTAAATATATATTTTGAATGTTTAAGGAAAAGTGCTAAATTATAGATTTCTATATGTAATAGTTTCCTTGTCCCCAAACTTATTTATGAAAGTTACACAACTTGGTCTTAAAACTTTGTGTTACTTTGCTAGTATTTCCATTAACAAAATACCACAGGCTGGGTGGCTTAAATGATGGAAATTTATTTTGTCACAGTTCTGGGGGTTGAAAGTCCAAGATAAGGGTGCCAGCAGGGTCGGTTTCTCCTGAGATCTCTCTCCATGACTTGCAGATGGCCACCTTCTCATTATGTCCTCACATGGTCTTTCCTCTGTCACACACATTCCTGGTACCTCTTCCTCTTCTTGGAAGGACAGCATTCATATTGGATTAAGGCTCCATTCTTATGAACTCATTTAACCTTAATAACCTCTAGATAGGCCTTATCTCCAAATACCATCACATTGAGGTTAGGGCTTCAATATGTAAATTCGGAAATGGAGACACAACTCAGTTTATAAGAAATTTACATGGGATATTTGTGAATAAAGTAAAAATACAAATAATTATGAATACTGCATTTCTATTTAAAAGACTTTAATGCTGCAATAAAACTTATTATAAATGCATGATTTACTAGGATACAAGATTGCCTTGGATAGATGTTGCAGTATAAGCTGCAATTCTAATATTATTTAAACTTCCACAAAACTGTCTGATTATTTTTACTATCACAATCTTTCAAAAAAGTCTTCACCCACTTGAAAAATTTTGATTTGTATTTAAGTAATAGAGCATTTTTAATAACTCAGATAAAAATAAGTGGACATCCCATATTTTTATCTTTATCATTACAGTTTCCAGTCCCATCAGAACATAATTAAAAGTGATTACTGGTCTGTTTAGAAGACACTTAGATGCAATCTACCTTTTGTAATTACTGATATAAATCAAAAATTTCTTATTAAATTACTGATGACATTCTGAATCAAATATTTAATTGGATTCATTTACCCACAATAATTTTTTCATTGCTTTATTCAGATGCTATTTTTTCTCTATTTTATATATATATATATATATATATATATATATATATATATATATATATATACACATATATATGTGTATGTATACATATATAAAAAAATTTTTTTTGGAGCCAAGGATTAAGAATTAATCATGTAGGAAATATGGATATCTTTGTCCACATTTCCTCAGATGAAAATTAGTTATAGAAATATCCATAAAAGAGTTGATTTAAGATGTTTTGCTCTGATATTGTAACTTCATGCTAACAGTCTTGATTACAAAGTGTTCTATTCAAACATAAGTTGCAGAGGCCTTTTTACTGTCTTTGTTTAGGCATTGTGGTTAAGCAAGGAACATACAGTTGGTAATTTAGACTGGTAAAAGAATGGGAAAAAATATCCAGGTTATCTCTTGTTCATAGTAGTAAAAAGTTGAGTTGTCATATGACAACTAAGGATGTATCACTCCTTGTGATTGAATCTATCTGGGTTCTGACCTTGCTTCTCTCGTCCCTTCACCAGGCCCACAATGCACCCTTTTAACGTACTCACTTGCCAAACTTTTTTAGCAGTGTTTTGTAAATGTAAACTTCAATTTCTGTTCATGTGTTTCGACACAATCCTCAAAAAGTATTCCTCTGCATTTACATTCAGCAAACTAGACACTTGATAAGGACATTCCAAGGTCATAATTCCACCCAAAACATATATTTAAAAATATTAGCAGTACCATTTTTTTAGAGAGAAGCACAATTGCAGACAATTTACATGTTCAATGACTACATTATGAAAAAAGAAGAGCAGTAACCTCTTGAACTATTCATTCTGGAACTCAGTTAATGAATTTGCTAGTGAAGTTATTTGTTCTTGATGTTAGAGTTCATGTGATTCTGTGGACTTCAAAAATAAAATGTAATTAAAAAACGAAATGATAAAAAATAAGAGTAGGTCAAATACCTTCAGATATTGTCATAAATAGTTCAAGACAACAATTGAACAAAGGTAAGATAGGACAATGGAAAAAAGTAATTTTGATAGATTAATTTGGAGAATTTGATAATAAATATGTTTGTATACTGAAGAGTTTTGTATGATTCTGTTGTCAGAGGATAGGTTAGAAGAGTTTTAAATGAGGCTTTTCCTATAACAGTTGATATTTGTGCACAACTTTGATGTTTATGCATAATCAAGTCAAATTATGTTTTAAAATGGTCATTCTGGGATGTTTAATAATGTGACTACATTAATCTAGCCTGACATGGTCTGGGGTCCTTTGGTCCTAAGTGAAATGAAGACATTTTCAACTGAAGTCTACTCCTACGTAAGTTTTAAAACATTGTTTCAAGAGCAATAAAGCAAGACTGATGAGAATGAACACCTACAATAAAAAGACAGTGAGGATTTCCTGGCAGACAGTTTCACTGAAGAGTCCAGTGGAGGGATGTTTTCTGACACATTTGCTAGTGAATAACTGATCCAGAAGTAAAACTCAGCTTTCCAAGCTTTGGTTCTTGATAATCTTTGTAGCTCTGAATCCTATTCATTGCCATCTTGAGAGTATTGCTACATGATCATTTGCTTGAAAGTTGGTCAAGGAAAAGTTGGTATAAGAGGCAATCAGCTTCTCAGTAAAAGTAGTATTCAAGCAGAGACCTAAATTAGTAGGGTGTTTTAACTAAAGGTCATGGAGACTTCTAATCTGAGATTCTTTTATATATATTTCTGATGAAACATTAAACCTGCTACTTACTTCCATACATGACATCAACTTCTTCCGTATAATCTCTGCACATAATAATTTCAAACCCTCTATACATAATGCATGCTCAAATTGTTATCATTTTATATTAATATATATTGGTAATTATTTTTGAATATTTTTGAAATTCCAACATTATCAGTATTAATATTTCAAAGAATATCAATGGTTCTTAATATCATATTGAAATAGAAGTTGAAACTTATATTGTGTGTTAACTTAGTGAAAAAACTACATGATTGTAAAATTACAAGGGGAAAAAAATCAACAAAATTTTATGGCAGAACCTTAAACTCATTTTTACACCACTTTTTCTTTTCCTTTAAAAACTAACCACTTTAAATGCATACACGCATACCCATTAGAAATGCCAGAAGGTTGATGACAAATTGGGTAAAGTAATAGACAGCATAAATGATTATAAATCTAGAAAGACAGATTAACGAGGAAAGACTAAAATTAAATGTGTATATAAAATAGATATGTAAAAAAAAAGGTGGAAATCATAGAAGATTGATTTTTAATAAATAAATATAATTAATTTTGAATAAAAGTAAAATAAAAGCTTTGAGTATTATAAGCTCAGAAAAAGCACCAAGAATTTATAATTGTAAATATTTCATAAATTTGATAAAATGAAGTAAGGAGTATTTATCTTGAATACTGAAACAGGAGGGAAGGAGGCAGGGCACAACCTTTAAAAGAATGACATAGCCCGAGGACACAACATAAACTGATTAGAACCAAATAGGTCCAAGATGGCGGACAAATCAACTTCTACTAGGCCTTGAGACTCAGTATATGCTCATTGTAATACATCAGTAAGCTAAATGATACACCCACAGGTGCCATGAGTTCCAAGGCCAACCATAAATGTCAAAAAGTGGGTGGTGGCCCAATTCCTAGAAATTCCTGCCCCATCCCCCAAATAGCTGGAATATGCCTCCCGCTCATTAGCCTATAAAATTACCTACCCCTATAAAAACAGACAACCCCATACCCTGGTGCTCCTCTTGCCTTCTGAGATGGCCCACACTCTGCCTGTGGAGTGTGTTTCTCTCTAAATAAATCCATTTCTTACATATCACTTTGTCTCTCACTGTATTCTTTCTGTGACAAGACATCAAGAACCTGAGCTTCATTAAGTCTTGAAACCAGGTGTGTGATCTCAGTTAAAAGACCGTGGGTTCAAGTCTCAATCTGGGTTTTGGCTGGGTTTGAGTCCTGGCCCATGGGTGCAAGTCCCAATCTGGGTGTTGGCTGGGTTTGAGTCCTGGCCCGTGGGTTCAAGTCCCAATCTGAGTTGCACTCTCCTTAAACACTCCCCTCAGTTTAACTCTGTTTATATAAGAATAAAAATGAATGATTCTTAATCATATAAAAAGAGAATCCAAATTTATAAACACTGTTACATAGAACAGCATGCATTAACTTTCCAAAATATAAATAAGATTTTGAAATATGTCTTTGACTAAGTTGGAATGTACTTCAATATTTGTTTTATTAAATTTTAATTGCCCAGACATGAGACTTGTGAGATTTAAATTCTTGAAATACTTTACTTCCCTGTTAATAAATAAGATATATGATAGCTGGTAGGGGAAATAAATATTAAAATCCCATTTTAAAAGTCTAACCTTGCCAGAAAACAATGAATACACAAACAAGGTATAGAGAGAGAAAAGTAAATATGTAAAATAAACATCTAAAGAGAAAGTGATATATATAGAAAATAGACAAAGTAAATAGCAAGTACAAATATTTGTAATCCTCAGAGAAGAAAAAACATAATAGAAGAGAACATATATTTAGAGATATAATTCAATGTATTTTTTTTTTTTAAAGAAATCAAAGGAGGTTTGAACTTATCTTTGGAAAGAAACCACAGAATATCTTTGAAACTGTCCTTGAATGGTCAACACACACACATAACTAATCCAGAAAAAGTTTTGAGAGCATTGCTCATCCAGTTTGTAATTTATCTTCCTCTTCCATATGAGAGCACTGTCAGGGTGTGTCTGTTTACCTAAAGATTGCTTTGAAAGATTGATTGACAATTTATACCCGTGTTGTGTAGTAGTTGAAGGGATTTAATTTAAAACTAGATTGCCTGGATTCAAATGCTAACTCTACCATCTACTACTTGTGTGACCTTGGGCAAGCATATCACCTTTCATGCCTTAGTTTCCTCATATTGAAATTGTGGAAAATAATAAAGTCTATGTCATCAGTTGGCATATCTAGTATGTGTTTGTTAAATAAATAAAAAATACAAGGAAAATATGTACTTGTGAATGTCAAAAATGAGATGATATATCTGGGACAGCTTTGAATAGTAGGCTAGGCTAGGCAAAGTTAAACTGGAAATACTCTTCCTATTAAGAATAATAAGTGAAATTATTTGCTTAAAAATAAAAAGAGTCCATCTTTTTTAACTAAATGCTTTTCTGGAAACAAATGGAAGAGAGAATACTAGTTTTGATTTAGAATGTCAAATTTCTTCACCTTGTGAACGGGATCTTAAAAATGGCAGCTTGGACGTTCTGAGTCTGTATTCTTATCTGTAAAATGTCAAAAATAAAACTGAATTACAACCTTCACTTTAGCATATATTTTAAGAATAGGCAAACATATATCACCTAATTTTAGCACATTATACAGAATTTAAAATTTTGTATTAATTTTCAATATATGTGCTTCAAGGTATCTTAATCACAATCATAGCAGTCTTTCAAGGAAGCTAACCATTACTTTAAATAATTCAGAATTATAGGACTTCCAGAAGTAGAAGAGAGAGAGAGAAAGGGGCAGAAATATTTTGTGAAAAAATGACTGAAAAACTTCCTTAACTTGGGAAAGAAAACAAACATCTAGACCAGGGAAGCCCAGAGAATTAAAAAAAAAAAAGTGAGCCCAAAGAGACCCACACCAAGACATATTATAATTAAAATAGCAAAAGTTAAAGACAAGCATTTAATATTAGAAGCAACAAGACTAAAACAACTTGTTATATGGAAGAGAACCCCTATAAGACTCTCAGCAGATTATTCACACAAGCTTTGTAAGCCAGAAGGGAGTGGCATGATATATTCAAAGTGATGAAAGAAATAAACAAAACAAAACAAAACAAAACAAAAAACTTCCAACTAAGAATATTCTACCAACAAAGTTATTTAGAATTGAAAGAAAGATAATTTTCCAGACAAGAAAAACTAAAGGAGTTCATTACCACTAAACTGGCCTTACAAGAAATGTTAAAGGCACTTATTTAAGTTGAAAAGAAAGGGCACTATTTTGTAAAAGAACACATATGAAAGAATAAATCTCACTGGAAAAGTAAATATATAGTAAACATAGTGGATTAATTACTTATAAATCTAGTATGAAGGTTAAAAGATAAAAGTAGTAAAAATAACTATGCTTACAATAATTATTTAAGGGATACACAGGATAAAAAGATGTAAAATGTGACATCAAAAACATCAAACGTGGGAGGAAATTGAAAATATTGGCTTTAGAATGGAATCAAACTGAAGTTGTTATCAACTTAAAATAGATGGCTATATATATAAGTATATATATGTATATTATATGTATAGCATCAATGTAACCACTAAATAAAAACCTATATTAAATACATAAAAGATAAAGAGAAAGGAATATAAGCATAACACTAAAGAAAGTCATCAAGCCACAAAGGAAGAGTGCAAGAGAAATAGAAAGGAAAACAGAGAAATTGCAAAAACAGCTAGAAAACAATGAACAAAATGTCAATAAGTACACACTTATCAATAATTACTTTAAATGTAAATTCACTAAATTCTCCAAGCAAAAAGGTATAGAGTGTATGAATGGATAAAAAACAAGACCCATCTATATGCTACCTGCAAGAGACACACTTTAGGTGTAAGAATACTCAAAGACTGAAAGTGAAGGGATGGTAAGAGTTATTCCATGCAAATGGAAACCAAAAGAAACCTGGAGTATATATACTTATATCAGACAAAATAGATTTTAAAATAAAGACTGTAATAAGGGACAAAGAAGGGTGTTACACAATGATAAGGGGGTCAATCCAATAAGAGAATGTAATATTTGTAACTGTTTATATACCCAACATAGGAATACCTAAATATGCAAAGCAAATATTAACAGACATACAGGGAGAAATATTCAGCAATGCAATAATAGTAGGGGACTTTAATATCCTACTTACATCAATAGAGAGATCATTCAGACAGAAAATCAATAAGAAGACATTGGCCTTAAATGACATTACACCAGATGGACTTGACATATTTACAGAACATTTTATCCAAAAGCAACAGAATACATACTCTTCTCAAGTTTATAGAGAACATTTTCCAAGTTAGATAAAGTGTTAGGCAACAAAACAAGACAATAAATTTAAGAGGACTGAAATCATATCAAGCATCTATCTGGCCACAATGGTATGAAACTAGAAATTATTTACATGGAAAAAACTGGAAAATTCACAAATATGTGGAGATTAAACAATTTGAACAGCCAATGGGTCAGAGAAGAAATAAAAAGAGAAATCAAAAAAAGCCTTGAGACAAACAGAAATGGAAATGTAACCTACCAAGATTTATGGGATGCAGCAAAAGCAGTTCTACAAGGGAAATTCACAGTGATAAATAAGAAACAAGAAAAGTTTTATATAAGTAACCAAAATTTACACCTCAAAGAACAATAAAAAAGAAGCAACAAAGCCTAAAGTTAGTAGAAGAAAAACATAACAATGATTAGAGCAAAATAAATGAAAATAATGAAATTGAGACTAAAAAGACACTAGAAAAGATCAATGAAATTATAACTGTTTTTTTGAAAAGATAGAAAGAGTTGATAAACCTTTAGCTAGACTCACCAAGAAGAAAAAGACAACGGACAAATCAGCATTTATTTATTCTGAATAAATAAATTCAGAAATGAAAAAGAAATATTAAAACTGATATGATCACAGAAATACAAAGGATCGTAAGAGACAGCTATGAACAATTATATGCCAACAAATTGGGCAACCTAGAAAAAATGGATAAATTTCCAGAAATATACAACCTACCAAGACTGAATGATGATGAAATAGAAAATCTGAACAGACTGATTATTAGCAAGGAGATTGAATCACTAATCAAAAATCTCCCAACATACAGACATCCAGAACCAGATGGCTTTACCAGTGAATTCTATCAAATATTTAAAGATGAATTAATACCAGTCCTTCTCAAACTCTTCCAAAAAATAGAAGAGGAGGCAACTCTTCCTAACACATTGTACCAGGCTAGCATTACCCTGATACCAAAACTGGACAGCAATGCCACAAAAAAACTACAGGCCAATATCTCTGATGAACATAGAAGTGAAAAACCTGAGCAAAATATTAGCAAACCAAATTCAACAATACACTAAAGAATCATGAATTATGATCAAGTGGGATTTATTCCATGGATTCAAAGATGGTTCAATATTTGGATCAATGAAATTGGACCACTACCTTACACCATCCACAAAAATTAACTCAAAATAGATTAAAGTCTGAAACCATGACTCCTAGAATAAAACATAGGCATTAAGCTCTTAACACAGGTCTTGCCACTGAGTTTTTAATTTGATATCAAAAGCAAAAGGAGCAAAAGCAAAAATAGACAAGTGGGACTACATCACACTAAAAAGCTCTGCACAGCAAAGAAAACCATCAACAAAATGAAAAGGAAACCTACTGAATGGGAGAAAATAATTGCAAATCATATATCTGATAAGGGGCTAATATCCCAAATATATAAAGAAGTCATACAGTTTATCAGCAAAAAAAACCCCCAAATAATTCATTTAAAAAATGGGCAGAAGATCTAATTAGACATTTTTCCAAAGATGAGATACAGATGGCCAACAGATTCATGGAAAGATGCTCAATTAATGGTGATACCATTAATCACCAGAGAAATACAGATCAAAACAACACTGAGATGTTACCTCATTGTTAGAATGACTGCTATCATAAAGACAACAAATAACAGTGTTGCCAAGGAGGTAGAGAAAAGGAAACCCTTGTGTACTGTTGGTGTGATGGAGATTGGTGCAACCACTATGAAAAGCAGTTTGGGCTTCTTCAAAAAATTAAAAATAGAACTATCATTTGACCCAGCAATTACACTCTCGGGTATTTTATTCAAAGAAAACAAAACACTAATTTAAATAGATATGTGCACCCCCATGTTCATTGGAGCATTATTTACAATAGTAAATATATGGAAACAACCTAAGTGTCCATAAATGGATGAATGGATAGAGAATTTGTGGTATATCCAGTTGAGCTTTGAACAACATAAGGCTTAGGGATGCCAACCCCTTGTGAAGTAGAAAATATGCTCTTAATTTTACAGTCAGCCCTCCTTATCTGAGGTTCTATATCTGCAGATTCAATCCATCATGTATCATGTAAAACAGTAGTATGTATTTATTGAAAAAAAAAAACACATATAAGTGGACTCTTGCAGTTCTAACCCGTGTTGCTCAAGGGTCAACTGTATATACAATGAAATATTATTAAGTCATAAAAAAGGAGGAAATCTTTCCCTTGCAACAACATGGATGGACCTTGAGGACATTATGCTAAGTAAAATAAGCCACACAGATAAAGACAAGAAACGTATGATCTCTCTTATGTGTGGAATGTAAAAAACAAAACAAAACAAAGCAAAAAACTCCAAGCTCATAAATATAGGGAACAGATTGGTAGTTGCAAGAGGCAGGGGGTGGAGCCTGGGAGAAATGGGTGAACTGTATTTTTTTTTTTTTAGTTTAAATTAAACAAAATAAAATGATGCAGAAATAAATATAACAAAAATTAAGAATAATTCCTATTTTATTCTCTATATTAAGTTGGGTTAAGATAATTTGAGGGTATTATTTTGAATATGTGCATTAAGAAAATGATCAATTAAATCCATTAGCATCTTTTAAAAAACCAGGAAGTAGAAAATCACCATAAACATTTTAGAAATTTTTGAATAGATAATTCAGCTAATTTCCACTGTAACTCACTTTTGTCTTAACCTTGTCTATCCCACACTAACCTATAAACCTTAAACTGAGCTGCATATATTAAGTTCACTAAACCTATCTTAAAGCATAAGAAATGTGCAATAAATCTTGGATTTGAATTTTATAAGCCATCACAGCTCATTTGTCAAAAATTAGTTAATGAACAACTACTTTCTATTTTTATCTATTTTTTTCAACGAAAATAGATTATTTCTGTAGTCTATATGTTCAATAAAATAATTAAAACCTTATCTTTATGGATCTATGCATTTTCAAAGCTTATAAAAAATATCATTCAATACCTCCATGTGAAAAATCCTCTTAACTGGCACTATAGAAGCTACATATACATAGATCATATAAAGACTTTGGCCTTACAAATTTACCATTATTACCATCATTTGGATGACATGGGTTCTGTTGATAATAATATTATTCTTTTTTTTTTGTTCTTGTTGCTCTTGTTATTCAGTAGAACTCGTACATATCCTTTTCCACCAATTTCTTCACCATTTTTTACAAACATAGCTGTCTCATTTATGCTTTCATGCAACTGTACTTCCAGGTTTGTGTGCATACTTTGCTAGCTTGATGACATTTGAAGGTTTAGTTATGTTAACATCCTTTGTATTAACAAATTGCTAATAATAACATAATATATGGGGGCTCACATTATCATTCTTGTTATTATCATTCAAGATAATAACAACAAAAATTTCCCTCCAAGTTGTTCAGCCAATGCAGTTGTATAAGGCTTTATATTTGTACAATGGATTTGATTTAATGCTACTCATAAAACTAAATTTCTGCTTCTGGAAATGACTAAATAACTGGTACCAGCTAGTCTTTCAATTGTAAATACCTAGTAAACTGGAAAAAATATGGAACAACTATTTCCATAATTTGGACAATTGGCTGCAAAAAATATATTCTTCCTGAAAGATGGGAAACAAATTACATGATTGCTCAAATTGTCCCAGCTTTTACCTAAATTAATTTACCAGAGCCTAGCACAGGGAGGGGAATTAATATATAACATGACCTTCTTGATTTATTGAGATTTATTTACATAAATCTCAGTTTTGGGTTTATGTAAAGATAAATCCAAGATTGAGAGGTTCCAGTGGCTGGGATTTGTGGAGAGGAGATAAGTGCTCTATTCAGAAAAATAAAAAGTTTTATAAATCTGTGTAAGTATCCTTTTGTATTCTTGGGTGAATATGAAGATGTGAATGTGTAGGTTGAGAATTCACAAACCTTGGCAAAAGACAGCTACTGGGAAAAAACTACTAGGAAGCTTATACAAGTTTAAGAGACATTCCATTTCTGATCAGTGAGAGTGGAAAGTCTTAAGGATTCAGCTAATGCATTCAGTAGCTACATCAATTAAACCACACCTTAAAAGAAAGTTTTAAGTAGTCTGAGTGCCTAGATTAAAATCTACTTTAGATCCACAAAAACATAATTTTAAAAGATTAGTCTGATCAGTTAGGAAATTTGGTTTAAAATCAAAACCCAACACTCTTCAAACAAAAATCTAGACATTTGAAGAAAAATATTTACAATGTATAGCATCCAATCAAATATCATTAAACATGACAAGCAAAAGGTATGGCCTATAACCAAGAGAAAAATCAGTTAATTTAAAATTCTAGAACTGAGAAAGATGAAGTAATAATCAGACAAGGTTTTAAAGAAAAATCAACTATAAAGTTTTTTAGGTCACTAAGTAAATATGAACACAATGAAGAGAGAAATGGGAGCTGCATAAAAACAAACATAGCTTCTAAAGAGAAAAATAAAATATCTGCAATAAAAAAAATTTACCTAGTTGGACTGAAGAAGAGATTAGACACTTTACAGAAAAGTTCAGTGAATTTGAAAACATAGCAATAGAAACTGTCCAAACTCAAGAATAGAGGAAAAATGGCTGAAAAAGAATGAACAAAGATTTAAAGACATATGGGAAAATGTCAAGTTGTTTGATATGTGAATAATATGAGTTTCAGAATTACAAGGGAATTGGGAAGAAAAATTTTTGAAGAAATAATGATCAAAAATGTTTCCAAATTTCATGAAAACTACACAAAGCACATAATAATCAAATCACTAAAAAACAAGGAAAGGAATCACAGCCAAGGGGGAGAATGATACATTATATACAAGGAAACAAACAAACAAAAAACATTGTGGATTCCTTGCCTCCAAAAAATGCATTCCAGAAGACAATGGAATGACATATTTAAAGTGCTGAGGAAAAAAAAAATGTCAATGATAATTCTGTATATGCTCAAAATATCCTTAAAAAATAATAGAAAATAGAATACAACCAAAGTGATATTTTTTTTCAATACTACACTACAAAGACTATTTAAAAATATTTTTCAGGCTGAGGGCAAATTATTTCAGATGGAAATTTTAATCTGTGAAAATGAATGAAGGACAGTAGAACTGGTATATATGTGGATTCATTTAAATTTTTCCTCATTCAAAATTTTTGTTTAAACTACATTTCAAGCACTTTGTTTTACCCTTGAAATGGCATAAAATTCATCACTCATTCAATATTTACTACATTCTCTTTCTTGGAAGATTTTCCTGCCTGAGAAAACTTTCACAAAATTTATGTTTCCAAAATGCTTTTCCCAGACGTCCCTGGTGACGCAGTGGTTAAGAATCCACCTGCCAATGCAGGGGACACGGGTTCGAACCCTGGTCTGGGAAGATCCCACATGCCACGGAGCAACTAAGCCCGTGAGCCACAACTACTGAAGCCTGCGCGCCTAGAGCCTGTGCTCGGCAACAAGAGAAGCTACCTCAATGAGAAGCCAACACACCGCAACGAAGAGTAGCGCCCCCTCGCTGCAACTAGAGAAAGCCCGTGGGCAGCAACGAAAACCCAACGCAGCCAAAAATAAATAAACTAATTAATTAATTTTAAGAAATGCTTTTCACTCAATTGTGAGGTCAATGGGAAACCAATAGAGAATTTTTTTGCCTGGATAAGGGCATATTTAAATAGCTATGCTTTGTCAATATTTATTTTGTTGTATTTCATATAATGAGTGTGAACAGTGATCTCCATCAATTTCCATATTGTCCCTGCTCTCACCAAAAGAAAATTAAAAACACAAAAGAAACAAAAGTCCACTTCTTCGATCCACCAGAGGCCCTTATGACCTTATATTTTATCTACCTGGATTGTAGATATTTGTGTTTTTTCTTCTCATCATTCAGTAATATTTAAGTTCCTTGGGGATTAGACATTCAGACATTCAATTGTACCCTCTTTGGGAAACTAGTAAAGCTGGTCAAAATACATGGAAGCAACCTAGGTGTCCATTGATGGATGAATAGGATATGTATATTATATATATATATATATATATATATATATATATACACATAAATATATATGCATATATATGCATATATATGCAATGGAATATTATTCACTCATAAGATAGAAGGAAATCTTGCCATTTGTGGATAGGTGGATAGACCTTGAGGGCGTAATTCAGACATAGAAAGACCAATGACATATGATCTCACTTATATATAAAATCTAAAAACCAAACCAACCAACAAGCAAAGTGAACACATAGATAAAGAAAACAGATTGGTGGTTGCCAGAGGTGGGGGTATAGGGGTGGGCAAAATGGGTGAAGGTGGTCAAAAGATAAAAACCTCCAGTAAATAAATGTTATGAGGCTGTAATGTACGCCATAGTGGCTATAGTTAATGATACTGTATTGTATATTTCAGAGTTGTTAAGAGGCTAAATCTTGAAAGTTCTCATTACAAGAAAACAAGATTGTAACTATATGTGGCGATGGATGTTGACTAGACTTATTTTGGTGATCATTTCACAGTATTTACACGTATTGACTCATTACATTGTACAACTGAAACTAATATAATATTATATGTCAATTATATCTCAATAAAAATAGGTCAAAATAGGATTAAGAGATAGTTATGAGTCTTATTTTTGCTCCACTTTGCAATACATACAAGGTAAAATAATGATGCTTCCATTCTTATTAAAGCAGTCTTGGTAGATCAAGTGAACCAAATAGCATTTGAACAGGAAAAGTATTTAGTTCAGAATTGCCTTAATTGGACATTTATATTGATCAAGTTGAATGTCTAATGGCTCTGTTTCATAGTTTGAGAAGATAAATTTAATGACTTAATCCCAAGAGAGGATTTTGTTTAATATAGTTAACAAGAAAGAAAGCCATGTTCATTTTATTAGAAAGAGCTTTCATCATTCAATTTAATCTGCTTAATGATATCCAAGCATAGTTAGTGTGCTGATATCTTATGTATATTCACAACACAAAGGAATATCAACACAGATTTTTAAAAGCAAGGAATAGAAAGGGAAAGCCTTCACATAATTACTCAAGTATCTGCAGTAAGCATGAATGATTTGTGTATTCATGGGATGAGTAGGAGTCTTTCCTTCCTCTTGTAAAATTTTCTAAGTACTTATTTCCTTTGACTAATGACTGCTATTTCCTGTTTACACATCTATGCTTTATAAAGTGCTCTATATTATTAGAAATGTTTATTGGATCCTTTATGTGTACAGGAAATCTACTTTATTTTTTGCATTTTTCTCTCCTAGTGAATTTGTTGACTAAATCACGGTCTTTTCAGGAAATTCAAGACTTATGAAATTGAAGAACACACATGTTTAAAAAGTAAAAAGTGGATACAATAAACAAAGCCTCTTGTACAAGCCATTTTGGATCAAGTATTACCCATATCCAGTTATTAATTCATCATATTTACTCTTATTCACATCTTTAAAGAGTGTATATACGCCTTATATGGCTGACTTTTTGATCTTTCAGTAGTCATATCCTCTTCTGAAGCCTCCTTATAACTATAGTATTTTCATAGTAATTTATTCTGATATTTGTTATAGAATCTATCACATTACATTATAGTTAATAGTGTAAAAGTGTATTTATTCTTAATTATTACTTTATTTATTCTTCTACTATATAGGCGTTTACTGTATGAACTATACATTAAGTAGTATGCTGGAAAGGTCTTGAATAAAGGAAAAAAACAAACAAGTTTACCTCCCTAATACTCGTAAAGTTGTAATAATGTTTTTGAAAAAAATGCATGCAGACATGGATGAATAAATTAACAAATTTCTACTACCTGGTATCTTTCTGCATGGATACAGAGTTTTTTAAATAGTCACTAAAGAGAAGAAAAGTGTATTTTTGTTTAACAACATACTGTATGCCTAATAATGAAAGATTAATGACAGGAAAAAATCAAACTTAAAACATGAAATCATTAACCCATAACTAATTCTTCATTTCCCACAAAATTTAGTGGTAGAGTTTTGGGAATTTTCTTGCAGTCACGGAATTCAGAATTTTATTCATAATTTTGTTACTTGATTTGTAACAAATAAGCAGTTCATTTGTCTTTATCCTCATTTTCCCCCTAATTCTACACACTTTATAGGCAACTTATTTCAGTGACAATAAAACTATCTGATTGCATAATGTCTTTATCACATTTTGCAACTGAGACTTCAAACAAAGGGTGCTGGAATCAGAAACCAAAAGCAAGCAAAGTATGAGGTACAATGAAAAGATCATTTACATTAAGAAATGTAATTGGCAAAATTGTTTACATGTAAATATTTTTTTCCAAAATATATTTCTGGCATTCATTAAGGATAAAACATTTCTCAAAATATCAGTTGTATACACTTGTCAAGAGATGAATAAAACAAAAAGATTAAACACAGTTAAAAATACCAAAATAGTTCCTGAAATATTACTTTGAATTAAATATATATATATATTTATAGTCATCAAATAAAGTCTGTAGTCTTCATTAACTATGCCCATGGCTCTATGTTGGTGTTAGACCTCTGTATTCAATCTCTCTAGAATAATACTTCATCCCTGCCCAGTAGCTTCAAATATTATATATTTTTGTAAATGGCAGATATTTTCTTTACTAACATATCTGTGCTGGGCAATATTGGCATCTGCCAATCAGTATTCCACTGAATCATTTGTACAGTTTCTTCATATCCAATAGTTCTTCACATATTCAGTTATCTCCTGAAATTTACCCTTTCATAATATTTTCTATCTTACTGAATAGTTTCACTCTTCATACAAACACTCAAATCAGAAAGCTGTGATGTACTGAATTCCCTTTCCTCAAGACCTTAATTAATACACAAGGAATCTGACCAAATATCACTGCACCAAAAGAGATGCAATGATATTGCAGACAGGCATTAGATACAGAGTCAGAAACAAAATCCATTACTTTTATATGTAGCCCAAATCTCCTTCCACTAAGCAACTATGCAAATATAAATTCTATTTCTCCTCTTCTCGCTCTCAAAAGTTTTGATAAAGCGTTTGGGAACATGCTAGTGGCACATAGCCTGTGGTTCTTAGAAACACAATACATTACCTCAATTCTAAATCTCCTCACCTTCTTCCTTGGTAGAGCACCATACTTGCTTTTAGGTACTAAGCAGTCTTGTGCTTTACTGGAAGCTGTGTCCCTCCTTAGCCTAATGCAATGAATCAAGGTGAGTAAAGCCAATGAGATTATTCCATTCTCTATCTCAGTAGTTTTGAAATGGGAATGTACTACAATTTTGACCATGTGTTGAATTCTGATAAAAGATTTTGGGGAAAAGGTTATTGCACTTATAAAGAAGAGAACGGTTTGCATTATTGTAGAATACTATAAGGAAAAAGTAGAAATTATATTTGAACTTGAGGTAAAAATTGTATATAATTTATTTATGTAAATTTATTTATGTAAATAAATATTCATGCAAATATATAAATAAGTTATTTATGTAAATAAATACAGTATATATACTTAATTAGGTAACTAGAGGAAAGATTTATGGGGAAGGAGCTCCCATAAATAAGTGAAAGCTTACTAACTTATTGTAAGTTAACCTGCCTCTTAGATCAAAACACACAGTGATGGAATAGTGGGGAAAAAGTAGCTGAGGCAATAATAAATATCATGAATCCAGTCTAGATATTTAAAAAAGATCAACTTCAAAAATGTTTATGGTAAGAGAGAAGATAGTGATATCTTAGTAATATCTCCTCCTTTTCAAGATGATGACATTAAAACAATGTTTTTAAGTGACATTAACAAGGCCAAAACAAAAATAGTAAGTGGTAGAGTTGAAACTTGGAACTGAATATTACCATATCATTTTTCTTTAGATTTAGCAAAGAGCACAGTGATGAAGACTGAGCAAATGAGAGATGAAGGAAAGAAAGCAAAGTGGACAGCTCTCTCAGCCACTTGTCGTAGTTATGCCTGATTTAAGGCCTTAATTATATTAGTGGGAATAGGGATAGAATGTGAAGGATAACTTTTTGAGACAAGCAAGCTAATGATGAAAAGGCAAGAATTAAGAGCATAAATACATGGAGATAGTTTGGTTGGATGAGTCCATGATGTGAAAGAAGGTGATATTTCCAAGAAAAATGGATTAATGAGGGCAAGAATGATGCTATTGAATTCAGTTTTAACACATTTTGTCATAAATGCAATAGAAACTTATCATATAAAAAATAAGAGATGTGTATGAAGATGAAAAAAATTTAAACTTCCATTTTAGTTTCACTTACCCACTGACAATCAGATGTGCCAAGAATAGTGCCTGACAAATACTATATCTTCATAATATTTGTTGCATAAAGGAATTTCTTTATTGATAGTATTATAACAGTGATTAAGTGCAGAGCTGGGATTTAAGTTTCTGTATTCCCAGAGGACACTTTCTTAGTAAATATGATCTATGTCAGTGAATCAGAAATCCATAGAATAAAGACTTGTGCTTTTCTAGGGCCTCGTGTATTTTGTGTATAAGGAATTTTTCATGTAGGCAGCTTATATATCACATTTCTCAATTGCCTTGTAAAAATGATTTGTAAAAATGTAAAAAATGGTTTGGTCATTCCAAAAGAATGTGTAACTTTAATTATAATCAAATTTATAGGAAAGATTTGTTGAACAATTTTGATTCCTTAATCAGTTATGGATTACTCCTATGGCTAACTGTTAATTATCATATAGGGTGACCTGAGAGTCTCTGGAGTCTGAGAATGAAAAGGTGAGGAGGTGGATGACTAGTGAGAGAAACAGTGGAAAGCTGTCTACTTCTCCAAGAAACTCTTCCTTTCGTCATGGGAATCTGGCCTTTCTTATACTGAGATGGTCTGACCCTGCCACTTGCTCTTCTCAGGTGCCTCTTTTTCATTAAATGCTTTCAGAAACTACTTTCATTAGAGTTCAGTATAAAGTAGCTTCAGAAAATGTGAACAGAAATTCACAAGAGAAAGAATGCAAATGCTCTGAACTGAGATGCAATAAGACTTTGAATTCAACATTTCTTAAAGCTCTTTATAAACATTAACATCTGTAATTAATCCTCCCAATTTCCCCATAAGTCATATTTCATTATCCTTGATTTACAAGCATTAAACTAAAATATCAAGGAAATGCAGAGCCTGCATTGTCAGACAAATCTTTTTTTAACACTAATATCAGCATGTATCCCCTTCTCAGGAGCCTTCATATTTTCTCCCACACTATTTCTAAATCCTTCTATTTCTGCCTTCACAATTTAGCTTCTAACTACTTAATCTATAGATCCTAATAGTACCCAACACATGGCTTTCAGTCTAAGAAGTAAGGTCTCTTATTGTTCCCTGGACATATTATTATATATATTTTATTCTGGTATCAACTTCCTCCAGCTTATCTTTTACGCTATCTTTCATGCTATCTTTTTTTTTTTTTCATGCTATCTTATACAGTGAATTTCCTGTATAAGAAAATCTGTTCCTAACGACATCTGTCCCCTCTATATCTTTCATTTATTGGTTAAATAGTCTTGGTAAGTAGGAAGGTATCGTATTCAAATCAACTCATTATAATACTATTATTGATTATAAGGTCAGTTATCTTCTAGGTGTTTCCACAAATACCTTGTTTCATTCTTACAATAATTTCATGAAGTAGGTGTCATTGTTATTGGTTAACAAAAGAGAATAAATTTATTTTGTGTCAGATATTGGAATCAGACAGTTTTTTGACATGGTTGTTAAGTATTGCATTTTTAATTCATGGAATAGATAGTCTTGTAGCTTTCAAATGAGTAACTAGTCTTTTTTTTACCCTGAGAGAGTCCTTAACCTGTCTATACAACTAACTAAACAATGGTATACTGTTGGCCTAATTACTGAAACTTCATAGTTTAGGAGTACACACACATAATTAGACCAACTGCATTGAAAAGAGCTACCAGTAAGGCTCAAAATAGCAAACTTACTTTATCATAGATGTACTAGTTTCCTAAGGGGCCATAGCAAAGTACCTCAGACTGGGTGGTTTACATAACAGAAATATATTTTCTCACAATTCTGGAGGATAGAAGTCTGAGATCAAAGTGTCTTTAAAGTTGACCTTCTCTGAGGCCTCTCTTCTTGGCTTGGAGATGCCCTCCTCCTCTCTATGTCTTCACATGGTCTTCCCTCTATACATGTCTGTGTCCCGATCTCTTCCAATAAGGACACCATTCAGATTGGATTAGGGCTTTCTCTAGTGATCTCATTTTCACTTAATTACATCTTTAAAGACTATCTCTCCAAATATAGGTGCATTCTGATATACTAGGGGTTAGGACTTCAACATATGAGCCTTGGGTGTCCCAATTCAGCCCATACCAACAAACAATGTCGTATTTAAATATAGATTTAACTTTATACCAAGGAATAATGTATACACTGAATTTGGTTAAATGTTCACACTGAGCAAGTTTTTAATATAACCATTCTGTGAAATGGAGATATGCCAGAGGAGATAAATTCAGAGAGAAAATTGACATAGGAAGAGTTAAATTTATGCCAGGATATATTTTTTCAGTTTTGTACAGAAAAACAGTTCCATTTGGCAGAAGACCAAATAAAAAGGAGAAAACTTAGGATGTTATTTTGCTTTTGTTCATTTATCCATCTGTCTACACGAACCTTATGACATTGTTTTCCAAATGGAGGCCTACTAATGCCAGAAACATGGTACTTGGACTGAAATTATCAATGCTTAGCCAGTTTCAGTTTAAGAGAAGATAATAGTACTGGAAAATTCCATTTCTTAAATATGCTGAAAACTAAAATTTTTAGTAATATTGCTCTGTATATACATTTTAACCTTTGAATCCATATTCTATTGTGCTTCATATAAGCACAGACACGGGCTATTATTTTTGGGAGGGGTGGTTCATTCACATATTCCCAGTGTTAGTGAAGCTATTACATAGCATTATGAAACATTACTTTTCATACCAGTTCAATACAGAAAAAAAATTAACCATTTGTTAGCTGTCTTATTTTTTCTTATATTTTTTAAAAAATGAATTCATTTGAAAGGAAGTAACAAATATATCTTTCTTAACAAAAATTAAGCATTTTGCTTGACATTCTGAGTAATATATCAATTCAAAATGTCATTATTATTGTATTATTACATGGACAGTTGACAATTTTATTTGATTTTCTTTATATCTTTTTCAGTATCTCAAAGCATAATGTTTACCAGGAGTATGGTTGGATGAATTGTTGAAGCAACAGTGCCTGCTAGTAAATTATATCTATTTATCTATTCATATATACACATATTTTTTCTAAAAATAAATATATTATGTCTATTTATCCATATATACACATTTTTTCTAAAAATAAATATATGTATTTCTCATTTTTATTCTTTAATTATTAAAGAGAATATATATGTACTCATAAAAGCATATAAATCATATTGTTATATATATATATGTTTTATATAGTAGATATAAACTATACATATATCGTATATTTTTAAAGTATTTAAATAACCCTATTTTTCTTCCTCATCTACATCAACATAGGTTTTTTTTTTTAATCTACAATATTTAACAACTTTATGAAGTACAAATTATGCCGCTACCCACATGGTAGACAAAAAATTGTTACTTATTTCTATTCGTATGCATATAATTTTATATAATTGAAGTCTTTCTTTATCCATCCCTTTTCTTTCCTCACTATTATTGTTCCCATGTCCTAATAAATGATTGCATTTATGACTACTAGTATAATGACTGGAACCTAGCTGAGCATCATTTTCCTATCTTTTGACCTCATGTTTATAACATGATATATATGTATATAGATACAGGTAGCAATATCTATATCTATCTATCAACTATCCATCTATCCCTAGAAAACCAATTGAAAAAAATGCTTAGATATAATGAGATTTGTTGTATTAATGAGAAGGCTTTAGTTTTAGTTTTAGGTAACATGAAAACTCAACTCAAACTCTAAAACAGTAGCATCTGAAAGTTAAGGGAAAAGTATGCTTAAAAATTGATTTTAATTCAGAAACACTAGAATGTCATTACAGACCCAATGTGTTCCCCTTGCTAAACTTTATCATTCTTATCAGCTTCATCTAGAGTCTGGATCTCTTTATGGTGACAAAATGGCTACAGTATACACACACACACATATATATAGCATATATGTGTATATATTACATATATGTATATATTAGTACATATATATGCCAATAATATTATTTCCCCTATTTCAAATAGTTTTGTCTCAAATACTTTGAATAAACAATTGTATCCTAAAATAGTTATTGTAGAGATTAGCTCCTCTCAGTGATTTTCCTAACTTTTTAGGACAAATCTTCAGAGATTTATCATTAAGTTTATAATTGTTATTAGTCTAGAGCAAATGTTTGCTTCATGATAGTATAGGTTCTTTGCAGTAGTTTTTAAGGGTATATCATTTTTTTTTTTTTAAGTAAGACATGGGATTTTGTTGACTTCATTGGGGAATGGTTTTATATGTATGCAATATAAATAGGTTCCAATACACTCATCCATCCTCACAATAATGTAATAAAAACAAAACCAAATATGATTACGGTGGAGAACTTTCTAAAAACTAACCTGCTATTGTTTTACTTAAGGATTTTACATTTGTATTTATAAGTGGGATTGGACAGTAGTTAATATTTCTAGCAGTCAATGTCATGTTTAAGTTTGTCATTTTAGGTTTGTGTTTAAAATGCATTTATCTGTAATATATTACATAAACCAAAGAATATAAGTAATATATACATATGTTATGAGTACAGTAATAGATGCAGATAAAATAATAGTCCAGTTAAAACCCGCAAGTCTCATTGTGAAAAAATTTCCATGATTAATTTGGTGTAACTTGAATTTAAGAGGAGGTACTATCCCTAACCATCAACTGAAAGATAAAATAGAAAGCAGCAATGAGTAAGAAACATTCTCATATCTTAGACACTGTTTAGATGCATAAGATAGAATATGAGGATTGTATGTTTTTGTTACTCTGCCCAAATACTTTGCAAAAGTTAAAGAATATATCACTTCCTTCAATACCATTTGAAGTTTTACTACTTTCTTATCTTCTGTTGGATTTTGATGGGAGGGCCAGAGATGCCATATCATGCTCTTTTGGATGTTTCCATATTATTGGTCTCCATACTTTTCATAATTCAATCCTAAGGGAAAATAATGATATGTTTAAGGGTTTGGTTATCTTCACTTTACAAATTAGGCTCATATTGTTTAATGAACTGCTTGCTCCAAAAGCACACACACAGTATGAGGCTTAGCTGGAATTAGAATCATGATAATTGACTCCTGATCATGGGCTGTGTAACAATATTAAATAACTTAAGCACGTACAAAGAGTATAAAGAAGATCTTTTGACAGTGCAAATCAGATGCCCAGGAGTGGAAGGAAACAATAGGTCAGCCTCCACCCAACCCCTTTTGCATACTGAATTGCCTTCCTTGTCCAACCATGCTGTTTGTATAATATGGCTATAAATATATGATGTTGCCATACAAAAACAGGTTGAGTGCTTGGAAGTGATAGATCGATATATTTCTCTGTTTTTGTGTCTATTTCAAATTTTAGTATACCACTAATATTATAAAATGACAAGCTGAATTTGTGGCTTGATTTAGCATTTTTGTTTGTTTTTTCTTTTTACGTAAATATATAAAATATTTCCAGCAGTCAAAGGAACAAGCTGCCCTTCATTCAAATTCTTTCTATTCCCGGTTAAGAGTGATACTTCTTTCAGGGCACTGAAACTGAAATATTTCTTTTAGCATAACAACTATTTCCTTGGGAGGAAACGTTTCTGGATAATTCTATTTGAAGGTAATAAAATGGAACTTTCCTGTCAGGAAAATATTCCAGAGATATTGCTGTCAGGATAACAATATGAAATGAGGCTTTAAGCTTATTACTATTTTCTTGTCATAATATTTTATTGCTGACTTGCATTTTCCTTTGAGGATAATGCAATCAAGATTTGCTTGACAAATTGATTTTTATTTTATTACAACTATCATATTTCTAAAAGAATAAATGAATAATATATTGATCTAAATTTCTAAAAGATTTAAAAACAAAGCTTACTTGAGTTTAGATCATATCAGAGAAGTCAATAGAAGTGGGCCATTGGAACCACCCGCCCTCCTTCCATCACTTTACCAATACTATGCTCCCATAGTCTAGAAGACATTTTGTGAGGTTTATTGATGTTCATATTCTGGACCTTGATATCCTCGGCATTTATATTTGCATATAAAGTAAATGAACAAAAACTTAAAAGCTAACCTTGAAAGTAAAAAATTTCATTTGGCTTACGTAAATTTCTGCCTTAGTCTGTTTGAGCTGCTATAAGAAAGTACCACAGACTAGGTAGCTTATAAACAACAACAATTTATTTCTTACATTTCTGGAGGTTGAGAAATCCAAGATCATGGTGCCAGCCAGGTCATTTTCTTGTGAAGGCAGTCTTCCTGATTCATAGATGGCATCTTCTCACTGTGTCCTCACGTGATGGAAGGGGCTAGGGAGCTCTCTGGAGCCTCTTTTTATAAGACACTAACTCCATTCATGAGGGCTCTGCCCTCATGGCTTAAGCACTTTCCAAAGACTCTACCTCCAAATACCATCATCTTTGGGGTTTAGAATTTCAATATATGAATCTGGGGGGAGACACAAACAGTCAGACCATAGAACTGTCCTAAAGCATTTTTCTGTCTTAAAATTTCTATGATCTATGTATTTTTGCTCTTTGTTCATGAAAGAACCAAAATTTAAGAAGAAACATTTTTCATTGGCCTCTGTGTTAGCATCATATTGACAGTTCCAGTGTTTTGCTGATTATCTAGAACACTTCAATTCATTCTGGAAATGAGTTCCAAGTAGGATTTTAAGGTGTTAGTTATTTTAAAATCTTGAGCATTCTTCAGAATTCTGTTAACATTGTAAATTGATTTAAAATATATTCAGATTAATAACATCTTGTCAAGGACTTTATCTCATTCAAACTATTTTATACGTAAAGATATGTTAAAACAGTGACTTTTATTATAAGGAGAAAATATCAAGGATAAGTCAGAAGAATAAAATAAGGAATTTTAAAGCTATCATTTCTGCTAATATTCTTTACACAAATCTCTGGCTGTTGAAGATTCTACTTTATGACTTCTATATCATCCAAATTCTCCCTCTTTTTCTTTCTTCTGTATCTCTTTCTGTATCTTTCTCTATCTGTATTTCTTTTTCTATTTATCTGTTTGTCTCTCTGTCTCATTCACTCTTTCTAGTCTCTGTTTCATGGCACTAGACACACTTCTGCCTAACCTTTTAAACAATTGAGTAGTTCTCATTAAAAATTGAAGTTATGCAAGGTATGTCCTGGTCCTTAAAAGATTTTTGGCATTTGCAGTTGCTTTTTCATTATCTCAGTTATCTGATGTCATCTATATTTCTCATCCCACCTCTCCCATGGGCATGTAGTTAACATCATTCTGTGCTAATAAGGAAGTTAACTTAAAAAAAAATCGTTATATTACCTGGACAACTACATTATAAAGGTTCTTTACTTCTTTTTTTTTTTTAACTATGACTTGATTATTTTAACAAAAATTGTGTGCCCAAGACTTGTCTAAGTACTCCCAATTTATTTCTTTTTAAAATTTAAAATTTTTATTATATAAGTTACAGGCGTGCAATGTAGTGATTCACAATTTTTACAGGTTATATTCCATTTATAGTTATTATAAATATATTGGCTATATTCCCCATGTACAATATGTCCTTGTAGCTTATTTTATACCTAATAGCTTGTACTTTTTCCTCCCCCTACCCCACATTGCCCCTCCCCCTTACCTCTCCCCACTGGTAACTACTAGTTTGTTCTCTATGATTTGTCACTTCTTGCTTAATAAATTGTAGTCCTTATATTTGATTCATTTATCACTCCCTCACATACTGGTTCTTTTATTTATATAAGCAAAGGGAAAGTGGTGTAATGGTAAGAGGATTGGTATCTGAGTTAGATATACTTGGCTTAAAATATGAGACAATTTATTCTAGTTATCTCCTCAAATAAATTATTTAAATTCCCTGGCATCAATTTTCTTAACTGTAAAACAGTGGTAATATGTTGTGGCACAGGATAATTGAAAAGATAATATAAGATGATGTGCTCAAATAGCAGTTTTGTCACTTACTAGTTGACTGAACATCAAAAAGTTAATAAGCCTCTCTGGCATCAGGTTCTTCTCTGTAAAATGGGGCGTACATAGTTCCTTCCTCAAGTAACTGTTATAAGGATTAATTGAGTAAATTTTTGCAATGCACACAGAACAGTGTCTGGCATATATAAGTGTTATATACTATATAAGTAGGGCTATTCGATACCTATGTATAATTTTATATAAGTACTGAGCATGTAGGTTTCATATATTAAGCATTTAATAACTGTGTCCTTTGTTTTGTGCCTCTTGTTACTTGCCTCGTTTCTAACTTGCTCTCTTTCCTTATCTTTCGATACTTTTGCTTGGCCAACTGTTGACAACAATTCTGGTTCAGCCTAGAGGATGAGGTCCTGAATAGCCATTTCTGTGCCTGAATACTACATAGTAGATTTTTCCTTGTCATTGTTTTCTCACCTCATCTTTCCTTCCTTCTTTGCCTCCATAATTAATTACTGTCAGGATACTGCTGTTGTAACATGTCACATGACAATTTTTACATATCTGATGATTTCCCTTTGAAATGGTTTTTAATGTCTGAGTGGAAACTCTGTTGCCCATAGATAAATGTAGTCATTGGTACATATCAACTTTGATATTCCACTGGGCATTTTTTTTTTTTTTTTTGCCAATTCCACTCACTCTTTGGGTATGGGATGCTCCTTGAATAGGTTCTGGTTCTGCTCCCTAGGAGAGTTTCCCAGTTCATCGTTTGCTCAGATGTGAGTTCCACACTCTAGTACCATTTTTTTTAATTGAAGTATGGTTGATGTTTAATATTATATAAATTATAGGTGTACAATGTAGTGATTCACAATTTTTAAAGGTTATACTCAATTTATAGTTATTATAAAATATTGGCTATAATCCCCATATTATCTAAGTAGACATTTCTCCAAAGAAGACATACAGATGGCCAAAAAGCACATGAAAAGATGCTCAACATCACTAATTATTAGAGAAATGCAAATCAAAAATACAATGAGGTATCACCTCACACCAGTTAGAATGACCATCATCAAAAAGTCTACAAAGAATGAATGCTGGAGAGGGTGTCGAGAAAAGGGAACCCTCTTACACTGTTGGTGGAAATGTAAATTGGTAGACCCACTGTGGAGAACAGTATGGAAGTTCCTTAAAAAACTAAAAATAGAGCTATCATATTATCCAGCAATCCCACTTCTGGGCATATATCCAGAGAAAACCATAATTCGAAAACATACATGCACCCCAAAGTTCATTGTAGCACTATTTACAATAGCCAAGACATGGAAGCAACCAAAATGTCCATCAAGAGAATGGATAAAGAAGATGTGGTACATATATACAATGGAATATTACTCAGCCATAAAGAAGAATGAAATAATGCCACTTGCAGCAACACGGATGGACCTAGAGATTATCAGACTAAGTGAAGTAGGTCAGACAGAGAAAGACAAATATCATATGATAGCACTTATATGTTAAATCTAAAAAAAAAAAAAAAAACGATAAAAATGAACTTATTTACAAAACAGAAACTGACTCACAGATTTAGGAAACAAACTTATTTTTACAAAGGGGAAAGGTGGGGAGTCGTAAATTAGGGGTGTGGGGTTAGCATATACACACTACTGTATATAAAATAGATAATCAACAAAGACCTACTGTATAGCACAGGGAAGTCTACTCAACATTCTGTAATAACCTAAATGGGAAAAGAATCTGAAAAAGAATACATATATATATGTATAACTGAGTTACTTTGCTATACACCTGAAACTAACACAACATTGTTAATCAACTATACTCCAATATAAAATATATTTTTAAAAAATCCCCATGTTGTACAGTATATCCCTGTCTCTTATTTTATACATAATAGTTTGTACCTCTTACTCCTCTACCCCTATATTTCCCCTTCCCCCTTTCCCTCTCCCCACTGGTAACCACTAGCCTGTTCTCTATATCTGTGAGTCTGCTTCTTTTTTGTTATATTCACTAGTTTGTTGTATTTTTTAGATTCTGCATATAAGTGATATCATACAGTATTTGTCTTTCTTTTCCTATCATTTACCCTGGCCAGTTCAGAAAAAGGAATAGAGATATATGCTCTTTTGGCAGCTGATCAGATCTCATGGACTATTTTCTGCCTTTGGAAAGGTAGTGACTTAGAAGTCTTTTTATAAAATCTGAATTTCCTACAGTGCAGACTGACAGAACTCTTGCTAATAAAGCTCTCTCAAACATACTGTGGGTTTTCTATGTATTTGATTCCAATTTGTAACTGCTCTCTCTGCAATAAAGCTATACCCACATTTTTAAAAAGATGTTCTTTTCTCTCATGATTTAATTACTGATTCTTTGAACATAACAAGTTACTGATATATTTTCCCCTTATGCTTTCTAGAACCCATTTTCTAGCTTAAATGTTTTACTAGACCACACAAACATATTTTTTTTCCAGAGGTCATAACAAGAGGTGTTAGAGCCATATCACAGATTTGATCTTTATTCTAAGTCTGTGTCGTATCTGGATTTTGTCTTTGGACTTAAGCTGTGCCCTAACTTGAGAATCTTTTTCTTGCTAGCAAAGTTAGAGGTGAGAAATAGATTTGTTTCCTAAGGTAGAAAGAAATCCTCTAAATTCTGAATACATCTTCCCCAGTTTTTTTTTTAAGATCATCTCTTTTTTGTAGTAATTAAATATATGCAAGTAAGAGAAAACAGCTCACATTTTCAGTATTCTGCATGGAGATATCCTTGTCCAAGTCTAAAGGTTTTAGTTGCCATTCTTGAGTTCTGTTTTATTATCTCTCTATCTGAGGAAAAAGACAGAAATTCTGCAGCCAGAGATCTTGCGTAACCAAATATAAATATGAAGAAACAACCTGCTGAGAATTTCCTTATGTTACCAAAAATCTTAACCATTTTCTTTTTCAAATAGTTTCTTAATGAAAAAAAGTGAAATAACAACAATTAAGCATTCATAAATGAGAAAACACATAAATTATTGAAAATAAACCGTGGTATAGCTTTTCAATATTTAAAATCCAGTTTTATTTAACTACACAATACTGAAGAGTTTACAAAGTTTCTCAGGTGTATCTTGTAGTAATAGTGCAATTGAATTTATATGAATGGGTAAAACATGAAATATTTGAATTTAGCTTTGAGTTTACAGTAAGGGAAGAAGTTAATATAATTAATAGTATATGATCTAAAGATATAGTAGGACCTAACACATTCTGTGATTATTTACAAGTGTGAATTTGCATGAGATAGTGAATTCTTTATGAGGGACTTTATTGCTACTTATTTTTAAGTAGCCTCAGAATTTTAAGTGTCTGTCACAAAATGGACATTATTTTACATGTTTTAAAATGAGATAAATGTAAAAGTCCTCAGGTATACAATCAACAAATGATGGTTCTATTTAGCCCAGGCCACAGGGGTTTCTAGTATTCTCTCCTTTAGTCAAGTTTCTAAAAGAAGGTAGAAATAGGTGATGGAGGTTTTTTTCTAATTTTCTATAAACAGATACTGATAAAATGACTCCTTTCTAAAAGTTACAAATAATACCGAAAGCAGCAAGGCTCTTTGAAAGTAGATCATTCTTAATGACAAAGTTTCCTAGTTCTTTTTTTATTTTCTTTTTAAAGTGAATTTTGAGCAACTGCTTTTTAACACTTCTGAACAAAATTCAGCTTAGATATAATTTTTATATACTGCCTTTGAATTCTGACCAAAAACCATAATTTGCATCAAGGCTTAGTATGGGTCATATTAGGATATTAGTGTGCTTCATTTCATCAGCTTCTGTGTTAGTCAGTGATCAGCTAGTTTGACTTGATTTACATGTAAAACTGTGCAGAGTTCTTTTTATTCTTTTCATTGTGTACACTAGAAATTGTAAAGGCATCAAAGCTATTCTCAAGTGATTTCAGATTAAAACAAAGTAGTTTGGGCACTCAAGCTTTAATCAAAGGTTCAGTCTTCACATATTTATGTGCAAAATTTTAAAGAGAGATTTATCAAATAAAGAAATCAATGTCCTTACTAACACCTATACAACCTACACTTTTGTATGTTACACATAGCATTTAATTCTTTTTGAGCTGAGAGCTGCATTACAAGCAGAAATCTATTAATATAAACAGAGCCTTCTCAAAAGACTCTAGAAGCATTGGTCCACTCAGCATGCCTATACACACCAAAGCACTGGTGTCCCACCACCGAGAAGAGAGTAATGGGTGGGATACATAGACATACAAGAAAAAAAGTGGTCATGATCCTTGCCATGAAGAAGATTAAAAGCTGCTTGAATTGGGGTGCAGTACTTTTTACCAATAGGATAATTAAGGATGTGGAAATATTTGGTTTATAATGAGCAATAATTTCTATCAGTATATCAATGGAAATTAAGAAATTTTCTAATAGAAATACAAAATGGAAATTTTCTGCCAAGTGACTTACGCCAATTTTTTTTCAATTGAGATTAAAGGTGATAGAGATAGATATTTCAAGCAGAAAAGCACAAACTTTGTGGCAGAAAGCTTTAAAAGCACAATCATCTAACTATCTCAGTTGTCAATACTGGGCTGTGGGGACAGTGTCACCTAGGTGACATGTGAATAAAACCTAAGGGGTTTGACCCTATGGAGGAAATGTATTCCAGGCAAAAATAAAAACAAGTATCGAGACTTTAAGGTGCAGCGTGTCTGGCCTGTTCCAGGAAAAACAAGAGGCCAGCATGGCCCTCGCAGAGGGAGAATGAGATAAGGTTGGAGAGAAGACGATAAGGGGAAGGAATCCTGCAAGGCCTGGTAGGATTTGTAAGATTGATTGTGAAACCTAATCCCTAATCCAATCCTTTGGTCAATTTTTATTTAATATTTAAAATATTTGAATAGAAAAAATTAAGTGAAGCTTGTACTAAAACTACCACTCCAGGATTAGTTTATTAATGAGATAAATCTTTAGCCACTGGTTAATGTCTTGGAAGAGATTCCAGAGGCGGTAACTCCCACTGCTTAAGAGAGTAAGAGAGTGCATTAGGGGAGTGGGCAATGTGGTAAGAAACATGTCCCTAAAAGAAGATTCAGAAAATGGACATAACCAGCTGGAGGAGGGGAAAGCCATCAAGAATCCAGCATTGCTTGATGACAGTTTTTTCCCTCAAAATTAATCCTTGCATTTAGCCATAGATTTTTCCACAGTGTCTTTACTAAAAATGATCTCAACAGCTGTATTTGCTGAGCTAGCCATATGCTACCAGCTGATGATCTAGACTCTAGGAATTTTTTGTGTGTATATGACTATTTTCAATGTTGAAAATGCTTTTTCACACATTTACCATGAAGTGAGATTCATAATGTTCAAAATACCTTCTAGGCAGTAAGTCTGCACCTGCTAACATGTCCCAGTATTTCCTTTACTTATCAAAACTCTGTTAACCTTCTTAACAGAATGATATGAAAATGAAAACGGTTCTCTTGTAAACATCCTTCAACTTATAAACTATAAACTTATGACTTAAAATTAAAATGATTTAGAGTAAATAATTATCTAATTATATAGAAGTGCCCAGTTAGTACCTGGCACATTATAGATCATTTTTTAAAAAGCAGATATGATTATTATTGTTAATGTTAAAATTATCTATATGGGCGGAACTTACCCATAGTGAGTTTAGTCTTAAAACTGGAGCTAAGATATGTGCATAAAAAGCTCAAGAACTCTGTATTTGGATTATTTACACTGACCCACACAGTCTTTTTATCTACTTGTCCATCTGTTTTCTATCTGATATCTCTTGGTCATAAGTAGGTTTATGTTGCAAATTGCCTATAACATTGTAAATTAATTTTTCTTCTAATATTCAAGTTGTTGGTTCCTTTTGGGCTTTTTAATTTATTTTGGGGATAGCCGTAAACTATCAACCAGCCAAACGTTAATTTTTTGACCCTGCAGATAGTTATATTTCTATTCATGTTGTAAAATGCTTAATCCCCATGCACTATTTCCATATTTATGATCGTTATATTTCAAAATGGGTACCAGATTTTTTGGTGCCCCAGCCTCTTTGCATTATGTATTATGAGATTTTTTTTTCCTCCTTGAAATAATTAAATGTATATCATTTGGCCAGGAGAAGTGACAGGGTTGGAACAGTGCTTTTGTTCTGCATTGACTTTCTGTATATTACATCAGTTATATTTTGCTGTGAAAAAGGATAGCATTTATGTACTTTTTGTTTATTATATAAAATTTGGTAGCATTTTACTTTGACCTTTTTTTAAAAAAAGTATAAAACCTAAATGTATATTAAAGTGCTTTTGAAAACTAAAAGTGCCAGATATTTTGGCATCATGAGGAATAAAAAGACTCTTAAAAGTTTCAGTTATTCATATATGTGTATATAACACGTTTCTAAATAGATTTAGTTTATAAAAATATTATAAATTAACTAAATTTTTTTTACATGTGAAACTCAATTACTCTAGCTTTTAGAAATGAAAAGTTAAATATAAATTAAAGAATTAGAAAATGCATTATGCTATATTTCAATGAATGTGGTATACCATAGTACGCATTTCTGAGCTCTCAGGGCTGTGGGTTTTTAATGGTTCAGGGCACTGCCAATCATGAGTCTGCAGGGAGCTTTGTTATAAATGTCCCAATTCTTTCATTTGCTCTCTTCCTGGTGCATGATGGGATGCCTAACTGTGTGAAATCAAGCCATGGATTATCGATTTACTGCCACTTTATTCCAGGGAAAATGAACTTGAAAATAAATAGGCTGTGCTCTTGTAATAAATTCATAACAAAATGTGTTTGTATTCTAGTGAAAAAATGACAAGTCAAATTTATTTAGAATTTGAAAATTTAACTTTTTGCTAAAACATTGTAACTCTTTAATTACTGGGATTGTGGAAATACTAAAAATACACATAGTTTTTTTTTTTTTTTTTACTGCAGTGTGTTCTATAATAGAGAATTTGTATTTATATTTTTCTTTGTGTATACTCATCCTTATAAATAAGGCTCAATCTTCTTGGAAATCCTCTATATTAAACAGTAGTTGTGATATACAGTGAGTTGATTCAATTATAAGAAAGCCTAACTCCACACGAGCTTATCAACATAGGTAATACTGGGAAACTTCCTCCTGTGCAATTTTTAAATCTGACTAAATTGTCACTGCTTTGGAAGTTTAATGCAATGTCTCTTTTCTCATGGTGAATATTGTTGCTATAGTTTGTATATAACTGAACATGACTATATCAGTATGCAGTCTTTTAATTGAATTAGTAAACAGAATATTCAGAAATACTAGTCAATTTATTTTTAAGTACAATATTAAAATGTTACACATGCTGTATTTTTTATAGTTTAGTCATATAGAGCTTGGGAAACTAACTTTGTTTAGAAAGAACAAACTGAAACAGAATAATCAGTCTTCAGAGATTTTTATTAAAAACATAATGTATACCTGATGCTAAATTTACATTTCCTCATTCAAGAAGTGACCATGTCACCCAATATTATGGATTTAAGCAAGAGTATATGATTCAGCTCTCCAAATAAAATCCTCTACAGATGTGACTTGACTTATTGAAAAACTAATTCTAAAGCAAATTTCCATGGTATTTTCTTAGGAAAATATATCTCAAAGTGCTTGGATACAAATGAAATTTTATTACAAGAAGCACAGTCTTTAGATTGCAGAGTAAACTGAAGCGTGAAAGTTCTGTATCAATTCTTTAAAAAGTCTCACAGATCCTGGGAGCCTGCAAAAACCCTTTGTGTCACAAAATCTTTAATTATTTAAAAATTATACTGTGATATCTACCTCTCATAGATAAAACTTTAAGAACGTGAGGAAATAAGTACCTACTTTTTAAGTTTTAAAAAGTTAGTTGAAACAATGCATTAACCCTATCTAAGTTTCCCCATATTAGAGTATTAGAAATATTAATACACTGTGAGATGATAAGGGGTACTTATTTCATCTCAGGTTAATTGTTAGTCATTAGTTTCTGTGTGCTGGGGAACGTGGCAGGTGTCGCCTTGCAATTGAGGCCAATGCTCCAAAGCAAAACAACATAGCTTATTAGTACCTGCTGTGTCCTAAAACGAATTGCCATAGGCCTTACAAAGAGAGGGCAAAACAGGTCTACTTTACCATCTTTCCCTGTGCCCCACCTGCATTTCCTCCCTGCCTATTTAAGTGGAGTATAGAAACTCAAGGAGAAACTTCAGAGAATAGAGTTAGATTGGGGTATGCATTTTTTATTTTTTTGGGTACTCCTTACCCATGCTAAGGAATAGTTTACAATAATCCCTTGCAGAAAGTAGCAATGCCTAAACTAAGGAAAACCAGTGTCACCTGACCTGGTAGGACATTTGCTTAGGAAAATACTTGTTGATCAGCCCTTGAACTTCATTTGCGCCAAACATGGAAAGAGAACTTGAGTGAGTTGGCAGGCTGGAGAGAGGGTGAGAAGATCAGCAGAATTTTATATCACACATTCTAATTGTTAAATAATTCAAATCACAATAAAACCCTAATGTTTCATTCCCTTAACTATCATCTTGACATCTTTAAAGATCCTCAATGATTTTCTCCCCTTCTTCTTCTGAGCAATTACTAAACTTCCTTCTTTTCAAAAACACATTTTCAGGTATTTTTATTTTCCTTTTGAAGAATTTTTTTGACTTGAAACTGCAAGGCCCTCTCTGCCATATGCATATCGAATCTATTGTTTTAGAAAGAGAAATGAAGTTAAGTGTGGAGTGGTTGTTTACAAGTTAGCCTGCAAAATCAACATGTAAAAAACTTAGTTTTGACGGATTTTTAGTTCTAGTTATTGGTCAGTCTCCTCAGTCTGCATGAAGATCTTTATTAAAAGATTGAGCCTTTTTCAAAACATTGAATCTGTGTTAATGTGTAGGACTAATAGTTAGATATTAGTACTCAGAGTCTGCAATTTAATTTTAAGGCTAATTTAACAGACACCTAAATCTCATACTCAAAACCTAAAATCAATCTATGGTCTTCCAATTGATCTGAGGCCAAATAGTACATAACAGAATCCAAAACTTATCACACGTTCTGTATATTTAATGACTGACCAATAACTCTGAAATCTCCCTCAGGTAAAGTTTAAATTAATAAAATCAATGAAGACTCTTACATGTAATCTTTCTCAGATAAAATTTTAAAAACAGTATTCTTAACATATACTTCTACATATATACCAGTAAACTAATTATCACATTTTTATACAGTTGTATACAAGTGCAGACTTCTGGAGAGTAGTTCAGTGAATACTGATAACAAAAACTATATTCAATATTTTGTTTTCTTATACTACCAGATATTAGTCTAATCTCAATCAGTACTAATGGTGTCTTGAAAGCAGAATAATTTTTAGACCCTTTTGTGTTTAGAGGTAGATTTTGTGTGATAAGTTACTTGTATAGGCCATGAAAAGAATGAAGTTTCATGGTTATAGAGTTTGTTCATCAGAAACATTGACCATGTATGATGATTGAATAGTAACAGATATTGTGCCAAGAATTTTTCTATTACTATCAGCCATACTAATCTCCCAATTCTAAGCAAGATTTGATGTAATATTATATATTTATATAACACACTGAGCATTTCATCACCAAACACATACTAGATATCTTTTCATTTTTTTCTCCTTTTTATACCAAGAAAGCAAAATGTTTACAAAAGAAATTGCAATATAAATTTTTCTAAAAATGTTTTTTTGAATGAACTCATCCTAACTTCCTCAGATATTGTATTCACATATTCTACAAAAAGAATTAGAAATAAAACCCTTTAGGATCATTTGGAATGTATCACTTATTTTTATGAAAAAGCTTCCCAAGGTGTAGTCTGTATTCTGCAGTACTATAGGTATCAGGGAACACACACACACACACAAACACACACACACACACACACACCCCTGTTTTTGTGGATAAATAAATTAGTGAAAAGATAAATATACTATTTTTGGAGCTTTATAACCAATTTTATTAAGCTAAAACTCTAACAAATTCCTCACTAAAGAAATCAGTTTAACTTTGATTAACTTGAAATTAAATAAAAAATTGGGAGCCGTTTACTTTTGCATTAGCCATATTTAAAAGAGTGGAATTGTGGAACATCTTTGCTTAGATTTTTGGTACCACTGAATGATCCACAATAACAGGTTTGCTCATGGGTATTGTTTCTGGAAATATTTATTCTTGTGAGGTTTTTGAAGAGATATAAAATTCAGCTGTATGTCTTTTAGTTGAATTATTTGAGAATATTATTTTATTTACTGAAAGTTTTACATTTTAAATGCTTAAATTTTATTTACTGAAAATAACATGCATTTGTAATTTAGTTTTATGGTACTTTCTGAAGTGCCTGCTATAGTATGACAGCACCACCTGGGCTACACTTATGAAGTCTGTCATATTTCAGTATTTTTAATTTTCGTATAGGTTTGTAACTAAAAAGCAAAAATTTCATGATGGCAAAACCTTGACTTACAATGATCCTGCCTGGGGACAAATCATTTTCATACATTTTTGTGTGAAAGAGATATATACTTTGAAATTTAAAAAAAGAGTTACCACTTTAAAGCAAGTATAGGTCATTCTTTCCCCTGTTCATCCCTACAAGACTTCATGTGAGAAACAGAACCCAAATAAATATGTTGAAGAAAATAGTAAATATGAGTTAGAGTAGGAAAAAATGCATTGAATTCCTTAAAATAATATTGGAGATTATTTTCTTATTGCTTTTAAGCTACGTTTTGTTTCTTTCTAAAAAAGAGTTACAAATGAACAGGCTTTTTTCATATAAATGAGCATGAAATACCTCTGAAAATACTTTAAATATTTTCCACTTATTTTAAAAGCATTCATTTCAATTCAAAGAACTAATATTGGAAAAAACTGGTAATAAAACTGTAGTTAGATGGAGACTATCTGTTTTCAAATGTGCATACATTTATTATTTTTCTGAATGAAATTTAGCATGGCACTGTAGGCCATGAAAAAAAAAGTACAAGGTGCATATTCTCATAGAGTTTAAAATGTTTGCTCTCATGAATTGAAACAAGCATGCATTTTTATCCAAGCAAGTTAATTTTAAGAAATGGTCTATTACTTTTTAGTGTATATTACTTCATACTCCTTTTCTATTATTTTTATAGCTATTCAATTTATCATTTTTGTACCATATTCCTCTTTGAATTCCTAATAGAATTGTGAAATAATCTATTAAATCTTCTCATCTATCAACTATGACTACTGTTACAGATAAATATATTTTCTCTAAGTTAAAAGCACACAAGTGGAATTTCCTAAGATGAAATCTATTTCTACAAGTCCTATATATGAACACTGAGTAAAACTTCATTTGATTTCATATCTTGCATTTTTCTATTACATGACTTCAGATTCTCTCATATTTGATTATCAATTATATAGAGGAGTGGTAAGGAAGAAGCTATAAAGAAACTAAAATTTTCTATCCATAAAAAAGAACTTGCCCACATTTTATATACAGTTGTTCCTCCTTTTTCAAGGTAGTTACAAAGTTTTATAAAGTTGCAGTGAATACTGACTTGGTGAATCCAGAGCCATTGTTCCTAGGGGAAATACAGAGTTAGGTTTCTGAGAGCCATTCATTGAAACATTTTCATCAATCAAACATAAGCTTGTTTTTTATGTGCTTTGGTTAATGACACATAACGTAATATATATTTGTAAGAAATAATTATATGCAGTATTTCTTTATAAGGAAACATTAGCTGAAAAGAGTTTAATCGTTTCCTGACCCTGGATAACATGGCCACAGATATCTTTGGCTTCGAAACTCACACTGTGCTGTCTGCAATGCTTATTTTATCAGTTATCATCTCATAAATCCACAAATTTAGCTACTTATCCATCTTTTCCATAGCTTCATCATAAACTATACATGTTATTTTAATACTTTTTGAAGCATTCTCCTATAAAGATCAGTAAATTTCTTCTTCCTCTCTCTGAAAATACCATATTGTTGATTCATTAATATTGAACTCAAATAGCACAATTCATGTCTGAATACGTCTTAGCACTTGTATCTTCTCCAGAAGGCACATCATAGCCTTCTTGGGCTTAGAAACAATAGACAGCACTTTAGTGTTATTCTTGGGGGCCGTTTTAAACAGCAAATTCACTGAAAAAGAGCACTAAACTGCAAAAAATGTGGCATTAGATAGATGGTGAAAAAACACTCATTTACAGGATGAGACCTGAGACAAGAAGGCAGAGCATAGCCTTGTTTGACCTTAGCTCTGGACGTTCTCCTTAGGTGACTCTAATTTTTCATTCCTTTGTGCCTATCTGCAAAAGTCCACGAGCACTGATATTGTGGTTACAAATAAATTTTAGCAAGAAGGAAAATCCACAGTTATGTAATCTGCGGATAATGAGAATCAACTATCTTTAAGTATTTTTTGAAATACATAGAACCAACAGAAATCAGGGAGCAACATTAATTCATAGAAAACATTGAAGGTACCTCTGGCTAACAGATTCTGTGAGTCAGCTTTCCTTAGAATGGCCTGGAGTTTGCCTACATAATAGAGGAAGGAAACATAAAAGCAAAAATGTTCAAGGATCACATGAAATACTACTTATTTTTGGTGTATGTAAAGAGTAGGAAATCAAGACAAATACAAGAGTAGGAAATCAAGACAAATACAAAAAAGAGAGCAAGACAGCTGTTATTTTTAAGTCTAGATGTTCTTAACAGAGATGAATACATATAAAAATAAGAACAAAAGATGATTTCAGCTCACACTGTTAAGCAGTAAGCAGACTTATGTGGTTAAGGACTTATTGTCCATTGTGGACACCACAGGCTAAGATTCTTATTTTATCATGTCTGTGTCTAACTCTAAAGCCTTCAGTTTATAGCAGCAAGCGTTTTAATAGCTGGGAATGGATGTGGGGCAGGCTAAGTGTCATAAAGTCCAGCCTCTAATGAGACTATTGTTTTTGTTGTAAATTTAAAAGGAGAGTGTGCCAGTACTTAAATAAGATGAATTGTCACAATGTGTCTTTAGTAGTTATAAAGCCATTGAGTGTAAATTATCTTTAAATATCCTAATCCCTTCTTTTGTTTTAGTTACAACCAGAAGATAATTGGTCACTTTATATATAGAGATTTAAAAATTATAATAAAGAGGGTTTTAAAGACTGCAACTTTAAAATGATTTTTAAAAGCCAAGAAAAAAATGTCTTATAAAAGCAACCTATTTTACAGGGAATGAATGTGTTTCACTTTTTTCCCTACAATGATAATTTAATTCAATAATTAGGAAGATTATTATGAATTTTATATCACATAAACTCCATGGAAAAATTATTCCTAAAAATAATGGAGAAGAATCCTTTAGTGTACACATGAAAAATTGTTAGTATGAAGCTTATACTCCCATCATTTCTGGCAACTTCAGCTGTTTCCTCTATTCGGAATGCTGTAACTCCGACTTGTTACCCGGCTAATTCTTTAGGTGCATTCAGGTGTAATTTTAGAGATAATATCCTGGAATTTTAATCTAACAACAAAAACAACAACGAAAACTAAACTGAAATCCATGTTGCCATCTATAGTTTTTCCTTAAAATAATGAGTTATTTTTCTAATCACTACCTCTGAAAGTTTACATGCTGTGGATTCTATGAACCTCTGAACACATTCTACTCATTAAGTTTTATTTCACTTTTACTGTGAAGACAGCCTAACACCATAGCCATATTTACTTGACCTCTATTGGGTAATTCCCATGCCAGAATTTACCTTTGATTCTGGAATATGCCATTTTTTTTCTTGTTTGTTTGTTTTGTTTTGTTTTGTTTTTTACTATGCTTCACTTTATTGTACTTTCCAGATATTTCACTTTTTACAAATTGAAGGTTTGTGGCAATCCTGTGTCAAGCAGTTATATTGGTGCCATTTCTCCAAGAGCATTTGCTCACTTTTTGTCTTGTTTTGGTAGTCTTGCAATACTTCAAACTTTTTCATTATTATTATATTTGTTTTTTTTTTAACATCTTTATTGGAGCATAATTGCTTTACAATAGTGTGTTAGTTTCTGCTTTAGCCATTTTGTTTTGAATGTATTTGATTACATGTTTTCTTTCCTCTCTGAAACATGTGCTGTGGAGCATGAATTATATCTTATTCTCTTTTTTCTTTTCCTATTTGAAATGTCTAGAATGATACTCAATAAATAGTATTAAAAATTATGATGATAGGAAATCCATAAAACTTGAGATTTTGCCTTTAATTTTTAATAAAGTCTAAATTAAGGTCTAGGGGATGATAAGATGATTTTTAAATAGAGTATTCTTTTCTTTGCTGCTTTTTCTCTTCATTTTTCTAGTAACAATGTTTATTTTGTCCTTTGCTTCCTGGTTCTTCTACCTCTAAATACAGGCCATAATGCAAATAGCTGGGTTGTTTCTACTTGATTGTTCAATAACTATAAAGACTCAGTCAAGTGGAGAGTAGGATAATTATGCAATCAATCTGGGTAAGAAAAGGGAGTGTAGAGAGTCACCACACAATGGTTCTTTCTTTAAGTCATGCAAAATAGCTTAGAAACAAATCTGGAATTTGCTAATTATAGTTAAATCTTGTTTTTAATTTAAGCTGTATGACTTAGCAGCCAGAGTTCATTTTCAACCCTAGAGATAAAAAAAGTTTCACTGTTATATATGTTAAAGAGAATTTTACAGGCTTAAAGTTAAAATTATGATTGATGCAGTGTTGGCAAGTTTTCATGTCTAATTCTTGCAGGAGTTAACTCCATTATAATAATTCTCATTAGAATAGTTATGAAAACTGAAATATATTCTTCCCAGTTCACAAGGTGGTGCATTTGTAATCCCTGTCAAAATATTATTTTTAAATATTGTTGTGAATAATTAATTTAACTTTAACAAGTAGGGTTCATAAAATATGCATTTATAAATAGCAGACCTGTTTCTATTACTTCCAATACAGCAATTCATAATGTAATTGAGTGTAGGTAAAATGATAATAAGTAATCTCATTTTCTTGCCAATATCCCAAATCCCTTTGTCTATTCTGTTTTACACTCAGAACATGACGTAAAATAAGAAGAAAGAGAAAAGGCAACAGAGGAAGAGAAGTAGTTTTAAAGAATTATGTTTACAGAACTGAGTGTTTACACAATGAGGAACATTTCAGTACAGTAGTTCACACAACCCTTCAAGTGAATATTCTTCAGGCATATAGGAGATTGACTATAACTAGACCTTTAAATACTACTCATCCTACATAGACTATAACTAGACCTTTAAATACTACTCATCCTCCATAGCACCTCAATTATTCTGTTTCCTGATAGATGTTTTCCCACACTTCTCATTTGTGGTAGACACACATCTTTCCAGGACCCAGTGCCCCTTCTGAAACCTAATCTACACAAGTGAGCTGCTGTGTAAGTCCTATGTTCTGTTTGCTACTGCACCTTGCCTATTGAACTGGATTAGGCCTGCTCTTCAAATTGCCTACAGCCAATCTGGGGAACTCACAAATAAATAAATTCTTTATTTAGAAACTAGTGAGTAATATACAAGAAACAAGAAAAATCTCAAATAAATATCTAAACTTACACCTAAAGGAACTAGAAAAAGAATAATAAGCAAAACCTAAAGTTAGTAGAAGGAAAGAAATCATAAAGTTCAGAGCAGAAATAAATGAAATACAAATGAAGGAAACAATAACAAAGATCAAAAAAACTAAAAGCTGGTTCTTTGAGAAGATAAACAAAATTGAAAAACCATTAGACTCATAAAGAAAAAGAGGGAGAAGACCCATCAATAAAATTAGAAATGAAAAAGGAGAAGTTACAACAGACACCACAGAAATACAAAACACCCTAAGAGACTACTACAAGCAACTCTATGCCAATAAAATGGACAACCTGGAAGAAATGGACAAATTCTTAGAAACGTATAACTTTCCAAGACTGAACCAGGAAGAAATAGAAAATATGAACAGACAAATCACGGGTAATGAAATTGAAACTATGATTAAAAATCTTCCAACAAACAAAGGTCCAGGACCAGATGGCTTCACAGGTGAATTCTATCAAACACTTAGAGAAGAGCTAACATCCATCCCTCTCAAACTCTTCCAAAAAAATTGCAGAGGAAGGAACACTCCCAAACTCATTCTATCAGGCCACCATCACCCCGATACCAAAACCAGACAAAGATACTGCAAAAAAAGAAAATTATAGACCAATATCACTGATGAATATAGATGCAAAAATCCTCAACAAAATACTAGCAAACAGAATCCAACAACACATTAAAAGGATCATACACCATGATCAAGTGGGATTTATCACAGGGATGCCAGTATTCTTCAATATATGCAAATCAGTCAATGTGATACACCATATTAACAAATTGAAGAAGGAAAATCATAGGATCATCTCAGTAGATGCAGAAAAAGTTTTTGACAAAATTCAGCACCCATTTATGTTAAAAACTCTCCAGAAAGTGGGAATAGAGGGAACCTACCTCAACATAATAAACTCCATATATGACAAACCCACAACAAACATCATTTTCAATGGTGAAAAACTGAAACCATTTCCTCTAAGATCAGGAACAAGACAAGGATGTCCACCCTCACCACTATTATTCAACATAGTTTTGGAAGTCCTAGCCATGGCAATCAGAGAAGAAAAAGAAATAAAGAGAATACAAATTGGAAAAGAAGAAGTAAAACTGTCACTGTTTGCAGATGACATGATACTATACATAGAGAATCCTAAAGATGTCACCAGGAAACTACTAGAGCCAATCAATGAATTTGGTAAAGTTGCAGGATACAAAATTAATACACAGAAATCTCTTGCATTCCTATACACTAATGATGAAAAATCTGAGAGAAATTAAGGAAACACTCCCATTTACCATTACAACAAAAAGAATAAAATACCTAGGAATAACCCTACCTATAACCAAAAGACCTGTATGCAGAAAACTATAAGACATTGATGAAAGGAATTAAAGCTGATACAAACAGATGGAGAGATATACTATGTTCTTAGATTGGAAGAATCAATATTGTGAAAATGACTATATTACCCAAAGCAATCTACAGATTCAACACAATTCTTATCAAATTACCAATGGCATTTTTTACAGAACTAGAATAAAAAATCTTAAAATTTGTATGGAGGCACAAAAGACTGTGAATAGCCAAAGCGGTCTTGAGGGAAAAAAAAACGGAGGTGGAGGAATCAGACTCCCTGACTTCAGACTATACTACAAAACTACAGTAATCAAGACAATATGGCACTGGCACAAAAACAGAAATGTAAATCAGTGGAACAGGAAAGGAAGCCCAGAGATAAACTCACGCACATATGGTCACCTTATCTTTGATAAAGGAGGCTAGAATATACAATGGAGAAAAGACAGGCTCTTCAATAAGTGGTACTGGGAAAACTGGACAGCTACATATAAAAGAATGAAATTAGAACACTTCCTAACACCATACACAAAAATAAACTCAAAATGGATTAGAGACCTAATTGTAAGACTGGACACTATAAAAGTCTTAGAGGAAAACATAGGAAGAACATTCTTTGACATAAATCACAGCAAGATCTTTTTTGATCCACCTCCTAGAATAATGGAAATAAAACCAAAAATAAACAAATGGGACCTAATGAAACTTAAAAGCTTTTGCAAAACAAAGGAAACTACAAACAAGATGGAAAGACAGCCCTCAGAATGGGAGAAAATATTTGCAAATGAATCAACTGACAAAGGATTAATCCCCAAAATATATAAACAGCTCATGCAGCTCAATATTACAATAAACAACCCAGTCAAAAAATGAGCAGAAGACCTAAATCGATATTTCTTCAAAGAATACATACAGATGGTCAAGAAGCACATGAAAAGCTGCTCAACATCACTAATTATTAGAGAAATGCAAATCAAAACTCTAATGAGGTATCACCTGACACCAGTTAGAATGGGCATCATCAGAAAATCTACAAACAACAAATGCTGGAGAGGGTGTGGAGAAAAGGGAACCCTCTTGCACTGTTGGTGGGAATGTTAGTTAATACAGCCACTATGGAGAACAGTATGGAGGTTCCTTAAAAAACTAAAAATAGAATTACCATATGACCCAGCAATTCCACTACTGAGCATATACCCAGAGAATACCATAATTCAAAAAGACACATGCACCCCAATATTCATTGCAGCACTATTTACAATAGCCAGGTCATGGAAGCAACCTAAATGCCTATCGACAAATGAATGAATAAAGAAGATGTGGTGCATATATACAATGGAATATTACTCAGTCATAAAAAGGAACAAAATTGGGTTATTTGTAGAGATGTGGATAGATATAGAGGCTGTCATACAGAGTGAAGTAAGTCAGAAAGAGAAAAACAAATATCATATATTAACGCATATATGTGGAACCTAGAAAAATGTTACAGATGAACCGGTTTGCAGGGCAGAAATAGAGACACAGATGTAGAGAACAAATGTATGGACAACAAGGGGGGAAAGTGGCAGGGGTGTGTGGTGTGATGAATTGGGAGATTGGGATTGACATATATACACTAATATGTATAAAATGGATAACTAATAAGAATCTGCTGTATAAAAAAAATAAATAAAATAAAATTCAAAAATAACAACTAGTGAGTAATATAAGAAAATAGTACAAAAGAACAGTGAAGGGGTATATTACAACTGGGTGCCTCATTAATGTTGGCAAAGAATTATTCAAGAAAAGATACTTGAAAAATGAATATGAATTTGCCAAAGAATGAGGGCAGAATGATGACCACTTTTTTAAAAGAGTGAAGTGAAAGGTACCAACACTATCAAGAGACTATGTAGCCAGTTATTGCTTTGGGACCTGTACTCTTCCACGTCTCCATAGTTATTGATCTGAGAAAGAGCATTTGACTAAAACTAAGTATAGTAAGGGTAATCCTCACACTCTCTGCTAGAAAGACTGGGTCAGAATAGATATTATATTAGTTTAAGTTAGATATATAAATATATATAGGTATATATAGATAGTATATTATATATTACATCAATATACATATTTAAGTATATATCCAAATAATGAGCTTACATAAGGCAAATTTTAAAATATACTGTAGCACTAAGAAAAAGCAAAGCAACTCTAAGCACTTAGAGAATTTTATAACAAAAAATATGTATTACAGAAAATAAGAAAAAAGCATAGAACTTAGTGTCTTAAATACATGTGAAGGGAAATGGTGTCTGTAAAGCAGGAGGAGACCGTTAAAGTAGACCATAAAAAAAGGAAAAGGATGAGAAGAAAAAATAGAGAGGGTAATATTAAAATGGATTAGGTTGATTTACACATAGATTTAAAAATAACTAAAAGGAAATAGAAATAATCCTGCAGAAATTTAGTCAGGATTTGGCATATAAACATAAAAAGATTATCCAGCATTAAGAAAAGGGCAAGCAAATAGAAATAATGGAGAAGCATGCTAGATTATTCACAAAAATAATTAAGATGAAATAATTTACCATGCAAAATGCATGGTTAACTACATTTGAAATAAAAATTTAAAGGAACAACATAAAAGTACTAATCTATGGAATATTAATAAAATAGTGTTATTGAAATAAAAATGAAACATTAAACAGTCTTAATTGTTAAGAAGTTAAAATAGGCAAACTTCAGACAAATCTTACCACTAAAATAAGTAAGTAAATAAATAAACCAATAAATAAATAACTGAAATGGGAAAAAAACTGAAAAAACAAATCAATAAAATTATATAAAAGGAATGCAGTGTCAAAAGAGATTTTTAAAAAGAGAATGTAATGATTAAAAAGAAACCATTCTGAACACCCTCGTTTTTTCTGAGAAAATATAAATGATTGAATAAAATTAAACAATAACCATAGAAAAATGCAAATGTATCAGCATTTCCTCTATAAGTCCTTAGGGTTAGATAATTTTAATAATCATTTTGTCTAAATCTTTAAAGAAAAAATATTTCCTAAAGTATATACTATTCCACATTAATGAAAAAAGAGGTAATACTATGGAATTTATTTTATAAAGCAAGTAAAACTTTGATACCGAGACTAGATACTGGAAGAAGATGCCATCTAGGACTTTTATAACTAGAGAGGAGAAGTCAATGCCTAGCTTCAAAGCTTCAAAGGATAGCCTAGCTCTCTTACTAAGGGATAATGCAGCTGGTGACTTTAAGTTGAAGCCAATGTTCATTTACCATTCTGCAAATCTTAGGGCCCTTCAGAATTATGCTAAATACGCTGCCTGGGCTCTATAAATGGAACAACAAAGCCCTGATGACAGCACATCAGTTTACAACATGGTTTACTAAATATTTTAGTCCAACTGTTGAGAGCTACTGCTCAGAAAAAAGGATTCCTGTCAAATATTACTTCTGATTGACAATGCACCTGGTCACCCAAGAGCTCTGATAGAGATGTACTGTGATAATAATCCTATTTTCATGCCTGCTAACACAACATCCATTTCTCAGCCCATGGATCAAGGAGTCATTTCACATTTCAAGTCATATTATTTAAGAAATACATTTTGTAAGGCTATAACTGCCTTAGATAGTGATTCCTCTGATGGATCTGGGCAAAGTCAACTGAAACCTTCTGGAAAGGATTCACTATTCTATATGCCATTAAGAACATTTGTGGCTTACAGGAAGAGGTCAAAATATCAGCATTAATGGGAGTTTAGAAGAAGCTGATTCCAACCCTCATAAATGACTTTGAGTGATTCAAGACATCAGTGGAGGAACTAACTGCAGATGTGCTGGAAATAGCAAGAGAACTAGAATTAGAAGTGGAAGCTGAAGATATGACTGATTTCTGTAATCTCATTATAGAACTTGAATGAAGAGTTGCTTCTTATAGATGAGCAAATAAAGTAGTTTCTTGAGATGAAAACTACTCCTGGTTAAGATGCTCTGAAGATTGTCGAAATGACAACAAGGGATGTAGAATATTATACAAAGTTAGTTGATAAAGCAGTGGCAGGGTTTGAGAGGATTGACTCCAGTTTTGAAGAAAACGTTCTACCCTGTGGAGTCAATCAATGCAGCAAACTTCACTGTTGTCTTATTTTAAGAAACTGCCACAAGCACTTCAGCCTTCAGCAGCCACCACCCTGATCAGTGAGTAGCCATTAACATCTAGGCAAGACCTTCCACCAGCAAAAAGGTTACAACTCGCTGAGGGCTCACATGACGGTGTTAGGTAGTTAGACATTAGCAGCAAGAAGGTGACAGCGGTGAAAAGACAAGAGGGAGTAGTTGAGTCACACACCGACCATCTGGGGACCCTCCCCTAACTTTAGCAGCAAGAAGGCAACTGTGGCGAAAGACAAGAGGGGAGCAGCTACGTTACACGCCAACCGTCTGGGTACCCTCCCCTTACCCCACCCAGAACGTGTGAAACTATGGCCGTATGGTGGGCAAACTTATCCTGATAAAGAGGAGGCACAGCAACACAAGGGAACATCCCTGGGCTGTGCATGCCCAGACCAGACAGGCGTATAACCTATAGTAAACCCAAACTCATTATACCATCATTATAATAAAATCTACATGTGATCCCCCACCCCTACCCCATGGGCATTTCTTAGCGAATCAAGGGTGAGAGCATGTGCAGTAGTGAACTTGTCACATAGCTCGGGACTATCAATCAAATAATGACCCCTGTCATTCCCTCCACCTCCCCACAAAATGCTCCTTAAAAATGCCCTTAAGCCTGTACAGGAATGCTGGTTTCACTTCGCAGAAACAGCCTGCTCTCTCTCTCTCTGAGAGTGTACCTATGCTTAAATAAACTTTGCTTTGTATTTACGCCTGAAGTGGTAGTCTGCAATTCTTTGCTTGCTACTGTGAGGACCAAGACCAGGATTTGGTCCAGGTCCAGATACTCCGTTGACCTCCTCGGTTGAAGCTACTGTGACACAACGCACGCCACCCAGTAACATTGGTTAGCATTTTTTAGCAATAAAGTATTTTTTAATTAAGGTATGTGCTTGTTTTAGACATAATGCTACTGCACACTTAATAGACTACAGAACAGTGTATATGCACTAGGAAACCAAAAAGTTTGTGTGACTCGCTTTATTTAGATGTTCACTTTATCGGGGTGGTCTGGAACCGAGCTTGCAATATGTCCAAGATATGCCTGTAGGACTGTACCTTCATTATATTCCATATCACAAATTGTCTGCAGTGTTTGAAGAATAATGCTCAGATTCCAAGATAGATGCTTTTTTTAAACCAATGCATGAGTCAAGAGGATTAAATTAGATAACACGAAATCACATTATACATTATAGAAAATGTTACATTATTGGTAATAGTTTATTATCTCATGTTGATGAGATCAGACAAATGCAGATATATTTTGAATAGATCCATGTTTGAAAATTTTTACTGAGTTTTTTTTTTTTTTGAAAATAATTGAGTTGAGCAAATTCATAGCTAATTAGATAATATACTTAATGTTTTGTTTAAGTATATTGTTGTCAATTGGAAAGAAATTTCTATTGCTTTTTCTAAATTCTTGAGGTAATTTAATACAGTGGTGAAGAACTTGGGGTGTGTGACATTGAGCAAGTTAATTTCCAAAACTCATTATTGTTATTAATAAAATAAGGGTAAAAATAGCACCTACTTCATACAATTGTGGGGATTAAAAAGATAACAAGATGACTAAATAAGAAAAATCTAATAAATGTTTATTTTCTGCTATGATTAGTGTGGTTGTTCATAATGTTGCCAATATCAATGACAATTTTAACATGCTTATCAATCAGCCAAGATAAAGTCATGCATGTATGTGGTCAAATGATTTTCAACAAAGGAGCCAAAGCAATCCAAAGGTGAAAAAAAAAAAAAAGTCTCTTTAACAAATGGTGCTGGAAAAACTGGATATTCATTTTGAAAGGAATTGAACCTCAATTCATGGTTCACATCAGACACAAAAATAAAACAGACTGACAACACCAAATGTTAGTAAGGATGTGGAGCAACTGATCCCTCAAATTGTTTTTGAGAAAGTAAAATGTTGCAACCACTTTAGAATGTTCTAGCAGTTTCTAAAAAAAAACTAAACATACTTATCTTTTTTTTTTTTTAATACACTTATCTTTGACTTAAGAATTCTAGATGTATTCTCAGGAAAAATGAAAACATGTTCATGCAAAAGCTAGTACATGGAAATCTTAGTAACATTACTCATAATAGCCAATAACTGGAAATACTAGGTTTCCATCAGTAGAAAAATCACTAAAAAATTATTTTATTCATATAACAAAATATTAGCCATAAAAAGGAACAAACCACTGACAAACACAATATAGAGGAATCCTGAAATGAAAATGAATAAAGCCAGTCACAAAATAGTTACACAACTATAAGGTTCCATTTGTATGAATTTCTAGAACTAGATAAACTAATTGAACTGGGAAAAATATGTAAGAGTGGTTACATTAGCTAGGATGCCAAAGGAGTTTGATTGAAAATAAGCATGAGAATATTTTCTGGAGCATTATTAACGTGGCAAGTGTTCAGAATACATAGATAGAGGTACATGTCAAAACTCAAAAAATGTACACACACGTTTAATTTTAAGTAAATTTTATATCAAAAGAAAAAATGTAAATGAAGAGTTAACTGTTTAGTGATGTGTGTGCTGAAGTTTTGAAGGAGAACTGAATTTATGTCTGCAATTTACTTTGAAATGTATTAACAATTTAAATGGACAGATGCATGGATAGAAACATACCTAAATGGATAGATATGTGATAAAACAAGTATTATAAAATATTAATGTTAGAATCTAGATGGTGGATGTTGATGTTCACTGCACACTTTTTTCAAATTTGCTCTATACTTGAATATTTTCATAATAATACACTGGAAAATTAAATGTACATTTACACTGACACAGTGATTCTATTCCTAGTTATTTACCTAAGAGAAATGAAACCATATGTTCACAAAGCATGCTGCACAAGAATATTTATAGCAGCTTTATTTATAATAGCCAAGAACTAAAAAAAGCCCAGGTATCCATCAACAGGTGAATGCATAAACAAATTGGGTCATATTTATACAATGAAACATCACTGAGCAATGGAAATGACCAAACTACTCATATATACAGCAACATCGACGAATATCAAGAACATTATGTTGGGTAAAAAAAATTAGCACAAATTAGTATATACTGAATGATTTTATTTATATGAAGTTTATAACAGTCAAATCTAGCTTTTAGTGACAAGTAAGTTCAATGGTCACCTGAGAAGTGGGGGATCTTTACCTGGTGATGGAATCATTCTATATATTGAATATGGAAGCTTGAGTTTCATGGGTGTATGGATTTATCAAAATTGATTTTACTGTATACTTAAGATCTGTGCTTTTAACCATACAAAAATTACACCTAAACAAAAATTTTTAAAAAAAGGAATGTGTGTGTGTGTGTGTGTGTTCATAACTGGAATTTAGAAAGTTCACAAGACTATGACATACATATGAAGATTAATTTAGGACCATGGTTCTCAAGCAATAATGTGCATATAAACCACCTAGAGATCTTGATAAGTGGGTTCTAATTAGTATTACTGAGATCAAATTTTTTGAATTTTTGTCAGGCTCCCTAGTCATGCTAATAATATGTCTGATCCACAGAGTATACTTTGAAGATGGGGGTATTTAACCCAAGTAAAAGACCTAATAAAACAAAACTGTTGTCTTAAAATATTTCAAGATATCTCATGTGTTAGAGGGGTCTATTTCTTCTCCCTTACATATATAGAATAGGATCAACAATAAACTATTTACAGGGAGGCAAATATTTAAACAATGTAAATATATAATTTCAAACAATTAGATATTCTTAACAATGCATCTCATTGTCTAAAAGTAGGAGGCTATTCATGACTAGAATTGATCAAGCAGTTCTTGTGTGTATACGTTTAAATTTGTGTTGAGATTGTATTAAATTGTCTCTGAATCCCTCTCATATCTATGATTATGCAATGGTGGTAAAAAAGATGTAACTATTACAAAACAAATGCTATATAGCAAACCTATAATTTTCATACGTTTTGAATCTTAGATAAGAGTATGAAGAAGATGAGTTTGGCTCTTTTAGTCAAGTAGAAGAGCCTTCGAAAGTTCCACGTTATATTTAAATTTAATGTTTAGTTTAACCAAAAAATGCTTAACTGAAACATGTTTCCTCTGTTCATTAAATAGAATTAAATAAAATTATCTTTAATAAAAAACTAATCTTGTCATTAGGATTTTGACTCTAATTGGCCATTATTTCTATTCTTTGAATGTATAGAGAATGTTAAATTGTACTAATATCATGAAACCTTCACATACTGTGCTCATGATGCTAGCAGGAGAATTTACTCTGCCCTTTTTTGGCAAAAGACAAATTGTGCTAAAACCAAAATAGCCTCATTTTGTTTCCCTTGTCATGCTGAAACTAGGAAGACATCATTCAAAATAGTTAAATATTCAGAAGATGTGCAAAATCACAAAATTGGACCATTAGGATACATCGTTAAACTACTCAAGCTACTTGCCTGCAATTAATTGGTTTTATCCATAGATTTCCAAAATTTAACATTATTCAAGTGCCCACATTAACTACACATTTTCAAACCTTACCAAACACAAAAGAAACAATATTATATTTTGCAGAGATTACTTTTTAAATTTTCAAATATATGATCACAAAATACTTTCAATATATAATCCTCAGCTGTCATGATTTTGGGTGCAAAGAAATCTGTGATATCTATTAAAAACATTTAACTTAAATATATACCTTCCTATAATAAATATGATAGAATACAAGATTACATGAAAAAGCTAAAGAATGTTCAAATTAATAACTAAGCTTAAAAGTAAATTGTTCTTTTCAATTTAGTTCCTTAATATTGACAAAACACTATAATAATTAGTATTGATCACAATTTCAATGTAAGAGAATAGGATGATTCTTTTTCTGTTCACAAAATCTTTGAGATTTTTTTCTTATGTTTCAATAATATTTTGTCATCATTTATCTATGGTTTTACAATTTACACTTTGTATCTGTTTGCCTGCTTTCCTAAGGACATTTAGGAATGTCCTACTCTACACCACAGACAATACGTCACTTGGTTTTAGATATTTGGGGCAAAAAAGAAGCTAGACTCTGGGTACTACACTAAATAATACTTTTGATTTAACTTGATTCTAATCCTGACTGTTTCTGTCTTAACAAAGAAACTTATAAAGTTTACATCTCAACATCAGTTTATAAAACAAATAAAATCAATGTGAGCAATAGACATAAAGCAATAGTAATTTTATGCCATAACAAAATAAAAAAAATGTTACAGTCCCTTTGAATTTCTTCATAGTAAAATTTTGTAAAATTATATTCAAAATTATTAAATGTCTTATCATGCTTCCTTCTATATCAATTATAGAAACCAAACCAAACAACAAAATCAGTACTACAGAATCATTAGCCATTGTGGTTTATATTTTATATCATGTTTCAGAAAGATGTTATTGGAGAACATCAGAGTAATATTATCAGTGTTTTCTTATGTTAAAGAAAATGTTCAAAATGTTCAAAATGTACTACATTCAGTTTTGTTCACTTAGAACATTTTGGAATCACTATGGTATTGATTCAAATATATTGCTAGACAAAAAGGAAGATGCAATAAAATTTGTCCATTATGTAAAAATAATAGTTTATATGTATGTATTGACATTCTATAAAACCTTGAAAAAGTCAAAAGTGAAAAGAAAAATTGTCTTAATTTGATGATGAACTTGGTTATTTGGTAATGCTAATGTTGAAAACCTTTCCATTTAAGAGGAAAGTGAGTATAACTAAAAATAATTTGATATGACTTTTCAGGTCTAAGATTTTTTAATAGATTAATAGTGGATAAAATATATTTTAATTTTTATTTAGTTATTTATTTATTTATGGCTGTGTTGGGTCTTCGTTTCTGTGCGAGGGCTTTCTCTAGTTGCGGCAAGTGGGGGCCACTCTTGATAAAATATATTTTAAATTACCTAGGGGAAAACCACTGTAGTTAAGAGGGTATTACAATTAATTTCTTTATTAAAATTATGTATAACATCCAATAAAATTCCTAAATGTGTCAAAACACTTTTCTTTGACAATAGCTTTTAACTTACTCTTGTATTTGTGCACCAATAATTTTCAAGTGTTTTTTTATTGGCATTTGAAGAATGTATATTCTTTCATAAGACATTATTTATCATGAATGGAAGAGTAAAAAGGTGAAGAAAATTCATTAGTTGTCATGCAATATATGTTTTGAATTAGGCATCATCATTACTGACCAAATTTGGCAAAAAAAAAAAAAAAATGACAAAAATCTAATTCAAGCTAGTTAAGGAAATACAAAAGAAGTTAGTTGAAAAGGTTCTGGGACAATTCAAAGAGTTGAAGGGCAAATCAAACAACTAAATAGGTAGAATTCTGAAACCAAGATAGTCCTCAGAATTTCAGGGACTAGAATTGAGTAGTCATCATTAGCCTTTCTTTCTACTTGTTATGATTCCTTCTTCAGTGTTGTTTGTTCCCCCCAAATGCCTCTCTCATAACACTAAAATCATGGTGACCATTTGTCTATGTTTAGCAAATTTAGTTTAAAAATATTAAATGAAGTCTTGCTTGGCATGAATGGAGCTACATGCTGAAAACTTGTCAATAAAGTGAAATGAAAGATTGAGACAAATGTCCACTTTCAATATCCTGATGACCAGAGAAGAAGGGCCTGCAAGTTAGGTATAGCTCCCATTTGGACTACATATAATCATAGGTTACAGGTAAGCAGGAAAATGGGCAAGAAGAAATAAGGATGGTATTCTCAGAAAACAAGAGTAGATTCTGGAAGTCAAAATAGTAATGTTAACAATCAATATTGAGGAAAATGAAATGAGTCCTAAAACTGATTTCTGTACTCAGGAAGACAACTGCAAATACAGTTGAAGTTATAGCTAACAAATAGCAAGAGAAAAAATAAGAAACTGCAGATAAGTAGCACGTTTTGATAGAAATTATAAATACCTCAAGAATTAAAGGGTAGTGAATACAGCTTGTTCACAAGTAACGGATCATACAGCACTGAGAGGGTAGTATTGAAATGAATCTTAAAAATGAACAAAACAGTTTATGTTCGAAAGTGAGCTCTGCTGAATGGAACTCATATCAAACCTGCATCTTGAGCATAATAGTTATGTATTGGGCTATTTAATTCTAATCTCTTCACCCCCTGACCTCCACAATCACCACCACCCTGAGAAATTATGTGACATCTGCTTCATTTTTTTTTTAATCAAGGGATTTTGTGCTTGTATGTGTGAAACCTAGGTAATAAGAGGTAAAAATAAATGGGAAAAGCAAATGGACATGAGGACAACAATATAGTGAATTTTTAACAAAAATTAGTTAACTATCATATATAAAGAAAGCAAAACAGAATGCATGGATTGATTCCATCTTAATTGATGCTGGTACCTTTTAATTGTATACATTTTAGTCAAATTTTAATTGATATTCATTAATCATATTTTTAAAGTTTTTCATCTTTCAACCAGATTTTAAGAAAGAAGTTTTACACACATAGTAAAAAAAATAAATTAATACATCTTAAAAAAGTCAAAGCTAATATTTAAATCTCAGGAATATATGGGTACTCTTTGTACTTTCTGCTCCATTTTGCTGTGAACCTACAACTGCTAACAAAATTTAAATCTCACTTCCTCTGTCCCCAAAACTCTTCCTAATTCAGAGATAATTATAAGGATAATCTCATTGCCAACATTATGAAAGTCTTTATGTAGATAGATATATATAGCTTCTACATACATTACACAACATACATACACGTTATAATTTTAAATAAGATTATAATACATGTTTTACACTTTGCATTTTTTCACTTAAATCCAGTCTTCTGCAATTGGCACCTAGATCAGCTTCTTTGTTTTTAATAATTGTATAGTATTCTATTTATCAAATGTACCATGATATTTTATAATTTATTTTACTTATATTTTATAAATATACCATTTAATTTATAAATATATTTTATTTATATTTTATAAATCTCATATATGTAAACTACTTCAAATTTTCTATTACATACTTTTCCAGGCCTGATAAACATCTAGCATTAGAAGTACTGATTATATTTATTTTAAATTTAGTTAGATTATCATGCTGTACACCAAAGTAGTTGCAATAATTCATATTTTCACCATGGGTGAATGTTCCCCTATCTAAGTTGGAAAGACTCTTTAGTATAGCAAAAAAAAAAAAAAAAAAAAAAAAAAAAAAAAAAACCTGCAAAAACTTAGATAACTTTGGAGGAAGTTTGATTGATTGAAATTACTGAAAAACCAAAAGGACATTTTGAAAACTGTACTAGATGTTCTTCACAGCTTATCCTGAATTACAGTTCTATGATTCATCTTTATGTAAATTTAGTACATATTTCAATTGAAAAAGGAATAACCAAGGCCATAAACCAAGAATTTTCCAAAGGTAACCAAATGGAAAAGTATTGAAAGAACTGTAAAAAGGAAATGTTTGGGCCTGGATTCCAGTCACAGCTTTATTACTGGTTGACTTTGTGACTTTAAATGAATCTCTTAAAATCTCTGAACCTCAATTTCCCAATATGTACAATAAAGATCAGACTATATATTGTTAAATGTCCCTTCCACATCTGATTTGATATTGAAATTTTATGGAGCTAGTAACCCAGCTACTTTGTTCATAAAAATTACTTCATCAGATGGGGAAAAATCATTAGTCTTGTCATCACACAATGATACACTAAAATTCTCTCACTGAGATTTCTGATTCTCCCAATATAGAAATAAAGTAGAGACGGTAAAGAGATTTGATTAGCTGAAGTACATTTTCGCTAGCATAGCAAACATTCTGCAAGAAAAAAGCTTTGGGTAAGAGCAATTGATTGTGAGATGACACAAAGTTCTATGAATATTTGGATCAAAAGTCAGGAGAGCCATTCAATATACAAAGTTTATGAATAAAAAAAAGTATTTTAAAGGCAGTAATATTGACTTTTACTAATGTTGTTTGGTAATGTTCTTTAGCACCTGGGCTTAGAAGACATTATTTATTATTTAAATATCCATTACTTATATTTCTAAAAATGATTAAGTATTAATCTCTAAATCAGGTAAACAATGTCTGAGGCATCAACCCAGTGTTCCAGCCACAATGTAGTCAATCCTACTGAATTTTTAAAACCTCTTGAAATTTAAATGAACAAACTTGGATCTAGTTTTAATATGACAGTAGCAGAAGAGTTCCCTTAGAGAGTAAGAAAAAAATATTGTAACTAATATTAGAATATTTAGAAATACTGTGGTTATTTGGATAACACGTTCTTTCTTTGTAGGTATACTCAACATCAACTTCTTTAAAAAACACAACAGGAAAAGGATTTGTAAAATATTGTCTATGTGGAAAGCACAATGAAAATCTTTCTTTATCCCAGTAGAAAATATGTCACAGTTTCTATATTAATGCAATTATAATCTTTGAGGTTTTACTTAATTTACTTGACCCCAGGATTCACATTTGGAAATGTAATTTCTGTGTATGTATTTTTTCCCTTCTGTGTAACAATTATAGGATATAAAATATATCTTAAAACTTTATCTAGATAGAAAATCCTACTATATAAACTTTTGTTTGTTTGATACTAATTGGATACAAATAGTACATTTTATGCCAGGTAATCTCTAACCTCATTGTCCCTTTTTTTTTTCTATTGCCACAGTTATATTACTGAAACAACACACTGCATTTTCTCAAATTTAAAATTTCTCTTCAGGAAATGATACAAATAAGATGGGCAAATTTGACCTTAGTAACATAAAAGTGAGCGTAATAGAAATTTTTCATAAGTTTAAAATGTCTGATATGCTATCAAATTAAACAATGAGCTTCATTGTGTTAATAGCATTGACTAGCTAATAATTATTTGAGTTTTACTATTCTGAATAGATTAATAGCTGTGCATCTTAAGTTAACTAGAGTTATGCGCTTTATTTAACTTATACTGCCTGAAACTATATTAAGCACTAGAAATTATACTAAAACACTAGATTAACTTGGTTTTGTAACTAAACTACTCCTGAATTCCTGACCCAAAGACCCTGTGAGATAACAAATGTTATTTTAAGGGGCTATGCTTTAGGAAAATTTGTTACACAGCAATTGTAACTCATGTATAACCCAAATGTCTACCAATGGGAGAATGGATATATAAAATTTGTTCTAGTTATACAATGAAATATTACCCAGCAATAAAAAAGAATGAAGCACTGTTACAGAAAATACTATGGGTGCATCTCACAGGTCCAATAATGAAGAAAAGAAGCCAGACCCAAAAGAACATATATCATAGGCTTCTTTTTATATCATGTTTAAAAATATCAGGCAAAACCAGTATATGTAGATGGAAGTCAAAGTAATGGCTACCTTGAGGAGTACTGACTGGGAAATGCAGGGAGGATCCTTTAGGATATTTTAGGAGTTAGGATCCTAAATCCACAATCAGGCATCTGGAAATGTGTTATATATTAATCTTTGAGGCATTTATAGCAGGTACATAGCAAAAATTAAGCAAGCTTTATACAAAAGATTTGTATACTTTATTGTAGGTATATTCTATCTCAATAAAAATAAATTTTTATTAGGTAACTTATGTTTTGAAAATATACTCTCAAGTTGTGCCTATGTTGATTTGAAGTACAACCAGTGTCATCTGTAGTGGAATACATGGATGTAAAAATTTGAAGGCTTTAAAATGATAACTGAGATAGTATTAGGCTTTGTGATAGTTAATTTTATGTGTCAACTTGACAGGGCTAAGGAATAACAGCTGATAAGACATATTTCTGGGTGTGTGTGTATTTGAGGGTGTTTCTGGGAAAGATTAGCATTTGAATTGGTAGACTGAGTAAAGAGCTCCCTTACCAATGTGAGGAATCATCCAATCCACTGAAGGCTTGACTGGAACAAAATGGTGGTGGAAGGGCTACTTTGTTTATGCTCTTGATTTGGGTCATCCACCTTGTCTTGCCTCGGTACATCAGCACTCCTTGCTCTCAGGACTTCAGACTTGAACTAGGACCTAAATCACTGGCTCCCCTGGTTCTCAAGTTTTCTGGTTTAGACTAGAACTGCACTGCAGGCTTTCCTTGTCTCCAGCTTGCAGAAGGCAGATTGTGGGATTTCTCTGCTTTCATATTTGTGTGAGCCAATCCCTCATAATATATACCTTTCTACATATCTATACAAATTCTATTAGTTTGTTTCTCTATAGGATCCTGATTGACACAAGCTTTTTGAGTCATAAATATATAGATGTACTTAGAACCATCACAATAAATTTGATTGCTCATGCAGAGCACATAAAGTGATGATGCAACAGAGCACGGGTCACAGACTCCTGAGGGAAACCTACATAAAAAGGCCAGGAAAAGGAAAACAAGTTTCAGTGGAAACCAAAAGTGTCAAATGAGAATCAGGGAGTGCCAGTTCATAGAAAGCAAAGTCTCATGGTTGTTTTTCAGTTAGAAGGGAAAGGTCAACAGCATCATATACTGCAGGATGGTCAGGTAAATAAGGACTGAATATAATTCATTTAAGTCATTGGAAAAAAGATCATTTCTGATCATGAAGAAAGTAGTCTCCTGAAGAGAGGATGAACAATGGTTATCTCTATAAGATCTTGTGCAGCAGTGATTTTCAATTCATGATATAAAATAGAATTAAATATAAGTAAGTTTCTGGTTGCCACAAAATTTTTTCTCTAATTATACATTGCAGTGCATCCCAACACACAAAAACCTGTCATACTTAGATCAGTAAAATAAGGTTGAATTCAGGCAAACAACCTATTATTGTCAAAATGATGCCAAATACCTCTTTAGATTGAATGTAGTACTTTTCAACTAGTTACATTCATGTAATATGGTTATAGTTACAAAGTTTCTATCTCAGGAGTTTAGGGGCTTCACAAACTAAATAATCCTGCAGATGTGTATTGTCAACTCCTCCTCACCCATAAGAACTAATCTTCCATATTTCCAGGTGGAGTATGGAAAATCCATTTAAATTGTATTTGTTATTACTCATGCATTTCCCATCTCTATTACAAAATGATATGCTGCTCTCATTCAAAAGAAAGGGGAGAGACTATTTTGGGAAAACATTTCTTATTTCATCACTTTAGATTATTGCTTCTATAGGTATGAAGTTAGATTTATCATTTCTTAAGAAACCTTCATCCTTTTACAGGTTCAAATAACTCAGGAAGCTATTTCCACCCCAAATACCGGCTCAGACAATCTTAGCCACCTACACAACAAATAGGAGACAAATAGGAAATGAAGTAACAGAGGAAATATGCATTTCGTGTCACAGCCAGGTGGAGAAGGATCTCTAATAAAAAGTGGTTTATCTCAGAGAAGCTCTAGCTTAGCATCCAAGACAAAACTGGGTATATAAACTTGAGAGTCACCTGCATATAAGTAGAAACTGAGGACTTTAATGTAGAAGAGGTAAACCATGGAAGGAATACAGAGTGTGATGAAAAAGGATATAAACCTGTGTTTGGGAAACTGAAAATATTTAGTAGCTGAGTAGAGGAGGACAAGCATGCAAATAAGCAACCAGAGAGGAAGGTCGTCCTTCAGAAAAGGGTGGTGTCAATGAAGTCAAAGAGAGAGTGTTTCAAGGAACTGATTGACTTGAGTAGCATCAACTATTCAATTCATGGCTGAATGGTAAAGTAAGAAAAGGACCGAAAAATAACCACTGGGTATAACAACATGGAGATTCTAGGTGACCTCCTCGAACATTGCTTTTGTGGAATGATTGGGACAGACTGAAGTTAGAGTAATGTGGAGGCCATGAAAATGCATTTCACAGATCTGTTTTGGAGGAGCATATTTGACTGGCAGCTCCAGGTGCTGTGGGACTTCTCCACCAGGCACTTTTCGTCCAAGGACTGCTCATTGGACTTGTCTCGCTTTTCTTGGAACTATGCTGCAGTCTAACCTCTTCTTATCTAATTCTCCTTCCTTACTTCTCTCCTTCCACAGGTGAGAGACCTGAATCACAGTCGGAAGTCTCATGCAGTTGGCACTGGGAATGGTCTGAGAACACAGGTGGTTAAGTGGAACTGGCTCATTACCCCCAGCAGTTGAATTGGGCACAATCCTGCATGGTAAGTGGGACACAGATAGACCCTGGCAGAAGATGGTACTCAGTTGGTAAAGATTTCATGGGGGGTGATGTAGGAAAACATCCTTGTGGAAGGCAAAGCCCTTGCTGGTGTGATGATTCATGCATTGAAAGATACGTGGGGGAGAATATCTGCAAAGACAGCAGAGGTGTCTTTTTACTGCTGTGTTATATTCCTTACCTGCTGGTCTTGAGAAAATATCTTGGTACTATTTAAGTGCGTTTTTTGTGCATGTGGGGAATAAGGAGAGTTATGATGAAATGCCCTCTGAGAGGCTGAGTATTCAGAATAACTGAAAGGTGCGATGTACTAACGCTTCCTCCTCGCTCTTCTCTATACCATTGAAAAAGTGTATGTTTCTCTTCTAGAGCTAGAAATTTGTCTTCAGAAGAAAATAGGACCCAAGAGCATGGTTAAAAGCATCATTAGGCCACTAGTTGATTATCAAATTATTGATCTAATTTTAGAATGTTGTATTTGGTAGAAAATATTCTGCCATATCATAGATAATAGCATTTATTTTTTATTGGGTTGTGTCTGAAAAGATCTCTATCATGAAGAGGATGGCATGAAGTGACTAGAAGTAGTGTTTTGTGTCTACTAGGCTTGAAATTTAAAAATAAGTCAAAAGTATCTTTAACCAAGGTGGTACTACCTTATCAGAAATGAATAAAATCAACACTGTTTCCAAGGCAGAGGAAATACAGATCTGGGATAAATATTATCTAGAAGATGTGATTTAATTTTAAAACAGTAACTCTGAATTCAGATGGAATTATATGTGTTTAGCTTTTACAAAAACCAAATTAAATCAATCAGAACAGAACATTCAGAGAACTTAGGAACATTTGTATGGCTCAGAGAATTAGAGTTAACAAAATATTTTTTTAAAGCTAATAGTACAAATATAGTATAGGATATGTCCAAATTTACAAGAATACATTTACATTTATATGAAAATACAAACTTTGCTTATGGTTTATTTGGATATACAAATATGTATTGACAATGTCTCTTATACATTCTTAACCTCTGATACTCTCCCTATGAAGTGGTAAATATACAATTGCAAAAGACAGATATATTATTCTAATAAGGATGGTTCAAGAAATTGAATAGAAATGGGCAAGTTTACATACAGTCATGAAAGAAAATTGTCATGAGAAAAAATCAATTAAGACATTGTTGACTAAAAAATATGTAATATATATTAATATGTGTAAAGTATTCAAACTGTGCAAAATTTTAATCATAACACATAAATGTGAGTAGGTTCTAATAATACAATCAATAAGCTATCTCAGTTCACTATATGACTAACATAGGCAAAGTGCTTAAATAATGATTATTACACTATCCAAATTTTTCATTTGTGTGCACTCTACAGATACAACATAAAACTATAATGAAAGATTGAGGCTGGGTCATATTCATAAAACAAATGCACATTCAATGAGATTTAGTCTTTCCATATTTTTCTGAAAAGGTAGAACATAGCAATTTCTTTTCTTCCAAATATTGGTCACATTATGTCTCCAGTTTAACAAGTACAAGAAACTTGTACTTTACTATTTTAGAGAAGTGTTATATTCCAAACCAGAGTGCTATTTGTGTTCTCTGTTCTTGTGTTCTCTGTTCAAATAAATTGATTTTTTTCCATATATGAAGCTCAGTCTAAGATTTATGATTTCCCTAAATTTATCTCATATATACATATATTTTCACTCATATTTTTTACTGAACATCCTTATGGATTCTGTCCCATAGACCTGACACTGTCTAACATGTTAGCAACTATCCACATGTAATTATTTAAAATTAAATTTAAATTAATTCAAATTAAATTAAAAATTCAGTTTTTTAGTCACACTAGCCACATGTTAAGTGTTCAGTAGCCATGTGTGTCTTTCATATTGGATAATTCAGACATACAGCATTTCCGAAATCACAAAAAGTTATATTGGACAAGACTGATAATAGACAGTAACATTCAATCATTGTTTATCCATTTATTCAGCCATTGACTACTATCTTAATGAATATCCGTAATGTATCAGGAACTGTCTTTAGTTCCAAGGATATGGAAATGAATACAATGAATATAGTGCCTGCTTTCAGCAGACTTACATTCTTGAAATTAAGAGAGAAATAAAATATTAACCAACAAAAACTGTATGATGTTAAAATCAAAAACAAATGAAAACTAGCCTTGAAAATTCCCTGAGCAGACAAAATCAGTTTAGTCATAAAAGCAAAGCTTAATTTAGCTTATTATGCAAGGCTAATTTTACCTGAGTCATATCTTACTTATGCCTCTGGATCTTGTAAGCAAAACTTAAACCCTTTCCCAAGGATGGTATGAGGTATCCACTGACCAGTTCCCTACCATTAAAGAAAAATCTAATATTATAACCAATCACTGAGAAGAATAAACAGTCATTGCTTTCTCACTATAGTTGTTTTATAAAAAAAATACACCCCTGAACTTCATCCCATGTTTTGGTTTGAGCGCTCCCAGTTCACAGACTGTCTTTTTGGTGTCTGCACAGTAAACTTTTACTAATTGCTACTTCTGTGATTCACTGGTTTTACTTCTGTTATTTCTGAGCTTTTGACAATGATACCCATGATATGATCATCTATGAAGTGGTAGAGTGTAAACTAGAGGAATTAATTTAGTCTAGTGGGAGAGTAGTGATAAGGAAATGCTTCCCTGAAGAAATAATGTTTCCTGAAAAATAAGTGTGAGTTATCCAGGTAGAAAAATTTAGGGATTACCACTGTGGAAGGTATTAGGATGGAAGAGGAGTTGACTTTGGGCATAGAATATTGCATGTGTAAAAGCTATAATTCAGGAAAACTTTTATATTCTTGAAGAATAGTCATAAAACTTTATTGCTAGACTATTTAAGGGGGGGCAGCAACAGGTCAGAAGGAAAAAATGGACCATACCACACAGGCTGAGGTGGGTCATGGCCAGGTCTGACACATGGATATTTTGAGAGAGACCCGTTAAAGCTACAAGAAATTGAACCTGATTATTTAACTGTGCAGAGTAAGAAATTTATTATATTGTAATAACATAGACCTTTGTGTGCTACGTGTACCACCCCCCAAACTCCCACCCCAGTGCGTTAGATACATGGTAAAGAATGAGCCTGTCTTTATTCTCTTCTGCTCCATGGAATCCATATGCCAACTACACTGCTAGGGCCTCTGCACTTGGGGTGTGCCTCTGTGAGAAGTAAGAGGGGCCAGGAGGAGACAGATACATGTATTCTATCATGTGTCCCTGATCTTGTGTGTATCTTTATTCTCTATCATAGCTGATTGGTTCAGTTAGACTCAGGCAGGAAAACAGAAATCACACAAATTATTTTAACAGAAAGAATGTAGTATAGAGAATTGATTGAACAAATGTTGCACAGAGGTGTCCAGCATAGCTGCTGCTAAAATCAAATATGATATTTGAGGTGGGACCACAAAGGTATCTGGTACATGCAGCTTGTGAGGCCGGGACTTTTGTGGGTGGTACTGCTTTATTTTGTCTCCACGAGCACAGGTAATACTTATTTAAAACAAACTGGGTGATCATGTTTAAAGGAAGTCTCATCTGTTTGACCATCATCATTGCTAAATGGTGCCAGACTAGAAGATTTAGAGCTTATTTTCTTGGCATAGAAGCTTTATAAATTGGAGCTTGTGAGTTTAGCACATTTGGTATATTTCTACTTTGATTGCTTTTCAGTCAAAAAGCAATTTTGGACCTTACTGACACCAACAGGAACAAGTACAACTGAGGAGTTTATGATGGGTAGAGGAGGGGGAGGTTAAAAGTGCCATTGTCTGAGATGCAGAAAATAGATATATATCTTCTAGGAGTATAATAAGCTTAGAGTGCAACGAGTTGAGTTAAAAACTAACAAGTATTCTATATAATGTATATGTGGAGATACCTAGAAGGTAATTTAGGTTTACTGATAAGAATAGAGCTCAAGGGAAAAGGCTGTCTTGAATATATAAATACAGCTGTTAAAGTGATTTAGATACCATAAGAAAAAATGAAGAGTTTTCCCCCATATAGGCCACTGATTCTGTGGAACAGAAAATTTAGAAGCTGTGATCAGGAAATAGCTCACAGAAGAATAAAGGAGCAACTAGAAAGATAAGAAAATACCTGGAGAGAGTTGTGTCATGGAAATCAAAAAAGAAGTTTCAAGAATGCAAAATAGGAAGAAAATTGCCCTCAATATCAAATGCTGCAGTGGTAAGAAGTGTTCTGAGAAGAATCCACTAGATTTAATGAACAGACTATTGATATATTGGGCAGTAGAGGGTGAAACAACATTTCACTGGTTTGAGTGTGAATGTCAAACGAAGAAGTAAAGCCAATGAGATGAGATCACTCTTTCTTACAACAGCTATTCAAATGTTGCAATAGTTTGAATGTTAATAGAAGAGAGAAAGAGCTTGGCAATGGGAGGACAAGGTATAGAGGGAGAGCATTAGCAATTTGTACAACTTCATAGGCTAGGAATATTAATCCTTAACCTACAGTATTTTTTGAAAAGTGTACTCGTTCTACCAGAAACTATCCTGGGAATAATAGTAAATTTGGCCATTAACTTAGAGGAATTCTTGATGAAATTTTGGAGAATTGTTTTCTTTCACCATACTCTATATTAATTAACTGGTTTGTTTTAGAAGCTGAAGAATTAGAACTCCAAAATATAAACATTTTTAAAAGATTTCTCAAAAATGTCCCTTTCATGTTCTAGTCAAAACATTATTAAGTCAAATTTAGGTATGATATACACTTGTGCTGTGAAGTTTCTTTTACACTTGCTTCCAAGGTCTGAAGAGTGAAGAGCCCTGCCCGCCTTACTGCCCCACTTCCCCCAAACACACACACACACACAATCTATCCTAGGGCAGATCATAAGAGATTATTCATGGTTAGTTTCTGTGGACACAATCTGATCCTTATATGCTCTGGGGTATTTCTCCCTCTTTTACTAAAACAATTTAGAGTAATGACCTTGACTTCCCATTTCAGGTTCCACATGTAAGGAACTTGGAAGTTTTGACTCAGTTCAAACAGTAAGTAAAAAGCAGAACAGGGAATTCCTTTGCGGTCCAGAGGTTAGGACTCCATACTCTCACTGCCAAGGGCCCAGGGTTCAGTCCCTGCTCAGGGAACTAAAATCCCACAAGCACCACAGTGTCACCAAAAAAATAAATAGAAAAATAACAATAAATAAAAAATCTTAAAAAAAAAACTCAGAAAGAATGCAGAACATACTGAAAAAGTAACTCTAGTAGGATCTGCAAGAGAGGGGAGGACACAGGCCAAATTCCTTCCCTCAAATTGGAGAGACCAACAGATGAATACAGGTCATCAGCTTACTAAAGCAGGGACTCACAAGCAGAAACCTCCTAGGGAACAGGGCCTGGGGTAGGAAAACCAGAACTGTAATTGGCCCATTTCCCTAACAAGAGAGGGAACGAGATACCAGACACAGATGTAGTGAATGGACTCTGAAAAGTATACACTGAAATGTGATGGACAAAGAAAAGATCTTTGCCTGCAAGAAATCCTGAAAAAGTTATATAAGGATGTAGGAATTAATGGGATGACAAATGTGACAACCTCTGTGGTAAGTAACAAGATATATTACATTAAAATACCCAAATTATGGAAATTGCTTTGACTTTATATCTTTCAGAAACCATAGATCAAAGCTTAACTGAATATAAATGAAAACATTAAATGATATCATATTGCCAAAATAATATTTTCACAGTATAAGACTCTTAACAGTTGCTTTTGTTTTCCAATTTCAGAAAATTTTAAAAAGAGTCAATGTAATATATATGCTTCATTCAATCTAAATCAGAATTCTTCAAGTCTGTGTGATAAATGTGTTGCTCCACATAAAAGCATGATGATAAAAATAAATTAAGCTATTATACATAAGAATTCTAGGTAATTTTTTTTAATTGCTGTGAAACATCAATTATATCTGGGGGCACAGAAGGCTTTTAACCTAATTCTAAAATCTCTCTATGGCCTATATTTTTTTGATCTATGGACTCTAAGAAAATAAAATTATAAAAATGATTTTTCTCCTGATTACTTACAGTCTTTCCCATGAACTTTCACTTGTGGTAGAGCAAAATTGATTTTATATAGTATACATTTTTTTAAACTAAAAAATAATTTTAAAAAGATCTTGTATTTGCATGTTTTGTGAAATAACATTTATTACACTATCTCAATTTGCTTCAAAAAATGTTTTAACGTTCGAATTATCTTCAATAATTTTCAATAAAAAACTTATTTTCTAGTAAATGTATAATTATTTTAAATAAGAACACAGGGAAATACTCATGTTACTTACCTCATTGTTGGTACCTGAATTCAAAAACCGTTTTTTCCCCCTTCTAAAAGCCACACGCTGTGTCTATCGTTGCATTCAGTGGCTTGCTATACACCATATGAAGATCATTCTGCTGGCTCTTTTAAAGAAAGGCAAGCAGATATAAGATATGGTCCCACCATGACATCCTCACTTTTTATAAATTGACTGCTAAACAAAACAAGAATTATTGTATTCATAAAAAGTAACCAAAATATCAGCCAATTTGGTGATGTCAATTCCTTTATATGCCAAATTTACCCTGTCCTTTAATATTTAAATATTAAATATCAAATCTCCATATTACATATCATTGGAAACCCAGTATCTCCTAATAACTTCACAGATGACCAAGAGGCTTAAATTTCTCTTTATTTCCAATGTCTTGATTCCATTGAATCTTTATATTCCCACCCAAGAGGTATACACAATATGTCACTGCCTCCTTCACTCTCCAAAATAACACAGTTTACAGAAACTTTGAGATGATGAAAGCAGAGTTTTCTCACAGCATACAGTTTACCATGGGAATCACCTTAATAATAGATTATGCTAATTGTGAGTGTGGATTATTCTACACAGGAAGTCAGGTTGTATGGAATTCTAGCTTCACTAGATCCAACATCTGTGAACATGGGTGATTTTCTTAATCTATCTGTGCTTCAGTTGACTTACATGGGGATTGTATGGATTCCATGAGTTAATATTTGCAAGTTTTCTTGTTGGCTTATTTTCAGTTTTGTTTGCTGGCATATTGCTCCAGCCGCCCACACCTGCTGCTTTATGGATGTTTCAGAATCTTAAAAGCTCAAGTCACTTTATCACATAAAAAAATTTTCTTCTAGGTTTTTCTCTGTAGCTCATTTTGGCCATGACTTCTGAGCTGTTCTTACCAATTAGTGTGGGTATTAAGACGTTGCACTGAATTAGGGGTTTGTAAAAGTTTGGGGAAAGAGCCAAATAGTAAATATTTTAGGCTTTGTGAAGTGTCTGTTGCAACTACTTAATTCTGCTCTTGTAGCTCAAAAGCAGCCATAGAAAATACATAAAATGGGAAGGCTATGCACTAATAAAATTTTGTAAAAACAGGTGGATTTTATGAGCCATAGTATGACTATTCCTGCTCTAAATGAAACATGAGTGTGGCTATACCCATGGACCATAGTTAACTGACCCCAGCAATAAACAAGGGCAGATTGATCTTTTAAAACCATTTTATTATTATGAAATATCTCATAAATATAATTTTATATGTTACATAAATGTCATATGCCATAAATAGTAAAACAATAATAAAATGAGCAATTGAGGCCCCAACAACTGAATTATCCAGCAGAGCATTACCAGTACAGCTAAAAGCCCCTCTGTGACCCTTTCAGTTGTATGACTTTTCTTTCCCAGGCTCCCATATCACCTCTCAGTCCTCTCTGGAAAGAATTACTATTCATATATATTATTTCCTTGTTTTTCCTTATCAGTTGATTCTCCTTATTCATGGTGTATATGCTGCATAAAGTTGAGGTGAACACTGAATTAGCAAATACTGAACCATTGCTCCTAGGGGAAATACGGACACACACACACACACGTGCACTCACACATCTCACAGAGATTACAATCTTAAATTGTAAAAACAGCGCATCCTGGTAGATTTGATTTTTCCTGTTTTATAAAAGAGGAAACAAGGTTCAGAATGGTTAAGTGACTTTCTTGAAGCCTCCCCACTAGCAGGTGCCAGAGGTGGGATTCCCTCCCTGTCCAGCTGCCCCCAGGGCCAGAGCTGCTTGCTCTGCAGTGCACTGCCCTCTCCATCCTGTGGGTATCTCTCTGAGAGCTGAAACAACAGGGCAGAGCACCTTACCCTGTTAGCCATCAACTGGGAATAGAGGCCTCAGACTCAAATTTTCACTGTTCTGAGCATGTCTGACTATAGATTTGGGGATTACAAATACATTTTAGCAAGTAAGCAAATCACACATACAGAATTTTAAACAATGATGGTTGACAGTAGTTTTGTTACATACATATGCATATATCCTTAGTTTTGTATAATTGTGTTTTTATGTAATTGATGCCATAACAGATGTGGTTTTTTTCAATGCTATCGCTAAGCCACATATATTTCTGAGATTGATATATTTTGATATGATTGACCATAGCTCATTTGTTAAAACTGTAATTAACTCTAATGTATTAATATTAACATATAATTGCTTTGCCCATTCTTTTATTTTGGGGACTTTTTGGCTATTATGAGTTTCTTGCTACTACAAGCAATCCTGGTATAAATATTTTTGTTCATTACTATTGGTAAAAATAAAGTTCCATGGGATATATTACCTTGTCTATTTTTATTCACTTGATCATATTTTCATTCTCTTTAATCACTTTATAGAAGAAAAATATTAATAGCTTTACTAATGTTAATCCAAACTTGTAAATAGATAAAACTAATTTAGCTTAGATTTTAAAATATAACCTGATTACATTTTCCAGTGCATTGTTTAAATTCTTTGTATCCATAATCATGAGTGTAGGTTAGCATATAATTTTTTATTAAGTATATTTTTTTGGTCTGGTGTTAGTAAAATGCCTTTTAAAATTAGGTAGTGTTTTCAATTTTTCTGTGCTTCGTAAAATTTGTGCATCTGTTACCTGAAAATTTGGTTAAATATTTCTTTAAAATTATATTCTGATATTTTATTTCTTCCCTCTTCTATTGTTATTTTAAACGATAAATTTATTCCCTAAATATTTTCCTACAAAATTTGAAATATATACTCTCTATTTCTAAGTTTTTGGTGTTTCTTTTTGAAATTTTACCATAATTTATTTAGTTTTGGCAACTATATTATATCTATATACATACATATATATATACACACATATATATGATTCTTATTAGGAGCATCTGTTGATAGTGAATTTTCTCAGTATTTATTTATCTTGTTCTTGAAAAAGAGTTTGCTAGTTACATAATTGAAAATTGTTGATTCAGTTCTCTCAGCATTTTAAATATATTCTTCGACTGATTTTGCCTCTCATTGTTGCTGCTGGAAAGTTTACTACAAGTTGAATTATTTGGTTTTTGTTTTGTTTGTAGATGAGTTTTTTAATAACCATTGTGTATGTGTAAGCATGCATTTCTTTTTATTAATCCTGTCTGGAATATATATATATTATATATATATATAATATATATATTATATATATAATACATATATATATACATATAGTTTTTTCTGGGTATGATAGCTACAATTTTTGTTTTAAATTTTTTTTGGTGATCCAATTTACTATACAGTTCAGCTACTCAAGTTACCTCTATCACTCATCATCACCATTCTCATCATCATCATGTTTATTTGACGATCCAATTTAGCAATTTATTTTGCTATGATGATGATGTTGAAAATGCAGCTATTTATTTATTTTTTAAATTTTATTTATTTATTTTTTAAACATCTTTATTGGAGTTTTATTGCTTTACAATAGTGTGTTAGTTTCTGCTTTATTACAAAGTGAATCAGTTACACATATACATATATCCTCATATCTCCTCCATCTTGCATCTCCCTCCCACCCTCCCTATCCCACCCCTCTAGGTGGTCACAAAGCACCGAGCTGATCGCCCTGTGCTATGCGGCTGCTTCCCACTAGCTAGCTATTTTATATTTGGTAGTATATATTAGTCCATTCCACTCTCTCACTTCGTCGCAGCTTACCTTTCCTCCCACCTGGTGTCCTCAAGTCCATTCTCTACATCAGTGTCTTTATTCCTGTCCTGCCCCTAGGTTCTTCATAACCATTTTTTCTTTTTTCTTTTTTGTTTATTTAGATTCCATATATATGTGTTAGCATATGGTATTCATTTTTCTCTTTCTAAGTTACTTCACTCCATATGAGAGACCCTAGGTCCATCCACCTCACTACAAATAACTCAATTTTGTTTCTTTATGGCTGAGTAATATTCCATTGTATATATGTGCCACATCTTCTTTATCCATTCGTCTGTCGATGGACACTTACGTTGCTTCTATGTCTTGACTATTCTAAATAGAGTTGCAATGAACATTGTGGTACATGTATCTTTTTGAATTACGGTTTTCTCAGGGTATATGCCCAGCAGTGGAATTGCTGGGTCGTATGGTAGTTCTATTTTTAGTTTTTTAAGGAACCTCCGTACTGTTCTCCATAGTGGCTATATCAATTTACATTGCCACCAGCAGTACAAGAGGGTTCCCTTTTATCCACACCCTCTCCAGTATTTATTGTTTGTCGATTTTTTGATGATGGCCATTCTGACCAGTGTGAAGTGATACCTCACTGTAGTTTTGATTTGCATTTCTCTAATGATTAGTAATGTTGAGCATTCTTTCATGTGTTTGTTGGCTATCTGTGTATCTTCTTTAGGAAATGTCTATTAAGGTCTTCTGCCCATTTTTGGATTGGGTTGTTTTTTTGATATTGAGCTGCATGAGCTGCTTGTAAATTTTGGAGATTAATCCTTTGTCAGTTGCTTCATTTGAAAATATTTTCTCCCATTCTGACAGTTGTCTTTTTGTCTTGTTTATGGTTTCCTTTGCTGTGCAAAAGCTTTTAAGTTTCAATAGGTCCCATTTGTTTATTTTTGTTTTTATTTCCTTTTCTCTAGGAGGTGGGTCAAAAAGGATCTTGCTGTGATTCATGTCATAGAGTGTTCTGCCTAGGTTTTCCTCTAAGAGTTTTATAGTGTCTGGACTTATTTTAGGTCTTTAATCCATTTTGAGTTTATTTTTGTGTATGGTGTTAGGGAGTATTCTAATTTCAGTCTTTTACATGTAGCTGTCTAGTTTTCCCAGCACCACTTATTGAAGAGGCTGTCATTTCTCCATTGAATATTCTTTCCTCCTTTATCAAAAATAAGGTGACCATATGTGCATGGGTTTTTCTCTGGCCTTTCTATCCTGTGCCATTGATCTATATTTCCGTTTTTGTGTCAGTACAATACTGTCTTGATTACTGTAGCTTTGTACTATAGTCTGAAGTCAGGGAGCCTGATTCCTCCAGCTCTGGTTTTCTTTCTCAAGATTGCTTTGGCTATTCACAGTCTTTTGTGAAAATTTTTGTTCTAGCCCTGTGAAGAATGCCATTGGTAGTTTGATAGGGATTGCATTGAATGTGTAGACTGCTTTGGGTAGCATAGTCATTTTCACAATGTTGATTCTTCCAATCTAAGAACATGGTATATCTCTCCTTCTGTATGCATGGTCTTTGATTTCTTTCATCAGTGTCTCATAGTTTTCTGCATACAGGTTTTTAGTCTCCTTAGGTAGGTTTATTTCTAGGTATTTCATTCTTTTTGTTGCAGTGGTAAATGGGAGTGTTACCTTAGCTTTTCTTTCAGATTTTTCATCATTACTCTATAGGAATACAAGAGATTTCTGTGCATTAATTTTGTATCCTGCTACTTTAGCAAATTCATTGATTAGCTCTAGTAGATTTCTGGTAGCATCTTTAGGATTTTCTATGCATAGTATCATGTCATCTGCAAAAAGTGACAGCTTTACTTCTTCTTTTCGGATTTAGATTCCTATTATTTCTTTTTCTTCTGTGATTGCTGTGGCTAAAACTTCCAAAACTATGTTGAATAATAATGGTGAGAGTGGGCAACCTTGTTTTGTTCCTGATCTTAGTGGAAATGGTTTCAGTTTTTCACCATTGAGAACAATGTTGCCTGTGGCTTTGGCCTTTATTATGTTGAGGTAAGTTCCCTCTTTGCCTACTTTCTGGAGGGTTTTTATCATAAATGGGTGTTGAATTTCGTCAAAAGCTTTTTCTGCATCTATTGAGATGATCATATGGTTTTTTTCCTTCAATTTGTTAATATGGTGTATCACATTGATTGATTTGTGTATATTGAAGAATCCTTGCATCCCTGGGATAAATCCCACTTGATCATGGTGTATGATGCTTTTAATGTGCTGTTGGATTCTGTTTGCTAGTATTTTGTTGAAGATTTTTGCATCTATATTCATCAGTGATACTGGTCTATAATTTTCTTTTTTTGCAGTATCTTTGTCTGGTTTTGGTATCAGGGTGATGGTGGTCTGATAGAATGAGTTTGGGAGTGTTCCTTCCTCTGCAATTTTTTGGGATAGTTTGAGAAGGATGGGTGTTAGCTCTTCTCTAAATGTTTGATAGAATTCACCTGTGAAGCCATCTGGTCCTGGACTTTTGTTTGTTGGAGGATTTTTAATCACAGTTTTATTTCCGTTACTTGTGATTGGTCTGTTCATATTTTCTATTTCTTTCTGGTTCAGTCTTGGAAGGTTATACGTTTCTAAGGTTTTGTCCATTTCTTCCAGGTTGTCCATTTTATTGGCATATAGTTGCTTGTAGTAGTCTCTCAGGATGTTTTGTATTTCTGCAATGTCTGTTGCAACTTCTCCTTTTTCATTCCTAATTCTACTGAGTTGAGTCTTCTCCCCTTTTTACTTGATGAGTCTGTCTAATTGTTTATCAATTTTGTTTATCTTCTCAAAGAACCAGCTTTTAGTTTTATTGATCTTTGCTCTTGTTTCCTTCATTTCTGTTTCATTTATTTCTGATCTGATCTTTATGATTTCTTTCCTTCTGCTAACTTTGGGGTTTTTTTGTTCTTCTTTCTCTAATTGCTTTAGGTGTAAGGTTAGGTTGTTCATTTGAGATGTTCCTTGTTTCTTAAGGTAGGCTTGTATTGGTATAAACTTCCCTCTTAGAACAGCTTTTGTTGCATCCCAAGGTTTTGGGTCATCATGTTTTCATTGTTATTTGTTTCTAGGTATTTTTTTATTTCCTCACTTATTTCTTCAGTGATCTCTTGGTTATTAAGTAGTGTGTTGTTTAGCCTCCATGTGTTTGTATTCTTTACAGATTTTTTTCCTGTAAGTGATATCTAGTCTCACAGCATTGTGGTCGGAAAGGATACTTGATACGATTTCAATTTTCTTAAATTTACCAAGGCTTGATTTAGGCCCAAGATATGATCTATCTTGGAGAATGTTCCATGAGCACTTGAGAAGAAAGTGTACTCTGTTGTTTTTGGAAGGAATGTCCTATAATTATCAATTAAGTCCATATTGTTTAATGTATCATTTAAAGCTTGTGTTTCCTTATTTATTTTCATTTTGGATGATCTGTCCATTGTTGAAAGTGGGGTGTTAAAGTCCCCTACTATTATTGTGTTACATTTGATTTCCCCTTTTATGGCTGTTAGCATTTGCCTTATGTGTTGAGGTGCTCCTATGTTGGGTGCATAAATATTTAGAATTGTCATACCTTCTTCTTGGATTGATCACTTGATCATTATGTAGTGTTTGTCTCTGCTACTGTTAAGGTGATCAATCCACTCAGCAGTAGCCACTGCCAGGTTGTTCTTGGTGAGTAGAAGTCCATGTTGCTGAGTCCATGCATTATCTCTATTCTTGCCACCATGGCCAGTGTGTTAATAAAGCCATTGGGCAATTACAGGGGTGGCTGGGGAAAGAGGCTAACTTGTATGTACAAAACAGATCATCCTATCTACTTGATTATTAAATTTTTCCTCTTCTTGGGTTACCCTTTGGTAAACATTCACATGGGACATGAATATCTTCATGCTTTTGGCCCATTCAGAAAGGTCTATCCACATACTTTTCCCCTAAACTTTGTGTCACAGATTTTGCAATCATGTTTCATCCAAGTCCATGACCATTCAAACTTTTGTCCACGACACAAGAATATGTACATAGTCACGCGTGTGACCATTTCTCTTTCCAAGCAAAGTGAACAACCAGGTGCATTGCTTGAAGTTCTGACCACTAGTAAGATTTCCCTTCACTGCTGTTCTTTATGGATGTCCCAGAAAGGGGCCATAGCACTGCAGGTGTCTACTTTCTGGTGGTACTTATATATTGTGCAAAATCATCTGTAAACCAAGCCTGTCTTTTCTTCCTCTATCAGCTGATCCTAGGTAACTCCCCATGATGCTGTACATGCCAACTGAGTGGAGAAGGCAGTGTAACAGGAGTGGGGACCATGGGCATTTGTGTCACTTCCTCACATAACTTACTTATGCTTTTAGGTCCTATTAGGGCTTAATCAAGTACATACCATTCACCTTTGATGATAGAGTGTTGCTGTGCAATCCAACTTTATGGCTTAGCAAGTCAGATAACACCCAGTTCATGGTGGGAAGCTCAGGTCACATGGTAATTTGGTGGCCCATGGCTAGGTGTTCAGTCTTTACTAAGGCCCAGTAGGTCAAGAGCTGATTCTCAAAAGAAGAGTATTTATTTGTGGAGGATAGCAGGGCTTTGCTTCAAGTCCCTAAGTGCCTGCATAGTGATTCACATATAGGAGCCTGCCACAGGCTCCAAACAGCTTCCTTATCTGCTACTAAAATTTCAAGCACCATTGGATCAGTTGGAGTACATGCCCCAAGTGGCAGATCAGCTTGTAGAGCAGCCTGGACCTGTTCCAAAGCCTTCTTTTCTTCTGGGTTCCACTCAAAACTAGAAGCTTTCCAAACCCCTCAATAAATAGGCCAGAGTAATAGACCCAAGTGAGGAACATTCTCTCTAAAGTCCAGAGAGGCCCACTATGCATTGAGCTTGTTTTTTAGTTGTAAGAGGAGCCAGATTCAACAATTTATCCTTTATATTAGAAGGGATATCTCAATATGCCCCAGGTTACTAGACCCCTAAAAATTTTGCCAAGATAGAAGACCCCTGAAACTTGTCAGATTTATTTTCCATCCTCTGGCATGAACATTCTTACCAACTAGTCTAGCATAGTTTCTACTTCTTGGTCACTAGGTCCAATCAGCATAATATCATCAGTGTAGCAGAACTTTGTGTTATCTTGTGGAAGGGAAAGTTGATCAACTTCCCTACAAACTACATATGACATAGGGCTGGATTGTTGATATACTCTTGAAGTAAGACAGTGAACTTCTGTCCTTGCCAACTGAAAGTATCATATAAAAGATCATCTAGCTTCTTGCTTCTTATAAATTGTTGGTGTATCCAGTGGTGACATTTTATGTCTCTCCATTGCTAGATCAAGCCATAGGCTATCAGTGCTTTCTCTACTACTGGAAATAGAGTCATTACCACTTTTAAATCTAATCAGATTAGAGAGCCAATTCCAGAAATCCCAGAACCAATTCAGAATACTCACTCTTAAAATTCTGTTCCTTTAGAACCATTCTCAGTGCCAAAATATGTATTAGTCAAAGAAATAGAAACCAGAATATATACAGGAATTGGTTCATGTGATTATGGAGGTGGAGAAGTCCCAAGACCTGCAGTTGGCAAGCTGAAAACCCAGGAGATCCAATGGGATGAGTCCAAAGTCCTTTGAACCAGGAGAACAAATGGTGTAAATTATGAAATCTTGTAGGCTGGAGAACATAGGAGAGCTGATTTTTCAGTTTTAGTCCCAAAGCTTGAAAAATACCAATATCTCCACTCAAACAGTCAGGCAGGAGGATTTCCTCTTGAGTCCCATTTAGGTATTCAATTGATTGGACCATGCTCTCCCACATTACAGAGGGCATTCTGCTTTACTTAGTCTACCAATTTAAATGTTAATCTCCCCTAGAAGCATCCTCACAGACACACTTAGAATAGTGTTTGACCAAAAGTCTGGGGACCTCATGGTCTAGGCAAGGTGATATAGACAATTAACCATCAGAGACCTTTCTCAGGATTTTGAGCCAAGGTGTATCTTGTTTTACCTGTGTTAAAAAAAATGCTCTAGTGATGTGTTGAGAATGACTGAAATGAATGGGTAGAAGAAGGAAGGTCTTTTAGGAAGGTGGTAAAAAATCCAGGGAAAAATCCAGGGATGGCAGCTGTAGAGCTGGTAAGAAGTAATAAGATACTTAAGAGATTTTGAATGCAGAGCCAACAGAATTTAGATATGAGTTGAAAATGTACTAAAGAAGTCAAGGACAGTGCCAAGGTTTTTATTTTAAAAATGGAAGAATGAAGTTGACATGATCTGCTTTGCTGTAGTAACTAGGTAAGCAGATTTGGGACAGAAGAGAACTGGATTTGCATTTAACACCTTAATATGAGATGTCTATTAGACATTCAAGCTATTATTCATTTATTGAGGCATTTGTTAATAATGATTAAATTTTGGCTCTTCCAAGAAGTTTGACAATTTTCATAGACACTCAAAAAAGATGCAAAAGTGAAAAACTATAACTACACTTCTGTAGTTGAAACTTATGATATATATTCAGTGGGGCTTTACCTGGGCAGTTGCAAATCATGCTACATATATGAGAACCCAGTTTGACTTTACATAGCTTGGACTTACAGGCATTCTTTCCTGAGCACATAGCTATGTGCAGTGAAGCAAGAAGAAGAGAACACAGAAGAGATAGCTTTCAGTGATATGTCAGTCTCCCTATGACTTTGTCCCAAACTGCTTTTCCAGCCTCATTATTCATTGCCCTGGAGCATTTTCTTCAATATTTCAGTTATTTCTGCTTGCTAAAGTCTTTTTCCTACTGCATATCTTTGCCCATGCTTATCTTTAAGTCTGAGAAGATCTGCTTTCCTGTTTTCCCGTTCTTAAAAATCATTCACCTGAAAAACTTAAAACAATTACTGTCTCCTCCAGGAAATTTTCCTAATGTCAAAATAAGTTATTTTTCCCTTATGCTTCCATCACAGATTTTCCAAATCAATAAATATTTTAAAATTATGTTATGTATTATAGTTTGCTATTATCTGCCTGCTTTTCTTCCATAAGACTTCAGTGTTGCTATGAACATATGAACGTTACTATAAACGTTACTTATTGTTTTATCCTCCAACACCTTGCACATGATAGGTGCTCAACATCATATGATTATTTCATTCAATCGAACAAATAGAGTATTTGAGTGGCAGCAAATGAAACAATGAACAATGCAGGTTTTTAAAAAAATCATTCTATTATTTTAGGCAACTCTGTATTATACTTTAAAAATCAAACTTACTTGTCCCCAATCCATTCTTGGTACCGTGGAAGAAATCGTGAAATCCGTATCTGCAATCATCCTTATACTCATTTTTAACATAATGCATTTATTTTTATTTCTTGCTTTCAGAGATTGACACATTATGATTATATAGTAAGAAAAGAAATCACAGATATAACACCAACCAAACATTTAAGGAGTGCAGTAATTAAAACATGCATTTATTGGTGTGTGTAAACATTATTTAAAACTGATAAATAAGTTTATATTATGAAAGAGGAGCAATTCATATGATCAGGCTGTGAGGGGACAGGGAATTTGTTTTTAATAATTTCTAATTTGCTCCATCTTTTCTATGTAAATGACCATATTTAGAATTGCTTATGCCTTCCACAAACTTATTGTCCACAAAACAATGCAGAGAATAATTGGATGCTTGCTTCATTCTTTCCAATTGCGTTGTTACTATTTATACAACTATAGGAAGTCATCATTAAGGACTAAATGAATTATTCAAAGAACCATTATAATTAAGTGTGTGTAAACATAAGAAAAACTTTAATAATTGAATTATTTTCAAAATGTTGAAATAGCATCATTTTTATGATTTCTTAGAGATAACAAAGAAAATACAATATTACATCACATAAATGAGATCATTAATTTGACAATCTAAATTATGCAATCTTCAGCCAAGTAAAAGAAAGGTGAAAAAAATTGAGTCTAATTAGACCAAAATAATGTCATAAAGTTCATTGTAGTAAAGCTGATACACATTAAACACATTATTTTTAAAACTCTTTTGTCCTCAGATGGAACCAACCTACTGTTATTTAAATCTTTTTCTGTCATGGTTAAATTATAGATCCATTACAGAGTTGGAAGAATAAGTTGAAAGTGGAGGGAGGCTATGAAATTCTGACAATCACAAGCGGAGAGTCAAAACCATAACAGAACACAGAGCCTTCTAACCAACTTTCAGTGTCTTTTCTATAAAAATAGACTCTAAAGATGTGTCTTGATTGAGCATGTGTGTACTGTATCCTCTTTTATATTGACAATAATTACATTGTAAGTGAGAAGACTGAAGTTTACAAAAGCTAAAATAATAGTATACATTGCTTTGGATTATTTACTGTGTGAAAAAGCTGGACTAAGGATATTCTCTGTAAAGCACAGTATCGTCACCTTGAAAACCCCGAGAATAAGTTTGAAATCCCGAAATGTTGGGAAGGATTCCCAATGATTTCAGTCTGGACAACCATACTTCTAGATAGAGAAGAGACTCTGAAACAGGCTTCCTAATTCCATTATGAAAAAAGATAACAACAATGCCTGGTTTGTAATAATACAGATTTTCAGTGCTCTAAACAGACACTATAATTATGAAGGAAATGGGATTGGATTTCCAGTGAATAAGCTGAGAAGGTAGGAATATGTTCTCCCACAAGTAAACAAAGTATATACAGAATTAATTGGAAGGAAACCACATAGATTACAAATTGGATCTTTAAGTGAAAGTGAGTCAAATAGCCACTGCTGATGTTACTGTTTGTTTTTAAAGAAATTGCAAGTTGTGAAAAGGAAGACATTAGAAAACATGAAAGAATAGCTATAATTCTAAAGTCATCCCAAAGTGGGGTAAAAAATGCTGTAGTGTTATGCCACTTAATATTCTTTATTAAAGTTTTAATAAAGAAAGAAACGATAACAAACACAAATGTCATGAAATGAACAGATATTTATCATTTATAAATCAACATAACAGTTACTGTCACCAAACATGCACCAAAGCTAATAAAGTCCTCCTTGAAACTTATATTTATAGCTGCTGATTATCACCCAAGATAGTTTTGGGTTTGCTTGCTTCCCTCTACTCTCTCTCTCTCTCTCCCTCCTCTCTAATCTATCCATCCATTCATCCATCCTTCCATCTGAGTCTTTGGTATGATATAATGTAATTGTTGTTGTTGTTTTTTGCATCTTTATTAGAGTATAATTGATTTACACTGTTGTGTTAGTTTCTGCTGTATAACAAAGTGAATCACTTATAGGTATACATATATCCTCATATAACCTCCCTCTTGCATCTCCCTCTCACCCTGCCTATCCCACCCCTCTAGGTGGTCACAAAGCACTGAGCTGATCTCCCTGTGCTGTGTGGCTTCTTCCCATTACCTATCTATTTTACATTTGGTAGCGTACATATGTCAATGCTACTCTCTCACTTCGTCTCAGCTTACTCTTCCTCCTCTCCATGTCCTCAAGTCCATTTGCTACGTCTGCCTCGTTATTCCTGTCCTGCTCCTAGGTTCATCAGAACCATTTTTTTTTCCATATATGTGTGTTAGCATACAGTATTTGCTTTTCTCTTTCTGACTTACTTCACTCTGTATGACATAGCCTAGGTCCATCCACCTCACTACAAATAACTCAATTTCATTTCTTTTTATGGCTGAGTAATATTCCATTGTATATATGTGCCACATCTTCTTTATCCATTCATCTGTCGATGGACACTTAGTTTGCTTCCATGTCCTGGCTATTGTAAATAATGCTATAATGAACATTTGGTACATGTCTCTTTTTGAGTTATGGTTTTCTCAGGGTATATGCTCAGCAGTGGGATTGCTGGGTCATAAGGTAGTTCTATTTTTAGTTTTGTAAGGAACCTCCACACTGGTCTCCATAGTGGCTGTATCAGTTTACATTCCCACCAACAGTGCAAGAGGGTTCTCTTTTCTTCACACCCTATCCAGCATTTACTGTTTGTAGATTTTTTGATGATGGCCATTCTGACCCATCTGAGGTGATACTTCATAGTGGTTTTGATTTACATTTCTCTAATGATTAGTATGTTGAGCATCCTTTCATATATTTATTGGCAATCTGTATATCTTCTTTCGAGAACTGTCTATTTAGGTCTTCTGCCCATTTTTGGATTGGGTTGTTTGTGTTTTTGAAATTGAGCTGCATGAGCTGCTTGTATATTTTGGAGATTAATCCTCTGTCAGTTGCTTGGTTTGAAATATTTTTTTCCCATTCTGAGAGTTCTCTTTTCATCTTGTTTATGATTTCCTTTGCTGTGCAAAAACTTTTAAGTTTTATTAGGTCCATTTGTTTATTTTTGTTTTTATTTCCATTTCTTTAGGAGGTGGGTCCAAAAGGATCTTGCTGTGATTTATGTCATAGAGTGTTCTGCCTATGTTTTCCTCTAAGAGTTTTATAGTGTCTGGCCTTACATTTAGGTCTTTAATCCATTTTGAGTTTATTTTTGTGTGTGGTGTTAGGAAGTGTTCTAATTTCATTCTTTTACATGTAGCTGTCCAGTTTTCCCAGCACCACTTATTGAAGAGACTGTCTTTTCTCCATTGTATATTCTTGCCTCCTTTGTCAAAGATAAAGTGACCATATGTGCACGGGTTTATCTCTGGGCTTTCTATCCTGTTCCATTGCTCTATATTTCTGATTGTGTGCCAGTACCATACTATCTTGATTACTGTAGCTTTGTAGTATAGTCTGAAGTCAGGGAGCCTGATTCCTCTAGTTCCCTTTTTCTTTTTAAAGATTGCTTTGGCTATTCAGGGTCTTTTGTGTTTCCACACAAATTGTAAACTTTTTTGTTCTACTCCTGTGAAAAATGCCATTGGTAGTTTGATAGGGATTGCACTGAATCTGTAGATTGCTTTGGGTAGTATAGGCATTTTCACAATGTTGATTCTTCCATTTCAAGGACATGGTATATCTCTCCATCTGTGTGCATGGACTTTGATTTCTTTCATCAGTGTCTTATAGTTTTCTGCATACAGGTCTTTTGTCTCCTTAGGTAGGTTTATTCCTAGGTATTTTATTCTTTTTGTTGCAGTGGTAAATGGGAATGTTTCCTTAATTTCTCTTCAGATTTTTCATCCTTAATGTATAGGAATGCAAGAGATTTCTGTGCATTAATTTTGTATCCTGCTACTCTACCAAATTCATTGATTAGCTCAAATAGTTCTCTGGTAGCATCTTTATGATTATCTACGTATAGTATCATGTCATCTGCAAACAGTGACACTTTTACTTCTTTTCCAATCTGGATTCCTTTTATTTCTTTTTCTTCTCTGATTGCCGTGACTAAAACTTCCAAAACTAGGTTGAATAACAGTGATGAGAGCAACTTTGTCTTGTTCCTGATCTTAGAGGAAATGGTTTCAGGTGTTCACCACTGAGAATGATGTTGTCTGTGGGTTTGTCATATATGGCCTTTATTGTAATGAGGTAGGTTCCCTCTATGCTGACTTTCTGGAGAGTTTTTATCATAAATGGGTGTTGAGTTTTGTTGAAAGCTTTTTCTGCATCTATTGAGATGATCATATGGTTTTTCTCCTTCAGTTTGTTAAAATGGTGTATCACATTGATTTTTTTGTGTGTATATTGAAGAGTACTTGCATTCCTGGCATACACCCCACTTGATCATGGTGTATGATCCTAATGTTCTGTTGGATTCTGTTTGCTAGTATTTTGTTGAGGATACTTACATCTATATTCATTAGTGATATTGGCCTGTAGTTTTCTTTTTTTGTGATATCTTTGTCTGGTTTTGCTATCTCGGTGATGGTGCCCTCGTTGAATGAGTTTGGGAGTATTCCTCCCATTGCTACATTTTGGAAGAGTTTGAGAAGGATGGGTGTTAGCTCTTCTCTAAATGTTTGATAGAATTCACCTGTGAAGCCATCTGCTCCTGGGCTTTTGTTTGTTGGAAGATTTTAATCACAGTTTCAATATCAGAGCTTGTGATTGGTCTGCTCATATTTTCTATTTCTTTCTCATTCAGTCTTGGAAGATTGTACTTTTCTAAGAATTTGTCCATTTCTTCCAGGTTGTACATTTTATTGGCATTTAGTTGTTTGTAGCAATCTCTCACGATGCTTTGTATTTCTTTGGTGTCATTTGTTGCTTCTCTTTCATTTCTAATTCTGTTGATTTGAGTATTCTTTTTTTTCTTTTTGATGAGTCTGGCTAATGGTTATCAATTTTGTTTATCTTCTCAAAGAACCATCTTTTAGTTTTATTGATTTTTAATACTGTTTCCTTCATTTCTTTTTCATTTATCTCTGATCTGATCTTTATGATTTCTTTCCTTCTGCTAACTTTGGGTTTCTTTTTTTTTTCTGTTCTTCTTTCTCTAATTGCTTTAGGTGTAAGGTTAGGTTGTTTATTTGATATATTTCTTGTTTCTTGAGGTAGGATTGTATTGCTGTAAACTTCCCTCTTAGAACTGCTTTTGCTGCATCCCGTAGGTTTTGGGTTGTTGTGTTTTCATTGTCATTTGTTTCTAGGTATATTTTGATTTCCTCTTTGTTTTCCTCAGTGATCTCTTGGTTATTTAGTAATGTATTGTTTACCCTCCATGTGTTTGTATTTTACAGTTTTTTTTTTTCCTGTATTTGATTTCTAGTCTTATAGCATTGTGGTCGGAATAGTTAGTTGATACAATTTCAATTTTCTTAAATTTACGAAGGCTTGATTTGTGACCCAAAATATGACCTATCCTGGAGAATGTCTCATGAGTACTTGAGAAGAAAGTGTATTCTTTTGTTTTTGGATGGAATGCCCTATAAATATCAATTAAGTCCATCTTGTTTAATATATCATTTAAAGCTTGTGTTTCCTTATTAATTTTCATTCTGGATGATCTGTCCATTGGTGAAAATGGGGTGTTATAATCCCCTACTATTATTGTGTTACATTTGTCTCTGTAGCTTGCTTAGGCAGTGTTCTGCCGTCTGTGGGCACACAGAGCAGGAAGCCCCTCTCCTTGCACACCCTGAAACAATGGTCTCTTGCCTCTCCAGCAAGTCCAGACTTTTCCCCAGACTCCCTCCTAGCCAGCTGTGGTGCACTAGCCCCCTTCAGGCTGTCTTCAAGCAGCCAACCCCAGTCCTCTCCCTGGGGTCTGACATCCAAAGCCTGAGGCTCAGCATCTCAGGCTAGTGAGTGCTGGTCAACATCAATCCTCTGTGTGGGAATCTCTCTGCTTTGCCCTCTGCACCCCTGTTGATGTGCTCTCCTCTGTGGCTCCAAAGCTTCCCCTGCTCCATGCCTGCCAGTGAAGGGGCTTTCTAGTGTCTGGAAACTTTTCCACCTTCACAGCTCCTTCCCAGAGGTGCAGGTCCCATCTCTATTCTTTTGTCTCTGTTTTTCCTTTTTTCTTTTGTCGTACCCAGGTACGTGGGGATTTTCTTGCCTTTTGGGAAGTCTGAGGTCTTCTGCCAGCATTCAGTAGGTGTTCTGTAGGAGTTGTTCCACATGTAGATGTATTTTTGTTGTATTTGTGGGGAGGAAGCTGATCTCCACGTCTTACTCCTCTGCAGACTTGAAGGTCTCTCTGTAATTGTTTTCATCTATCCCCATGAACAGTCTCCCTAACATTTACTGTGCTTTTCCAGAATTTGATTGTGCATGAATCCCTACATCTACCCTTGCTCTTTTCTTTGCTATGTATTATGGGGTGGCTGGTGCTGTATTTACTAAGAATTCTAGTCAGCTGTCTTCCAGCTAGGTATGGCCTTGGAAGGTATTTTTGGGAGATTGTTAGTCAAGTGTAGGGAAGGAATATATGGACTCTATCTTCCTGTCTCTCTATCTTGGATTACATGGGAGTGGTTCTGCCCCCTCTGTGGATGCAGTTTCTTCCAGATAAACCCACTGTGTATTCTTCCTCCTCCAGTCTATCCTGGGTCTAGGTCCCACCCCTCCTCTCCCCAAAAATCTTCTCCCCTTAGTCCTCAGTCTAGAGGGTATAGTAGCTACATATTGCTGAGTTCTGGACATTCCACTCTCCTAATTTTGGATTTTTATCTTTTCTCTCACTTGAATACCAGTTCTCTACATTACTATATTTACATATTCTGGTGGTTTCTATCATATGATTAGATCCTGATTAACAAGGCAACCTAAACATTTACCTCTTCACTCTAAAATGTTGGGGTTTTTTTTTGGATGCAGTGTGAATAAAATGAGTATTGTTTGAGTCTACTTTCTGTTTTCTGTGTGGAATAAAGGGGCTTCTGGCTCAGCCAGTTGGGTTTCCTCCACTCTCCAGCCCTCTAGGGGATTTATTTATTGCCAGATAATTTCCTATCATGATAAAAATAGGACTAGAGTTATTCAACTCAATGAGTAAGGATGTTCTGAAATCATTTTTGAAGAAAGAAGTGTGTGTGTAGCTGTTGCATGTGTGGAAAATAGGTGATAGAGAAAAAAAGATGAGTTTTAAGCAATATTACTATGTGCTACATTTATGGGGTAAAATAAGTGGACAAGAGTTATTTTTAAAATATTTTTTGGTGGTGCTTTGTCTATTGGAATATATGTATCACATGTGGATATTCTAGAGGAAACAAGAGCTGTTGCTCATAATGGAAGTAATGATGGTTCATTGCAAAACCTTTTTCATTCTCTTCCGTCTATTTTGCCTTCCTTCTGTTGGTCTCATTTATTTTCTCTTCCTCAATTTTGTTTTTCCCAAACAGATATTCTAAAACTGAAATAATCATTGATTCTTAAAATGTTTTTAACAATAATATTAATATGTGACATGTATTTTCTGTTGATTATATGATAAGCACTTGTACACATGCCTCATAAATATTACCTCATTGAATCCTGAAAAGGATCCTGTGAGTTCAGTAACATTTTTATCCTCATTTCATAGCAGAAAAAAGCAGGGTCTGAAATTACATTGAAACTGTGCATTTTCACTTCAGATATAAGTTTTTACCCCTTATGCTAAACAGAAAATACAGGATTTACTGAATCTTATGAAAATATAGTGCAATTTAGGAATGATGATTTTACAAGTGCATGGTTAATAACAAGGAGAAGTAAGTAACTCCTTAGCTCCCATGTTAAGTTGTGAAAGTAAATTTCATAGGTAAAAATATTTAAAGTTTTCAGAGGCAAATATTTAAAGAAAAAAAGAGGTATGGGTAGAATTCACAAAATTAAAATGAGCTCAACAATTATGATGATTGTTTTCTGAGAGGTTTCTCTTCAGAAAAAAAAAAATACACTGTTTGACTTGTTTGTTTAAGGAGTACAAATAAAATCACAAAAAGTTCTATTGTATATCACTTCCTTTGTGTTCGAAACATTGATCAAGGTTTACACATAAAATCTTAAGTAGTCACTTATTTCTCTTTTTCTGAATTTGTTTACTCCTATGATTTTTCTACATATCTTTTATTGATAAAAATAAAACTCATTAGAAAATCATTATTGACTTGAAGAAGATGACAAATATACCTAAATCCTTTATATCTTTCTGGGATTATATTTCATGCTGAGCTAATGGCCTAAGAATTCAGAGTGATATTTTCATAATGGTGCAATTAGATACCTGACTATCTAAGATACAATTTGTGCTCTGTGAAAAACCTGTGAATTCATTGTTGAAGTTAACAAGTAGGATTTTCTGCAGAGTTTTTCTCTAAGCTTCCCTTTTCATGTCTGCCCTTGGTCCTTTTATTCTGCTTAGAGTTCATTTTTCTTGCTTAATATACATACTGCTTTCCTGTTTTCCACCTGTGTCCATTATCTTTTTCTGCCTAATTACAGCCTCAGCCCTTATGAAAAATCTGAAGCTCTTTATTTTTTTTTTTTTTTTTTTTTTTTTTTAGAATTTTTTTTTTTTTTAACGCATTGTTTACTTTGTTTATTTATTTATTTTTGGCTGTGTTGGGTCTTCGTTTCTGTGCGAGGGCTTTCTCTAGTTGTGGCAAGCGGGGGCCACTCTTCATCGCGGTGCGCGGGCCTCTCACCATCGCGGCCTCTCTTGTTGCGGAGCACAGGCTCCAGACGCGCAGGCTCAGTAATTGTGGCTCACGGGCCCAGTTGCTCCGTGGCATGTGGGATTTTCCCAGACCAGGGCTCGAACCCGTGTACCCTGCACTGGCAGGCAGATTCTCAACCACTGCGCCACCAGGGAAGCCCCTGAAGCTCTTTATTAAAACTGAGTTTAATGTGTAATCATCCTTCTCTCTGACTGTCATAGTCATAGTCACATGTCATTCCCACTTATCTATTAAACCAACAATCAAAAACTAGAATAGCATCAAAACACAAAATAAAAATGAGCTACCAAATTCTTCATTCAGACATTTACCACGTCAGGAATCTAGTAGCCATGAAGAGTACCATGCTATCCAAACACCATCCAAAGGTTTATTTTGGAATTCCTCTTCCAAAACCCTTGTTCAAGAATTGGTCATTTAGAATCTAGTCCACCTGAAGAATATTTCTTCTCAGTTTTCCCTGGAACTTGTCCATAACTCTTTTTATGGGTTGAATTGTGTCCTCCAATAAGATATGTTGAAATCCTAACATCCATACTTGTGCATGTGACCTTATTTGAAACTAAGCTCTTTGAAGATGTAATCAAGTTAAGATGTGGCCATTAAGGTGGGTCCTAACCCAATACAGCAAGTGTCCTTATTAGAAGAGGCATATTGGGCACAAATATATACAGAGAGGAGAATGCCATGTGAAAACACACACAGAGGGAAGATGGTCATGTGAAGATGGAGGCGGAGATTGGAGTTATACTGGCACAAGATATGGAACAACTTGGGCTACCAGAAGTTGGAATAGGCAAGGAAGGATTCTCCCCTACATGTTTCAGAGGAAACATGGCACCTTGATACTGGACTTCTGCAGAACTGTGATACAATAAATTTCTGTCGTTTTAAGTTATCCAGTTTATGGTACTTTGTTATGGCAACCCTAAGAAACTAAACAACCCTTGACTTCAATCATGCAATGTGCACAATTTTATTAATATACCCTCTGTCTTGAGTTTGACAACTATCTTAGTCAGTTTGGGCAGCTGTAACAAAATTACCAGAGGCTGGGTGGCTTAAACAACAGACACTTATTTCTCATAGTTCTGGGGGCTGGGAAGTCCAAGATAAAGGAGCTGGCCATCTTATATCTCATGAGGGCACTCTTCCTGATTTGCAGATGACTATTTTCTTGTTGTGTCTTCACATGGCAGAGAGCAGAGAGAAAGAGGGCAAGATTTTATGTTCCTTCTTATGAGGGCACTAATCCCATTCATGAGGGCTCCATTCTCATGCTCTAAATACATCCCAAAGGCTCCACCTTCTAATACCATCACACTGAAAGTTAGCATTTCAACATATGCATTTCGTCGGGACATAAACATGCAGTCAATAACATGATATCTTTAGCTTATTCAATAGGTTTGTCTCTGCCATTACAGGCACACTAATAATAGAGCAAGAGTGCATATAAGTCTAAAAACTGGCATAGTCTTCATATCATGAATATGGATATAAAAAGTTCATTCACTGAAGCTCATGAATTTCATTCTTAGATTGACCTTCATGTCCTCATTATCACTTTACTCTATTTTCATATCCAACTCTAAGAAAATTAGTTCTTCTGACTCCCCTGTTCCATAGACGATTAGAAGCAGCAAATTGAGTAGGAAGGAAGGGATTCAAGAAATACAGTCAGAATGGGAATTATGACAGAGCCATGAAGTGGTAAGTTTAAAACCTGTCTTAGAATGTAAATTCCGTCATTAATAACCTTCTGGAGACTGGGAATTTGCCTTAATGTCTCAAGACTTACTTTCCACATTCGTTTAATGGAAAACTATAACACCATTATTACAATTAATGATGTAGCATTTAACAAGTACTCAGTTCAGACATATAGTAGGAACTACTGTCAAAGTTTTTCCTTTTTTTTTATTTCATAGGGTATCTAGCCTCACCAACTGTAAGGGAAAAAACTAGTTCTTACATTTTTATTTAGTGCTATAATTACTAAGCATATATTTGACCTTGATCATCAATAAAATGATTAAATAATGATCAATAATTAGCAAGAATTTACACAGCCTATGTTGGAACTTGTATTGGATTTCTATGGTGACTGTAATAAAGTACCACAAACTTAGTAGCTTAGAAGAACACAAATTTATTACTTTACCATTTGGTAGATCAGAGATCTGACACAGATCTTTCCAGGCTTAGATCAAAATGTCAGCCATTCTGTGTTCCTTTCTGGAGGCTCTAGGGGACAATTTGTTTTCTTGTCTTTTCCAGTTTCTAGTGGCAGCCTGCATTCTTTGGCTCATGGCACCCATCTTACATCTGCAAAACCTGCAACATTGTAAGCCCCTGACCTTTGTTCTATAGTCACATACTGTTCTTTGACTATATCCAGAAATGAGTCCTCTTTTAAGGACTCGTGATTAGATTGGTTCCTCCGGATAATCCAAGATAATCTCCTTGTCTCACTGTCCTTAACTTTAATAACATCTTGAAAGTTCCTTCTGCCATGTAAGGTAACAGATTCACAGGATCATGGATTAGGATGCCGACTTTGGTGGAACCTTATTCTGCCTACCACAAAACTATTTCCTTTATCCCTTAAATGAGTTTCTTCATTTATCTTGAATATTCATTATATGGAATGACTAATTTTCAGAAATTCTGAATACGATTGAATACTATTTATGGAATTTATTCTATTCATAATAATTAGTGGAATCTCTGATATTCATTTATATTAATGGGAGTACACTGAACCCATCATATACCTAACTATTCCTGTTAGTGAAGCTTTCTTAAATACTATACTTATGAAGTAAATGTTAATTGCCTCTATTATTTGAACTATTTTCTGTTTGGGGTATCTATTCCCTATAATGTTTTCCAGAGTTGGTAACTTTATTTGATCCTTGCACTAATTCTAAATCCCTATTCACTAAATGGAAATTTGTGAAATGTATTACTACAGTGTCAAAGCTTCAAAATGGAAAGTAAAAATAAGAAAATCTTTCTGAATCAACATAATTTTTTCAATTTTACTGTATCTAATTTAAAAAATGGGAAGAGCATTATCTATTCTCCTACATCCTAGAGTTCTGAATAGATTAACCAAAAAGTAAATCCACTGTGAATTTACTACAATGCCTATAAATGTCATGTATTTGAACTATAAGTGACTTACAAACATATACAGGAGCACTAGTATCTAGATACAGCTATAAAATCTTTGTGAATCAAAGATTATGACTCAAGTGTTAGACATAAAGAAAGTGAGTTCTAGAATTATTAGATTACTTCAAAGTAGTCATAAAGCTAGATGCTAAACTAAATTTAATTCCACTTTGGACTCACTAAAAAATTAGGAGAAGAAATCATATATTGAGACTGGCCTGATTGCAAAGTGTAGGTGTGAATTCATTTATAATTTACACAACAACTATTTATTTGGTGACAGACATTGTACTAATTGCTACAAATAGAGTAGGGAATAAGAAAGATCGTCTGATGTCCTTTAGAGTCTGCAATTGAGCTAAAGCCAATTTGTCATAGAAATGTACTTTCTTTCCCCCTTGAAGCGCTCTACCGTTTTGAGTTTCACTGATGTCTGCACAAGTCCTTTTCCCTTGTCAGCTTTGCTGTTCTTAAATGACAGTGATTCACCTATTTGAGAGTTATATCTAGCTTTTATTATCACATACATTCTTGGTATAATTCTGCTGAAATAGGAAAATCTAGAAAAATAAACTTGAAGGATTCAAAAATGTATGATTTCCAGCAAGATGGGAAATAGTTGGGGTAAAATGGCCTTAAGTATATCAAAAAGACCCATTCTAATTATATTCAATACTAATTAAATTTAGAACTTAGCACTATGTTTATTAAAGTATGCAATAAATTTACTGTTATAAAATGAGAATTATGAGTAAAGAAAATAAATCTGTAATATTTAACCTAATCTAAATTTTCTAAATCTTCTGAGTTTCTTTGAGAAACAATGTCCCATTAAAATGAAGGAAGAGAAGGCCATGTGTTCTTTTATGAGTGTTGACGTTGCCAAATTGAGACAACCCTCTCACTGTCACCACCACTACCACCAAAGAAATAACTATGAATAACTCATTGTGTAAAAGTAAAGAGGGTTGAGAGTCAGATATTTTATTTCTATTGACAACTATTCCCTACTGACTCATTTTGTGAATTAAAAACAAATCACTCACTGATAATTTGTATTTACATGCCACATTTCTTCTGTAAGCTAAAAGATTAAATTTCTTTCTACTGCAGTTGTTTTCCCCAAAGGTTAAAGAATAAAGAATTGTAATTCCAACTGTTGCCCTACAGTGTTCTAAATAAAAGCCTTTAAACCACTTTGATCATTTATGATAAATATTGCCAAGTATAAAATACTATTATTAAGTATAGATTGATTGCAAGATGTCCATCATTAAAGAATAACTTTAAAACTTTGAAACTGTCACTGCTATTTTGAATAGAAACAATATTTGATAAGAAAGAAGGCATGCATTTTGAAAGTTCAAAACTGAAATGTCAGAAAGTCACAGTGCATTTAGAAGGACATAAATGAAAGAGAAAATGTACATGCCACTTAACACTACTCAATACTTCCTCCTCACTGCCTATTCTATTTTTTAATGCATTAAAATTTCTCTTTGGGTAAAGTGTCCATTTAAATGATTGCTATCTTTTAAACAATTTTAAAAATGTGATGGGATGGCCATTCCTCATGCTGACCAGGTATTCTAGGCTAATGCTGATGGCTTAAGTGACCTCAATGGCAGGGAAAGAGACCACTACTAATCATAGGAGAACACAAAGCCTAGAATCAATGCTTTTTTTTGTTTTTCCTTTTCTTCAATTAAAGCAGTTTTTGCTATATTCAGAATGCAAAGATATGGAGAACTTTCTTTCATTCAAAAAAAATATACTGAGACACCCCCATGAAATTGTCTTTTTACGTCTACATACAAATCATCAATTGGTTATAACACACCTTAAAATGCAACGTGGCTCATAGAAGAATCAACTTGCCTTTGGCATTTGAATTTTTTCTTTGATTTTTTTTGAATTTGTTAGATCCTCTGAGGCATACTAACGAAGAAATAACTCCTTTTATCCATCAACATTAAAATGGCTACTCTATTTTTAAGGAGATAATTTAGGCTAAAGCTCTAACCAATGTTTCAGACTATGATTTAGATCTCATTTTGAAAGACAAAAAATCAAAATATCTGCCAAAGATGCAAGTAGCTGTTTTGTTACTGAGGGAGATGGTATATAAACAATATGTTGATCTCATCGTAGCTGTAATATTGAACTCATTAATTTATAAATATTTAGAGTCTATTTCTTCTTATAGCCATCATTATTACAACTATACTTGGTAGAATAACACTTGTTGACTTGATAATGACATCTGAATTAAACTCATAGATTTTGAGTCACACAAATCTCAGTATGATAATTAAGACCCACTCCCCTTCTTTTAGTTAGTTTTTTTTTTTTTGTTAGTTAATTTCAATCTCAATCTCTAAAGCTTTATTTCCTTGTGTCCTCTAAGTAAAGAGTAAAGTGGAGGTCCTGGCTGTTTGGAATGGAGGAAAGAAGGGATCCTTGGGCTATAAAACAAACTTTAGTCCCTCTTCTAATAACTAGCTATTCCATTTATTGTTACAGGGAGAAGGAAGGGTAGAAAAGGCAAACATTTCTTTGCTAAACAAGTTCAAGCGGCAGACTTGTCTCCTGGTTGATCATCCTGTTTCTCTTGCTAACACTGCCTGATATACAGTTTCTTCTCTGACAAAAGTGTCCAAATGCCAGCTCTTTGGTCGTATTTGCATGGGTGGTTCAGAGAAATTCAATAGGCACCCTCCCATTTTAAGTTTCCTTGATTTTTGAAATTCAGGATCGCTAAACTAAATTCCTACCCTTGCTCACAATTTCCCAGCCAGTGTTGGTGGCCAGTCGTCTTCCCCATGGTCTTTTACTTCTAAGTCTCCTTACTGAGAAGATGTTCTTTTATGTGAGATATGGGCCAAATGGCTCAAGCTCAAAGAGTACACTCATTCAATGTACACTCATTCAGCCTACTCATGTCAATAACGGGAGCAAAGGCAGCTCCACTCTGCTACTCTATCAGCCCCAGGTTGTCTCCCCACTTACCTCAGGTTCTGCAGATTGTACAGAGACTTATTGGTAGGACAGTTGACTAAATAGGTAAACAACATAGGAGCCAAATATCAGTCTTCAATTCTTGGAGGTACAACTAATCTTTTTTAAAATTAATTTTTATTGGAGTATAGTTGCTTTACAATGTTGTGTTAGTTTCTCCTGTACAGCAAAATGAATCAGTTATACATACACATATATCCCCTTTTTTTGGATTACCTTCCCTTTTGGTCACCACAGTGCATTAAGTAGAGTTCCTGTGCTATACAGTATGTTCTCATTAGTTATCTATGACCCAGCAATCCCACTACTGGGCATATACCCAGAGAAAACCATAATTCAAAAAGACACGTGCACCCCAATGTTCACAGCAGCACTATTTACAATAGCCAGGACATGGAAACAACTTAAATGTCCATCAACAGAGGAATGGATAAAGAAGATGTGGTACATATGTGGTACATAATGGAATATTACTCAGCCACAAAAAGGAATGAAATTGGGTCATTTGTAGAGATGTAGATAGACCTAGAGAGTGTCGTATGACTAATCTTTACAAGTAATTCTCTGAAAGATTCTACTCTGTTGGCTTTAAGAGAATAAAGGAATCCCTAGATTACCTCTTTCTTTCCAGGGATACTGCACCCTCTAAGCAGCTTCCACATGACTCTTCCCACTCTCTTTTTTTTTTTTTTTAATTTTTATTTTATTTTTATTTTTGGCTGCGTTGGGTCTTCGTTTCTATGCGAGGGCTTTCTCTAGCTGCGGCGAGCGGGGGCCACTCTTCATCGCGGTGCGCGGGCCTCTCACTATCGCGGTCTCTCTTGTTGCGGAGCACAGGCTCCAGATGCGCAGGCTCAGCAGTTGTGGCTCACGGGCCCAGTTGCTCCGCGGCATGTGGGATCTTCCCAGACCAGGGCTCGAACCCATGTCCCCTGCATCAGCAGGCAGACTCTCAACCACTGCGCCACCAGGGAAGCCCCCCACTCTCTTTTTGAATAAAAGGAAGCTTCTGTGGTTAGTGGTGTTCATTCTATTGAATGGTTAATATGAGTATGATCTCCTGTGATAGCAAGCCTCAAGAACACACTATTCTTAGAACTCAAAATTGATTCTGCAAATATTTATTAAGCACCAATAATGTGGAAGGAATTGTTCGAGGTGCTAGTAAAATAACATAAAAGATTTTTCTCTATGGAGTAAACATTCCTCTGAAACAAAAAACTAAAGCAGACAGAGATAAATGTTTTAGGAATGTTGGGTTTGGAAAACGGTGGTGGTGCTATTTAAAATAATTAGTGAAAGCAATGCTGGAAAGGGATTTTTTTCAATAGAGGCACATGAAGCAAGTGAAAGATCAAGCCTTGGAATATTGGGGTGGAGAAGCGAGGAGGGAGGGTTCCAGAGAGATGAAAAAATATGTACAAAGGCCCTGAGGCATGAATATGGCAACTTGTTCAAGAAACTTAGCATAATATGGAGGTATTTCCTGCATTTGTTTTCAGCTATTTCCCCTAGTCAAAATGCAGGTGCGTGGTACTTCACTCTGTTTCACTATTTTAAGGCCATGACAGTCAAACTGTTGTGACCATGACAAAACTATCTGAGTAGAACCCTACTGTCATTAACATGAAACCACATTCTCTAACACATCGTGAATTCCTTTTATACAGAAACTTACACTTAATGCTTACCATGCAATAGATATCAATACATGCCTGCTAAGTGAGTGAAACAAAACTCTTTATCAGAGCTAAAGAATGTGTTTTATGAAGATGATCAATGTGACCATTTTTTAAATTAAGCCTTCCCTACTGAATTTACTCTGAATTTCCCAGTCATTGTTATCTATCTATGAGCCTCTTAAAGGATGGGACCATGCTGTATGCCCGGTAATTTGTCCCAGCAAATACTCGGTAATTGATACCTTTTGTAAAGAGTTTACTAATTTCCAGGCACTATGAAAAACACTGTACAGATAATTTTATCCTAATTTTAGTTTGGTTTTAATATCTTCTAAAGACAGGAAAATGAGGTTTTGAGAAATTATCTTGCCGTAGGTCATAATAATATTGGGAAGAAGCAGAGTATTTAAGAAGAGTATTGCATTATATTGTAGACAAACTAATCACTTGCTCAAAGAGTTCAAAAAGAGAGTAAAGGAAAATAATTTGATGTTCCAAATAATGGGAGCTTGAATCATAATGTTTTTTTGTTCTTTGTTCTTCCAGTTGTTTTGATCTTTCCTTGGTTAAGTCTTAGGAAAGGGAAATTAACAGAGCTCGTCTTTAACCTGGATTTTCCATTAACTACTTCTGTGACATTAGGCAACCTTTCTGAGGCTCCTTCAGATTCATCATCTTTAAAACAGCAATAAAAACACCTATAGTATAGGTGAGTGTATGGGTAAATCAGAAAATGCAAAGACCTTAGTAAGAACACATTAAGAACTGGGCAAAAAAAACCCCAGAAAACAAAAAACCAAAACCAGATAACACTATTCTTGGTTAGCAGAAAGAAATCTAGAATTCAAGATCAGATGTTTCTAATTCTAAAGCCTAGACTTTTAACCACTGCACACAATGCCACCTACATTATTTTCCAGGAAGTTAACAGTGATTTCCTGGTGTCATACATATATGTCTATTTTTGTACTGCTCCTACCCTTTATTTTCCTGTGTCTTTTATAGAAAAGCAAGGGATAACAGCTGCAAATAAGTGTTCCGTTAGGAGATCAAGACTGTTTGCTGCAGTGTCTTGAAAGCACTCCCTCTTTTTGTTTTTAATATCTTGTGAAGAAAACATTCAATAATCCATCCCCTCGGGCAGTTTCAAGTTATTCAATTCTTAAGGGACTTTTTAAGATGAAACTTCAGTAGGGTATATTTCCCTTGAAAGAAAGTGGTAAGGAGCAAAACGTCCGGATTTCACCATCCGTACTTGCTAAGACACCTGTGGAAAAATAATTTTCACCATCCTTGGCTATAGGCTATAGTTTTTATGACTATAACAACTAACAATGGTTTATTTTGGCATCTATTTACAATTGAGAGTTAAGTTCTGAAGACACAGTCAGTATTTACAGGTTGTAGCAAATGAGGGTTGAAATGGGGCAAATGACAACCTAAGTCACTTACCTATCTTGTATATATAGGACTTGTCATACCCCAAAACCCACAACAATGGATTGGATAAAAATGAGATATCTGTATTCCTTAACATGTTTTTTTAACAACGGTGCAAAATTTCAGAAAAATGCCTGATAATTATTTTAATAAGATAGATATATGAGAACCAATATCTTAGAAAAAAACTTTTCTCCCTTCAAATGCCTTTCACAGTTTATAAACTATGGCACAGAAATAACAGAAACTTAGAACAGTTGCAGTCCAAAGATATGAATTTCAAATATTTTTAAAAGTAGAACTATTTTTCATATTAAATTTTAATAGTCCTTTAATATTAAAAAGTAGGTTAAATGAGTGCTTTATCAGCATAAGTTTATTTTATAAGTACAGATTTGAACCATATGCATATGAAAAGTCAGTCCATGAAAATAACGAGCCCATTTTGGTAAATACATGTTAACATTGGTTGTTATAGGAGACAACTGTAGTTTTATATTAGTTTCAGTATCCAATTTATTTCTCTTTTTTTCCCCAATTACATAATATTGAAAAATAGGAATCCACACAGACAGATCAAAGCACATGGAAATAGTTATCATAGGACTTTTGGCATCCTCAAGACACTGTAGATTTAAAAAATGGAGATGTTTGAAATGGAAATGAGAGATTTTTTTTATTCAATTTCAAGATTCAGTAACTTCTCACTCCTGGTCAATAACAACAGAGACTACTCAAGCTAACATATAAGCACGACGATTATATTCTGATATTATCAATAGAAAAAGAGTGAAGAAAATTCTTGTTAATTTCAACTAACAATTAGGTGGCAAAGAGCACAGATCGTCGAGAACTGACTGGCCTACAATTTAGCAGGCTCTCCTGTGCTTCACACAGAGCTTATCAGTGCAAGTTTAGACGACTGGGCTTGCACACACCTGTCTTCATAAAGAAACTCAAATATAGAATGTCACCCTTTCTTCTCCATTACATATTTATAAGAAATTGTATCATATGCACAGAGATATCAGGAGAAGAAGCCTAATTTCTGAAGTCAGCATAAAAATAGTGACATAAATGAGAGTTTACTAAATACTAATATTTGGTATATATCCGAGTTGACTAGAGGCTTTTCTAAACTTTTCACTTTTACACTTATAATATTACTTAAAGAGTATTAAATTTTAAAAATTTATTTATTTATTTATTTATTTATTTATTTATTTATTTATTTAATACAATTTTAAAGGTTACACTCTATTTGCAGTTATTACAAAATACTGGCTATATTCTCCGTGTTGTATAATATATCCTTGTAGCCTATCTTACACCCAATAGTTTGTACCTCCCACTTTCCCCACCCCCTCTTATATTCCTCCCCCCCAACTGGTAACCACTATATCTTTGAGTCTGCTTGTTTTTTGTTATATTCACTAGTTTTCTGTATGTTTTAGATTCCACATTTAAGTGATATTATACAGTATTTGTCCTTTTCTGTCTGACTTATTTCACTTAGCATAATGTCCTCTAAGTCCAACCATGCTGCTGCAAATGGCAAAATTTCGTTCTTCTTTGTGGCTGAGTGGTATTCCAGTGTGTGTGTGTGTGTGTGTGTGTGTGTGTGTGTGTGTGTGTGTGTGTGTGTGTATATCTCACATCTTCTTTATCCATCTGTTGATGGACACATAGGTTGCTTCCATATCTTGGCAATTGTAAATAATGCTGTTATGAACATTGAGGTGCATGTATCTTTTTGAATTAGTGCTTTTTCCTTTGCTCTAGTCCAGTGTTATGATCTTCCAGGTGAAACAACAAAGAGAGAGAGAGGTCATATTCAAAGATATTTTAACAAGAATTGAGTTTCCCTTACATTTATTTCAGCTTAAAAAAATTATCCCATGTTGCTTTAGTCCAGTGGTTCTCATCTGACATTTTTCACCCCCATAGGACATTTGACAGTATCTGGTGACAGTTTTTATTGTCATAACTATAAGGGGACTGTACTACTGGTCCTAGTGAATAAATTCCTGGGGTACCACTAAATATTGCAATGCACAGGACAGCCCGCACGAGAAAGAATTATGCAGCACAAAATGTCAACAGCCCCAAGGTTAAGAAACACAGAATTAGGCCACTAATATTAATTAAAACCATATATATCAATATGGTTCTCTACTGGGAACTCTATGGAAATACCTTATTTCCATACATTCTCACATTGTGTAAATAGGAGTTCCAAATAATCCTAAACACTACCTAATATTTGATACTTAAATATCTTAAAATGACAGAAATTACACATAATGCAGATGGTTCAGTTTCTAGGAGTTCTTGAAATAATTTCCACCTAACATCTAATGATAATGCTGTGGCTCGACAGACGGAACAGTAACACATAATCACCCTCTTTACACAATATTTGCCATTTTGCATGACTACTGTCACAGTTTCCAGCCACTCTACCCTAAAGCAAGGTTGTGAACCTCCATACATTCTGGTATCTTATTTATACAAAGGTTTTGACATAAATGTATTGTATCAGTAACATAATTTACTCTGATTGTTCCCAGCCTCAAAAATTATCTAGATTATTTGAAAACGGCCTTCTTTGACATGAGATTTTTAGATCATTTCTTGCAGGATGCATTTCTGTCCTGAATTATATTTCTAAAAATAACATCCATTTAATGGTTAACAGGGCTTTTGATTTTTTTTAAAGGAAAAAACACCACCACAACCTACTCCATAAGTGTAGTTTATATGATGAAGGTTTGTATTATGCATAATTACAAAGCTTCATAAATGCATATGCCATGTTACCCTTAATAGTAATTCATACTAGAGGCTTTTCAAGCATCATTGATCTATGGAACACGGGAAGTGGAAATTCGAAAGTTAATGGTTTGCCCTTTTCTGACAGTACACCAGATTTTCACACTATAACTAACACTTTGCCTTTTTCAACAACTAGACTGTTGACAAGGTCACCTAAGCTAGTCAGAACAGTAAAAAATAACAAGTACATCAAAAGCAGGTGAATACAAAAGGGAAAATAATTAAATTAAAGGAAACAATGAAGTAAAGAACTCTGGGGTTTCCATAATGCTGCGCCAAATATCACAGTGGCATTTTCCTATATCCTTTATATTCTATACTAAATACAATGTAAGTTTTCTTATTAAAGTGTATACTTTGCTAGTTAAGTGGAAAAGTTGATACTTCAGACCAAATGCTATTTTAAAGGAAAGTTCTAAAATGTTATACTCATTATTTTAGTATCCTTGTATTTACTGATTGATGTCATTAGAAATATTATCAATGAAGGTATTGATTTTTATGACGACAAGGAAATATTCTTCATAAACATTAAGGACACTTCCAGCAATTTTTCCAGAGCCATTCTCAGAAATAGGGCAGCATTCTAGGTGGATTACTAAGTGTGCATTGGCTAATAAGTTCTATTTTAAAACCTAGCAGTCATTTCACTCATCTCAATTCAGAATCTATGTTCCAAGCCAAAGCCCATTTGCAATCTGGATTCACTTGCCCTCAACCTGTCTAGCACATTAAAAAATAAATCCATGTCACATGGATATATGCTTTGGTTTATGAGTTTGGGTCTTCTGTCTTAGCTATGCATAATCACCATACCAAAATCATCATTGTTAAGAATCTTAGATATAGATGGAGATTTGAAAAGTCAAATGTTTTAGCACGGATATCAATAGAATATTTTAAAGTAGTGCTATGATTCAAGAAGAATAAAGGATCTTTGAAATTCATTATACGAAAAAGCTAGGGAATATCCATATGTGGTCATAATTTATAAAGAACTTAATATATTTAGTTCTCTTTTTGTAAATCATTCTGTAAAAAAAAAGTTGGAAAATGTAAACCAAATATATGGCTTTGAATGCTTCAAAGTCCTGTGAATTATACTTTATTTGTAATTATAGAAATGTACTTAAAAACCACTGTAAGGTTGACCATATATATAGAACAGGAAGATTTTATGAGCATAAATTCCTTTTGATGCATATCTAGAGCTTCTTGTCATTGGGGCCCTCTTATTCTACCTACATGGCCCTGATTTTTCTCGTCCAGAGCACGTGTTCTGTATACCTTAGAAATGACTACATTTGTAATTGAATTTTATTTTACACAATTAACATTTTTCATTAATTTTTCTTTAATTTTGAGACAACATAGTACAATGATTAAAAGGATGAGCATATCTGGATTTTAGTCTTGTTTCCACTACATCACTGCACTGAGAGTTTCCTCATCAGTAATATAACACTATTAATAGTATCTGACACATGAATTTGTTTGCAAACAAGATAATGCTGAAAGCAGTTAGCACTTTGCTTCCACATAAAAGGCTAAACAAGCAATAGTTATTACTGTATTGGTTTGAAATTGTTAGTAAATGTTTAATTAGTAAATTAATGGTATTAACTAAAAATTAGTAAATTAAATACATTAGAAATTAAATGAATAATTAGTAAGCTAGTGATAATAAATAAGAATGATAATGAATCTGAAAAAATGGCAAATCCATTATTTTACGGGTCTCTCAGTATGAAGAAGTCTTCCCCCCTATATACACATACCAAATAATCCAGAATAATACCACCAAAAACAACATTAAACTTTAGAGCAGCACCCAGAGAAGGAAACTGGTTTTCCCCTGAAAGAATACAAATACATCGTACACTATTTAGAAAGAACTGAAGTATTATACAACCATTCTAAGGGCTCAGTGGAAAGATATAGAATTATATATAATTGTTAACAAGGGCTACAAATTAAGAAGAAATGTTTCCCTATTATACCAATCAATATACCACGAGTAAAATAGAAATGTTAGAAGCTCTGGAGCCAATAATTATGAGGACTAAGCCCTTAACTACACTTATTAAGCATTATTACTATTTTTTTTTTTTTAATGAGAAGGAACCAGAGACTGATACCAGATGGTGGCATAGTCCTTATTTTTCATCATAGAAAATATACATTCTATGCTGTACATCACTCTCTATATTTTGGATATAGTTGGTCTCAAGGATTCTTTCAGTTATCTTTCAATCAATACATAATCATTGATGTTTTACTCTCTACCATCTACTACACTAGAAGACACTCAATATATTGGTAAACAAGATAGATAAGCACTGCGATATAAATGAGAAAACAAGTGTTGTCCTAGTGATTATAATACTTCTTTAGTATTAAGAAGTTAACAAATAAAGGTTCTTGAGAGCTAAAAGATAGGGGGAGCAAGGAGACTGAAGAGCTTGCTATGCATAAAACATTGCATGTGGGAAATCCTGTAGTCAAGAGTGAATGTGACCCCATGAAAGACCTGAAATAATTGAGGTATGCCTGGATATAGAAGTTGTAGTGAGGTAAGAAAAGTCCAGTACCAGACCATGGAAACGGGTTAATTGTGAACCAAAACCCATGTTAAAATTGTCTTAATTTGTTTGGGATGCTATAACAAAATATTACAGAGAGTGCCTTATAAACAGTAGAAATGTGTTTCTCACAGTTGTGGAAGCTGGAAACCCAAGGTCAGGGTCTGGTGGGGGCCCTCTTCCAAGTTGGAAATTTCTCCTTGTATCCTCACATGCAGAAGTTGCTAGCGAGCTCTGTAGGGTCTCATTTATAATGACACTAATCCCATTCATAAGGGCTTCACCCTCATGCCCTATGCACCTATCAAAGACCCAACCTCCTAAAACCATCACCTTGGGCATTATAATTTCAACATATGGATTTTGGGGGGACATAGACTTTCAGATTGCAAGGATTTTTAAATTTTAAGACATTCAGTCAAAGAAACCAAGCCAATTTGCGTGAAACCAGCTTACCTGTTTTCAGTCACTTATTAAACAAATAGTCATTGAACACAATATTTCCTGATTACTGAGTTATGTGCTGTGGGTACAAAAAGTTAACAAAAGACATGGGCTAAACATAGGTCTGAGTATCTGGCCTAACACAATTTACCACCAGTGATCAGAAGAACAATTAAACTAGTAATTGAAATAACATTTAATATAAATGGGAACACATATTGCAATGTATCAAGTATTACAGTCTTCTAAGAGGATGTGATATTTAACCTGAGACATGAACAATGTATAAAAGCCCAGGGATAGCAGAAGATCTTTAATGATAGTGAATAGTATGACTGTTCAAGAGAATGAGCTTGACATCATTCAAATACTGAAAATAGTTGAGTATCTCACTTAAAGGGGGATTTGAAGAGAAATGAGACTGGAGTGGTAGTTAAGACTCTAAAGGATTTGTGTTCCAATTTATGTAGTTGAAATCAAATCCTAGAGGGGGATGTTTGCAATGACCACACTTGGGAAATTCTAGAGAGAGAGTCTGAAATCAGTTCTGCCATTAGCGATGAACAATAGTGTGATCTTGGGCAAATGACTCGGTTTCTCCAGGTCTCGGTTTTCTCCATGTAGAAAATGTGAGTGCTGGATTAGGTTCAAATCCAACCCCCACTCCCTTGTCTAATGATGTGGAACAGGAATGCAGGTGTCCTAAAACTCATCTTGATTATAAAAATGGATTTCAGTAGAAATGGTATTGATTATAAGTGAAGAGTGACTGATAAGATCTCTATCTGATGGAGTCATGAAGAGAGTAACACTTTATTCTCAGTGATCAATAATTATGAGGAACATATTTTGAAAAATTAGGTATTTCTAATTTCACAGGTCATAGAACTAGGATTAATCTAACCTTTGCTTCCTGCTTCAAAGACCCTATCTTCCCCCAACCTCCCCAAAGAAAATCTGAAAATGGAATTCAGTAGGTATCTAAAATCTCCCAAAATAGTGACATTTACTGGAGACAAACATTATACACCTTTTGTAAAAAAAAGCTACATAAGAAGTTTGAAATATAATAAAAATTCTATGAGTTACCAAAATAATTCTTTTTTTAAAAAGTGTGTGACAAAGAATACAGTGTGTAATAAAGCTGCCTTCAATAAACTCTTCATCCTCTAACTTTTGGAAACCAACAGCAAATTAGCCAGTCTCTTTATGCTCTGCGATATCTGTGTGTGAGGATATTTTTCATTTTCTGTATGATGCAGTGGTTAAAAGTGGAGGTGTACTGATAGGACTGTGTCTGTTCATATTCTGCCCACCCACCCAAAACCTTCTCTACTTAAAGGATAACTGAATCTGAGGAAGTAATGAATCATGCTGTGCCTGGATTTATGTTGACAAAATCGGAGCAAGAATACTATTCTCAAAAGTTTGTTGTAGAAATAAAGGACAACACGTGTTCCTAGAATACAGTGCTAAATAATAGATTTTCTTAAATATTTTACTTTTTAAATAATTTGACATTTTTTGTTTTAGCTAATTGGGCTAGGCACATTTTATTGATATTTTTAAACAACAAATTTAATACTCTGGTACAGTACAAATTTTGAGATGGTATCAAGTCACTCTGCTGCCTGTTTTTTTCCCACTTTTCTTTTCTTTATTTGAAACATGCAGGTAATAAAATATTCAGATGGTGCCCTAACTGTTTCACTCCTTTAATTCTGAGATTTCTTCATTTTTACTAACGGCCCAGCACATCTGAATCACCCCACACCTCTTTGGAAGACATAAAAAAAACAAAGGATTAAACTGCACTTGAATCAAAGGGTAACTTCAAATGGGGCAGTGGTTCGTTACTTTTAACTACCCTTCCTGGGGAAGATCATGCTCCCTTTCTTTATTTGAGGTGGGTTCAGAGGGCTGGTTGCCTCTGTTACTTGTAGTTATGTTAAACAGCAAGGTCTTTTGAACAAATATTTCTCATAAGAACTTTAGAAATATTATATATCCTTTTTGTTAGCAAGAGTATGAAATTTATCTTTCTGCGAAATTATTACTCATTGACCTTGAGTTGTACTCAAAACTGCAATGCAATAACTAACCATCACAATTAATTTTTCCATATTTTCCTCGAGTAACTGAAAAAATTATAATTTTTTTACAGCAAGTTAGGTCAGAAAAACGGATTTGAGACCAAGTAGTTTTCTGTACAACATGTTTGTTATTTACCTTACTTGGATAAATTAATACATTGATTGTTTTTTTAAAACATAGTAAAGGGACATTTGTAATTTTATTAATTTACTAAATTTACACTGAGAGTAAGATAAATTAAATTATATCTTCTTAAATAAAAGTAGCAAATGATTTTTAATAACATTCTGTGGACTTCTAATACTAATTAATTTTTTCCTATCTCTATTTTTTATCTCTGAACTTAGTTAAATTTTCTTCTAAGTAAAAACTGAATAGTAAATGTAATCAGCTACAAATATAAAACCAATGTGAAGAGTGTGGAATATAAAAAAGGTGGAATTTTCAATGATTATGTTAATATTTTTCTATTCTGACCATTTTATATTTGCTTCCTGCTAAGCAAGTTGATATTTTTACATTATAGATATTCTTGAAATGAATAGCTGCTTGGTTTGGCAAGAACAAATAATGAATCAATATGCTCTCATTACATTTATAATTCATTATATAAAAGGTCCATATTTGTTAGATTTATTGAGTTATTAACTACTGATAAAGTTATACAACAGAATTTCTTAAATATCATAAAATAGAAAAAATTAAACCTCTTTTCCATATAAGGTTTGGCCAATTGGCAAACTCAAAAATGACACATACATTTGTAGAAGTTTACTTAAAGGATTTAGGATTTATTCTGGCTATGATAAACTAGCCCTAAATTGATTTCTAGTGAAAAACGTAAGTGTTTAACACAGTTGCCATGTCTCCTTTGCACACATACACACACAGCATCTATCAGTTCCAGATATATATGTATATATAAAATATCTAATATAACTTATTTGTGCTCTTAGATGTATCCCTTTGTGAAGTTTATGATTAAATGTCCTTTTCACATGAACTTTCACTATGCCAATTCTAGAGTATTAAAATAAACTGCAAGTACACATATCTGAAAGCAGATAAGTTTACAGCATAGCATAGTAGCTAAAAGCACATATACTAGAGACAGACTGTTTGGATTCAAATCCTAGTTGAACCATTTTACTATAGCATAACCTTAGCAAGTAATTTAATTTCTCTATTCCCTAATTTTTTCATATGTAAAATGGTGAAAACCATAGTATGTAACCATCTTAATTGCTGTGAGGATTTAATTCTTTAACCAGATACTAAATAATGTCTTTGTTATCACTCAATAAATGTTAGTTATCATCAACATCAGGTTCAACAGCAAAATAAAAAAAAAATAAAAGTAAGCATTTAAAACAAGACCACTACCTTAAATTTTTTGCTTAAGTAAAAGTAATAAATTATGACGTCGTTTTGTATTTTTAACAATGACTTCAGTATTATTAAAATACACATCTACATATTTGTTTTAACTTAGAAAGAAAGAAATCCATGGGCTCCTTTATGTCAAAGAGAGTATAAACCACAAATTAATATCTCAAACCTAAGATAGTTTGTGGTCATTTAGTTTAAGGGATTTAGTCCAAGTGCAGCATGAAATGGTGAGAATGGATGATTTGAGCAGTGAGTGGCCAAACCTTCAAGCATCTTTCTGAATTAGCTTTGTTATTTAGTTAACATTGCAGACACAGGGCTTTCAAATCACATTGATCAAAATAACGTCAAAGTTTAAGTATGGAAGTGATTTTTTGATGATGTCTGAAAAGTGACCCCTAAGCAGATATGTCCACATCTTAATCCGTGGAACCTGTGAATATTACCCTATCTGTTAAAGAGTGAACTTTAACACATCAGTTTTGGCAAAAGACGTGATTTAAGTTTAGGATCTTGAGAAGAGCAGTTTATTCTGAATTATCTAGTTGAGGTCTAAATATAATCACATGTGTCTTTATAGTAAAGAGACAGTGAATTTTGAAGAGGGGGGAGGCAATGTGGCCATGGAAGCAGAGATTTGAATGATGAGGCCACAAGACAAGAAACATCTGCAGCCACCAGAAGCTGGAAGATTCAAGGGTTACCTCTTAGAGCCTATGGAGGGAGCATGGCCCTGAAGTCATGTTGATTCCAGACTTCTGGCCTCCAGAACTATAGAAGAATTCACTTATGTTGATTTAAGGTACCCAGTTTGTAGATATTTGTTACAGCAGCCTCAGGAAACTGATACACTTTTCTTCATCAATAGTGATTGCTGATAACTCTATAGCTGTTAAATTAGTGTGATTCCAATCGGAATCCAAGTTTACATATCCATAGATTTATCCTTTGACAGAAAATATGCATGCAACCATTGCTACTATTGCTGCATTATTTATATGTAAAATCTACCTTTGCAATAAAATATCATTCTAAACTGATAGATAGCATTTAATAATACACTTGCTATGATGTGCATTCTTCTGTTGGATTGTTTTGATTGCAAGAAACATAGAGTACTAAAATAACCAAAATTAACAGGGCATTAGTAGAAAAACACACATGTGTATAATGAAAAGCGGAATCTCTGACATGAGATCAGGCATCAAGAGAAAAACTGAACCGCCAAATCCTTCTGGAGATTACAGCACTGCTTCCAATAGTGCTACTGGAAGAGTGTTCACCAGCAAGGCCAGTTCTAATGACCTACTCTGGTGCTAGATTATTGATTTGCATTGGATTCTTTGTCTCTTCCTAGTTTGTTCTGTTTCAAGCTCACATTCAAATTCTCTTAAAAACGTAATTTTGTTTATAGTCAAATTGTACATGATAGTCAAATAATAATTATTTTTTTACATATATAAACACCCTCAATTGACCAGCCATTACAAATTTTGATTAGCAGTTAATCATTCAGAAAAACATTAATAATATTTTTGTCTTATCAGCAAATTAATATATTGTGAAATTATTGAGACTAACTTATCATTATATTTCTAAAATCAACTGTTGAAAAAGATAACAATTGTATTCTAAGTATCCCCTAAACAAAATTTTGGTGGTAAATCAAAAGCAATGTATAGGGTATCACTTTCTATAATCCATTATAATCATTTGAAAAGAAAGGGAAAAACTTAAGAGAAAGTATGAGATATTTTATAGTAAGGGTATAATTTTTAAAATCTTGAATTCCTCATTAGTTAATATAGTGCTTGGCAGTTTCCAGAAGGCTGAAATCTATTTGTTGTGTGGTTGAGCTAAAAGACAAAAGCTGAAAGTGGATAATGATCAAGGTATATGAAGTGAAAAATAAAAAGAGTGTGTACACATCTTTTATACATGGCTCTATATTGAAACCAAAGAGTGAAAAGTTTAGAAAAGAGGGGAATATTAATCCATACAAAATTTAGCAACACAATAAAACTTATTATCTATTTTTTTTCAGTCATAGAATAGCTATATTTTTTATCTGAGTGGAGATCAAGGAAAGAATGATTATTTAACAGCCTTTACTTTGGTGGCCAAATCAGATAGAAGTCTGTCTAGACCAGACTGTAGACTTGATTTAGCATGAATAAATCTAAATGAGTATGACCAAATATATTCATTCAGTTATTCAAATGCAGTTTATTCATAGAGCACAATATGTATTATGTGTGATGTTACTAACTGCCCTATGGAACTTACTATTTAGTGAGAGTGATTGACAGGTATATAAAGAGTTGACTCTAAATCAAAATGAGAATATGTGAAAGTGAGGAAAGACTTTAAATTAGCCTGGAGGGCAATGGAGCAGAAATATTATTCACTGTTCCTAAAGTACTAAGGTTATCAATTTGTGTTGTTCCATCTGAGTCTGGAGGAAGTACAGTGCCTAGTGTAGTACATGGGCTTCGAGGTCAGATTTCTAGTTTTGAACGCTGGCTTCACTAGCTTTATAGCTTGTCCTAGGACAAGCTGTTTAAACAGCTGGGAATTATTTTACCCGTAAAATAACAGTAATCATACTACCTGTCTCACCTATCACACCACCTATCTATGACTGAATAGATTAAATGAGACAATGGCTATGAAGCACAACACTGTATCTGCACATGGGAGGTGCTTGTTGCAAGGTGGACACACAAGAAAGCCAGCTCTGAGATAGGAATTAGCATGCAGGACATGTATTAGGAAGTACTACTAGGATGGACACCTGGGGGGAAGTGAAAGAAGGGTTTTTAGTCAGAAGAGGGTCTCAGCCTACCACACTAGTAGGGGTTGGTATTTTATACCCCAACATCAGCCAGTCATCGGGGACTAGCTGCTCTTAGGACATGGATCCAACATTGGGCAAGATGTGTCTTCAGCACCAGCAATTTTCAGAACAGGTTGATAGCCTTGAGGTGTTACTGGCAACATTTCCAGCAGCTGGAGAATAAGTCCTGAAATCCTAGAGGGAAGATCTTGGAGGCTTCACACACAACCAACTACAGAATTCAATGAATGTTAATTGTTTAGTCCTAGGTATTGCTATTTTACTCCTAGTTTAAGGGGATTTCAAGTAGATAAGAGTGAGTTAAAACGCTGATCAAACTTTACCAACAATACCAGCAATTACAAATGTTAAAAAGAAGCCCCGAAAACACTGATCCATTTTGACTTAACAATTACATACCTAGAAGGTTAGCCTAAGGAAATAGTAGGGAAGCACAAAAATCTTTAAACTTGATTGCTTCTCAAAGCATTAGAGTAGAAATAAAAATTGAAACAAGTTAAATGTCCAGAAGAATTAATAAATGGTGCATTCATTATTGATTATATGATGGTAAATTCATAAAGTAGAATATTTTTCCATCATTAAGATAAGGCTGTTAACAAATGTTTATTGACATAAGAACAGGTTCATGGAATGCAAAGTGAAAAAAAAATAAAAGTAGATTAGAAAGTCTACATACTGCATATTTTTTGATACATACACACAAAGATATATTCCAAAGTGTCAATGATGGTTATCCCTGCAACTGGGGTTATGGGAAATTATATATTCTTTGTTTTACTTGTTTGTATTTTTTCTTCTCTTTTATTATTAAACATAATATTCATATTAAAAAGGATTTATAATGTGTACTTATGGTCTACAGAACAATCATAAGAGGAAAACATAGGTTCTCACCTCCAAGTCAAAATAATAATAATAATATAAAGTCACATATTCTTTATATTATATTATGCTAGCATAATAAAGATTATAATATAAAATAAAATTAATATAATCTTAATATGCTTAAACTGCCGATATTTTCTCATCAGAATAAGAAATATTAGTATGGTAGAATACAAACAGAAATTTTAAGGAAAGCCCCTAAATTGGTCCAGAGGAAATTTGGTCAAGGTTATATCCACAAAGTTTACAGATTTCGGTTGTTCACACTGAGAAGGCCATATGGTCTGGTAAGTTAAAAGTGCAGGCTCTGGAGTGACCTTTCTAGTTTCCGATCTGATTCCTTCCAAACTGCGTGGGATATTCCATGTGCCCTGACTAGGGCAGGGTATATGAGCAGAGGAGCATTCTTTAATATGGTTGCTATATTGCTATTATGCGGTGTAAGTTTGTAGCCCAGAAATTCAGTACCCTATAGTTTTACAGGAGATTGTTTTGTTTTGTTGTGTGTTTGGCCGTTAAGCTATCTTATTTTTGTAATTTATTTTTTCAATTTAAGTATTCCATTTTGCATTCACATTTATTGTTAGGTTACTAGTTTCAGCAGCTAACTATTAAGATAATTGCTTTTTTGTAATATTATCCAGTATGTCCTGGATTAATTAATTAATTAATTCTTTGAGTTCTGCCCTATCAGAATGTTTTACAAATTAGATATTGGAAAAAGGCCAGGACAGAATCTTGGAGGCCAAATGAAGGGTGTGGAAAGATTATATCTCCTATCAGCTCCTCAGGACCTGGGCACTCACAACCCCTACCCTCTCAGCTTCCAGGGATTTCACCTTCAGACTAAATCCCTCTCTAGGACTTGCCTTTTCCCAAAAGAGCTGCCTGTCCTAAGGTTACAACCTTTCCTCCCGAGCAGCCCACGTCCATGACTGGTTGACGTAGAATTATAAAGGTCTGGCCCCGTTATCTCAATTCAGTTCAATCCCGAATGGCCATCCTAGCTTGAGAGCCCCCTGTGGAAACAAGATGTGGCCACGACTGCAACTGTACCGCAGTTCTACTAACCCCAGCTGGCCTCACTCCTTAGAGCTGCTGTTCTGCCTAAACACTCCCTATGAAATCACCTGCACTGAAACCTCTGTCTCAGGGTGCTTCCCAGATAACCCAGCCTAAAATAACTCTATATCTATCAGTCTACTCATAGGCTGACATTGTTCATTCATAGAGATAATATTATAAGAGATTTGTTAACACTTCAATAAAATTAAGTTATGCAATTCTTATGGCATCTCAGAACGTTTTCTTTAGTAACTCCATTACGTGGTTCATTTAGATGGTTTCTTCTTGCTCAATCCTTGCTATTGCCTAGGAATCACAACCTTCTTTTTCAAAAGCCCACAACCCCTCTGTGTCATCAACACACTTTTCTGTGTGTAGTTAATGGGATTCACAGTTTTTTTGTTTTTTGTTTTTTTCTGAATATTAAGAGAATATTTACATAAATGACTTACATCTTTACTATTTTTATGACTCTCAAAGCCACTCATTCTAATTCTGTAAACATATGCTACTAGAACTACTTCTCTATTACTGATACTTTAAAATTCTAAAATAATACTAAACCTCAAGTATTTTTAGAACATGTCTTTGCCAAACACAGTGTTGAGAGCACGTGTGCATATTTCACTTAATGCTCCAACCACCTGTAAGGCACAGTCATCACCCCCATTTGGGGACTGAGGAAACTAAAGCACCAAAAGGTTAAATCACATACTCAAGGTCATACATATACCAGTTGGCATAGGTGGAATTTCTAAGTCTGCAGTCTTGGTCACCACAACAAATCTGCCACTTGAAATGTTTTCACGTACATTGGTATTCACCTGGACCTAAAACTTGGCACCTTGCAAAGCAAATACGTATTCTCTTTTTTAGAGAATTAAGTATATTAAATGGCCCATTCTTTCAAAATCCCAAAATCAGTAGCTGGTGCTGAGTATAATCATTAACCAGCTGTCATCTTCTATTTCCCCTTCTTCATGTTAGTCCAGCCACATGATTGTTCTGGTTAATCCCTGAACACACCAGGCATGCTTCCGCCTGAGAGTTTGATATTTTTCTGTCTCTCTTTGCTTAGGATACCCTTTGCTAAGATATTACTATGGATTGGCCTGTTTTATTTAGGTATTTATTCAGTGTTCAACCTCTTCATGAAACTTTGTTTTGCCTTTCGAAAATCCTTCCATGGAATCTCTTGTCCCCAGAACTCCCTTTCTCCGATGAATGTTCCTTCCTAGATGTATTATCATAATTTTTTGTTTTGTTTTTGTCTAAACTCTTTCAATAGATTTTAAACTCTATGAGATGTTTCTCAATTTAACTATGTGTTGTACCTCCAGGCATCATAATAGTGCATTTCATGGAGTAAATATTCAATAAATTTTCTTAAAACTGCAAGAATGGGAGGTGGGGAAGAGCCTAAAATGGTTTAGCAATGGGATCACTTTTTTTTTTTTTAACATCTTTATTGGAGTATAATTGCTTTACAATGTTGTGTTAGTATCTGCTGTACAACAAAGTGAATCAGCTATACATATACATATATCCCCATTTCTCCTCCCTATTGCGTCTCCCTCCCATCTTCCCTATCCCACCCCTCTAGGTGGACACAAAACACCGAGCTGATGTCCCTGAGCTATTAGGCTGCTTTCCACTAGCTATCTATTTTACATTTGGTAGTGTATATATGTCCATGCCACTCTCTCACTTCGTTCCAGCTTACCCTTCCCCTCCACCGTGTCCTCAAGTCCATTCTGTATGTCTGCATCTTTATTCCTGTCCTGCCCCAAGGTTCTTTAGAACTATATATATATATATATATATATATATATATATATATATATATATATATATATATATTTTAGATTCCATATATATGTGTTAGCATACAGTATTTGTTTTTCTCTTTCTGACTTTCTTCACTCTGTATGACAGTGTCTAGGTCCATCCACCTCACTACAAATAACTCAAATTCTTTTCTTTTTATGGCTGAGTAATATTCCATTGTATATATGTGTCACATCTTCTATATCCATTCATCTGTCAATGGACCCTTAGGTTGCTTTCATGTCCTGGCTATTGTAAATAGTGCTGCAATGAACATTGTGGTACATGACTCTTTGTGAATTATGGTTTTCTCAGGGTATATGCCCAGTAGTGAGAGTAGTTCGTATGGTAGTTCTATTTTTAGTTTTTTAAAGAACCTCCATACTATTCTCCATAGTGGTTGTGTCAATTTACGTTCTCACCAACAGTGCAAGAGGGTTCCCTTTTCTCCACACCCTCTCCAGCATTTATTGTTTGTCGATTTTTTGATGATTGCCATTCTGACCAGTGTGAGGTGATACCTCATTGTAGTTTTGATTTGCATTTCTCTAATGATTAGTGATGTGGAGCATCCTTTCATTTATTTGTTGGCAATCTGTATATTTTCTTTGGAGAAATGTCTGTTTAGGTCTTCTGCCCATTTTTGGATTGGGTTGTTTGTTTTTTTGATATTGAGCTGCATGAGCTGCTTGTATATTTTGGAGATTAATCCTTTGTCAGTTGCTTCATTTGCAAATGTTTTCTCCCGTTCTGAAGGTTGTCTTTTCGTCTTGTTTATGGTTTACTTTGCTGTGCAAAGCTTTTAAGTTTCAATAGGTCACATTTGTTTAGTTTTATTTCCATTTCTCTAGGAAATGGGTCAAAAAAGATCTTGCTGTGATTTATGTCATGGAGTGTTCTGCCTATGTTTTCCTCTAAGAGTTTTAGAGTGTCTGGCCTTACATTTAGGTCTTTAATCCATTTTGAGTTTATTTTTGTGTATGGTGTCAGGGAGTGTTCTAATTTCATTCTTTTACATGTAGCTGTCCAGTTTTCCCAGCCCCACTTTTTTTTTTTTTTAACATCTTTATTGGAGTATAATTGCTTTACGGTGCTGTGTTAGTTTCTGCTTTATAACAAAGTGAATCAGTTATACATATACATATGTTCCCATATCTCTTCACTGTTGCGTCTCCCTCCCTCCACCCTCTCTATCCCACCCCTCCAGGTGGTCACAAAGCACCGAGCTGATCTCCCTGTGCTATGCGGCTGCTTCCCACTAGCTATCTATTTCACATTTGGTAGTGTATATATGTCCATGCCACTCTCTCACTTTGTCCCAGCTTACCCTTCCCCCTCCCCTTATCCTCAAGTCCATTCTCTAGTAGGTCTGTGGCTTTATTCCCGCCTTGCCCCTAGGTTCTTCATGACCATCTTTTTTGTTTGTTTTTTAGATTCCAAATATAACTGTCAGCAGAGTGAAGTAAGTCAGAAAGAGGAAAACAAATACCAGCACCCCTTATTGAAGAGGCTGTCTTTTCTCCATTGTATATTCCTGACTCCTTTATCAAAAATAAAGTGACCATATGTCCATGGGTTTATCTCTGGCCTTTCTATCCTGTTCCATTGATCTATATTTCTTTTTTTGTGCCAGTACCATACTGTCTTGATTACTGTATCTTAGTAGTATAGTCTGAAGTCAGGTAGCTTGATTCCTCCAGATCCGTTTTTCTTTCTCAAGATTGCTTTGGCTATTCGGGGTCTTTTGTATTTCCATACAAATTGTGAAAATTTTTGTTCTAGTTCTGTGAAAAATGCCATTGGTAGTTTGATAGGGATTGCATTGAATCTGTAGATTGCTTTGGGGAGTATAGTCATTTTCACAATGTCGATTCTTCCAATCCAAGAAGATGATATATCTCTCCATCTGTTTGTATCGTCTTTAATTTCTTTCATCAGTGTCTTAGAGTTTTCTGCATACAGACTTTTTGTCTCCTTAGGTAAGTTTATTCCTAGGTATTTTATTCTTTTTTTTGCAATGGTAAATGGGAGTGTTTCCTCAATTGTCTTTCAGATTTGTCATCATTAGCGTATAGGAATGCAAGAGATTTCTGGGCATTAATTTTGTATCCTGCTGCTTTACCAAATTCATTGATTAGCTCTAGTAGATTTCTGGTAGTATCCTTAGGATTCTCTATGTATAGTATCATGTCATCTGCAAACAGTGACACTTTTACTTCTTCTTTTCTGATTTGGATTCCTTTTATTTCTTTTTCTTCTCTGATTGTTGTGGCTAAAACTTCCAAAACTATGTTGAATAATAGTAGTGAGAGTGGGAAACCTTGTCTTGTTCCTGATTTGTGGAAATGGTTTCAGATTTTCACCACTGACAACAATGTTGTCTGTGGGTTTGTCATATATGGCTTTTATTATGTTGAGGTAAGTTCCCTCTGTGCCTACTTTCTGGAGGGTTTTTATCATAAATGGGTGTTGAATTTTGTTGAAAGCTTTTTCTGCATCTATTGAGATGATCTCATGGCTTGTCTCCTTCAATTTGTTAATATGGTGTATCTCATTGATCGATTTGCGTATGTTGAAGAATCCTTGTGTTCCTGGGATAAACCCCACTTGATCATGGTGTATGATCCTTTTAATGTGTTCTTGGATTCTGTTTGCTAGTATTGTGTTGAGGATTTTTGCATCTATGTTCATCAGTGATATTGGCCTGTAGTTTTCTTTCTTTGTGACATCTTTGGTTTTGGTATCAGGGTGATGGTGGCCTTGTAGAATGAGTTTGGGAGTGTGCCTCCTTTTGCTATATTTTAGAAGAGATTGAGAAGGATAGGTGTTAGCTCTTCTCTAAATGTTTGATAGAATTCACCTGTGAAGCCATCTGGTCCTGGGCTTTGTTTGTTAGAAGATTTTTAATCACAGTGTCAATTTCAGTGCTTGTGATTGGTCTGTTCATATTTTCTATTTCTTCCTGGTTCAGTCTTGGCAGTTTGTGCATTTCTAAGAATCTGTCCATTTCTTCCAGGTTGTCCATTTTATTGGCATATAGTTGCTTGTAGTAATCTCTCATGATCCTTTGTATTTCTGCAGTGTCAGTTGTTACTTCTGCTTTTTCATTTCTAATTCTATTGAGATGAGTCTTCTCCCTTTTTTTCTTGATGAGTCTGGCTAATGGTTTATCAATTTTGTTAACCTTCTCAAAGAACCAGCTTTTTGTTTTATTGATGTTTGCTATCATGTCCTTCATTTCTTTTTCATTTATTTCTGATCTGATTTCTTTAATTTCTTTCCTTCTGCTAACTTTGGGGTTTTTTTGTTCTTCTTTCTCTAATTGCTTTAGGTGTAAGGTTAGGTTGTTTATTTGAGATGTTTCTTGTTTCTTGAGGTAAGGTTGTATTGCTATAAACTTCCCTCTTAGAACTGCTTTTGCTGCATCCCATGGGTTTGGGGTCGTTGTGTTTTCATTGCCATTTGTTTCTAGGTAGTTTTTGATTTCCTCTTTGATTTCTTCAGTGATCTTTTGCTTATTTAGTATTGCATTGTTTAGCCTCCATGTGTTTGTATTTTTTACAGATTTTTCCTTTAATTGATATCTAGTCTCATAGCATTGTGGTAGGAAAAGATACTTGATATGATTTCAATTTTCTTAAATTTACTGAGGCTTGATTTGTGACCCAAGATATGACCTATCTTGGAGAATGTTCTGTGTGCACTTGAGAAGAAAGTGTATTCTCTTGTTTTTGGATGGAATGTCCTATAAATATCAGTTCAGTCCATCTCGTTTAATGTATCATTTAAATGTTGTGTTTCCTTATTTATTTTCATTTTAGATGATCTGTCCATTGATGAAAGTGGGGTGTTAAAGTCCCCTACTATTATTGTGTTACTGTCAATTTCCCTTTTTATGGCTGTTAGCATATGCCTTATGTAACGAGGTGCTCCTATATTGGGTGCATAAATATTTACAATTTGTATATCTTCTTCTTGGTTTGATCCCATGATCATTATGTAGTGACCTTCTTTGTCTCTTGTAATAGTCTTTATTTTAAAGTCTGTTTTGTCTGATATGAGAATTGCTACTACAGCTTTCTTTTGATTTCCATTTGCCTGGAATATCTTTTTCCATACCCGCACTTTCAGTCTGTATGTGTTGCTAGGTCTGAAGTGGGTCTCTTGTAGACAGCATATATGTTGGTCTTGTTTTTGTATCCAGTTAGCCAGTCTATGCCTTTTGGTTGGGAAATTTAATCCACTTACATTTAAGGTGATTATTGATATGTATGTTCCTATTACCATTTGCTTAATTGTTTTGGCTTTGTTATTGTAAGTCTTTTCCTTCTCTTGTGTTTGCTGCCTAGAGAAATTCCTTTAGCATTTGTTGTAAAGCTCGTTTGGTGGTGCGGAATTCTCTTAGCTTTTGCATATCTGTAAAATTTTAATTTCTCTGTTGAATCTGAATGAGATCCTTGCTGGGTAGAGTAATCTTGGTTGTAGGTTTTTCCCTTTCATCACTTTAAATATGTCCTGCCACTCCCTTCTGGCTTGCAGAGTTTCTGCTGATAGATCAGCTGTTAAACTTATGGGGATTCCTTTGTATGTTAATTGTTGCTTTCCCCTTCCTGCTTTAAATATTTTTTCTTTGTATTTAATTTTTGATACTTTGATTAATATGTGTCTTGGTGTGTTTCTCCTTGGATTTATCCTGTATGGGACTCTCTGCACTTCCTGGACTTGATTTACTATTTCCTTACCTGTATTAGGGAAGTTTTCAACTTTAATCTCCTCAAATATTTTCTTAGTACAATTTTTTTTTCTTTTCTTCTTCTGGGACCCCTATAATTCAAATGTTGGTGCTTTTAATATTGTCCCAGAGGTCTCTGAGTTTGTTCTCAATTCTTTTATCCTTTTTTTCTTTATTCTGCTCTGTGGTAGATATTTCCACTATTTTATCTTTTGGGTCACTTATCTGTTCTTCTGCCTCAGTTATTCTGCTATTGATTCCTTCTAGAGAATTTTTAATTTCATTTATTGTGTTGTTCATCATTGTTTGTTTGCTCTTTAGTTCTTCTAGGTCCTTGTCTAACGTTTCTTTTATGTTCTCCATTCTATTTCCAAGATTTTGGATCATCTTTGCTATCATTATTCTGTATTATTTTTCAGGGAGATGGCTTATTTCCTCTTCATTTGTTTGGTCTGGTGGGTTTTAACCTTGTTCCTTCATCTGCTGTCTGTTTCCCTGTCTTCTCATTTTGCTTAACTTACTGTGTTTGGCTTCTCCTTTTTGCAGGCTGCACATGTTTGTAGCTCCCGTTGCTTTTGGTGTCTGCCTCCAGTGGGTAAGGTTGGTTCAGAGGATTGTGTAAGCCTCCTGGTGGAGGGGACTGGTGCCTGTGTTCTAGTGGATGAGGCTGGATCTTGTCTTTCTGGTGGGCAGGACCACATCTGGTGGTGTGTTTTGGGATGTCTGTGACCTTATTATGATTTTACACAGACTCTCTGCTAATGTGTGGCATTGTGTTTCTGTTTTGCTAGTTGTTTGGCATAGTGTGTCCAGCACTGTAACTTGCTGGTCGTTGAGTGGAGCTGGGTCTTAGTGTTGAGATGGAGATCTCTGGGAGAGCTTTCACTGTTTGATATTACATAGGGCCCGGAGCTCTTTGGTGGACCAATGTCGTGAACTCAGCTGTCCCACTTCAGAGGCTAAGATCTGACACCCAGCCAGAGCAACAAGACACTGTCAGCCACATGGGTCAGAAGAAAAGGGAGAAAAAAAGAGAAAGAAAAAAATAAAGAAAATAAAATAAAGTTTTTAAAATAAAAAGTTATTAAAAATTAAAAAATAGAAAAATAATAAAAAAAAGAAAGAGAGAAATAAAGAATAGAGCAACCAACCAAAAACAAATCCACCAATGATAACAAGCGCTAAAAACTATAGTAAAATAAAAAAAAACAAAAACGGACCATCAGAACCCTAGGACAAGGGGCAGAAACCAAGCTGTACCAACAAAATCATGCAAAGAAGCATACGCCATACACACTCACCCAAAGAGAAAAAGGAAAAAAAAAAAATATATATATATAAAAGGAAGAGGGAAACTAAATCAATAAACAAATCTACCAATGATAATAAAAACTCTAAATACTAAAGTAAGATAAACCTAAAGCCAGAAACAAATTAGATGCAGAAAGCAAACCCCAAGTCTACAGTTGCTCCCAAAGTCCACCGCTTCTGTTTTGGAATGATTCATTTTCTATTCAGGTATCACACAGATGCAGGGTACATCAAATTGGTTGTGGAGATTTAATCCACTGCTCCTGAGGCTGCTGGGAGAAATTTTCCTTTCTCTTCTTTGTTTGCACAGCTCCAGGTGTTCAGCTTTGGATTTGGCTCCGCCTCTGCATGTAGGTTGCCTGCGGACATCTCTTCCCTGCCCAAACAGGACGGGGTTAAAGGAGCAGTTGATTAGCTGCAGAGGCCAGCATGATGGTGCAGCAGCCTGAGGTGCGCCATGTGTTCTCCCAGGGAAGTTGTCCCTGGATCACGGGACCCTGGCAGTGGCGGGCTGCACAGGGTCCCGAGAGTAAAGGTGTGGATAGTGACCTGTGCTTGCACACAAGTTTCTTGGTGGCTGCAGCAGCAGCCTTAGTGTTTCATGCCCGTCTCTGGTGTCTATGCTGATAGCCGTGGCTCACGTCCATCTCTGGAACTCGTTTAGGCAGTGCTCTGAATCCCCTCTCCTTCCGCACCCCGAAACAATGGTCTCTTGCCTCTTAGGCAGTTCCAGACTTTTCCCCGGGCTCCCTCCCAGCTAACTGTGGTACACTAGCCCCTTTCAGGATGTGTTCACTCAGCAACCCCAGTTCTCTCCCTGGGATATGACCTCTCAAACCCCCAAGCCTCAGCTCCCAGCTCCCACCTGACCCGGCAGGTGAGCAGACAAGCCTCTTGGGCTAGTGAGTGCTGGTGAGATTCCACACACCAATCCTCTGTGTAGGAATCTCTCTGCTTTGCCCTCTGCACCCCTGTTGCTGTGCTCTCCTCCTTGGTTCCGAAACTCCACCCCCCGCCACCCCCTGTGTCCACCAGTGAAGAGGCTTCCTATTGTGTGGAAACTTTTCCTCCTTCACAGCTCCCTCCCAGAGGTGCAGGTCCCATCCCTATTCTTTTGTCTCTGTTTTTCCTTTTTTCTTTTGCTCTACCCAGGTACATGGGGAGTTTCTTGCCTTTTGGGAAGTCTGAGGTCTTCTGCCAGCTTTCAGTAGGTGTTCTGTAGAAGTTGTTCCACATATAGATGTAGTTTTGATGTATTCATGGGGAGGAAATGATCTCCACATCTTATTTCTCCACCATCTTGAAGGTGCCTCCAACCTGGGGAGTCCTGAGGTGGAGCAGATCTCAAAACGGGTAATTCTGTTAATTTGCAGTTCAAGTCTGGATGCAGGCACTTTCCATACCTCTGCTCTGTGGTCCTCAAGGTTTTCTCCCGGATCACTTTTAAAAGAAGGTGCATCCAGTAGTATTAATCAAATATACATTTGAATGCAGCTTTTCAAATAAATTAGAATTCACTAACATTTATTTGGCACTTAGTGTATTTCAAGCAGTATTTTAGATGTTAGGGATGCAACAGTGAACAAACTCGGTAAAATCTCTGCCCTGATAGTGATAACATTTTAGCTTTCTTGGCAGCACTATGGTTATATCATTGTGCTGTCTGAACAGGTTTCGCAACTAATTTTCTTCAAAAATATTTATTCTTGAAAATAGATTTAGACCAGGGAATCATACTATTAATTATTTTCAGGATTTAAATCACGTTGTTTACTGACCATGCAAACTGCACAAATACAAAAGAAAATTTTATTATGGACATTTTATTCTTACTTGAAAATGCCTCCAAATCTGAGAGCCTTTCCCTTATGTCTCATATGCTAAAGTGCAACATTAAACATTTACTACATGTATATCACTACATTATCTCTAAATAACAATGTTAAATGCAGGATTTTTAGAGGACTAGGTATGCTAATGAAATGAACATTTTAAAGACAACATTTTAAAAATTATTATTTTAGCTAGCAATATTTATTTTTGCATAAATTTAGCATAATAGCTTAATTTTAAAATGTCTTGCATTTTTCACCCCATTTAACAATTTCTCATATTTTGAAGGACAGTGTGGTGAATTAATGTGGGAATATTTGCATTATCTTATAAATAACATAAGCATTGTTAAACAGAGGAAGGAAGCCAAGTTCTTTAAAAATTTTGTGCATATCTATTAATCATTCGATTGTGTGTCTTTTTCTGCTCTTGCTGCATTGCTTCTTTATACTTGTAGAAAATGACTAATACAGAGATACATAGTGAATTATTGCTGCCAAAAATAAAATATGAATTTCCTTAACATAGGATGTTTTTATTGGTATATTTTAGTAACACTTTAAAATTTTTTTAAGTATGCATTTTTAAGGATGCACTCTAATTTAATTTTAATATATTTAATAAAATAGATGCACAACATTATATATATGCATATATTTTTATATGCACATACACTTTAGGGTCACTGAGTTGAAAACTGCTATTAAAAATATGTAACCCAATATATATGAAATTGAAAAAAAATTGTAGTAGACATAGTAGTGAATATTAGAAAAATTTGTATTAAAATAGCACATGAAAAAGGTTTATATGCATAGTTTCAGAAATATACAAAAGATGAAATTAATTAACATTGTAGAACAATATTATAGAAAAATTATGTTAAATTGTTGTATATTATAAATAATATGGAGAAAATTGTCACTGTCCTAAGGAAGCTTGCAAAAGAAGTAGACAAAGATAAGACTGATGAAATAATTCCAGAAATTGAGGGGACAGTAAGTCATCTGCTGGATCACATGCACAGACACTGAATGTTTCAAGAAATTATAAAACCTGTGATTCCATTGAAGATCTGAAGCTCATTACCAAAAATAATGTACAGTGAACAGTGGTGAAATGCTTCCATTACAGTTGACACACAGCTCTGAGTTTAAAGTTTGAATGTAAGCCTTAACTTTGAACAAGTCCCCTAACACCTGCAAACATTGTGTAATGAGGGTAGAAATAATATTACCAACCTCACAGGCTTTCTGTGATATTAAATTAAGTAATGCATGTGAATGTACCTAGCCCAGAGCCTAACAAAAACGTTAAATACTTACTAAATTTATCATTACTTTTATTACATCCTTTGAATGGATAAGGATCTCATCTCCTGCCCCTTATATGGAAACACATAGAGGGAAATAGCCTACACTAATCCCCAAAGACCTCCATATGGATTAATAAACTCCAGTTGCACCCAGTAGTAATTAGCTTGATCATGTACACTGTATTGGCTGCCTTCTGTTTGGTTTCATCTCAGTCTCTACTCTTGTTCAATTGATCACTTCCTAAATATTGCACTTGGATCTTTGTTTCAAGGTCCTCTGCTGGGAATACTAAATAAGAGAGGTTGGGAATATAGCTTTAATCAATGTCATATAACTGAGAATTTGGACTTTATTCAATATAGCATAAAAATGTTTTGAACATGATATAATATGAGTGGCTTTGGGAGAGGGTGAATTTAGAGGGAGACTGTGAGATGGAGTGAAAATTTGAAATATTAGAGAAAAGAACACCTAGGAATTTATTACAGTTGGATAAACTATGATAATAAGGATTTGAATCAGACATAAAGAAACAAGACTAAAAACAAGAAAATATTTAAAAAAGAAAAACAGCTGAAAGGAAATAATCAGCAAGACAGCGGTAAGTTGATAAGGATAGGGGTCTGGCAATAGTGACCATTAACACAGTGAATAAATTAATATATATATATATATATATTTTTTTAATGACATGAAAGAGCACAGGAGTCATCTTTTGATATGACTTACATGTATAAACTATTTCTAAGAAAACAGTAAAGGAGTTTTCTACTGAAGTAAAAAAGCATACAATTTTTCAAAATTACAGAAAAAAGCAGGAAGTTAATGGGTGTGGCGTTTGCCAGTCACATGTAGTCACTTACAAGGAATTATTTTGCCTTTATTCTGAGACATCATTTGCGTTTTTAAAGTCTTCCTTTACTCATTAACTCTTCTGTTCAAACATTTTGTTGATATTGTTGTTTCTAACTTAGTATGTTATGTATGAGGTGTGCTAAAAGGCACAGATAAATTGGTAGATATATCAAGATGAATAAGAAAGAGAAAAAAAAACGCTGTTACAGATAAAAACTGGCCCACATATCTGATTTGGGCAGAAACAATACTCATATTTAGGAAACAAAGAGGCACACATTTACTACCCAGCATGATTTCAGGGATACAATGTATGCTCTCAAAATATCTCCCAAAATTAGAGATAATGATTAAAAATTTAAAAGTCAACTATTAACAGTGAATTTCTTTGAGTTATTGTTTTTCACCTTATTGTTTCAAAATTGAATAGCTATTATAAATGCACATGTCATCAATTGCTTGACCTTGAAGGGGGCAGGGGAAATAGGTGCAGAAATGTGCTATAAATTCCATTCTAGATAAAGTAGCAAGATAATCTGAATCCCAGCTGCAGGGTTCTGTAAAGTTAAACAGCTTTGTAGAAATAATGAGTAAAATACAGCAAAAAGTGCCAGGGGAAGAGCCCACATTCATGACAAAGACCTAAAATTTGCCAGAGCTTTTTGGGACAGAAAATAGACGGCAGATGTAAAGAAAGTAATACAGGTTTCCCCCCACTGTCTGAAAGTAGAGTGTTTCTATGAAACCTTTCTAAGCTGAAATCATGTAAGATAAACAGAAAATAACCTTAGGACACATCTTGCTAATGGATGCACAAAATAAATCCAGATAAAGCAGAGATGCTCATAGACACAGTTTAGAGCTATGTCGACTTGATGCTGAGATGCTGTATGTAGTTCCCAGGGAAGAAGCTTGGCAGTGCCACCCTCTGCTGGGGTGCACACTGCCTCTCTGACAGCTCTCTGCAAAACAAATGCTGAACTATTTTCCATTTTTGCCTCTTTTTTTTGTAAAAGCAAAAATCCTCTTCAGATTTCTTTAGATTAATGAAACAGGTACTAATCTAGAGAGTGGCATCTGGTCACCCCAAGTATAATGGAATCAGTGCTAAATAATAAATTGAAATGTATATACATCCTAATCTTATCACTACTCCTCTGGGAAACTTTTGGAAAATTAGCTAAATGATTTGGGTCTCAGTTTTATCTTGTCAAAATTGGTCTAGATATATTGAAGAATGGGAGTGACAAGGACTAAAAAGCAAGCATCTAGCTATTTTTCTAAGATTGTATGAAAACAAAGAGGATAAAAGCTCTCATTCCGCTCCTTCCCTTCCCCATCCATCCCCCAACTCCTGCCACACAAATAAACAAACCAAACCTCATCCAAATAAGCCAGGTGCCCTCCATGATTCCATTGCCAAGCCACGTGAAGATGTTAACTCCTTGCTAACCTAATGGGCTCTTTAATTGGCTGATTCAGTTCCAAAACTTCAATACCCTACTTAAGTGTGATGCTTTCAAAATTTACATCTCCAATCTCAACCTCTCTAATGAACTCAACACAATATATTTCATGATCTACTCAACTCAAGTCTTTGAAATCCAGTGTGCACTTAAAAGACATCTCATTTCAGATGCTAAAATGTTGTCAATTACTTGATCTGTATTTGGATTTCATAAAATTTACAGTTCAAAAAGTAGAGTCACAAACAAAATTGATCAAAACACAAGGAAAGTTTTTCAATAACTGAATTGAGTAGCACTTTTAAATTTAAATTTAAATTCAGTAAATTAAGTAAAATGTAAAATTTGGTTTCTACTAGTCACATTTCAAGTCCTAGAGGCCAACGCTTTAGACAATTTAGGCATAACAGATGTCTCAAAATTACAGATTCACAAACTGAATGTTTACCCTACCCTCTAATCTTCTTCTCTCCTAGGCTTCCTGATTGCAGTACCTGGCACTGTTACTTACCTGTGGGCTAAGGTCAAAATACTTGAAGTCAACCTTGACTCCATGTTATCTCCACTCCTCACATCCAGGGTCCAGGAAACTGTGATACATATACTAAAAAAAAAAAAAAATCTGACCACCATTCATCACCTCTGCTGTTAAAGCCCTAGGCATACTCTCCCAAATCCTTATTGATTCTTCTTTCACTTTTAGTGCCTTTATGCTATTTTCCAGACTATCAGTCCAACTAATCCTTTTACTCTGAATGTGCCACCTCTTTGCTCAAAGTTCCTCAATTTTTTTTTTGTCATCCATAAAAAATATACTGAAATCCGAAGTCTGATGTGATCTGGTCACTGCACAATCTGTGAACTCATTCACCATCTGCCTCTCACTGAAGATCATCCAAGGTGTTTTCTTGGTTGTTCCCTGAACACTGGAAGCACATCCTGATGCAAGGCTTTATCTTTGCAGTCCCCTCAAAGTTCTTTCTCATCTAGTTGCCTAACACCCTCATCTTCTCATTGAGGCTTTTCTTGACTACCTTAAATAAAAAAACCCTCCCCTCTCACAGATTCATTCTATTGTCTCTTAACCAGCCCTACTCATTTTTTTTCAGAACTCCTATCACATGGAGAACTATCATAGCATAGTGGTTAAGAGCACAGATTTTGGAGCCATATTTCCTGGGTTTCACTTTTTACTAGCTGTGTGACCTTGAGCAATTTCACCTTGCCACTCTGTGTCTTGGTTTCCACAACCCTAAAAATGAGGATAATAATAGTATCTTGATAGTAATGATGTTACTTTATCTAAAGGGCTTAGAACAGTGCCTGGCACATAGGAAATGCCTAATGTTAGGTTATATAGTTATTTGTTATTATTTATTTCTCCCATTAGGGTGAAAGATACATGAGAAAGGGACAATTTGTCAGTTTATTTATTGCAATCTTCCTGGATCCTAGAAAAATGCCTGGCCTATATTCTTGCTAAATGAATACATGAATAGAAAGACCAAGGCTAAAAAGCATACACACAGACACAAGAAGAAATCGACAAATAATTATAATTAAATAAGATAACACTAGGAGGAAATATGTAAACAGGAGAATTGGGAGAAGAGAGGATTAAAAAAGAAAATCTATTTGTACTGTTTTGAATTAAATTAAATTGATTTTTAGTTCCACTCTTTTTTTTTTTTTTTACCATATTTTTGCATCCATCTCTTCATTTAATATTTTACATGGTTAAGGCTAATTTGCCTTGACTGATCAATGAGGCAAATCAAGTAACATCCAAGATGCTCTGTTTGAAAGCATGCCATATAATGCAATTTAGAGAGGACCATGTCAGTAATTAGGAAACTATTCATTTCTTGACTCTACTACTGCCAGGTATTGACACTGCTTTACCTCTCTCATCTTTAGTTTTCTCATGAATGGAGTAAAGGAATTGGATTAAGTAGCTACTGTAACCTTCTAGCTTTCTAATTCGTTGCATTTGTAACCTTCTAGCTTTCTATTTTTTGCATTTTTTTTTATATGCTCTTGCTTTCCTCTGAATGTTTTCTATCTACCTCTACCTTCTCTCTGTCCTCAACTGGCACAGGTAGAAGGAACCTAAGTAATGTTAATATTATGGTAAATATAGCATAATTGCAAAGATAAACATAAAGTACAAAATTATATGCTATACATGTGTACTCAGTGATAGTTAAATTTTACGTTATTTTGGTTAGCATTGGTAATAATTTCTTATCTTGAACAGCCAAATATGGTAAAATGAATTGCTGTTAATTGATAGAAAAAATGAAGGATATGAAAATGAGGCAGTAAAAGTAAATGAAATAGAGGAAAGAAGGGTACCAAATAATATTACAAATGGACAAAACAAGGGCAAACAAAGACTCTATAGTCATGATTTGTATATTTCCTGTGGCTTCAAACTCTTTCTGATTTTACAAATTAATCAAAACTACTTCTGGGGGGAATAAGGGAATAGAGAGAAGCAACAAACATTTACAATCCTGAATCTGATTTCCAAAGTGGGCATCTCATTCAGTGAGGATATGTTACCTTCAAGTTGTAGAGTATCTGAATAATTTTGACTTCAACTGCAGGCACTTGTATATTTTCCTTTAACAGAAATTCTAGAAGTAGGGAATATCACAAAGCGTGTTTCAGTGATAGAATGAGGCTGTTTCAAGCATTCTGCTGAGTATGCTGGCTATTCCCCCTGTTCATCAGATGGCATCAGAGTTTCAACATCACGTCCTCAGTCAATGACATCTGAAAGCAGCAAGGGAGAAGTGTGTGGAGGAGATCTTTTTTTTTTTTGCTCTCTGTCTCCATCAGGAAGGAATGTTGTTCCCTGAAGCACCCAGTATTTTCTCCTTATGGTTTGTTCTAAGCCAATCACTGGCGAACCAAGCAAATTGGACTGAATATAGTTCATTCTCTGAGTTTAGGATGTCATCTAAACACATTGACACACCATATTACAATTTATCTGGAGTTTTTTAGCAGAGTAATAGGGGTAAATGACAGGCGGTTGGAAGATAATCAGAAGGTTTTTGTTTATTTGTTATTGTTCTTGCTTTCCATACATGCTTTAAGAAATAGTTCTAAATCAGGCCTATGTTTCCTGTGGCCTTGTTCAAGACTATGCTCTATTTCTTTACCTTTTATTTTACTCTGACTTTCTCCTTGCCCACAGGGGCAGGGAGTGAAAAGATGGAACCTTTCTTTAGAATGGTTTTGCTGCAGGTTTTTGTATGAATAAAGCTGATAAACACACATGGAAACTCATTTCTGGACCTACTATGTGGTGGTGTACTTAATGCTTTTTATGGTTTTTAATTACCTTAACTGCTGACATTTGTTGATCTGCACAAAGTGTAAAATAGGAACAAGTGTGTAAAAATAACTTAAAAAGCATTTTAGAAAAATAAGTCCTGCTCGTTAGCCACAGTTTTGTATCAATCATTTTCCTTGTGAAAGTGTTTTGTGAAAACAGGGTTACCAATAGAGCAAAGTCCCTACTGGGAGTCTTTCAGCCACCAAAACAACGTAACAAGTATTGCTTTTATATTAAATAGTGGTTAAGGCTTTGGAATCAAACTGGTTTAATATATAAACTTGATTGCATCATACTAATTGTGTGACCTTGGGATAAAATACCCAAATTTCCAGGGCCTAAATTTTGTTATTTGCCCAAAAGCAATACTTGCCTCTCTCTCCAAAAAATATTAGCATCTAATGAGATGATATATATAAAGCAACAAATATAGCTCTGAATTGGTCTGTAGTGAGTTCTACAATATTGTATATGATATATTATTATTGTGATGTTTTATCCACATAAGCTAAACTTGTTCACATCTTAACATCTCTGAAATTGGGATGCCTCTTTTACTTGATGATCTCTTACAATAGTTCTTGCTAATTAGTTGTTGTTGATGTCATTGTCATGGCCTGTGCATGGGTAAATCAAGATATTATTTCTAGTGTTAGAAGTCTGGACATCTACAACTGCTCGAAGTTTCAGTCAACAAACCACTCAAAGACCATCTGAGAAAGAAATACAGGTCTTAGTTGTTATTAGCTGAAAATTCTATGTTGGTGCTTCCTGGTAGAATATAGAAAATATCATCATCAACGCTAGCAGAATAAATGTCATGACAGTGCAAGAAAACATGGAGACAATAGAGGAGCACCTTCTTGGTGGAACCGAGGACCATACTGTGAGAAGAAAACAATAATAATTCTGAGTCACAAAAAGTGATTTAGCATAGTAATCATAACTCTGATGGCAAAGAAAATTTATGAATACCTTAACTAATCTACTTTTCTTCTATTTTCCTTTGTAAGTACACATGAATAATATAGGGCACTACTAAATACATGTAAAGAATCCTTTCAGTAAAAATTTAATATGTGATGAAAGTTCTAGGTTACTATCTTTTAAAATGATTTTTCTTTATTTAAAACAATATATAGAAAATAACTATTGAAATATTGAATACCAGCAATGGTCAGAAGCCCAGGAGATACCATGCAGAACAAGGTAAAGAATAGAAAGAGTCATGCCCTCATGGAGCTTGCATTCTACTAGGGCACACAGACAACAGACAAATAAATATGTGATATTGTAATTGGAAATTATAAATGTAATGAAGACAACTAAGCAGAGCATGTAGATAGAGACTGATGAAAATAAATCTTCAAAAAGCTTGTCTGGGAAGGCCTTTTTGAAGAGGTGACATTTATACCAAGAACTTATATAAAGATGCACACAGAGATGAGTGTCAAAATTCAGATTTAGCAGACTTTCAAAGGCCAAGAATCCCTTCTCAATTTTTTCTTATTTAAATATTAAGTTCATTAATTTAGTCTCATTTACACTATGTTTCTTTAAAATGAACTCATCTTTTATAAATCTTTAATTTTCAGACTTAAAAATCAACAGTGACAATCTTCCTGAGGTTCTTCTCTTATACTAATATCAAACTTTTGAAAGACTAAAACAGTTGAAATTAAAGTAGCACTAGTTAATTTGATGATATAATGCTGATCTGTTTCTTTAATATTTTACATTAATTGGAGTATGTGCTAAAGTCATCCATAATATAATGCATAGATAATGATGTATTTCTAGATATGACACTTTCTAAGGAGCACTTAATGTTGCTAAGTATATGTTTTTGTTTATTTGTTAGTGTGTGAGTGTGTGTGTGTTTGTGTGTGTGTGTGGACTAAATTATTAAATATCAGGGGCTATTGTCAACTATTAGAATTATTTGTAATGTTAGAAATAAAGAAGTATTCTACAAGAGTAAAACATTTACCATAAAGCTTTCATCTGTGTCTTTTATTATAACATTTTAATAATTAATTAGATAACTGTATACATATATATTTTACTAGCTATATAATTTAGTATAACAACATAAACAATAACTACGTAATTTATTATAATAATAATTTATTTGTAATAGTTTGTTATAACATCTATTTAAGGTGCTCAAAAGTTTTATTATTTTGACATATAACAGATAAATATAGAAAAATTATTTAATATATTATAAAAGCAAATAAACATAAAAATAAATTCTTAAATACTAGGTAGTATACAAATTTCATGTTGTCATGGTAACCCAAAATATCAGAGCTATTGGGGTATCTTACAGAATGGCAGACTGCTTTAACACATTTGCTTTAAAATTTTTGCCTCATGTAGTGATATTTTATGCATTTAACTACAATTTAATTTGTCTTATCATCTAATGAGCAATACAAATCACTGTCAATGAACCAAATATGTTATAGAAAAAATATTTTTAAAAGATATTATATCAAAGTGAATATTGTAAGAGTACCATAAATGCAGACTTCCTTCTCATCACGCATTAATTAAATAATTATTTTAAAAATTCCAGCAAAGATTTTCAAACAGAACAATTTATGTTCAGCTCTTAAAAACATCTTTATATGGGTATGCTATGTTATTCTGGAAATTCCTGTTAGTGACCATTTCATCCTCTTCTTGCAGTTGTCAATCAGGTGTATATTTAAAATGTACAGGTTAAACAGTCATTGCAAGACTTTGTCAAATAAATAGCCTACTTGAACTAAAATAAACAAAGAAAAGTAATTATCGTGGAATCCTGTTTTTTAAAAAACAATACAAAATATGTGAAATTATTTAATGTCAAAAATATCCAAGTATAGTTATGGGGCTTCAAAGTTAAATAATGGTTCAATTTGGAATTGCTCATCTGCCCTTTAAAGCTATTTAATCTATGTGCATCTTAATTAAAACAGTAGTTTTAATGGATAACAAACATTCCTTTTTCTCATGATCATGAGTTTGTGCTTCCACTATTTGAAAAGCAGAATCCAAATAGTCAAAACGTATGCCAAGTAAATGCAAGGTATTCTTTTTATTACTATCTTTTTCTGTCTCATTAGTGCTATGTTTCCTCTGATAGCAAAATTCTTTTTAAAACTACTACATAATTTCAGTATTACTGAAAATTGTCCAATTCATTCTAGATACATGAGATTTTAAACCAACCTATCCAAGACAGGCCTTTGGAGGCAGGAAAATGTGCATATCTCCCTCTCAAGGTCTTGAGGGTTATAATTGCCAAGATGACAAAAAGCCAAGCTCATTGTCCTAGATGAACAGATCAGTGATTTGCTGTATGACAATCTGTTTTCAATGACTTGTTTTGGCTATTGAGATTGAATGGTATTGCATTTCTACATGACTGGAATTGTATTAACTTTTATTTTCCATCCCCCACATTCACAATCAAATAACAGAGGAAAATGTTGAATCAGTGGTTATAGACTATCTCATTATATTTCATTAATGGATTTCATAAAAACACATGATTGTGATACTCATCGCAGTTAAGTCTTAATAAATGCTCTATCCTTGGCCACATTTTGGAAAAAAATTTACCAAATTATTGTGAGAGAAGTCCTTGGTGTTTACTAATACCAGATTTACAATTTGTAGCCTACACACCAGTGTTTGCATTTTAATGTTAGTTTATTAACTATACGTTCTTAGGTAATGTCCTAGGATTTAAATTTCCTAATGTCCAAAATGACTAATTTTTTAGATTCAACCACCAAAGACGTGCTAGTGGATATCTCATCTTTATCTCCAGATTAGAGAATCTTTGCTTCATCTTAATTTAATATCAACAAAATAAATAGCAAAGTGAGTTTTTAGGTTTACCAAAGTCTCTATAACTCACAGGTTATTATTGTGGTGGGTCATTTTGGGGGAAGGGGGAAGGGAGTTTGTTTCATCTGTGTTATGTCCATTCTAGAGAAGGTGTTATTAACCCTTTAAAATAATAGTAAAATTTTAGTTTTTACTCTTGAGAGCCTGAACTGAATATAGACATAAGAAATAAAGAAATGTGGTAATAATAGAAGTTGTATGTACAAACGTGAATAAAATGATCACTTTTAATCCTAATTTTAATAATGATTTTGAGGATGATAACATATATAAAAGTATATATTAAAAAGTGTAGTATAAATATCTAGATGCTATTCTAATAATTTTATATATTTTATCTTATTAAGCCTTCCTGATAATTCCACAAGGTAGGCATCATTATTAATTCAATTTTACAATCAAGGAAACAGACATTAAGAATTTAGGTTACTTGCTCAAGGTCATGCTAATTATAAATGTCAAACACAGTATCAGAACCAAGGGAGCCCTGGCTTTTTACACTATGTAGTTACCTCCTTCTTGTAAATTTCAGTCTTCTTTGGCAACCAAACATCAGAATTCTCTCCCTGCTCCTTCTTAGTCTATTCATTGCTTTTACCCTCCTACCATTTGAATATTTCTGTACCAGAGTTTAGTTCTAAGATTTTATTATATTCTCACCTTGCACCTAGTTAACTTGTTAATGCTTAAATAGAGTAATACACTTCAAAGGGGAACAGTCTTTTGTAGATTAAGATATTTCTACTACATATTATTCTATGGCTTCTGGAGACAACTTCTTGCTCATGGGATCAAATCTTAAATGAGGTTGCGTTCTGCAGTCATCACATAAGGAAATGCAGGCCGACTCCAAAGTTTTCATGTTGTTGAGTGTAAGCCTACTTGGAACAATACAGTAGCTCTGCCCAGTTTGCTATTAAGGAGAATCTGATACAAATCAAGCCCTTCTCCAGCTTCATCCCAGAGAGTTTACAAAGGCCTGGTATACAAAATTCTTCCCTTTAATGCATCATGCTTGTAAATATCCTGGGAACATGCTTGATGGCAAGCTGTTTTCCAAGGCAGGGCAAACTTCTTCCGTGAGGAAAATTCATTTTCCAAAAAAGCATAAAACAATAAAAATGTCACTTTATAACATATCACCTTTAACAAACAAAATTATAGAGGACTTAAAATTCTTCCTAAATGTTTTTCTTTGATGAATGTGGTTAAGTTGTGTATCACATCTCTAAGAACCAAAAAGATGAGTTTTCATTCTTTGATTTACTAGTACTTGTCATCTACCTCTCCTCTCCAACACACACACTCCACTTTCCCCTTCAGAGGACAGTAGGGAAGAAAGGTCTGGATCTAGATATAGTAGATCATGGAGTAATAGTCCTATTTCAAAAAAAGATCAATAACCTCTTAGGCTCCCACATATGGATATATGTAATATAGTCTTTCTTAGATGCATAATGTGTTTTAAGAAGAGAGTACTACTAGGATAGTTTCTACATGAAAAAAGGAAGCTTTGTATATAAATTTATAAATACATATAATGGTCGTTTTGTGTGTTTGCTTGTGGATGTGCAGATGTGAAAGAAAGTAAATGTATTCATATATACACATAGATATGTACTTAGTGATGTTCCAGGAGGTGGATTATTACCTACATTTTTGAGACATATTGTAGGTACAAATACACTAATAAACATTTTTCAAAGACATTAATCCATGCATAAGGTCTCTAAATATTAAAAGAAAAGTTTAATTATTTCCTTACATTCACCTTTTATATTATAGAGGGCTGCTGCATAGTATTAGATATGAATGCAATACAGTCCATTACATCAGGCCATAGACACATGGGTCTTATTTCCATTACTAAATATCCCCAGCAAGCTGGTCACCTTTTCAGAAAACTACATTATCATCATAATTGTCAACCTCTGCTTGGGATGAGATTTTACCAAACCTCTGCTTGGTTTGCTCCTTCCTGTAATCCTGTAAAGGTCACATTGTTAATGCTGACTCTACCAAGAGGACTTTTCTGACCACTCATGTCACTCTCTGTCACATGTCCTTGTTCAGTTTCTTTATAACTCTTTTCAATAACAGTATTTTTTGTTTTTTCCTGTCATGTTCATGAATGTATCCAGGTGCCCTTAACAATTCCTGATGCATAATACAAGATCAATAAATATTTGCTGGATAATGAATTAAGGTATCAGATGCTAATTAGACATTCTAATCATTGGATGAGAAATGGATTTCTCTCTCTTACTAAAAAAAAAAAACAAACATATCCATTAAAGGAATCCTACACTCACATAAATGAAAAAAACAAAATGGGGACAGGATATCTTCACCAACAAATTTATTACCATCCCCAAGACATTTTTTTTGAATCCTTTCAATTTTAACTTTTATAACTAAATATCATACATAATTATATGATTTGTTTTGCACATTTGCCATTTTGCAGATTCAGTAACTCACCCATAGCCTTTAGAGTTTTCAGTGTGCTCTGACCAACTTCTAACCACCATGTTTGCATCTATGTGCCTGAGATGGAATAGGGATGACATTTGTCTTATCTGGCTGTCTCCAACTCCAACTGTAGGCGGTATCAAAAAAGACTTTTTGACTTGAGTTTTGACCAAAAAGAATCTCGGCTGACCTGGCTCTGATCTGGGAATATAGTTTAATTGTTAGTTTGGTTGAAGTTACATTAGGAAAGGAGGGGGAAGAACACTAAGACTTGAAAGTATCCTTTGACTCAAGCCAGTTGGATTAAGGTATGAAAAGACAAGTAAAATAGAGATTATTTGCACATCAATTCTCCTAATCCATTGATTTCAATAAATACAAGCTTTGCCTCTCCCACAGCACACTACCAGCAATCTTCTTTGTTCTAAACCATGACAAGGAGCTATGGCATCACCATCAATTGATCAATTGGTTGATTGGACTTGTCTAGAAATCTTGTTTTGTTTTGTGTTTGTTTGTTAATTTAACATCTGGCATTCAAAGAGCTTTATATTCCACTCATTTGGGAACATTTTTCCCTATTAAATACCCAAAGCCAAGTTTTTTAATGTGCAATTTTAGATAGGTTGGAATAAAGGGTTATCACCTTGACAGCTTTGGGTGCTGTGTTGGTGGCATACCTGAACAGAACGGCTCTACCTAGGTTTTCGTTTGGCTTCTTCTTAGCCCTATTTGTATTTCTTGTTTGGATAGGTAATAAAGGGAATGGGATAAGTAAATCAGCCATAACTAAAGAAGTAATTTTACAAATATTTAGGTGTTACATTTTACAAAAGTTTTTCACTCTTACATTTGAACCTCAAAACTGTCTTGTTAGTTAGGGAGGATATGGTCTATTTTTTCAATTTTGCAGATGAGAAAAATGAGCCTGGCATCTTGAATCAGACATATTTGATTTCAAATTCTGGCTTCATAAATTACCAGCAATATGAATTTCCATGAGTTCCTCAGATTTTTATTTATAAAATGTTTTGAACAGTTAAATTAAATATGGGAATTAAAGCTGTTAGCCCAGTCTAGCAATTAAGAAATGGTAGCTATTTTATTTTAAATTTAAAGCCAACACTTCCTCACTCTATCAATTTGAACACTAAATCTCAATCATTCAAATATTTTAGAAATTTTGTATTTTGGACAGTGTATTCATAAATATTCATGCAATTTAACTTTTAAGCCCTGAGCCATATGTTTTGGCACAGACCCTATTCCCTATGTAATGACAAGGATATGTCAGCTCCATTCATCAAATGTAGTTAGGTAAGGCAGAAAGGGGCAATGACACTGATAAATAATTCCATGTAATTTCTGTGAATCACAGATGTTTAAGTTGAGCTGCATTAATAATTTCATAATTCATAGCAGATTAATTTATTGTGGGTTACCACCTCTAGCTGTCTTATAAATCAAAGTGTTAAAAATGTATTTAATAATTCATTTTCATTCTGAGAATATGTAAAAAAATTTAGCTATCTTATTAACCTATAATGCAAATCCACAAAGGAAGCTTTTATGAAATCTAACTCCCTAAATATAGTAAGAAATTTCATATATTTAAATACGGACAGCCTTTCAAATCTTTTGTACAGCATAATTAAAAAATGTACTTAAGATAAATGTCATCTTTTTCACTTTATCAATCTTATCGGGTTTGTCCAGATATTGGTCAAAAGAAGAATCTGGGTCCATATTATTCCAACCTCCTGCTCCTACCAAAGTTTTTATTTTCTTTAGAGACCTCTGTTGGAGGTACATATTTCTTGTTAACCACCTTCTTTCTTTTTTCTCTATATTCTCTTCTCTCACATTTTATGATTACAGTTTTCATATTACCTTTAAAAAATATGAGCAGATTATTCAGAATGAATTTGTAATCAAGTAAGGTAATTATTCATATTTGACCCTGATAGAAGCAAATCTAAAAACTAGAAATGATGTTAAATAATTGATATCCTGTCTTGTTTTAAGTGCCTTTTTCAAAATGTGATTGTTAATTTTTATGAACGTTTTAACAATCTCCTCTAAGATAGTATGCAGTTATTTTAGTAGTTTCTTGTCTCTCCCTCATAACTTTTTAAAATTATTTTTTAAACATATGGTTCACTAACTTTATCTATCTTATCCCTCATCTCTTCCCTTCTCCTCATCTGTTATGAACTGAATTCTTTCTAAAATTCATGATATCATATGATATCATAACCCCCAATGTAATTGTATTCCTAGACAGGACCTTTATGAGGTAATCAGTTAAATTAAGTCATTAGGGTAGGAACATAATCCCACAGGACTTGTGTCCTTACAAAAAGAAGAAAAGACACCTGGTCTTTCTTTCCATGCATGCACAAAAGGAGGCCATGTGATGACACAGAGAGTAGGTGGCCATCTACAAGGAAAGTGAGGTCTACCAGAAACCAACCTGTTGGCACCTTGATATTGGAATTCCAATCCAGAACTGCAAGAAAATAAGTGTCTGTTGTTTAAGTCACACAGTGTGTGGTATCTTGTTATAGCAGCCCGAGCAGGCTAATAAACCATTCTAAACAATTTCTACCGCTCTTCCAGATTTCTGTGTAAATGTCACCTTGTTCAGAAGCCCTTTCTATCCCATCCATTTTCATCAACACTACATTTCTAAACTAGGTGCATTTTTATGTGTTCTCGTATCTCATACTGTTTTGGATTTCTGTCGCTTCTGACTGGATCAGGTGCTTCTTGCATTTAGAGACTGTTTTCCATCAATTCAACATCCTTAAGACCTATCACAGAGAGTGGTGAATGGTAGGATACAAGAAATATTTGTTGAAGTATGTTTTTGGAGACAGATCATAGTACATGGAAAGCTAGCTACCATAAAGTTGTCAAAGAATTTTATGTTTAATTTAATTTGAATTGAAATTGCAAAGTGCTTTTTTATATGATAAAATCGTGTTTTTATTTTCTTCAATGAAGAAATATCTGTCAATGAGTAAATTATATAATGATATATCGACTCAATGGACATTTAAGCAGCTTAAAAATAATGATTATGAACTCTATGTAGCATTATAGAAAAATTATAATAAAATGTATTTGAATTGTATATAACATAATGGAAAAATTATAATAAAATGGAAAATGGAAAATGTAGGAGATCGATTTGCTCATGTACTATAATTACAAGTGTTTACAGATTGAAACATGAGAATATTTAGAGATTAATAGTTATAAGATGGTGTTAATGAGTATTTTCTCCATTTTCCAAATTCCCTGTGTTATTTATTATTTTAACAATTAAAATATAAAACTTATTTAAAAACACAAGGAAGCATATGAATAGCATAGATATATGTATTGGAGGAGTACACGCTAAAAGGGCAAAATAGCATGGCAGCTAGACACATGGACTTGTGCAAACTGTACGGGTTTATTTCTCATTTTTAACACAACTAGCTTGGTGATCTTGAAAAAGTGCTTTACATGCTCTGAGGCTTAGTATCTTTGTCTTTCAAATTAGAAATAATATTAACATAGTGTCCACCGAAGCACTCAGAAGAATGCTGGAATATCATGACTGCTCTTAAAAGCTAGCTAATGATTTCCAATAGAAAGTAAGCCCTGTGAGGCTAGGGACCTCTTTAATTCAGCGATATAGATTAGTGCCTGGCAGTTGGTAATTTCATAATAAACGTTTATTTATGGATAAATGAATAAAAGGGAGAATATAATGAAGTCCATAGAAAAAACTTCATAAAAAGCCTATGTATGAAGTTTGAAGAAAAGAAAAGCAGGACTATATATACATATATATTGTATACATACATACATATATATATATATATATATACATATATATAAAATTTCATTATTTGGATCCTGTCTGAAAGGTAGCTAAAATGCCACTTTCTGTTGCCTGAAGAAAATTAATCAATTCTCCTACTGTATAAGTTGTTTCCTGAATAAAATAGATACATTTTGCAGAAACTACTTTGACCCATACCTTGTAGTAATTTACTGTGTCTGTGTTCAAAATGATTTCCTTGTAGTGGGTTAGCTCAAGCTCTAGTAGAATCAGCCATGGGAAAATAGTAAAATAAAATTACTGTAAGAAAGACAAATAACATTCGATAAGATCCTTTAAAATTTTTGCAAGAGAGAAAAGCAGAAACTGGCTAAAGATTAGAATGCCCTTACTGAAAAAAGCTGCATTCCCCGCGTTCAGAATTCCTCTTCTTACTTCTCAGTGATGTTACTGAAATTCACTGACACCTCCCCACACACGTTTTTTTCAACCTCCGATCATATTACACTTGCAGTTTGCTGTCTTAAAAACACGCTTGGAATGCATCCCAGTGTATTGATTATCTCTCAGATTTAAATTGAAAAATATAACTGACTTGGAAGGCAATAAACCAAGTGGTGAGCAGTTTCCTCTATCACTCTTTCTTTGGGTAGCATAGCAGCTACCTAACATTTTCAGGATAAAAGGATATTTGAGTGAGCTATTCAGTGAAGTGATAATAAATTCCCTTCCCATGCACACAGGGGAATTTAACACTGATTTAGGTGGGTTTCAGGAGATAAACCACTCACCCATTCTTTGTTTAAGAAATAAATGTGGGGCTTCCCTGGTGGCGCAGTGGTTGAGAATCTGCCTGCTAATGCAGGGGACACGGGTTCGAGCCCTGGTCTGGGAAGATCCCACATGCCACGGAGCAGCTGGGCCCGTGAGCCACAACTACTGAGCCTGCGCGTCTGGAGCCTGTGCCCCGCAACGGGAGGGGCCGCGATAGTGAAAGGCCCACGCACCGCGATGAAGAGCGGTCCCCGCACCGCGATGAAGAGTGGCCCCCACTTGCCGTAACCAGAGAAAGCCCTCGCACGAACCGAAGACCCAACACAGCCAAAAAAAAAAAATAAATAAATATAAATAAATAAATAAAGTAGCTATAAAAAAAAAACAAAAACAAAAAACAATTGTTTGTTTGAACAGGCCCTTTAAAAAAAAAAAAAAGAAAAAAAAAAAGAAATAAATGTGAATGAAGTGAGTCAGAGAGTCTCCCTATGCCCCCACCCCATATGAATATATTTGTCATCTATTGATTTGAAAGGTTAGTCATTCAATATATATATTATGTATTCATCAAGCATTTTCTCTATTCCAAAGGGCTGTGGAATTTGCCTTCTAAGAACTTATATACATTCTAAATGGCAGAGAGACACTCTAAAAAAAAAAAAAAGAAAATAGGTAAGGTAATTTCAGAACACACAAAAAAGTAAAGAACAAATAATTGAACAGTGGCATAGAGTTAGAAAGTTTTCATGGCTACTTTAGAATAAGTGTTCCAAATGGCTTCTCTTAGGGTGTGACATTTTAAGCTGTGGTGTGACTGATGAACAGTTAGCCATGACAGGATACAGGAAGATGAGTGCTTCAAGCTTAATTTCAAAGAGGATAGTGTCTTGAGATTTTCAAAGGATTGAAGGTAAAGAGAAGGAAGGAAGGAAGGAAGGAAGGAAGGGGGAGACGAAGAGAAAGGGAGGAAGAAAGAGAGAAATAGAAGGGAAAAAATGTTTGTGCGATTGAAGAAAACCATGAAGGGCTTTACAGGGCAGGGGAGAAGTGATAATATGGGTTCAAGATGGCCATGAAAAAATGTTTTAGGTTTTCTTCTAATTGCAATTGATGGCCAGTAGAGCATTTCTAAAACATTTTACACACACACACTCACACACACACACAAACACACACACACACTACTACAATATCTGTGTTTTATGAAAAAGTTTAACCTGTCTGAACAGAGATGGAACACCAAGTACTTAATGGGTTCAGAGAAAGACATCCAGAGGAATCAGTGTGAGAACTGAATTGTGAAAGCTTTGAGAGAAAGGAGTGGAAAGGAGGTAGTTCCAATCCAAATGAGAAAGAAGGAAAAAGCACCAAAGCATGGGATTCTTGTCACAGCAGCATAGATTGCAATGATTTGTAATCATCTGACAGTTATCTGATTACTGTAATAGAGTAGGTATTTTCTAAAGTCAGTGACCTACCTTTTATATCTTTACTACAATACTTGGTTTACCTTAATTATTGTCTCTATATTTGAGAGGGTACAGAACCATTTGTTACTTACTTTCTAGGAGTATTTAACATGTTTGGTAGAATACAATGTAGACTGAGCTGGAAAATTAATGTAGATTGAGCTGAAAAATTAAAGTGAGTTGTTTCTTCTTAAAACATTTTAATAAAAATATACCAAATTGATAATATAATTAATTGTTTGCTGAATTAGATGCTATTTAAATTAGAGATGTATGTCAACCCATGTGAAGTATTCTTAATAGTTCTATACATTACAATTCTTGGTTTCATGTCCTTCACCATGTTGTAAGAGAAATTATTTAAAAAATACTATTTTAGTCATAAAATTAAAGTTTGCATTGCTATCAGTAATAATGTCGAGCCTTTTAATTAATTTCTTTGATGAATCAACTTTACAGTAACATTTTTAAACTCTGGATTTTGTCAAAAAACATAAATATCAGCAAAATACAACCGCAATTTATTGGTATCCCTGAAATGTTAAACAATCTAGCCGCACTTTGCTCAAAGAAAACACCTGAGAATTTGACTTTTCAAGTATCTACATATATTTTATTTACTACAAATATAAAAATTCCATGTATACCAGAGACAGAATAGAAGGTGGTTCTTCAATTTACAGAAATATACTAGCGTATATTTGTAAAATATCTACCATTTATTGGACTATTTTACTGTTCAGTACATATTTTACTGAACAATAAATGTACACATTTTTACATCAACACTAATAGGAAACTATTATCATGTTTAATTTCCTGTTGAGGAAAATGAGCATTAGGAAGGCTCATCCAACTCATCTCAGATGGTAAATGTGGGGTACGACCAGATCTGAGCTCAAGGCAACCGAATCATGTTGTTGTCCTCCCCAGTTTAAACCATGGCTACTTTCAAAACATTCTTGAGGATTCGGGAATTGGGTAGGAATTTCTTTTATTGTGCAGCTTACTCTGGAAAGAGTAAAAGCAAATTAAATTATGAAAAAAAAGAAAGAAAATATATACATTGCTTTTTTGTTCTTTTTTTTTACTACCCTATATCATTTCCTTCCTCATCCTCTTTTCTACTGTTCTTTTTTATTTCATGGCTTAAGTCTTTCATTTTTAAAAAAATTTTATTGAAGTATAGTTGATTTACAACGTTGTGTTAGTTTCAGGTGTACAGCAAAGTGAATCAGTTATACATATACATATATCCACTCTTTTTTAGATTCTTTTCCCATATATGCCATTACAAAGTATTGAGTTCCCTGTACTATACAGTAGGTCCTTATTAGTTATCTATTTTATATATAGTAATGTGTATATGTCCATCCAAATCTCCCAGTTTATCCCTCCCCCCCTTACCCCTTGGTAACCATAGTTTGTTTTCTAAATCTGTAACTCTATTTCTGTTTCGTAGATAAATTCATTTGTACCCTTTTTGTAGATTCCACACATGTGATATCATATGATATTTGGCTTTCTCTGTCTGACATACTTCACTCAGTATGACAGTCTCTAGGTCTATCCATGTTGCCACAAATGGCAATATTTCATTCTTTTTTATGGCTGAGTAATATTCCATTGTATATATGTACTACATCTTCTTTATCCATTCGTCTGTTGATGGACACTTAGGTTGTTTCCATGTCCTGGCTATTATAAACAGCGCTGCAATGAACACTGGGATGCATGTATCCTTTTGAATTATGGTTTTTTCTGGATATATGCCCAGGAGTGGGAATGCTGGATCATACGGTAGCTCTATTTTTAGTTTTTTTACGGAACCTCCATACTGTTTTCCACAGGGGCTGTATCAGTTTACACTCCCACCAAAAGTGTAGGAGGGTTCCCTTTCTCCACACCCTCTCCAGCATTTACTGTTTGTAGATTTTTTGAAGATGACCGTTCTGACTGGTGTGAAGTGATACCTCATTGTAATTTTGATTTTCATTTCTCTAATAATTAGTGATGTTGAGCATCTTTTCATGTGCTTTTTAATCATCTGTATGTCTTCTTTGGAGAAATGTCTATTTAGATCTTCCACCCAGTTTTTGACTGGGTTGTTTGTGTTTTTTGATATTGAGCTGCATGAGCTGTTTGTATATTTTGGAGATTAATCCCTTGTCAGTTGCTTCATTTGCAAATATTTTCTCCCATTCTGAGGGTGGTCTTTTCATTTTGTTTATGGTTTCCTTTACTGTGCAAAAGCTTTTGAGTTTAATTAGGTCCCATTTGTGTATTTTTGCTTTTATTTTTATTACTCTAGGAGGTGGATCAAAAAAGATCTTACTGCAATTTATGTCAGAGAGCATTCTGCCTATATTTTCCTCTGAGAGTTTTATAATATTTGGCCTTACATTTAGGTCTTTAATCCACTTAGAGCTTATTTTTGTGTATGGTGTTAGGGAGTGTTCTAATTTCATTCTTTTACATGTAGCTGTCCAGTTTTCCCAGCACCACTTATTGAAGAGGCTGTCTTTTCTCCACTGTATATTCTTGCCTCCTTTATCAAAACTAAGATGACCATATGTACGTGGGTTTACCTCTGGGCTTTCTGTCCTGTTCCATTGATCTATATTTCTGGTTTTGTGCCAGTACCATATTGTCTTGATTACTGTAGCTTTGTAGTATAATCTGAAGCCAGGGAGCCTGATTCCTCCAGCTATGTTTTTTTCCCTCAAGACTGCTTTGGCTATTCAGGGCCTTTTGTGTCTCTGTACAAATTTTAAGAGTTTTTGGTCTAGTTCTGTAAAAAATGCCATTGGTAATTTGATAGGGATTGCATTGAATCTGTGGATTGCTTTGGGTAATATAGTCATTTTCACAATATTGATTCTTCCAATCCAAGAACTGGTATATCTCTCCATCTGTTTGTAGCAGCTTTAATTCCTTTCATCAGCGTCTTATAGTTTTCTGCATACAGGTCTTTTGTCTCCCTAGGTAGGGTTATTCCTAGGTATTTTATTCTTTTTGTTGCAATGGTAAATGGGAGTATTTCCTTAATATCTCTCTCAGATTTTTCATCATTAGTGTATAGGAATGCAAGAGATTTCTGTGCATTAATTTTGTATCCTGCTACTTTACCAAATGCATTGATTAGCTCTAGAAGTTTTCTGGTGGCATCTTTAGGATTCTCTATGTATAGTATCGTGTCATCTGTGAACAGTGACAGTTTTACTTCTTCTTTTCCAATTTGTATTCGTTTTATTTCTTTTTCTTCCCTGATTGCCATGGCTAAGACTTCCAAAACAATGCTGAATAATAGTGGCGAGAGTGGGCATCCTTGTCTTGTTCCTGATCTTAGAGGAAATGCTTTCAGTTTTCACCATTGAGAATGATGTTTGCTGTGGGTTTGTCATATATGGGCTTTATTATGTTGAGGTAGGTTCCCTCTATGCCCACTTTCTGGAGAGTCTTTATCATAAATGGGTGTTGAATTTTGTCAAAAGCTTTTTCTGCATCTATTTAGATGATCGTATGGTTTTTATTCTTCAGTTTGTTGTTGTGGTGTATCACACTGATTGATTTGTGGATATTGAAAAATCCTTGCATCACTGGAATATATCCCACTTCATCATGGTGTATGATACTGTAAATGTGTTGTTGGATTCGGTTTGCTAGTATTTGGTTGAGGATTTTTGCTTCTATGTTCATCAGTGATATTGGCCTGTAATTTTCATTTTTTTGTGATATCTTTGTTTGGTTTTGGTATCACAGTGATGGTGGCCTCTTAGAATGAGGTTGGGAGTGTTCCCTCCTTTGCAATTTTTTGGAAGCGTTTTGGAAAGGTAGGTGTTAACTCTTCTCTAAATGTTTGATAGAATTCACCTGTGAAGCCATCTGGTCCTGGACTTTTGTTTGTTAAAAGATTTTTAATCACAGTTTCAATTTCAGTACTTGTGATTGGTCTGTTTATATTTTCTATTTCTTCTTGGTTCAGTCTTGGAAGGTTGTAACTTTCTAAAAATTTGTACAGTTCTTCTAGGTTGTCCACTTTATTGGTGTATAGTCGTTTGTAGTAGTCTCTTTTGACCCTTTGTATTTCTGTGGTGTCCATTGTAACTTCTCCTTTTCCATTTCTAATTTTATTGATTTGAGTCCTCTCCCTTTTTTTTGATGAGTCCAATGAAAGGTTTATCAATATTGTTTATTTTCTCAAAGAACAAACTTTTAGTTTCATTGATCTTTTCTGTTTTTTTCTTCATCTCTACTTCATTTATTTTTGCTCTGATCTTTATGATTTCTTTCCTTCTACTAAATTTAGGTTTTGTTTGTTCTTCTTTCTCTAGTTGTTTTAAGTGTAGGGTTAGATTGTTTATTTGAGATTTTTCTTGTTTCTTGAGGTAAGATTGTAAAGGTATAAACTTCCCTCTTAGAACTTCTTTTGCTGCATCCCATACATTTTGGATTGTCATGTTTTTGTTGTCATTTGTCTCTAGGTATTTTTTAATTTCCCCTTTGATTTCTTCAGTGATTCATTGGTTATTTAGTAATATACTGTTTAGCGTCCATGTGTTTATGTTTTTTACAGTATATTTTCCTGTAATTGATTTCTAATCTCATAGCATTGTAGTCATAAGAGATGCTTTATACGATTTCAATGTTCTTAAGTTTGCCAAGGCTTGATTTGTGACCCAAGATGTGATTTATCCTGGAGAATGTTCTGTGTGCACTTGAGAAGAAAGTGTATTCTGCTGCTTTTGGATGTCCTATAAATATCAATTAAGTCTATCTGGTCCAATGTGTCACTTAAGTCTTGTGTTTCCTTATTAATTTTCTGTCTGATGATCTGTCCATTGGCGTAAGTGGGGTGTTAGAGCCCCCCACTATTATTGTGTTACTGTCAATTTCCTCTTTTATGGCTGTTAAAATTTGAATGGCTTAAGTCTTTCTTATGTCCCTTCTTCATGTCCTGTGTTTCTTACTGTGCTCTGTTTCTTTGTGGCATAAGTCTTTCTTCTTTGATCTATAGTCTTATAGTTATAGTACCTTTGTAAACATATCTTCACTCTTCAAGAGAAGAATATGTAATATATGATCATAGAATAGTAAACTTAATATGAATCCTCAGTCTATAATTTTATATAAATATTTTGGTCATTTTTAAGCTTATAAACAAAATCTCCATGTGACTAGTATGTTTGCAACTATGCAGATACCAAACATTAAATTATATAATTTGTATTTTTTTAAAAATCTTAAAAGCTATGGAAATAAGTCAGAAGCAGAGTGCTGATAATTGTTGGCATGTCAGAGAGAATGTTACATAGTTTACATAGCCTCAGAGCATCAGTTATCTGAATATAAAACAAAATCATTTTTTAAAAGATCCTGGGCATATTAATTGAATTATGATTCCCTCTAAAAGGAAATTAATCTATAGTTAAGTATTATAGGAAACTGTGTAAGAGTACATAATAAAATATTTATTTGATTTCATAAAAAGAAAAATACCATAAGAAGTTGTTCAAGTATCGATAATTTGGGTGGGAAGAATAATGGAAGTAAATAAAATAAGTAGAAAAAAGGCTTGCAATTTCCCTCAAGCAGTACCCTTTTACAGGGTTTGCCACTTTATAAAATATAATCTTCTATTCCTGCTCTTCAAAGAGAAATATTTATAAACAATGTGCAATCCTGTATCATATATTCCATAGCTCCTGCTAAAATTAAAGATATTTTTATATCTGAAAAACACCTAATTTAATTGTTTTAACTGGAAAAATGAATGAAATTCGAACACCCATGAAAAATTACCCAAAAAAATGACTAAAATATTTTATAGCACTTCCTATCAAGGGATAGAATCTGTACCTCAATTCCTTGAATCTGGGCTTGTCAGTGGCTTGCTTTGACCAAGAGAATCTGACATAAGTAACATGGATATTTTCAGCTTTGAATCAAAGACATCTTGCAGCTTCTGTTCTTGCATGGACACAAGGGTAAGCTAGGTTGTTGGATAATGAGAAACTTGTGGTCCAGCTGCTCCTGTCACCCCCAACTTCTAACCAGCCATCCCCTAGAAGAGGAGCTGGCTGACCTGCAAACACCCAGAAATGCATGAGGAAGTCCAGTTAACATCAGTAGAACAACCATCCAGCTGAGTGCCGTCCAAATAGTTAACCCATGGAGCACTGAGTTAAATAAATGGTTCTCTTTTTAAGTTGTTAAGTTTCCAAGTGGTTCTTTCATTCAACACAAAATAACTGATACACACCAACAAACAGGAATTGTACAAAATTATTTCAATATATTTTCCCCAACAAATTAAATATCAAATGATATCTAGATACTAATTTCACTACTCATGCCCTCTGCCAGAACGTGACTTTCTTCACTTGTCTAGAAATTCAAGAGACCCAGAGCTGTGCTTGCTTCTTTAGTAGTGGGGATGCATGAGAGTGTGTTAGCCTGCTCGTCGACCTTGCCCTCTCTCAGCCACATCTGAAGGCGGCTGACTCATCTGAAGCTGGAATTCTGCACTGTTCCTATTTATTATTTTCTCCAGGGCAGAATCTTTGGACCTATGGTGACATGTGATCACAATTTTCAGACATCATTTGGCCCACTGAAGGACACATCACCATGGTCTGTTAAATAGCTATAAAATGTAAACAAGCACTGCTTATTAACACACAAGGGTCTTAAATAGAGAATTAAGTAAAGATTAATCTTTTAACTTCAAAGTGGAAACAAAAAGCTGTTGGAGGTCATTAAGAGGATGTGACTTTAGTTGACCCATGAGCTGGACCCACCAATCAGAGGCTCCTCACACCCTCCCCTGCCCTTGGAATATAAGTTCTGACCATCTTTCTTCAGCTGGAGCCATTTTCAGGGATGCAGCCTTGAGAGAGCAATGTGTTGCTGAGACCATCTGGACAGTGCATGTGACTGAATCCAGTTAAGGCCTCTGTATAAACTTTTAAGATTCTGGTGGGCAGGTGCAGAGAGCTATTCGTCTTGCAGCTGCCTAAGACAAGCCTCAGATGTAAGTTCCTTTGATTGTTAAAGCTGCTACCTGTCAGTCTGGTGTGGTTTGCCTCTTTCTTCTGTCTCTCTTTGCCCTCCATGTATGGGGGGCAGTTTGTGAACCAAAGAACAGATTCATTTCTCTAATACGCCTATTAATAGAAAACACAGATTGAATAAAACCCAGGTGGTTGCTACCTCCATCTACCTTAGAATATGGGGAAAGAAGGTAAAGGGTAAAGTTTTCCTGACTTGGGTCCATGACATTTGTAGACAAGAGATTGGTTACTGCTTGGTAGTGAATTCATGAGTGTAGTAGCTCAGCTTTGCTACTTTAGACAAAGCCAGCAATTTCACTAGGGGCTTCTGGGATAGGTGACAGCTATGGCACTGGTATGAAAGCATCACCTGTTTCCACAAGGTTTCCAAGAGAGAGGGCCTGAAGGCTTATGCTTTTAAGTGGGTAGGTGGGTTATGAGGGATTTTTTTTTTTAAAGCAATGGGTCTCAAACTGGGGTATTTCTCCCCTGGGACATTTGCTAAGATCTGGAAAGATTTTTGTCATACCTGGGTTGCAATGCTATTGGAATCTACTCCAAGATGCTGTTAAATATCGTAAAATGTACAGGTCAGCATCTCCTGCCTCCTCCTCCCACCCCACCGCAGACGCACACATAATCCAGTCCAAAATGGCAATAATGCCAAGGTGCAGAAACCCTGTTCTAGCGGAGCCAGGCCCTCACAGGTCAGGAACATGCAGGTACTTTTTACTCTCAGTCTTTCAAATTGTTCATTAAAGCCCAATGACACTTTTATAATTGAAACAGGATGGCTATGCTTAAATTTAAACTATTCTACTATAACAAAATCATGCTATCCTATTAAAATTTACAGACTACAGGTTTCAAATGATTTAGGGAAGAATCTGTTATTCAAAGGGATATAATAGGCTCAGGTCCCCAGTGTGGAATTCCATGAAACAGTTTACATAATAAATTTACCGCTTACTATAGTAAACCCTAACTTATTATACAATATCAGTTTTACAAAGAGACTTTCATGCACTTTGTTGTGAACAATAGCCCCAAATCATTGCTTACAAATCTCATTTCTTACCCAAGTCAAAAATGAATCATTTCATGGTGATATCTGGGATCCTGGGGCCTAAAAAGGGAATTTTCTTAAGTGCCTATCATAACATACCACAAAACAAAGATCATTAAACATATGAAGAGAAACATAATGCCCTTGCTTTTTCAGAAGTTTTAGAAGAAATTACTTATTTTATGAAATCCTCACTGAACATTACACTAATATATGTGTAGCTTAATTAGGATTAAATTTAAGCTTTTCTTTAAAAAGTTGTTACTTAACTCATGCTTTTATGTGAATTTCTTTCAAATCTATTTATATTTATTTTTGAAACTTACAGAATTGGAGGGGCATTTAATTATATAAAATTTATTCCTCTCATTCTTTCTAAAATAGAATCAGATTGAGAGTTTTTTACTATTTGAAACTTAAAACCCAAACTATAGATGATTATTTTGCTCCTCATGATTTTCACTTTTTTGTTTTTTCTATTGCGAATTATCCAAAATGCAGCAGTTATTTTAGAAGTCTTCTCCGTCATCTCATGGAGAGAGTGGAAAGAAACATAAGTGGGGTAGGAGAAGTTAGCCTAAAGCATAGACTTTGAGAAAAAATAATTGCCAAAACTCTTGCACTAAAGTTTTATAGTTGGATCACTATTGCATGAAATGACAGAAAACCAGTCTGTATAAAAGTTTTATACCACCACATGTATACTTTAATTTTTTTTGAAATTTTTGTTTTTGCTTCTGTTGCTTACAGATCGAAGTTTTAAATATGAGTGTTTTTCTTTTGTTTTGTTTTTCTTCTCTGTAAAAGCCATTCTGATGGTTAGTCCATTTATTACTGTGTTCCTTGATTTTTAAGTTATTTCAGGCTTCTTCATTATCTTGATTACATTATCTTATACAGTGACCCAAAAAACTGTTGTTACCCCTTTTGTTCACTGACTGATAATACAGTGCATATACTGAGCAAAAATTTTGTAAAAAATAAAGTGTCTCTACTCATGTATATGGAAGAGAAAAATAGTTCAATTTTATTTATCTTGGAAGTAATGTAGATCCCAACAATGATGAGGTCATTCAAAATTACTTTAAGCATTGTTTTCTAAATTCTTCCATTTATTCAACAAATATTGAACACATACGACATGTCAAAATGCCCTTAGACAAAGGAATATAATGATAAAAAACTAAACTTGCTTTCCTCTGTAGAGCTGGAATTATATATAGCATCCTCTATACTTCTGATTACGGTATTTCTCTTGATGATTTTTTCAATCGATGTATTCATCTTTTTAACAAATATTTATGGTGCGCCTATGCACTTGGCTTTGTGCTAGATGTTTGGTACATAATGGTGAGATGATTTCTGTATTCATGGTTCTTAAATTATAATGAGGAAATAAATATTATATAATAAAAGCAGACACGAATACACACTAATGAGATTTTAAGTGCTAAGAAGGAGACAAATGCTCTGTAAGAAAACAATCTGGGTGAGAGTGGATTCCAATATAGAATGGACAGCCCAGTACTGTCCTTAGAGAAGCAAAATTAACCTGAGAGCTGAATGAAGCGAAGGAACTAGCCACACCCAAGAATTCAAATTTGTATTTTTCTGATAGAACAGAAGTAACAAGATGGGTAATAGTCACAGACCTGAATACACAAAAGAGTCCAGTGCAACTGAAATTCAATGAATGAAAAGAGAGAAGGATATTAGAAGATGCTAGGTGGTGGCCATGTTGATGAAGATCAAGGAGATAGGTTTTGAAAGTATCATTATCAGGAATTGGTGATATATTTTATGTGAGGAATAAGGAATAGAGAAGACTCAGGGATGACTCCCAATAACTAAGCTTAAGCAGCAAGAGAGATAGGGGATATGGTTTATGGAAAAAAGTGAAATGAGTTTACAAAATGTGCAGATTCCCTTCTGGCACTCAAGCAGAGATGGCAGGTAGATAGTTGAGTATAGGTCAAACTTCAGAGGAGGTGATCAAATTGGAGTCCGTGGTGTAAAGGGAGGTGTCTTGGGCTGCAATGGAAAGAAATAGAACCAGACTCCCCCAAAGACAGAGTGTAGAGAAGATACTTTCTGTCTAGATACAATGGGAGGGTTTGGATAGAGGAGTTAAATCCAGGAGCATGTACAAGGTAACGGGGATCCCAAATAAATAGAACAAAGCTTTGCCTTGTACGGAATTACGGTCAGGCTGGAGAGAGAAAATGCATCTGAGCAGTTATGTAATAAAGGTATGTACTAGGTGCTAATGGAGCACAATGGAGGAAACATTTAATTCTGCTTCTGGGTAGTTCAGAGGAAACTTCCAGAAGGGCGACATGGAGTTATTCTGAAATATCTTCAAAATAGGTAACAAGCTAATAGGGCACAGGGAAGAACATTCTAGGCAAAGGATTTGAGATAAGAAAAAATTCAAAGCATTTGAGCAATTGTAACTGTTCAGTTTCATTACATGGTTATAGCTTGTTTCACAATTCAAGGTTTATGTTAACATAATGTACTTTTTCACCTTTATTTTACATTCTTGTAGTAATTAATAAATCATACTGCTTTTGTCCTCTACTAGTTTGCATTAATAGTTTCTCTCCTGACTTGCCCTTAATCTACATGAGAAAGAGAGGAGCTACAATTCCTTTTTTATAAGCTGAGGATCATGCAATTCTATGCACAGAACAGATGGTTAACAAATGTATCATTTCCTAAACAGCTGGATTCTGTCCCTCTGTCCTTGGTGGAGATGGAGAAAAACCTTTTAACTAGCGTGAAAACTGAAATAATTGTATCCAAAATATTACAACATATCATTGCATCCTGTCTGTAATGTCCTGATAGAAATAAAACAATTCAGTGACCTGAAATTAGCTTCTAATTAAAGTGTTGAGAATCACTCTGTACAATTTAAGTTTCATTAAATTCCAACACACTCAAAATTGAATCAATTTATTAAACTTACTTATTTCCAGATCCCCAACAGACACAATAATACCAACATGTAACAATTTTGGACGTATAAACAGTTTCACTACTCCACTTACAGAAGTGAGAATCCTACTTCCTAGCTAGAATAAAATACACTCTAAATGCAAATTAAAAACAAATCAAGACACTCCAAATCAGAGAACTGTTTGCCGTTGGTTAGAATGTCTTGAAGTATTTTTATTGATCTCTATGCAAAAGTAGAGGGACATACACTTGTCAAAAAAGAATATAGAATTCAGTCTAACCAATCTATCTTGTGCTAACCTTCCCCTCATTCAGTAAAACATTTAAAATGAATAAAGCATTATCATCAGGAAGTCAACAATAAAATGTTAACTCAAAAACAAAAATAACACAAATATCTTGTTGGCAAAAAGCCTATGTGTTCTTGAAACAGAAAACCCCCTGAAAGTGATGCCTCCTCCCACCCCCACCCCCAAATTCTGATTAACAGCTTCTCTGACCTATACTTGGAGCAACTCTCCTAGAATCACGAATTGTGAAAATGAATTGTGCATAAAGGTGCTAGCATCCAAGGGCCTTGTGTTTTCAAAATGATATTTTTCAAGACAACGTTTAGCTAAATGCAACCATTGTATAAATAGAAGGTAGCTGTCAATATGGACATTTCAATAGCGTAGAACTAGCCATGTTGGATTTTTTGCATTCAATCATTCATTCTATGTTATGTGATAACATATAATCTATCAATTATTTGTTAACTACAACAATTAATATTTGTTAGATTTTCTGGTAAAACCGCTGCCATAAACAGCAATGACTTAATATGCTATTATAAGGATCAAGCGACCAGTGCAGTTTAATCCATGATGCATTAGAGGACCTCTTTTCAAAAGCCTACAGAGTTCTTTGACAGGTGGAAGAAAATATGTATATTGTGCACATTACATAACAGGCATCTTACAAAATTTATTCTAATAAATGTCCACAAAACTATTGCATTCCATTGCTAAATTTCAATTTCAATATTCAATTGAAAAAATTCCATTGGTTACATATCTCACTTAAGTGTTGGAAAGAATTCCCAATGACTTTTAAGAAATGATGGACAATATGAATTAAATAGCTAGTTAACTTAAAGTCAAAACTATAATAAATTACAGAGTGCTTCCCTGGTGGTGCAGTGGTTGAGAATCTGCCTGCTGATGCAGGGGACACGGGTTCGATCCCTGGTGTGGGAAGATCCCACATGCCACAGAGCGACTAAGCCCTGTGTGCTACCACTACTGAGCCTGTGCTCTAGAGCCTGCGAGCCACAACTACTGAGCCTGCGTGCTGCAACTACTGAAGCCCGCATGCCTAGAGCCAGTGCTCCGCAACAAGAGAAGCCACCGCAATGAGAAGCCCGTGAACCACAACGAAGACCCAACACAGCCAAAAATAAACAAATTAATTAAATAAATTTTAAAAAAACTATAATAAATTACAAATTTTATAAAAAGTGATCTTCTATATGTGTGCCTATCACATTAATATAATGTAGAAGGACATGGCCATAACTGTTGGTGACTAAGGCCTAATGAGGTGGTAAAATGGTCCTGCTAGCTAATAAATTAAATAATTAAAATCAGGAAGGAATAAAAAAGAAGCAAGGAAGAGAGGATGGGTAGAAGGGAGGGAGGGAGGGGGGGGAAAGAGGGAAGGAAGGACAGAAAAAAAGAAGGGAGGAAGAAGGATTTGCAGACAAACTGTTATGTGTCAGACACTAAATTCTTTCCTTTTTTCCTTAATTCTCCAACACTAGTTCTGTTATCCCCAGAATTTAGTTTAGCTTTTTTTCCAGGGTGAAGATATCAAAGTTTAGAAAGATTAAATAAATTTTCCATGAGCACATGAATAATAAACAACCAGGACTTTAAGCCACTGACATTTGATTACCTCTTGACAACACTCTTTACTTAAATATAGACTGACTAAACAAATATTTACTCCCATTTATTTTTATCATTTGCCTACTTTCCTGATAAATATTATAATCACCAGCAAAAATTCAGGAGGTGTTGTCTCCTTACTCTTCCTTTGTAATAGGAGAAAAAAGTGTCTATACAAAACATTTATTTTAGGATATTTTCTACCCAGCATGCTGAATAGAAATTCAATTAATGGTAGTTAAAATTCAGAAACAAGAACCTGAATGGGACAAAGGATCTAATTATTCCTTAAAATGTTTATTTCACAGTCTGTTCTAGACATCATTTTTTTTCACTACATCTTGTTGGAACATCTCTTAATAATAAAAAAAGTTACTTTTTTTAGATACATTTTTGAAAGGTTGTGATAATATAATACAAATGGGATTATGCTGTTTTACTAAACTGCATACATGCAAATTCTAAAACATAAGCATGAGGTCAACTTTGTTTCTCAATACAAAATTAAACTATACTAAATTAAACTATGCTAAAGGGAAGTGCTTGGCTAAGGGAGTTTGGCCATCTCAATAAATGACTATCATTTATGCAGTTTGCTCATTTCCCTGCAATGATTTGCATGTTCAGTAAAAACTGATATGAGTGAAAGGATATGAAATCTCTACAAACGAAGTAGAAAGAAAATATAACACACTAATTTAAAATATACTTCAGCTACCTGTCATGAGAAAATTTAAAAAGCCTTTAATGGAAAGAAGTGCAGCACTTGCCAACATCATTACTTACTTCTATAGATGGTTCAGCTTGTTCAAGCCTTAAAAAGGATTCAGATATTTTTGTATATTCATATCTGAATGCTATGTGGTTTTCCTGTGGAATGAGCTGAATTGTTTCAGTTAGTAACCTTATAAGCAAAGGATAGGATATTCCTGTATTAAATTGTATCTTTTGATATTTAAAATAGCAACTTTTACCATAGCCTGACCTCATGATTTTTTGTTTGTTTATTTTGTTTTAATCTTGAGTCATCATTTGCAAGTTTTTGTGCGTGGCTCTTTCTTGTGAATAACTGAAGGGATCAAACACAGGCATTGCATTTGACTTATTTAGAGCTGAAAACTGGGAGAAAAAAGAAATTCTACACTTTTACCAGGGATTGCTCTGCAAGGCTGACTGCAGGAGACTTTCAGTTGCTTACTCATGCAAGATTTTATCAGTAAACTGACAACTTCAACCTCCTCTATTTACAGTTTCCTGTTGTTCAACATCAATAAACTCATTGATTGAATCCATACAATTTTAAAGACTGCCACACAGCCAAGGCCCTGACTACAGCTGCAGGGAATGTCTTCGAGAAATTGAGATCAAAGATTGAAAACTTGCACTTTTAAGTGTAGATTCATTCACATTCTTTATGTGTCTTTAGGCAAGCACAGCAGTCAACAGTTACGTAAGTGCTATGCACTTACAGTTGGTGTTATTTGTTAAGAAAGTTTATGCCACTTAGGAGGCCGGCAAAAATAATAAACACAAAGAGAAAAATTGGGTTGGATCATTTTGAAGTACCCCTTCATTTCATCATTTGTAACTCAGCCAATCCTCCACTCAACCAAATATCAGTTGATTATTGCCCCTGGCAATCTCTAATCTACTTTTGTCTCTATTGACTTAGTTATTCTGGGCATTTCATTTAAAAGGAATAATACAATATGTGGCTTTTTGTGTATGGCTTCTTCCACTTAGCATAATAGTTCAAAGGTTTATCAACATTGTAGCGTGAATCAGTACTTCATTCCTCTTTATGGCCAAATAATATTTTATTCTATGGATATGCCATATTTCATTTATCCATTAATTAGTTGATGGTCTTTGGCTTGTTTCCATTTGGGGGCTATTACAAATAATGTTGCTATGAATATTTGTACACAAATCTTTTAACATATTTGAAAAATTTTCCTGGGCATATTCCTAAGAGTGGAATTGCTGGATCATACGGTAACTCTTTATTTAACTTTTTGAGGAACTAACTGACTTACAAAGTGGCTTCATCATTTTACATCCTCCCCCCAGAAACATATGAGGGTTCTAGTTTCTCCACTTCCTTTCCAACACTTGTTATTGCCCATCTTTTTAATGACAGCTGTCCTAATAGGTGTGAAGTTGGTACCTCAACATGAATTAATTTTCTTAGCATTTACAAACTAAGTGATATATGGGTAGATATGAAAATAGATTCATGGAGACATAATTAGGTAATGATAGAAGAAGGTATACAGGTATACTTCAGAGATATTTCAGGTTCAATTCCAGACCACCACAATAAAGCAAATATCGCAATAAGGTGAGTCACATGATTTTCTTTGGTTTCCAAGTGCATATAAAAAGTTACATTTATACTACACTTTAGTCTATTAAGCTTACAATAGCACTGTATCTAAAAAAACCAACACATATACCTTAATTAAAAAATACTTTAATTCTAAAAAATGCTAACCATCATCTGAGCCTTCAGCAAGTCATAGTGTTTTTGCTGATGGAGGGTCTTGCCTTGTTGATGGTTGCTGAAGATTGGGGTGTCCGTGGCAATTTCTTAAAATAAGACAACAATGAAGTGTACCACTTTAATTTACTCTTCCTTTCACTGAAACACTTAAAGTTCATTGTAGGGTTATCAACTGGTCAAATTTTAATATAGTTGTGTCTCAGGGAATAGGGAGGCTCAAGGAAAGGGAGTGAGGATGGGGGAACAGCCAGTTAGTGGAGCAGTCAGAACACACACAGCATTTGTCAATCAAGTTTGCATTTTATGTGGCAGGGTTCATGGTACCCCAAAACAACTACAACAGTAGCATCAAAGATCACCATAATATATGTAATAATAATGAAAAAGTTTGAAGTAATACGGGAATTACCAAAGTGTGCCAGAGAGACTCGGAGTGAGCAAATGCTGTTGGAAAAAATGGTGCTGATAGATTTACTTCATGCATGGTTTGCCACAAACCTTCAATTTGTAAAAAATGAAATATCTGCAAAGTGCAGTAAAGTACAATAAAGTGAGGTAAGCCTGTATATAAAAAGTTTCCAAACAAATTACTGTATTTCTTTCTGAGAAAGAGCATACTCACAAGATCAGGTATTCTTTTAGAGGAGGAATGATTCTTTCAAAATCACTGGCATGGACTGGCTTTCAAAGGATGAACACTATTCACACAGAGTGAGAAGAGAGAGAAAACACTTCAAATAGAATATTTAAAGTAATATTTCTGGAAGTCAAATTGTACAAGTTTTTGTGAAGCGTTGAGTAGATCAATTTTGCTTGACAGACAGTTTAGAAAGAGAAGAAGATTGAGAAAACATATAACCATCACAACTGAAATAGAGAAACAGAAATAATTACAGTGATTATGCACATTCAATATTTTGAAACAATGCAAGATGATAATAGGTTTAAGTGCCGTAATGAGTGGAACATAATAATTAATGTGACAGTGCACTTAAACATTCATAAAAATTTCAGAAAGAGATGAGATTTGGGTGGACGAGGACACATGCCATGTTGGTCCAATATCAGGAGGAATTATTTGGAATTAGGTTAAGAGTTGGGCAAAACTCTGCTTCCTCTTTGGTTCTCACCACAGGCCTCGTGCTGTACTGTGGTATCCCACTGTATCCAGGCTTTCTGGGGACCCTAGAGCTAAGGTTGCCTCTGGTCTTCTTGTTTTTCTATTCTTTTGAATCCAGCTAGGCTACCAGCTACATTACATTTATATAAAAAAGTGTTTTATACAGTTATTAATTATGTCATTATCAGAAGCAAATGTTATTTATTGACTGAAACAGAAAGGTGTGGTGACAATGTAATTCCCATGCTCCTTAAGGTGACAATTGCTTGTTCTCACTGTGGGAGACAGCCCTCGACCCCAAATGACTGTTGAAATTGAGGTTTCAGGGAAGTATCTTCCAGGATAATGTTCCTTGTATACGGGAGATGGAACTGGAAGTTAAGAGAACAATTAGGATATGACAAAATTAGACAAAATGATGTCAAAGGGATGGATATGCATTCAGAGCAGAATATGTGAAATGAAAGAGAAGAGTAGTAACCAATCTGATAGTGATCACTTAAAATAGCCGATGTCAGGAGACAGAAGTTGGGAGGTGAATATTTCACTTTCCAACAGTAGATCACTAAGAAGGAACTCATAAAGCTGATTTGGAATGTGTGTGTCATTATCTCAAGCAGTCTTAAGTGATGTGATGAGGTAAGTCGAGTTCTCCATAGGGCGGGGATGATTAAATTGTCATGACAGCTCCACAGAGCACAGGGTCAGGAACCAAAACTTTCTATCCTGTTGCTTTGCTGTTGAGAGGGGCAGAGGGGTGGGGGGTTGGGCTTCCATTCTCAAGTTCTTCCAACATGCTGATTCCTCCAGCCAGTGCAAATGCATCCTGGGCAAGTGCAAAAGAGAAGAGAGGAGAAGGGTATGGAACCCTTTTAAAATTGTTCTCAAAGAACAAGATAACAATTTTATATTTTACTGACCTCAATTTAGTCACCAAATCTAGCTGCAAAGCATGCTGGGGAATGCTCCCAGACAAATACAAGGATTATGTCTACCCAGAAAATGAACGATGGACATAGAATGATAGCTAACTGGCAGAGTTTCTTTCACATCTCCTTTGATAAAGAATCAGTGTAAATCCTCTTATAAACCTGTAGTTTTATGACTCTCAACTCTTGTCTCACGGAAAAGAAAAACGAATTTCAGAACCAGGAATATGCATTTGTGTCCTGCCTTCCACTGCTTCACATCACTTGCTCTCAGTAAGTCAGCTGCTCATACAGAGGAGAAAATATTTCTCCAATGCCAAAAGCAAAGTTAATCTATAGTGAAAGAGTTGAAGTGTGTTCTAAAGAAACTTCCTGCTCAGTCCTAGACACTGAAGGCGCTCAAGATGTCCTGTGATTGTCATAATTAATTTTGGTCCCTTTGGGGTCACTGTGCTTAGACATGGGACATGTAAACTATATTTTAATTTTAAATATATTTGAATGACGCTATTCATTGAATAAATGTTTATTGAACTTAATGCATGTCAAGAATTGTGTTAGTCCTGATCATTACTTTAAGAGATAACAAAATCTAGGTAAAATTATGACATGTTTCAGATGCCCATAGTACAATGAGTAGATGACAAATATTTCAACAACCAGCAAATATTTCAGCATGAACAGTTTCGCCACACATACATACATACACACACATGCACCAAGTATATTATGTTATGTTATATGTTATGCTATATTATATTTATATGCTGTGTTATTTATTTTATATTATATTATATTATATTATATTATATTATCATATTGTATACTTTAAAATTGAGATGAGTAATACAGTCTTCCCATTTTCCAGAAGATAAATCCTTAGTACCTTGCATTTAAAGGAAAAGTAGAGGCAGAACAAACTCCACCAGTTTTGGGAAAGAGACAAGATGTAGAAATAGTCAATCAATAAAATAAAGGAGTTGAGGGTACTTCTTCTTTTAAATATTCCTCAGTAAGTGTACATACTTGCAGAAGTATACCTGACCATTTTGATCACTAACGTGTACACATAAAGAAGATGCTGGATGGAGTTGAGTGTTTTCATTGGAAACTCTACTGGAGACTTTTGCCACTGGCTAGAATGACAAGTTTAGGGTGAATGTCTAATCATAGTATTAACCAGATTAAGTTTTTCCTTTTGTATGTGAAACACTGAGGTGATGCTCTTTATATGCAACGTGCTTGCCAGGGCAATCAGAGTGGGTGATCAGGGTAATCACACTACCTGTGGATTGCTGAAGGGGATGTTGGACACAATGCTCTGGAATATGATATGATAGATTATCACTCTTCTTCTTACAACATGTACCCCAAAATGAAAACATAAGTTACTTTTTATGTAACATAATATATATCCTTAGATATTGAGTTTAATGAAATAAAACATTTGGATTAAATTATGCAGTGCTATAGTCTATCAGACAACTTGGTGCTATAGGTAACCAGAATATAAATTTGACATATTTCAGTACACTGTACTGGGGCAGATAGAGCATATTAAGAGGAGAAACTGCACAAGTTCAAACATTTAATATTAATCTTTAAATGGCATATCTGCTTTCCGTTTGGGGAACTAAATACCTAGGGCTTTTGTGATTGAGACACAGTTGTGGCTTCCCATTTATTGTATGTCATCATTTTCATTACTCACTCACACCAAATGTAATCAATCATTCTTATTACAGTTTTCTGATTTAAAAAAATATATAATATAGAATTACATTTTAGTGAATTACAAATGTGACTATAATAGTTATTAATATTTCCTGAGATCTGGTGCCAGAATGGTCCATGTGCCAGAATGAGATTGTACTATTTTATTTTATTTATTTATTTTTTTAAATTAATTTATTATTTTTAGCTCTGTTGGGTCTTCGTTTCTGTGCGAGGGCTTTCTCTAGTTGTGGCGAGCGGGGACCACTCTTCATTGCGGTGCGCGGGCCTCTCACTATCGCGGCCTCTCGTTGCGGAGCACAGGCTCCAGATGCGCAGGCTCAGTAGTTGTGGCTCACGGGCCCAGTTGCTCCGCGGCATGTGGGATCTTCCCAGACTAGGGCTCGAACCCATGTCCCCTGCATTGGCAGGCAGAATCTCAACCAATGAGCCACCAGGGAAGCCCCTGTACTATTTTATTAAATTCAGAAATGTTTCTGTTTTTACCACCCACCTTGTTTTGCACATTCTGTGTCTTCAGTGTTGTTCAAAAAGATTTCTTAAGATTTGTTTCTGCCATGCCATTATACAGAAAATTTTTATAGTAATACATTCCTTTAGTATTTCAAGATAAAAAGGTATAGTATTTTGGATAAATGATTAGGTTTGTAACAATCCTTGCTATGCTCTAGCAATCAGAGGAAATCCAATTCTGCATTTTCTAAACATTCATAAATACTTTATAGCTACCGCAAGTAGTTCTGATATTTGGAATAAAATGAAGCTGACATATATAAAAATATATATACAACATATAATATATTGATAAAAAGCACTTTTAGCAAACAATCATATTTAATTTTTATAATATTCTGGTGCAGGAATACTATTATCTATGATTTAGAGGTAAGAGAAGTGAAGCTCAGAAAAGTCAATAAACATGTTCAAATTTACACAGTTTACAGACTTCAGATCCAGAACCACACAGTGGATATTGTGACTGCAAATCTCTTGCTCATTCTGCTGTACCATGTTACACACAGAAACAGATCCAGGTAGGCTAGGTCTACCTCCACAAGACTCTTTCTCAAAAGAAACTTCATGGCAGGTCAAGTTAAATAAAAAATCAAAACACCTATCTTTTTCCCATGTTTTACTTAGAGACCAAAGTCCTTCTTCTAAGTGCTGCCTTATATTTGACCTTCACTTCAAATGCAAGTGTCTTTTTAAACAAGAGTTTAAATTCATTCTCTCTAGTTTATCATTTAAAATAGATAAATGATTTCAAGTGTCTGCCTCTATCACCAATTGAAATGGGTTAGTAAAAATTACTTTCTTAGTGGTCATATTTAATAGACACTTTTAATCTATACTGTAGTTTAGATCTATGATTTTTTTTTTTTTACTAGACAGCTGCCTTGTTTCAAATCCTGTTATGGAATCGGTTGTGTCCCTATAAAATTCATATGCGGAAGTCTTAAACTCAGCTACCTCAGAATGTGACCTAACATGGAAGACGGTTGTTGCAGATGTGATTAGTTAAGATGAAGTCATGTTAGACTAGTGTGGTCCCTAATCTAATATGACTTGAGTCTTTATAAAAAGGGAAAATTTGAGCACAGACAACCGTGGACACAGGGAGAATGCCATGTGAAGATGAATGCAGAGATCGGGGTGATACTTCTTCACTTGAAGGAATGCTAAAGACTGCCAGAAAACCACCAGAAACTGGGGGAGACGCATGGAACAGATCCTTCCTCATAGCCCTCCGAAGGAATCAGCTCTACTAACACCGAGATCTCAGACTTTTAGCCTCCTGAACATTAAATTGTTGCTGTTTAAGTCACTCGGTGGTACTTTGCAGCCCTTGTCCACTAATACACTCCATTTTCTTTTTCTCTAGCAAATTCGCTATTCTTTCCAGCCTCTTCCATCTTTTTTATGATTCTTTAAGAGTCCCTAATAATTTGGGTTTACCATCCTTTATCAATGTCTAAAACGCTGGTCTCCCATCATGGTCTGTTCTTATGTATCATTCTTCACATACATTTTTGGAATAGTATCAAAATCTCATGGTTTAAGCTAGTACCTATTCACATACCCAAACTACACTTATCTTCTAAAAACAGGCACAAATTACCCAACATACCTAAAGCTGAATTTACTATGTTTGGTACATTTCCCTATCTTCTTATCTCTTCTCTATTCTCTCTTTTAGTGTAAGTCACTCCTTTGACTCAGTTACACCAGAAAGAATACCGAACGAAGGTCAATCTATATTTCTCACTTAACTCCATGCCCAACTTTTAAATAGTAAATAAGCTCACTCAGTTCTATCTTCTTAATAGTTCTTGAATAAATCCATCTTTTTTGACCCTTTACATTCTCTCCTGGTCAACTACAGTAGTTTCATAACTAGTCTTTTCTGCCTCCTGACTTGTATATTCCCCCAATTCAAATTCATTGCTTGAAGATCCATTCTGTTCTGTAAGATATCACAGTGTGTTGTGGCTTTTTAACTTTTTATTTTTAACTTTGCTGAGGAATAATTGACAAATATAACTGAACTTGTGATTCTTAATACACATTAATAAGGATAACAGTTTTTCAATGCAAGTCATTTATGTAACATATTTTTATATATTTAGCATCTCAGTTTCTTTAACCTTAAAAAGTGATGCATTTCCATTCCTGTTCTTTTGTAATGATGAAACATTGTAGATTTAAATAAATTTATGTCAGCATTTTTATCATCTGTTAAGCTTAAAACACCCAAAACAAAGACTCTTTGTTCCCTGTCTACTCCACCTTCTAACTTCCTGCCCCTCCCAAAACACACGCACAGGCACACACACACAGTGTCATCTCTCTCTCTCTCTTTTTGTTCTGTTTTTTTCTCAGTTCTTTCAACAACATGCCATGGATATAGCAAATATCTTTCTTGATCGGTCTTTTTGTGAGTCTGGATGAGATTCTTATTTATTTGTAGGTGATTAACTAAAAAGAAAAGTTTCAATTTTATAGAAAAAATGGTAGAATGCTTTTGAAAGTTTTTGTAAATAGCATTTGTAATCTTGAAGTGGAATTGTGACATTTTGGCATTTAGCATTTTATGTTTTATCCACTTATCAAGCAAGTTAATGTGCTTTTGTTGTCTGGCCTTTTGTCTTATTCATATATTTCCAGATGGTACAAATTTCTTCCTCAGAGAAAGTCCATAGTGGCAGGAATATTAGTTATATTGTGGATTTTGAGTTCTGTAATGGTTTTTTTGACCCCTGTAATTCTAATAGCATCTATTTTTTTTTGCTGTTTTGGGGGAAATGGGAGAACAAAAAAATCATTTGTATCATTATAAGTCAGATACTATTGTAAGTAAACTAATCTATTTTATTTTCCACCATTAAAATCCCTAAATTTTATCAGAGTAAGCAAAATTTCCTTGGGTGACTGTTTCTTAGAAATTGGAAAATATATTTGCTCAGGCAACCAGGGCTTTACTATATCAACATATTTCTGCTATGGTCATACAATCATTAAGCTGGAACTTTTTGGGAAGATTTTAATTAATCACAAAATATCAATTAATGAATGAATTAAAATGAGAAGAGGTAATATGGAACAGGTTCAGCAGTAGAGGAAAGACAGCTGGAAACCTTCAGTCCATGCTTGATAGGAAGTTGTAGTTTCCCTAACTTGAGAACAAAGGGCACTGGACTTAGATGTCTGGTGCCAGTTTTGCCACTAAGGAGATCTGGGCCTGCGTAGGTCACTTAACCTGATGGGCATCTGATTTCTCATAAATAAAATTAATGGACCAGATGAGGTAATCTGTAAAATCCTTTCTAGCTCTAAAATTCTATGTTTTGGTCAAAATCTATCAGGCTCAGTGATACATGTTGTCAAGGGCTAGAGATAGAGAGAATGATGATCATGATGACGACCATGATAATGACTAATATTATTGAGTGCTATATGCCTACGTTGGACTCCCTAATTGTTCTATTAATTGAATAGTGTTGCCTTCCCTTTTATTAATGAGAAAATTGAGGAGCAGATAATTTAATTAATATGCCCAATACCATAAAGCCCTATGTCAAATTCAATACTTTCAAATACAAGGCTATATGGAAAGAATATTTCCAGTGTTCACCAGTATCTCATTTTCCTTCCTCTCTGTGCACAAGTAAGACTACATTATTCATCCACTTGAAGATTACGTAGGCCACGTGATTAACTTTGTTCAATGGCCGTGAGCAGAATTTGCATGTATAAGTTCTGGAGCAAAGCATGGAACAACCAGCAGTGGCTCATGTGGTGTGGCTGCAAGATGGTGGCACTTTCCTCGTTCCGAATCACTGAGCTGCTAGTTTTGGAACAGTTCATCTTGCTTTTCATCTGGATACAGATTTTCTTGAATAAATTATAAATCTTTGTTGTTTGATCCACTGAAATTTGGTGGTTTTATATATAAAACAGGATATATAACCTATCATGTCCAGACAAAATGAGGGTATTTTTTTCTTCAATGAATGTCAGGGACAAGAAGCTTTGAAAGTTTTCCATGTTATCAGTATTTTCTGACATAAACAGCCATCTGGTAGACAGCACTGGCTACCAAGAAAACATTCTTAAGCATGAATCATTCTCTCCTTCTAAATTATCTTTTTTTTTCTCTTCTATCTCTCTTGAAATCTCCTATTCCTTGCCTCCAACTCCTTTTTACTCAACACCTATCTTAGCAACCCCTCTTTTTTTGAAATACTCTTTCTTTCAAGATTGAGTGATAGTAAGAATCTTATATTTAATTTTCAATACTGACATTTAATAGTAGTGTGATCTCATCAAGCTATATCTCAGTCAGATTCAATCTGAAAACTAAAACAAGTATGAGTATTATGTAAGAAGTGGTTAAATATGTGATAACAACTCCGAATTGTGTATATTGCTGGGGTCATAAATTTTTAAAAGGGAGAATTGGAGGACCAGAGAAAAGTCCATAACCAGCCTTTTGGAACAAGGCAGTTTTGGCTGTCTAAATGGGTCTGCAAAGGAAACCTGGTGAAAAAGATCATGGAAAGCTGCTGTTGCTACGTATCTGATGGGCCTGAGTTGCTCTTGGTCAGCAAGATTTTCATTTGGGAAGATGAGGAGGATGTGGAGCCAAAGAGAGCAAGAACTAGCTGGACTCTACGTATATCTCTTCTTTTGCTGTTAATGGGCTCTAAAAAAACAGATTTCAGAAATGTTGCTTTACTTTCACCTTCCAAAACTTGTAAAAATTTTTTTGTTTGGGCCAATTAGCAAAGTACCATATAGGATACTAGGGGATTCTAGTAAACAATTCTGGCTTAGCCAAAATGACAGTGCAAAAAAGTACTGCAAGTCAATTAATTTTCCTGTACTTTAATTTCTTTATTCTTAAAGTGTTTGATTTTGCATCAGTAATTTAATGCAATTTGATTTTGCATCAGCATTTTAATGTGGGAATTATATGTGAATATACGCTGAAAATCAGAATGATAACAAATTATTGTTGTTTCCAAAATTATTGTGACAATATATTTTAAAATGGTTCCTCTAAACAAGTCAATCTGTGAAAATAAGTATTTAATACCTTTTAAAAATAGAGGCCTCTTAAAACAGTGTATGCTTAACTTGTCATGTCTGTATCTGCTTGTTCTATAGTCTACGATTATAGATTTCAAATTTATGCAGTGCAGTACACACATTTGAAATATAAAGGAGTTCAACAATGATCTGTTAACTAAATCTTTACTGGTGACTTCTAAGATAACATGTTAATTATTTAATATCGGTAACATATACACACAAAGAGGTGGATAGCTTACAAATTCTATTATATGGGATGCAGAAGTGTATGTACCACCAAGAAAATTATAAGTATAGCTTTGAATCTTATGTAACTGCTGTTCTGATAAAATTCGTTGGAAGAAAATTCAGTTTTTAATAGTTATTATTTAATAGTTTTTAATAGTTATTATTTTTAATATTTATTTACTTCAATTTTAGCTAATGAATGCTGAAAACCAACATACATTTAAGCCAATAATTTCGACTTCTGACCAAAAACACATAGGAAGTGACTATAAAAAATGTAAATACTATTCTGTATAGATATTTTTATTTGTATAATGTTTTAAGTTTGCAGAATTCTTTTAAGCACATAGTTTCTATTCATGTTCACAGTAACCTTATCAGAAATAAACTAAATAGTTTAACTTTCCTCTTGATCTGCTTGAGAGTTTCATGTCTCAGTGTTTTTGTGAAGAACAGTAGGAAATTTAAATAATAATAATAACAACACCTTCCAATGGCATTTTTACCTTGATACCTAAAGTATTTTTTAAAGTTTTCTTTATTTTATGTGAAAGATCATTTTGTTGCACAGATAAACAAACAGAATTAAGAAATCAAGCCATTTACTTAGAGCACAAAATACACTATTTCTACATGGAATTTGTCCAGCAGAATATACAGCTTAGGAACAACTTCCAAAGCACATTTATTATTTCAGTTCTTAAAGTGAGCTAAAGACATGATCATCTGAAGGCACCTTATAATCTCTGTGTTTTATTTTCTAGTGCTCTTGGAGACATTAAAATAGCTGAAGTGAATGTCAAGGGTTTATTCATGAAGCTCATTAACTCTTCCTTTGACAAAGAACTGGAAATTGGAAATCATATTCTCCAACAAAATGTGGATGGACAAAGAGCCTCTCTGTACCAGTTCCTTCCCAATATCATTATGCAGGCCAATTACACGGTAACAGTGAGTATAAGATATAAATACTATGACCCAGATTTGTTCAGGAAAAACTCATTTACCCAGTCAGACCGTGGCTTAGCACCAGTGGTTTCTTCATCCCTTGATCTCTCTGTTAAATGTGATTTTTCGATTGTTGTTGGTTAATTGTGCCACTTTGTCCATCTCTGGATATAAATTAATACCCATAATTAAATTTCCATAGCTTTCTTCAATGTGGCATACAATACTTTGTGTTTTTATGATTTAACTATCAAAATGAAATACCTAAGTTCCTAAAACTAAGCAAACATAATCTTTAAAGGAAAAGCAAAGAGAGGGTTTGCTTAGGTGACACTGGAGAGTTCCCCCCTCTTTCTTGGGCTTTACTTTAAACCACATAAAGTAGCTGTTCAGTTACACAGCTTGACATTATATATTACACAGTCATTATATTTTAAAAACCTCACCTGTTTAAAAAGATGTGTTGCAATAACCCTCTGACATTTATAAAACTATGTTGAACTCCAATGGCAATTGTTATTAACACACTATTTTCTTACACGTCTGGGCAGCAGCATCTGAAACAAAGCATCAGCCACCATCAGATTATCTTTGGATGGAACAAAACAGGTTTAGGACAAGCCCAAACTGTACAACGATCCTGTGCAAACCTAATGGTGAAGTCAGTGTCCAGTTCTTTTTTTTTTTTTTGGCTGCTTTGGGTCTTCGTTGCTGCGCGCGGGCTTTCTCTAGTTGCCGCGAGTGAGGGCTACTCTTTGTTGCGGTGCTCAGGCTTCTCATTGCGGTGGCTTCTCTTGTTGTGGAGCACAGGCTCTAGGCGCACGGGCTTCAGTAGTTGTGGCTCATGGGCTTAGTTGCTCCGCGGCATGTGTCTGTATAGATTTTTAAAGTTCTACTATATTTTTCTAGGAAATGGAGAGAAATTTTTAAAATTATCTTTCTTAATCTCATCATTTGATAGATTAAAAAAAAGTTACCCAGATAAAATAAATTATATGGATTATAAAGTATCTGTATAATTTATTAAACTTTTCATGGGCCTGTTTAATTTTGTTATTGTTTTTTGTAGTACAGCTCAATACTTACCCCAACTACCATAGTACATATTTTATCAATTGTGCACGTATTTCTATGATTCAGAGTTATACAAATGTTGATTATGGTGTGTTCAAAATCCATTTGGGGAAAAAAAAAAATGTTTGCAAACCTAATCATAACTAAAGCAACTGAGAAATTAGAAATTCATTTCAAATAAAAATCAAAGGAGATCTTGCAAGAGATTTTCCAATCAAATCTATGGCTCTATTTCAGAAAACATGTTTTAAACAAATCTGAGCTAGGCCTTGGGATGGAATGGTACATAGACCGAGATTCAGACCACAGTGTCTGATGTTGGGGGTATGTGGTCTTCTTAAGATAGTGAAAGACACACAATCAGTAATTACGGAGAAGCATAAGTATCTGATAATGACTGTTCCAAAGGAGAGGCAGTGAAGAAATCATTTCTGTGGTTTCATCAGAGACATAGAGGTCAGAACAATGACTTTGGTCCTAAACTTAGGAGATTTTATACTACATAAATAGTATTAAAGAGGGACATGTGGATATAGTGTGTTATGTGTGTGCGTGTGTGCACTCAGTCACACATGTGCATGTTGTGGGAAAAGATAAGTGTTATTGGCAGAGTTAGCCCATTTAGCTGATACTAAAAAAAACGGAACATAGATGCAAAGTCATTTTGAGCTTTGTTACTACTAATAATTACGAATAAAAACACTGAAAGAATAAGTAAAAATCACAAAATTTTTCAAGTTCTTAAATCCAAATCTTTTTATCTTTTCAAGCTACTTTTATTCCCAATGAAGGGGAATACAGATCCTGCCTTTTACAATGAAGGAGTAAAGAGGATTCATGATATGACCTTTCATTAAAACATGAAATTTGCCTTCTTAAGGTCCTCAAAAATGAATTATTATACCCTGATCAAAAGTGGTCCTCTGGGCATTAACTCATATGGAATAATTTAATAGGATTTCACATTCTGTAATTCATACTATATATTCATCTAATGATACCAGATTTATTTTAAAAAAAACAACCCTCAATGCTCAAGTCTCAATCCCCTACAGGATTATTCATACCTCTCAGTTGATTAGTGATTCTAAAATGACAACTCAAATCAAAGTGAATTTTCATATTATGTTTACACCATTAGTGAAAATCTAATTAAATATTTAGTAATTAATGCAACTCCTTCAAGGAGACTTAATACATTAGTGGATGTCCATGCAAGATGATTCAGTGGGAATCATCGTCATTGCTGTTTTTCAATGAGTCTGAATTGTACATATATTTCTTTTTGAACTGTGGGAAAAACAACCCATTTCTTGGTTGTTTGTTATAATAATGCCCAACTAAAAGAAAGTAATTTTCTTTTAGTTGGGCATTATTATATTGATGACATATCTATGTGTCGTACACCATGTCACCCATCAGAACAGCCAGTAAATATTTATAGAATGCCTAATATGTGTCAGGCACTGCGCTAAAAGTCAGTGATATAGAGAGTATTAATGCACAGACCTTTTTGTCAAAAGATTAATTTTTTTAATACTAGCCATTATAATTCATTTAAATTTCTAAGGTTTAGTGGGAACTTTTGAGGGGAATTCAGGAAGGTGGTTACTATGTGTTATGGTGTATATTAGAATACACTTTGGCATTCTATTTCCATGTGAGGAGTGTATTTATCTTCTCCTCATCTTTGAGCTTGAACTTATAACTTGCTTTGGCCCATGGGCTATCAGCAGATGTGATGTGATGCAAGCCCAGGCTTGAAATGTGCTTATGCGCTGGGCTTTCTCTCTTGCACTCTGCATCTACCGTGAGGACAAGCTGAGTAGCATGATTAGTCTCAAAAAAATGAAAGGCACTTAGAGTAGACCTCAACTGAACACATGACCTGGAACTAAAGCTAACTGGGGCCAGCAGAGGTCAGCAGAGCTGGACCAGTGGATTAGCAGTTTAAGGTAGAACCCCAGATGAACAATTAGCACGTAAGAATAAATACTTATTCTTATAAGCCTCTTAGTTTTGGTGTGGTTTGTTGCAGACGCGTAGCTGACAGACACAAATGAATCTGCTTTGTAGTGATTGTAATACCAGATCTGTTTTTTTTTTAGATCTTGTATTTTAAAATATGCATTTACAAGATTGTAAATATGTGTTCTCTGTTTTAAGGAAACACATAAAGAGTAGTATGGCTGTGGGTTTCATCACCATTTAACTGTGATTTAAGAACCAGGTGATAAAAGCAGAAACACAGTGAAGATATCAATGGAATAAATATAATAAGATGAATAATTCTATTCAGCCAAATTTATCCATGACAATTTCCTAAATGATCATCAAAGTGATTGGCAAGTTGTTCTCAGAAGGCTCTGTAAACTCCCCTGTAGTTAGTCAGTTTACATAAACATGGAAGACAGTGATGGAATGGTTTCTTGATTTAAAAAAAAGTCTGTGTCTGCATGTATGGGTAATTATTTAGAGTTGCAATTGTGTTTCATTTGAGTTGGCTCCAAAAATGACAAATAGGGAACATTCATATAGAAATTCAAGGTCACTAAGAGGGAGAAACATACACTAGATTTAAAATTGTTAACATGCACTTGTTAACAACTTAAAGGACACGTACTTATTTTATATTATATACCTCTAGTACTTAGAGTACTGTCTTACATGATGTTGGTACCTCATGCATGTACAATAGTATTATGTGATTAAAACAAGGATCACACATAAATATGCTGCTAATAAAAATTTAAATGTTCAGGGACATTCTCATCTGCCCTGAAGGACAGTGATAGCACCAATAGCTAATACATTAGAATTTGCTAAAATAATGGCTTACTCAGTGACAAATGTGTCCTTCATTTCTTATGTTGAAGTTATAGACTCAATTTTGGGGTTAAGATGATCTGGACAAACATGCAGAAAGTAAGTCAGAGTAAAGGGAAATAGCTTGATCATATCTCAATGAATATATTGAAGACAATTGTGAGCTAATGTTGTGCTGGGTAAGCTGTTACAAGACTATCATTTATCCCTTCGTCCCAGAAAAAATAGAATATCATGGGAAACAATGTGGATAAAAAATTAAATTCCAAGGGAGAAAGCAGGAAGTGCTGGAGATTGGGGGTTCCTGGAAGAAAAGACCACATTTTGTAATCCCTTATTTGGAGTATTAACCAAGAGACAGGGCAAAATACAGTAGCTCAGATTCATTGTAACTCCATTTTTATTGACAGTACAAAGCTGAATGAAATCGTGTTTTGTCCTAGGAGAAAAATTGAAAACCTGTAACATGTAGATTGATGCCCCTAGTTTTCTTTAATGATGCTCCAACTTTTACCCCTGAAGTGAAAGCCTGATGGCTTTGTATTCAGTTTACTTAGTGAAACCTTGACAAAAAAATCCTATTAATGCATTGACTGTGGTAAAGGGTTTATAAATAATTTAAAGTTCCATAAATTTCACAATATCCACGCTGAACAGAAAGCCCATAAAATTAATTAATGTGTAATATACTTAAGTCAGAATTCCCATCTTTGTGAGTATCAATGATTTTCTAATAGGAGATTGAACTGGTAGAAAAGTTTACTCAATATTTAACATCTTTCCCCTAGAACCCAAGTCCACAGAGATAGTATAAAAGGAAATCACAGGAAAGGTGATGGAACTTGATACAACATTTTTTCTTGGGTAGAGGTTTTTGATGATCCTCCCCCTTGAAGAGCAAGATGTTGAGCTATGGAGCTTCTAATACAGTGTGTTCCCAACTCTCTTTCTGAGAGATCGTTATGGGGGAGTGGCACACAAGAGAAAAATCCTGAAATACATTGCTTCCCCAAAATTTTATGCCATTGTATCTGCAGATCTCTCTTCTATCCAATATTCTATATTTAGCCCTTTTGGGTCTTTTTTTTTTTTTCTTCTCTCATCCACCTTTCATCAAAGATATACCTTCTGCTTTACATATCATCATCATACCCTCTGCTTTATTACATCCTTTGAATCAATATCACTTTGTTATAAAGCAGAAACTAACACTCCATTATAAAGCAAGTATACTCCAATAAAGATGTTAAAAAAAATTAATCAATATTTATATGTGCACACTTCTACCTAAAAATGAGAGATAAAAAATAGAAAGAGATATTGCTTTCAGCTTCTGTCTCTATTTCTGTTTCTCTCTTGTCTCTCTCTCTTTGTGTCTCTCTTTCTCTCTCTTATATACAAGATGCAAAGGAATCTCTAAATAGATAGATAATATCTCTATATGTCTATATACAGTCATCCTCCAGTATCTATGGGGTATTGGTATTAGTGGACACCCAAATGCGTGGATGCTCAAGTCCCTTAAATAAAATGGCATAGTATTTGCATATAAGTTACACACATCCTCTCATATACCTTAAGTCATCTCTAAATTACTTAAGATACCTAACAAAATGTAAATGCTATGCAAACAGTTGTTAATACAATGTGAATACCATGTGAATAATTGCCCAAGCATGGTGCATTCACGTTTCGCTTTTTGGAACTTTCTGGAATATTTATTTCAACTATTTTCAATCTGCTGATATAAGACTTGCTGATACAGTGGGCTGATAGAAAGACAGTTGGATAGATGATAGATAGATAGATCTTTAGAGATAGAGTGGAGAGAAGAGAGGGGAGGGAGGGCGAGGGAGAGAGAGAGGGAGAGAAAGTGAGAGAGAGAGAGAGAAAAGAAGAAAACAGGAGAGATAGATATACTTGTCAGTGATATATGGTGGTGAGAACAGAAGGTGCAGACAAGTAGATACAAGCTAGATTTGCATATGTACAAAATGGAGATCTAGAATTTAGGGCTGATATTAAGGACTGAAGTCTTGAAAAAGAAAATGATAAGAGAGTCTTCAGAAACAAAGTATTGTGATTAATGCTTGAAGTTAAAAAACAAAACAGAACAGCCCATCCAACAAAAAACCTTTGTCATTGTGGGAAGAATGTCCCTCCTTTCACATAAAGTTACTTGCTCTGTTATTAGTTTTAGCCCCTACAGTGATCAGGATGCTTCATGGGATGAACCCAAATGAGAAAAATGGCAAAAATATATAACAATATCCTGGAATATTTTGAAATAATATTTGATGAACTTGATTTAAAACCTTCAAGGAAATACTTTGTGATGCACATGTTATATGTAGTAGACATAGATGGGCCCTATATAACAGGGAGAAAATGGATCAGTACAAATGTACATTATCAAAGTAAATAGTAGGTTCAATTCAATAATAATAAAATTCAAGAACCAGAATAGACTGTACTGTTCTTATACTCAAAGCCCTTCATTTATAATTTTATCCTCTTATTAAGTCACTTAACATGTATTACTGAAGTTCACTGTGTGAAACGCACAATGCAATATGTTGGGTATGCAGATATGAATAAAACTTAGCCCTGAACTGATGTTACTTACATGATGGTAAGGAAAACAGGCAAGAAGGGGGTGACTACAGAACTGCTTCATGAGTGCAAGAATAGGGTGCACACAAGGTGTTGTGGGGATGTAAAAGTAGGGAGCATAATTCAGCATGAAAGGTCAAGGAATGCATCTTAGTCAAGATGAGGGTTAAGGTGAATTTTAAAGACTGAGTAAGAGTTCACCAATAAGACGGGGTCAAGAGGTAGTAATAGCATGAATTTAACCTAGAATGATTAAGCAAGTCACTAATCTCAAATACAACGACATATTTGAACTTCTGGTCCAGTGTTATGTCCTTCATACCACAATTACAAAGTAAATTTAAACAGTTTGGGTAATTAACACAGCTATTGAATTAAATAAATTAGGAATAAAACCAGCAGTAGGTCAGTATAAATTTTTATTTCTCCGTTCTGTGTAGGGGACACGTGACAAAATGTATTCTCTTTTGTACAATTCTTTTTCCTCTCTCCCCTTGACCACCCACCCTGATGCAACGATCCAGTTGTTCTTTCACTATTTTTGTGCCTCAAGAGACAACCTTGAGAGAAGGCAGTCTCTGAGAAGACAAATAAATAGAGCAAAGAGTAAGTGTTCTTCCCTATCGGGCAAGCAGCAGATGACATTGTGCTATAGGTGTGCACTGTTATCTTGACCTTAGAGGCTGCAAAATGTCAAGGATCCTTTCATGTCCTTGTGTGTATCCATCAAACTTGCCAGGACAATAGAGAGCTCTTTTCACTAGTATATTTCTAAAACAAGAAGCCATTAGCTGCCATATTTTGATCTGGAAATGTTCTAGGAAATTTAAAGATCCAGGCCCCAGCTCTGTCTCTGTCATTCACTAACCCACTCAGCAGTTATGGCATGACTTTTCACAAATGTGGACATCATTTTCTCTTCTGAAAAATGAAGTTGGATTGGGTGATCTCTACTTTTCCTTCTACATGCTGATATTTTATGTTTCTATGATCTTATAATAGTAACATTAAATTTCTATAAGTTTTATAATACATATATTATTATTTTGCAATATATATTTTGTAATATTTTTAACATAAAATACAAACTTATTTTCAATATATTTAAACATTTCTTAATAATTTCAAGGATTATTAAGTGGAGGTCCATGAATCATACTTCAGTGAGACATTTTAATTATATTGAAAACTGCTGTGAGTGTGTCAGTCTGTGTGTGTGTGTATATGTATATACATATGTATTCATGTATCAACAGCTATGGACCCCTCTCACAGCTAATGGAGGGGTCTACAGCTGTCCTCAGGCTCCAGTATGGATCTGTGATCTCCTCTACTTATTCATTCCACTCCTCCTCCCACCTCTGCCACACACACACTCACACACACACACATTATGAACCACTGTTACACTCTATGTCTCCAATTTCATTTTTAGAGGTTGTTTTTCTCCAAGTCCAACTAGGAAAACAGAAAGCAGTCTGTCATTTTAAACTGAAATGAAATAAATTGTTCACACAGCTCATGAGAGAGTGGAGAAGCCCACAAGGAACAATGAAGCAATCTGCTGATTACATACCTACCACATAAGCCACTATAACCACTATGCTGGAGAGATTAAGGGAAGAAGCAGTGTTACTAGAGCCCAGGGGATGGGATCACCCACCCCCTGGAATCAGCTGGAATCTCAGGGGTTTGTGTAGTGGGAGCTGAAGCCACAGAGGAGGTACAGCTGGAGACAGTGCCTGCAAACTCGAAGATCAAAGTCAATTCTAATGTGACACCACACAGAGCAAGGAAACAGAATGGGGTGGCTCTGATAATAAAGAAACCAGGAAAGGCAGAAAGTTTAGAGTTAATTCAAAACACAATTACTTTCATATCCGAGCCTCTTGCTCTTTTCCTTAGTTTTTATACTACAACATTTCTACCAGTTACGCAGGCTCAAAAACTTCAAGTTCTCCTTGATTGTTCCCCCCTCTCCTTTGTCTCCCAAAGCATAATCATTTTAATTACATGATATCTCAGTGTTTTTTACCAGTTACAAATTAAGAAATATCTCCCCCTAATCCCTACTCATATTTGGTCTTTGACCTGGGTTGCTGACACAGAGCTCCCAAGTCACTTGGAATTTCCTGGGTGATAAGAGCATCTTTGTTTTAATGAGGTAACTCTTAGTGGGCTTCTGAATAGTGGCCAGTCACTAGAAAGACCAACCATGATTAAAAGCTTAGAACTTTCAGTCCCCTTTCTTCCAGGGAGGAGTAAAGGGCTGGAAAAAGATTTAATAATCGATTATGCCTATGTGATGAAGCCTTCATTAATATCGCTAAAGTACAAGGTTTGGAGAGCTTCAGTTGGTGAGTACACCAGTGCACCTAGAGGGTGGCACACTACAACTCCATGGGACAGAAGCTCCTGCACTTGGAAGCCTTCTGGACCTCACTCTATGTGTCTCTTCATTTGGCTGTACATTTGTATCTTTAAAATATCCTGTGTAATAAGTTGACAATTGTAAGCAAACTATTTTCCTGTGTTCTGTGATCTACTTTATAGCAAGTTATTGAACCCGAGTCTGGGATTGTGGAAACATGCAATTTTTTCCCAAGTCTGATAGAACTTGTGGATAAGATGAGGACTCACTGTTTGTGATTGATGTCTGAAGTGGCGCCAGTCTTGTGGGACTGGGCTTTTAACCTGTGGAGTCTGCACTAACACTGCTTAGTGTCAGAATTGAATTAAATTGTAGGACATCCAGCTGGTGTTGGAGGATTAGTCTGTGTTGGAAAAACCCTACACATCTGCTGTCAAAAGTGTTGCATGTGAGAGTAAAGGAAAACAGTGAGTAGTGAGTTTTTCCAAGACAATGCCCCATTAATGTCTTAATTAAAATCTCAATCATTTCTGAATTAAAATCTCATATAGATTTTATTAACATCCATATTGGTCATTCTCCTTCTAGTTCTATTTCTCTTCTAACTCATCATACTGAAGTCTTCATAGCAACCTTCTTAAATCCAAGTTCAGATCCCACAACTCTCCCACACCCCAAATTTTATAAAAGCCTTCAGGTAGTAACTAGACAAGGTTACTTTATGAGCTGGTCCTTACCTTTTGCAGTCTTTTAGTCCTCCTCAGAGTGAGTTATAAACTCCCTCATGGCACAGAGGATTTGTTCAAACACTGAGCTGAGACTTCAACAAATTTAACCTGGCTTCCACCTGCAATGGTCTGTGTCCCTAAAAATGACACCAACCCCAATTTATTTTGAGTTTTTGCTCAAAATAAATACAATGCTGCCAAACCACAAAATGTACATTGTCCCAACCCATATTGCCAAACTATTTTCACTAGTTTTCCACTTATCGTCCTTCTGTAATTTTCCATTTTCCCCATAGCCTGTTTTGTACCCCCTAGGTTTTCCTTCAAGGCACCTTGTCTTAGTTGAGCTGAGCTCAGTTTATAGTGGAATCTCCCCCCTACTGCAGTAATTTTTAATAAAATCTGCCTTGCCACCTTTAACAAGTGTCCAGTGCAATGTTCCTTTAACATCAGACGTGTATCTTGTTGAATGACACTCATAGCAGTTTTCTGTACACAACGTGCCTTCTGTACACATGATATGCTTCCTGTCTGGAAAAACTTTTTCTCCAAATTCACATGTCTAAATTCTTATTCATCTTTGAAGATCAAATCAAGTGCAACTCCTTGTCATTGTGTTACTGCTTAGTTTTTTATGCTTGATCACTAATTCTACTTGCCTTCTGAGTGCATGCAAGCCTGAACTTTCTGCTTCTGCCCCCTTATGGTTGGGAGAGTTTCTGTGACTATTTGTGCACAATGTCCATGAAAGAGACTGTCTTTTCTGGGTCAGATTATTTAGCAACAATTCAATAATTTCCAGTTTTCTTTTTCTTTGGCTATGACAGGCAATGGTGCTAAGAGCAGCTGTTCTGTCAGCCTGGGTCATGGAGTTGGAATAAAAATAGAACTTGCAGCTGGCCCTCAGGGGGCATGAGAGTCTTTGTTGTTTTACATAACTGAGATTTTAAGCATTTTGTTACCACAATACAACCTAGCTTAACGTGATTATTTACTTTACTGTACCCCTCTTAGGTAACTTAAAATTTCTAATATAAATTATATTTTTTATGTATTTATAAGATTTTTCCTACTAGACTAGAAAGCTTTCATGAGAGAATTTGTTTTTAAGAATACAATGAGTAGGCATTTGATAGATATCTTGTTTCTTACTCATGAATACAAAAAATGCATAAATTAATTGGTATACAAATGAATGACTGCTTTCTTTTGTCTATATCTTCAGTCTAGAATTGCACTTTTTAAATGGGTACTTTGGATTGAATAATCCTGTATGCTGTCACTGAGGCAGCTGTACATTTTGCTTCCTAAGAGATCCTTTGTATTGTAAAGGGCACCAGCAAATTATTATTGATATATCCATAAGTTTTTTTGTACAAAATTTCCGAGATGTGTTGACTGGTACAGGATTGGCCTTGATTATACTTGGAATGAAAGCACCAATACAGATTTAGAAAGTGCTGACACAGTATCACTGGCTTATATATCTATAACCAGCCGGTTTCCAATTTTACAAGAAGGTCTAGCTGGCAGTGTTAGCATTTTTCAAAAGTTGAAAGCAATAAGAAATAACCTTAGGTTTAATAGGCTTGTTTTGCTAACAATGAGATTTTTTTCCATGAAAAGTATTGATTCATCTCAACATTTCACCATAGATAGCATTGTCAAAATTATTTACTGTTTGAAAATGGAATCAACACTCAACAACTGACATTAAAGTAGAGGGGACATTGCTATAGATAATTCAACTATGCAGAGAATTATCAAATCAATTACTTCTTGTTTGTGAATATATATTTTTCTTGTTTTATATACATACATATATATATATATATATATATATATATATATATATATATATATATATACACACACACAAAACCAACCACATTTCAATAAAATGACTTGCTTACAATAAAACCTCACTATTGGTTAAAAGCTACCACTTTTTTCTTCACACCAGTTTTAGAAGCTTTGTTTGCTGAAAATAGAAGTTCATTTGAGTGGTTTTATAAATAGAGGTTCATTTGAGTGGTTTTATTACTGAATGCTAACAAAACTTAGTTGGTTGTTATGGGAAGAAGAGCTGTACTCCAGAAAGTGATGAGTGGAAGAGGCAATTGTTCTCTGGTTTTCTCTTTAGCATCAAATATACGTCTGCCTTTCATGTTATTCTCCATGACTCTCCTCTTCTCCTGTCTCTCAGAGCATGGTTTAATCTCCATTGCTGAGAATGACCTCTGCAAGCCTTGTCTATGTAGCCTCCAGCTAATGCAGTCACAACTTATCCCTGTTTATTTGGTATCTGTTAACTCTTGTTCTCAAGATATTTTAAATTATTCAGTATATGGTTTGGATGTCCATTCAAGAACAAAAGTGCTCTGGCTAGTGAAAAGGGATATGAAGAAATAGATACCCTGATACATCAAAACATCAGACACTTTTCCAAGTGTTATGGGTGGAACAGATTGAGTTATTGAAGGATATTGAATTGAATCATTTAGTGTGTGTGTGTGTGTGTGTGTGTGTGTGTGTGTGTGTGTGTGTTTTAATTTGGCTCAACTAACATACATAAGGATTCGTAATTGATTTAAAAGAAGAAAGAATTTCCTACTAATAGCTATTAAAGTTAAAAACAGTTAACTAAAATGTTATGAATATCATCCCAGGAAAATAATATGATATGAGAAGCCAATTTAGTTTATTATAAAAATTGTGCTGCCTATTTATAAAGAAAAATTGATACAAAATGCTGAATTAATTTACCTTACCAATGGATGGTATTAACAATTGGCACCATTATGAAATTATTTTTAAACTCTCAAGAAAAACTTGGGTTGTATGTGCTTTTTATATATTTCACATATTTTATAAAATAATAACCTTTTTTATGTACAAATAAATACCAATATTCTCAAAATGAATAATTGAAAAACATCAAGCACTCACAGCAATGTTTCATTGAATCTAAATGTGCTACCAATGGAACAAATTTCAGTGATAAAGTGGGAGCACATTTTATTTATAAACAAATACACATATATTTGTTTATAAATGAATACATGTATATGTGTATTTTTTCTGAGAGGGACTTTCTCTCTAGATACTGAGCATTGTAGTATGAGTAAATTCTGAAGGAACAGAATATCTTGGAAATGGGCAAGCATTTTGGAAACTCCAAAATTTCTAAGACAGTAATACAAGAAACATAGTAATAATAGTAATGTCTCGAATGTCGCAAAGGCATGAGAGAGCAACCATTATACATTCCTGTTTATGCCTTTTACCAGCTGTAATTTATCATGTTTAGCCAGGATCAAATTTAGTGGCTCCCTGACATAAGCACAGAAGGTCTGAAAGAAAGCAAGTATTTTTGAGACTTCAAAGAAGGAAACTTTCCACTCTGCAAAGTAGCTCAGGGCGATGTCCTGAACTGCATAATTAGTCAATGACTGTTTATTTTGATAGGATAATGATTGTATCAATTTGCTGGAACACTTGAAAGCAGTGCTCAGTGAGAAAGCTGTTGAATTCTATTGCAACATGAAAACTCTTCTCCTTGATAATGATACCTGAATTAAAACCTCATGAGAAAGTTAGTTATTTTTTTTAAGTCTAAACTTCCCTTGAACTGCAAATTATTACTTTTCTCAACATAACTATGATTGTCTCTTTCAATTTCTGCTGTGACACAGCAGTTTCCAATGCCAAATTGACATTTAAGAGCATTGTAGAAAACTACCACAGGTCTTGCAGAAAAATAGTATAGATTTATTTGGTAAGGATTTATAGAGAATTATAAAGATCCCCTTAGAACATTCATAATTCCTGGCAAATCTCCCTTATATTGATGAGTATTGACCCATTACTCTCTTGAATGGTAGGAATGCTGCTCTTGTCATCATTTTTGTTTCTCCTATTCTATAAACTAGGAACCTACAAGCATGTTCACTAGACTCAGAATAACTTGCCCTTTCACTGAAAAATGCCTACACAGTTACTGCAGCTACCAAATGCTTCCATTAAATGAAATACAAATACAGTATGCCTAGAATCCTTCTCAAGCAATTTCACATTTTTTCACTCATCACAGTATATAGAGATTTTTCCTCTGCCATCTTATTTGACTACTTTCTATAGTGCAGTTCTATAAAAGTCAGCGATTTAAATGTACTAAACAAGTAAAATCATGTATGCAAATTTCCCCCTAAGTTTTCCAGTGGAATGATCTATCTTCTTAAACCAAAACCAGTTAGCATTTGCTATGTAACATACCACTCTAATCCTTAGTGACTTAAAATAACTGCTATTCTAAGGGGGTGGCAATTTGAAGAGGAGGTTGTAGGGGCAGCTAGGGGCATCTAATCTTTGTTGGGCTGGGGGGACTGGGTGCTGGCTCTTCTAGCTTGGTCTACGTAGGCTGGGATGTCTCATCTTTGCTTCAGGAGGACTCTCATCCTCCAGTATGCTTGCCCAGCCTTGTTTCCAAGACAGCTCCTCAGGTTTCCAAAATACTGAGGAGAAGCATGTAAGTTATCTTGAGTCCTAGGAAGCAGCGTGACTTTACTCCCTTTACCTTCGGTTGATCAAAGTAAGTCTACAGGCCAACCCAGATTCAAGTGGAGGAGAAATAGACTCTGCATGGGAGAAACTTTAAAGTCACATTCTAAAGGGTGTAGTTACAGGGAAGAATAAATAATTTTGGTCATTCCAGTAATTTACCATAACTCTCTCAAAACTCCAAAGGATAATCTCAATATGGAAGGTGGCAAAGTACTCAAATTCAGTATGGAAAGTACCAACGCACCAAAAATTAAAAGCTGCCCAGAGAGTGGGCTCAGCTCTGAAATCACTGAAAATGATTGCTGCCATTCTGACTCCGTAAGTTGTGTTATATGACTTTGGCCAACTTATACAATCCCTCAAAGATTTTGTTTTATTCTTAAACAAATAGAAAATTCATACTTGATCCAAGCTGATTCTGAGTAATTTCTAGGCATGTGAGAATGAATATTTTATAATAGCTATCATAAAAATTAGAAGTCCATGACAAGGACACTGTTAGTCTACGGGATGAAATATAGGAAGTTTGATTTATAAAATAAATTATTGATGATAAATAATGTGTGCTATAGAAAAGTCCAGCAAAAGCAGCTGGCAATGTGGTGATGGACATTACTTCTTAGAGTGAAGATCAGATTCTGAGATTTCCTGTTGTATGAGCTTCCTGTTTTGTGTGTCCCATTTCACTTATCAGGCCTTGTTTAGACAGTGACTAAAAGCCCTTAAGTTCCCAGTTTACTACCAAGAATAATCGTGACAATATAAAATATTTGGTTAGTGATTTAACATCCAGTCCATGGAAAATATAATACTGTGAAACTCAAATTTGATTTTTGCAGGAGGGAAATCTTTTAACTTCCATATTTTCTTAAAAAGCAAATTTTTAAAAACCATGGGGCATACCATGGACAAAACTTATAAGAATTTCTGAAGTGAGCAGAATTACTCTAATATGATATATATTTTTTCAAATGTAAATTATTCCTCGATCAAATAGAAAGACTGAAAAAATACTCAGATGCTTACAAACTCTTTCTTTTGAATGAGGAGGAAATAAAGATTCAGAACAGTAACTGATTTAGTCACATACACACAGCTGGCCTGTTGACAAAGCTAAGACAGGGGTCTAGGTTTTCTAATCTCCAACACATAGCTCCTACTATTCTATTCTGCAAGATATAGTTTCAGACATATAAAATTGTATGATCTGCCCTCATGTTCTGTGTGTGTGTATGTGTGTGTGTGTGTATGTGTATGTGTGTGGGAGCCTACCTGTGTGTGTCTGTATGTGTGTATTTGTCAGGTATGAGTCTTTTAAAAGAATAGAAATTAGATTTTTTAAAAAATATTTGATTAAGCATTACTCCATCATTCTAAGTTCCTCACCTTAATAAAATAAGAAACTTAAGGAAAATAGTAAGGTGAAAACATCCAATGTAGAAGTAAACTTTCAACATAATACAACTAGCTCCCAGGACAGCAGGGTGTATTACAATATTTAAGTTATAGTACAGTGGAGAATGAACCCAAAATAAGTCTTTGTTTACTTTAAATTCTTGCTACTTCAAGGCCAGTGGGAGATGTGAGTACTAGATAATCTTTAATCTACCCTTGATTCATCTCCAATATAGAGACATCATTTCTATGCCAAAAATATCATATTGTACCATCTTCCCTGTAATTTTGCTTCTTTTTTACACAGATTAATACTTTGCTGATTGCAAATTTTACAAGCTGCATACATTTCCCGTTATTTTCTAATACATTGATGAAAATAAATGCCCTGTGTTTCCAGCATCAGTGGCTCTTTATCAAAGTGTTTCCACTGAGAAAAGTTACGTTTATTACCTTAAAAGAGATGTGTTATTTTATTTTTCCGATGACGGAAGGCCTCCACAAGTCCAAAGTCACACACAATTATATACTACAGAGCAGAATAATAGAACACTGCACTAGGATAAATTTTGTGCCCACTTAATTGAAACACTTGCCAAGGAGCTGGGTGAGAGCAATGTATTTCAATCACTCTAAACAATGAATGAATGAAACACATTCCTTATAAATGACACATTTTAGCTGTCTGGAAGCCTATTCACATTTGTGCGTGGTAACATAAATTTGCCACTCTGTAAGTTTGTTCCTTACAACTGGTCCATTTCAAGCTGTGCTTTGAAGCTGTTTATTCCAAGAGCCTTCTTAATATTAAGAAAAAAAAAAGAAAATGTTTTTAGATGTAGCACTAAAAGTTTTTAGATGTAGATCAATATTTTTTACACTCTCTCTAGAATGTATATGTCTGTATATTTGTACCTTGGTCTTTTTCTATCTCTCTGTCTCTGTTTCTCTGTCTCCCCCTCTCTCTCTCTGTCTCCATATATATATATATATATATATATATATATATGCATATATATATGCATATATATATATTTGCTTCAAAGCAATATTTTCAAATAACTATATTTTTATATTTCTGAAAAAAATAACCTTACAAAAGAGAAATTTAAAAAAGATAATTCACTCCTGAAGCAAGCCAAAATAAAAATAATGGAGAATAGAAGCACAGAGTACTGGTTTTAATGAGTTATAGGCAAGATGGCTATATAATTTGTCATCCTAACCATGACAGTTTTGAGAATGAAAGAGAGTGTTATTAATAGCTAAGCCAGACCACAGATATACCTGGAACTCTCCCAGGTATACCAAGCCTATGGTTACTCTGGTCACCTTAGTTATTACTTATTAATAATACTTATTAATAACTACTTATTAATAATTACTTATTAATAATATGGAATTTCCCCAGAAATTCCTTTAGAGCTACGTACATTTACTATATTTCTGTGTTTTTACACAAGAATTAATAATTATGATAAAAATCATAGTATGAGAATAGTAATGATAAATGAGATTGTTTCATTAATAGTAGTAATTGTGATAGTTTTTTCTCCTCATATTTGAAAAATGCTGTGAAGCTCATCATAAAGCATCTTCCTAGATCCAGGTTAATAAAAGATGAGGAAACTTTGTTACAGTTTAAACTTTGCTCTCTTCTGAGAGTTTAGGCTTCAGAAGCATTGCCCACCTATTGCTTTTCAAAAGCACTAGTGTTCTCAACAATTAGTTTTAAATCATATCCTCCCCCAATTTTTTTTAAAATTTATTTATTTATGGCTGTGTTGGGTCCCTGTTTCTGTGCGAGGGCTTTCTCTAGTTGTGGCAAGCGGGGGCCACTCTTCATCGCGGTGCGCGGGCCTCTCACTATCGCGGCCTCTCCTGTTGCGGAGCACAGGCTCTAGGCGCGCAGGCTCAGTAGTTGTGGCTCACGGGCCCAGCCGCTCCGCGGCATGCGGGATCCTCCCAGACGAGGGCCCGAACCCGTGTCCCCTTTATCGGCAGGCAGACCCCCAACCACTGCGCCACCAGGGAAGCCCCCCAATTTTTTTTTTTTTTTAATTTAGAGTTTGGAGAATGGATTTATCTGAAACTAACATCTATTCAGTGCAGCTTCCTTTATCCTGTGTCTCATCTGATGCTTCAGCAACACTTAATCTTAGATTCTGTTATTTTAAAGGTTATTAATGATTATTCTCACTTTATTAAGTTTAAGAAATGCTTCCTCCCAAAAGCTCACATGTGTGTGCACACACATGCACAAACACACAGATGTGCACACACGGAGAATTTTACTGCAGTTTGAAGTGGGGGAGTTGAAATGAGATAGAGGTAACATCTATAACAGAACAGAAGCAAAATTAATTATAAAAGGGATTGCTGTGGACTCTTTCTGCACAAACATGTGGAAAAAGTGTAATATTCCCGAACTATGGATTTGTGTAAGTAAAAAATGGACATTGGAGAACTTATAGCCAGACCGTAATTAACTTAATATTACTAAGTTGTATTTGGGAACTGTAAAAGGAAAAAAAAGTAATGATATATTCGCTGTTATATAGAAATACTTAGACTACCAGTATCACTTCACAAAGAAACTCAACTAGTAATTGGGGGTGGAGGGGAGAAATACAAGTTGTGGGTCTGAACAACTTGACTTGCTCAACCTTCCAGAAATAATCTATAATTCTTTGTGTCTTTGAGAAAATAAATTAACATCTGTAAATTTCCATTGTTTTTATCAAATTGGAAAATTTTTAGGATTAAAGGATAACATATACAAGGTAATATAATAGTATGCAACACACCTAAATAATAATATTGGTTACCACCTCTTTGGTTCAATCTGAGAGATTTTCTAAACACACTACTTTTTTTTTTTTTCTGTCTGTAGTGTAGTATGTGTGTGTCTCTCTCTCTACTAATACGTCTACAAGTTTATCAGATTAGTCCTTGAATAAGATTACTTTTTGAACAAATAAACTGAATAAACCCATGAGAAATATGTTATTTCTTTAGTAAAAATACTAGTGTTGGGATTTACAGTTTACAAATCAATTTCACATAGGAGATTTAACTTCCATCTCATGACCAGTAATGTGTTTTATCATCATTTTTTAGATGAGAAAATGGGTTAATAACTTAAAAGAGATTTTTTTTTCCCTAGAGTACTTTGCAGAAGAGGTCAAATAGCAAATAAACGACAGAGATTTTACAAAAACTGAATAATCTGAATCCAAATACTATGCCACTATTCCAAAAATTTTCTCTTCTTTAAAGTTTATGTTGAATATTAAGCCAGAATTTATCATTATATATATAATCCTATTGGAATAAAATTGTGATTGCAATAAAATACTCAGGTCTTCAGGGTTCTGTGTCATAAGTTAATGTTTTGGGTAATTAATAAATAACCACTATTTTTCTTTATGTTTTTCATACCCTTCCTAGAGATAAACTACAAGCTAAACATTTGGTGTGATTTGTGAGTGAAAAAAGTGAATTATCCATTTTGTTATTTTTTGTACTTCCATTTGACTCAAAATAAATTACTTATCTGTCATTTTAGTTATGTTGATTCATAACACTCATGTTTTTCTTGTTGCATGAGGAATCTGAACTGTAATTCCAGGAGCTATGAAATTGAAAATATTGAAATAACAAGTGAGCTCTCTTCTAGGCACTGGAAACATAGCAGCAGTACAAATATTGTTTCTGCCCTCAGGGAGCTTGTAGTCTAGTGGGGAGAGACAAACAAAAAATATTTATATGTGGGGGATGATCGTGATATAGAAGAAACAAAAAGTCAAATCAGGGAAATAATGGGGATGGCGAAGATGTTACTCTGCCTTTATTTGGTGCGGGAAATCTGTGATAGTGCAACATAGTGAAAGAGATCAATGGAAAGTGAAGGAGTTAGCCCAGTGGTTATCTAGGAGAACATTGGGATCAGAGGACATAGCATATGCAAAGGCTCTGAAGTAGTAGCATAGTTGGTATGCAAAGGGAACACACTGAAGGTCAGTGCACTCAGACAGTGGCAAAACCTCAGTGATAGTGCATTAGGTCAGAGAAGGTGTTGGAGGTCAGACAATGTCAGGTTTTGGAAGGATATTTTCTTTAATATTTGAGAGATGGCTGAATAATGCCGCACCCTTTCTTCAAATATCAAGGTCCTAATCCCTGGAACCTATCAATATTACTTTATATGGCAAAAGGAACTTTACAAATGTGATTAAATTAAGGATCTTGACATGGGGAGATTATCTTAGATTATCACATTGGCCTTAAATGTAATCACAAGGCTCTTTAGAAGAGGGATGCAGGGAGAATTTTGACACAGAGGAGGAAAGCATCGTGACAATTGCAATAAGATGCTATGCTGCTGGCTTTAATGATGTAGGTAAAGGCTACAAGCCAAGAAATGTAAGGAATGTGGTTCTAGAGCCTGAAAAAAGTTAGGAAAGGGATACTGCCCTAGAGCCTCTTCTTAACTCCTTGCTTTTAGCCCAGTGAACCAATTTTGGACTTCTGACCTGCAGGCTATAAGAGAATAAATGTGTTTTTTAAAACAACCCATGTTTGTGGTAACTCATTACATAGGCCTCAGGAAAAGAATACAGATGGAAAGATATTGTAAAGTTTGAGGAGAGATGTGACACATTAGAAGAAAAATCAACATGTGTATAAGATGAGGCCGAATTTCATGAGAACAGAAAAAAGATGATGATGTGGAAGAGAAAGGAGAAATGCCTGAAGAGATGTTCTTGATTAGGCAAGAGGGGCTGTAATCCTGAGACAAGCAGAAGAGCTGCCCATAGACTGAAGGACTGGCAGTTCACTAATTTTCACTGGAGGGGAGGCAGGGTATTTGGATACACGTGCAGAAGCTTCTGAAAATAAACAAAAAAGTGGCACTGTGTATGCTATGAATTCTTAAAAACTCAGCAAACCTATTACCATGACTAAATCACCAATATCAACATTAAAAAGGCAGCAATATTTTATTAAACCTTTAAATGTATCCAAATACATTTCCCCTAATCCTAGCTCTAGCCCTAACAGAGACCTAATGGTCTCAACCATCTAAGGGTAGGCCCATACTAAAAATGTTAATGCTACCTTTTTTCTCCAAATATAAAATAATTTAGAAATTAAAATTATTAGTCATAGAGATCTTATTGCTTTTAGTATAATTAAGGAGATTTCCATTTTGTTTGACATTAAAAAGTCAGGTACATAAAAATATATATCAAAAAAAAAAATTTAAAGTACTTTTTAGCCAAAATTGAAAGTAAATGATATATTTTCAATATCTATCATGAGAAGCTCTATAGTCTAGTGTTCAAACATAAGCTCCTGAAGTCAGATTGCCTAAGCTTGTTCCCAACTCCTCCATGATCAGAGTTGTGAACTGAGCTAGTCCCTTAACTTCAACAGTGCTCTCATTTTTTTTCAATGTGCATAATAAAAGTACCTAAGTCATAAAGTGAAAGTGAAATTTAGAAAAATGGTCTGGACATAGTAAAGACACCATAAATGTTAGCCATGGTTATCTCGTTGCTATTATCTAATCAATATTTATTTTCCAAATACCCAGATACGAGGTTTTGCTGGTGATATGGTAAGAGTTATAGTTCTTTAAGATGCTGCTCTTTTCCTACTGTGCACAGAACTCTTGTTACTAGAAATAAAAGATGCATACAAATCATTGTCTAACAAAGCTGTCAATAACAAATGCCAAATAATAAAATTCATTAAGAATTTAAAACTTGACCTTGAAAGAGTGTAATGATTCAGGCACATGGACAAGGAAAAAAAGCATTCAAGGCAGAGAACACAATGAATGACAGAAGTAGAACATACCGTTTGCTGGGAGTAGAATACATTAATCAGAATATCATGATTTCTTTTCCAAATATGTCATATTGATTTTGGAGTTATGATATTCCAGCAACCTGGACTTGAGATAGCATGTGTAACTAAGTGAAAGAACACCAGATGGGGTTACAGAAATATTCCCCCATTAACCATCTCTGTGACACTAGAAATGTACCTCTGTGATGTAACCTCAAGTTATTTTGAGAAGTTGAAAGATAACAGAATAATTAATCTAGTCTCCTTCGGTTTTCTGATCTATAAATAAGGAAATTTAAATAGCCCAACTTCTGATCAAAATTGCTATCATCCAAGATTAACATCTTTCTTTTCTTCTTCAATGTTGCTGACAACATAGTATTATCCAAAAAAATATCTAAGAAAGATATGTCTCTATTAGATATATATAAAGAGAGAGCTCTACATCCATACCTAAACATATTTGTACATAGTTTTAGTTAAATATTGCTACACATACACGCACATACAACCCCATTTAAACTTCAATAGCTGTTTTGTAGAAATTGCAAAGCTGATCGCAGAATTATAGGGAAATGAGAAAATAATCTAGAAATGCCAAAATTATCTAAAAAATAAAGACAATAGTTGGAGTACTCACACTAGCTTATTTCACAGTTTATTATAAACTTACAGTGTTCAAGATAATGTCATTGGCATAATTACAGACAAATAGTTCATTGGAAGAGAATAGAGTATCTAGAAATAGACTCAGGATGTATGTAAGGACTAAGGAAAAGGAATGGGATAAAGAACATTTTTTAACAAGTTATACTGAAACAAGTAGATAATTACATAGGGAAAAGAACCTCTCAACCCCTATCTCATAACATACATCAAAGTCAATTTGAGATATTTCATAGACCTAAAGATAAAAACAAATCTCTAACACCTCTACAAATTAAAAGAATAAGAGGAGAATATTTTCTCAGCCTCATGATAGGAAAAGATGTCTTACAGAAGTTGCAAAAGGAATTAATCATAAAAGAAAAAAATAAATTGTATACCATCAAAATGGAAAATTTCTACTCATCAAAAGTCACCATAAGAAAATGAAAAGAAAGCTACATATGGAAGAAAAGATTTGAAATATACCTATCTGAAATTATTTCTGTTGAGAAAATATAAATCTTACAGTTGAAAAATAAAAAGACAAGGAATTTTTTTTTATACAAGCAGAAGACTTGAACACAAAGTTTATCAAGGGAGATATACAAATGTCAAGTAAGTAAATAAATGGTGGTCAACATATTTAATCATCAGAGAAATGAAAATTAAAATTATAATGGGTATCATTTACATCCACTAGAATAATTACATTTTAAAGATTGAAAACTTAAAAGACAATTTTAAAGAGTGAAAATATCAACTACTGGGAAAGATGTGGAACAAATGGTATTTACTAAACAGAAGTCATAATATATATCCAAAAAGGACTACCTATGTATGTTCATAGCAGCTCTACTTTCTGTTGCCAATGGTTTCTCCCAAGACTTCTCTCCTTGGCTTGCAGATAGCTGCCTTGTCACTGTACCCTCACATAGTTTTTTCCTTTGTGTTGTTTGTGTCCTAATCACCTCTTCTCCTAAGAACATCAGTCATATTAGATTAGGGCCCACCCATGTGACCTAATTTTATCTTAATTTCCTCTTTAAAGACTCTGTCTTCAAATACAGTCACATTCTGAGATACTAGGTTTCAACATATAAATTTTGGGGGGACACAACCCACCACATAACAATAGGGTACCATTACTTCACGACCTTTTTCCTGCTCACCCTCCATCCTATGCCTCACCATCCATCTCACTCCAGGACCCAACCATAATAGGGCCTGGGGAGGTGGTAGCCTTGTCACCTAATCCTAGTACTCACTTGAGCTGTTCTCACATTTCACAATCTTGTTCCATTAGGACCTGACCTGAAAGAGTTCCCATTAATCAGCAATTAAAATAATTTCCACCATTTTGGATGACTTAAAGTAATAACTATATGTTGTCATCTTTGTGCCAAATTTTGTTGATTTGAGCAGAAATCCAGCTCCTTAGGTGGATTTCTTTCTTTTCTTTTTATTTTTTTTGTAGGTTATTTTTTATGAGAAATAAAAAATACTCAAACCAAAAATAAATCAAATGTGGAATACACCTATTTCTTCTCCTTTGTACTGAATTATATATGGTGAATATACGTTGAAACACTGTAGTTGCTGTGTTGTTCTTCTCTCATTTTGAATATAAGGAACAGTCAATAATTGCTTGTTCAATTGGTTAGAAAAATTATCTTCATAGCTTACTCACAAGTGCTGTCATTATGTTTTATTATTCTTCTAAAGAGGAATATTTCTTTTTTAGTGAGTTCATGTATTAAAGCAAGATAGTCAAAGAAACATCAGGAAAATATAATTGGAATATATGGTATAGACTTAAGAGAACAGAAAGTTGTAAACATTAAAATGAGGGAGAGAAGAAACCCAGTTCTGACTGTTCTTATTTGATGGCTACAACCATTCTAGTTATCTAGTAATTTTGCCTTATAGTCAAGGTTACATGGTTACTTTTAGGAACACAAGGTATAAGATGACTAAATGACTGATTCCTAGTTAAATCACCAACATATTAGTAGCAAATTACCTGCCCACCACTTACTAAAATTATCATTTATTTTTATCCTAATTTATTGTACTCAACAAAAAGTAATATTTTTATCATATTAACAAATATAAAAAAAATTTTGTAATCCTCCAGTGAACACTTTATATATACAGATCTGAAGGTATGATGATTATTTGGAGGGGAGACATGTTTGAATAAGAACTGCAGACAAAAACAAATCAGTGTCTTAATTTTAGAACTTTAGAACAAATTTAACAATGAAAATGGCTACTCCAATTTGTTGCAACTTCTATTCCTGCCTCTTCCTATATATTTAAATCATGGTTTTATATACAGTGAATTTATCTGCCTATGAATAGTGTATCTTAAAAAACATGGTCTTATGTAATATCAATCACACAGCAACTTAATGTTTTCTCTCATCTCAGTTAAATGCCTTAAGATATCTTGAATACAATCTAAATACATTTTTGATTGCAGTCACATATGGGCTTTTGAGAACAAGTGAATACATGGGGAAAGTTTTTTAAAAGTATATTTTCTCTATGTGTTACATAAAATTTATGTAATTTTAAAATGTTGATGCTAGTCAGGGGCATATGAAAGACCTAGTTAGAGACATGACCTACTTAGGTATCTGCAAATTGTGATGTAGCAAAGTTGATCACAGAGTATTAGGGCAAGTTAAACATTTGGAACCTTTCACATCTGTCTCCTATTTTATTGAGTGAACATCAGTATTATTATGGTTATGGGAACATAAAAAATTGTGAAGATGTTTCAAAAAGTATTGCATTTGAGTGTCTATAGACTCATTGTGAAATGTGACTCACTGATGCAGTTTGAACAGGACATTACCTGACCCCTAGGAAATGGTATAAAATAAATGTCAATTAATTCTTATGTTTTTTGAAAGAAAAATAGATTCATTCTCTTGAATGAAGCCCTGAGATGCTAAATGTCCTCAGGTTCTGAAATGGTGAGTCCTGACTCCAGTAAAAATATCCATTAGGATATTTAAATATTATGATGTATATCCTTCCATTAGCAAAATATTTGAAACTTCTAGAATCAGATCAGTTTTGAAGAGCTGAATTTTAGAAGGTAGAATATTAAATTAGGCCTAGTTGACTATACAATTTGTTATAAAAAACATTTATTTATTTTTTAATTATAGAGAAAGCACTAAGTTTTCACTAAGGAACATTTGGAAAATACACTAAATCACAAAGAAAAAATAACACTTTTAAAATTACATTTGATATGGAGTTATCCAGATATAAATGCCTATCTTCATCCATGAATGTAGTATATTTTAAATTAACCTACCACATTAAGACATGTTCTAAATATTTGTCTATGCCATTAAATATTTTCCTTTTGCAAGTATTCTGCAAAGGGGTCATGGGTATATATCACCAGCACCACATATAGTCTGAGAAAACTGATATGCAGAAAAGCCACTGAGTGAGCACAATTGCCCATACTCTCAGCCTTCCACAGTTTAAGCTGGGCAAACTTAAATTGTATACCATGTGTATACCATGACCAAATTGTGTATACCATGACCAAATTGTGTATACCATGACCAAATTGTGTATACCATGACCAAGTTGTAAGTCGAGTTTCTGTACTGATGGTGGATAGGGATCTCTGTGATTATGTAACAACAGATGCACTCTGGTTGGAGAATTATCCCTGTAAGAAAGGGAGGCCTCTGAAATCCTATGGGTAAAATTAGTCTGCTCTGCTTTAGGCTCAGATCTGGTGAGCTAGTAGCTCTCCACTAAGCTACTGAAAGAAGGAAGCATTTTTTTTCCAGAGCAAATTTGTCTTTAATCATCAATAAATAACAGTGACATCATGTGTGTATACTCAAATTTTCTGGTATTTAAGAGGCATTTTTTGGGCTTCCCTGGTGGCGCAGTGGTTGAGAATCTGCCTGCCAATGCAGGGGACACGGGTTCGAGCCCTGGTCTGGGAGGATCCCACATGCCGCGGAGCAATTAGGCCCGTGAGCCACAACTACTGAGCCTGCGCGTCTGGAGCCTGTGCTCCGCAAGAAGAGAGGCCGCGATAGTGAGAGGCCCGCGCACCGCGATGAAGAGTGGCCCCCGCTTGCCACAACTAGAGGAAGCCCTCACACAGAAACGAAGACCCAACACAGCCCCAAAAATAAATAAATTAATTAATTAATTCTTAACCCAAAAAATGCATTTTTTTTTTTTTATTATCCTGCATCCAATGAGCCCATATTACATATGGAAGTCTTTATGACATTGGTCACCCACAGGGGCTTTTTGTGGATAAAGTCTGGCATCAGTAAGAGTAGAATAGTTCCCACACAAAAATGCCTAATGTCTTCGCTTGAGCTGTTACAATAAAAGACCATAGCCTGAGTAGCTTAAACAACAGAAATTTATTTCTCACAGTTCTGGAGGCTGGGAAGTTCAAGATCAAGATGCCTGCAGAATAGTTCCTTGTGAGTGTCTTCTTTCTGGCTTACAGACAGCTGCCTTCTCACTGTATCCTCACATGGAAGAGTAAGTGAAGGCTTGGTATCTCTTCCTCTTCTTATAAGGACACTAATCCCATCATGAATGTTCCACCCTCATGACCTGATCTGAATCTAATTACCTCCCAAAGACGTCCACCTCCTGATACCATCACCACATTGAGGGTTAAGGTTTCAATGTACGAATTTGAGGAGGACACAGACCTTCAGTGCATAGCACTTAGGTACAAATATATGATATTTCCTCAGGTGTTGTGGAATATTATGAAAGATTCTGATATAGGCAGTGTAAGATGGATAGTACTAATATTTAGTTTTCAAATAATTTCTCTTGAAATTACGATGCAAACTCTATCCAAGATATCTTATATACAAAGTCCTCTTACATAGCACAACATTTTATATATTGATAAATTTGTTAAATAAGTACTTTCATATTACTTTAAAGGTAAACATGGGAATATATAGAAAGAGGATCTAATTCAGTAAAAAGTCAAAGCTTATGTTTTTGAAGACTCAGACTTACTTGAGAGAACTTGAAGCTGAGATCTGAAGAAGGCTTAAATCTTTTATAAAAAAGTAAGAAGTTAGAAAAATAACAATAGACTATCTGAAAGTGAGTAGAGAACAGAAGATATGAAAATAAAACCAATAATACATGAAACAGAAAAGATGAAACTGCAACTTAATAAAGAAACTCATTTATTGTGGAAATAACAATACCCTGTGGTAAATTATCAAGAAAATAGATGACATTAACAAATAATTTTACAAATAAAACTGGGGCATAAATACAGACTATTAGATTGTAAAAATATTAAAATTAAATATATATGACAATTTAATGACAACCTTTGATAACTTAGCTGAAAAGAACAAATAATTAGAAAAATACAGTCAGATCTTTTCAAGAAAAATGTAGAAACTATCTATTTACACGTTTTCAACAGATGATAAATCAGTGCTCAAAAATATTCACACATAGAAATGGAGGATCTAAATAGTGTTGCAGGTGAGTTCTACATTTAATGTACAATTTAAATTATATAAAACAACCTTCCAGAGAGGAGAAAGTGTAGGTCAACTCATTCTATGAGGCCAGAAGAATTTTGATATCAAATTCTGAAGGAAATTTTAGCAAATAAGATCTATCAGTATATAAAGAAGAAAATAATATATTGTGACCAAATTAGCTCCACACAAGAAATGCATGGATGGTTTAATATTATATAGTCTATAAAAGTAATTCTGTACTAATATACAGAGTTTAATATGATCATTTCAATAAATGGGGCAAAACATTTTACAAAATTCTACAACTAATTATGTCTTTAAAATAAAATTTTAAATAATAGGAGTAAGAAGAAAACTCTTTAATTTGATAAAGGAATCTATTCAAAACACATAGTTAACATTATTCCTATTGATGATCATTAACGATTGTCTTAATAAACAGCAACAGGATTTGGAACCCACTTGGAAGCCCGTTCTCTTCAACATCTTTGTGAATGTACCAGTCAGTGCAATAAGACACAAAAAAGACATGAATATGAGATAAGAAGCTTTGACTTCTATAAAGAAAATTGCAAAAATTTCATTGATAGAGTTACAGAATTAATGAGATCTTTGTATTTCTATATTCTAGAAACAAAGTAAAATATAATTTTTTAAAGTAATAATTTACAAAGGCAAATCATAAATTTAAGGTACCTAGAGGAAAAAAAAAAGATACCTAGGAGTAAATCTAACCAAAGTTGTACAAGATACTTATGGAAAATTTTAAAGCATGCTTGGAAAAAAATCTTACCAATGTCACTATTTTAAAAGTATTTTTTCTTCAAAAATTGACTCATGGATTTCATAGAACTTTAATCAAAATCCCAGCAGGATATCTGAGGAAACTGACAAAATAATTCTAAGAGGACTAAGCATAACAAAATCACTCCTAGAAGAAGCCATTTCCTCCCAGCGATTAAGACACTTCTGAAACTAGTAATTAAATCCCTGTGGCATTAAGCCAGAGACAGAAACATTGACCAATGGAACAGAAAATAAGCTTAGAAAAAGACCACATATGGAAACAATATAGTCAAAGTAGCAACATTTTGCGCTGGGAAAGAAGTGGTCTATAAAATAAATGATGGTGGGACGATGGTGATGGGTATCCATCTGGGAAGTTAATTTGAAATTACATCTTTACAATACTCAATACACAAAATATCAATTCCAGATGGATTAAAGGTTTAAACATAAAAGCAAATTTGAAGCCAATATTGGCTACCTTCATGAGTGTATTTTCACAAAGTGCACTATCGAAAAGACATTGCCTGAATAAACTGAAATACCAGAAGCTGCTTATTTAAATAAATTATAAGGAAAAGAAAAAGACGAGCCACAAATCAGAACAAGATTTTTGAAACATAACTGGAAAAGGAATCACTTTCAAGAATATTTTTACTCAGCAAGAAAAATTACAAAAATCAAGTACGAAAATAGGCAAAGGACATCTATAATCATTTTAAAGAAACAAAGACATACATGTCTCTACAAATAAATAAAAAACATGAGCTGTTTTTGTTAACATCATGGAAATGAATATTCACACCACAATGTGATACAATTTTATATTCACTAGACAGGAGTGAATGAAGAAATCGGACAATTACAAATTTTGGCAAGGGTGCGGATCAACAGAGACTTTTATACAATCTAGTGAAATGGAAAATTGCTAAAAATCCCTCTGGGAAAGAATATGGCTTTCTCTTTACAAATATGCATGACTAAAATTTAGGAACTGCATTTCCAAGCATATATATTTGTGCCAGGAAACTTATGCTAAAATGTTCATAGCAAGAATCATTTATAATAGCTAACTAGAAACAACAGAAGTGTCTACAGACAGGAAGAGAGATAACTAAGTTTGGCGGTATTCATGTAATGCAAGAATTGGCAAACTATAGACCATGAGCCTAAGCAGGCAAGCCTCCTATTTTATTTTATTGGACCACAGCCACACTCCTAAGTTTATATACTGTGTAAGGCTGCTTTTTCTGTATGACAGTGGGTACTTGTGACAGAGACCATATGCCCTATGAAGCCAAACAATTTATTATCTATTTACAGAAAAAGTTTGCTAATCCCTGCCCTGATGGAATATTACACAGAAGTGAAAATGAAAGAACCATGAAACAGCATGAATTAATCTCAGAAACATAATGATAACTAGAGTATGATACTATATTTTAATGAAGCTCTAATGTATTGACTATCAAAATGAGACAATATATTTCTAGGAATACATATGTATATCATATATTTATTGTAAAATGTAAAAATACATAAGTCTCCAATGAGTAACAATTCCCATAACTGGCTATCTGTATAATGGTGAGAGGCAGCTGGATAGAATAGGGAATTTACAATATAATAACTTCTGTTGGGTGAATAATACATAAGTATTTGTTTTATTATTTAAATTGTATCTTACATGTTCATTCTATTGATTGTTTTTGTGTATCAGTTATATTATTTCAATACTAATATAAAGTAACCTTGGGTATGAATAGGGAGAGTACGTACCTATCTGTGTATCTATGAGTAATCCATAAATGGAAAAAGAAATGGAAAATCCCTTAGGAAAGGAAGACAGAGAAATTTGAAGAAAAATAAGCTATGCATACATGTGTGTGTGTTCACAAGTGTTATTATTATTGTCATCTTTAATAATGAAAATATTATATTTGAATAGCAATATATAGAAGTCATTTGAAGGGTGTTTTGGAATCAGAATATGTGGATTTGAAATATAGACCACAACTTCCTAGCTCTTTAAACTTGGACAATTTAACCCATCTATAAAATAAAGCTAAAAATGTTTCTACTTAATAGATTTATTGTGGAGATAAATGGAGATAAGGCTTTCTCAAATGGTAGAAGAGCATTCAGAGGAGCTTCAAAGTGATATATTTTTATTGTTTTATTTCATTTTCAATATATATTATCTGAAATGATATATTTGCAACTAGAACAACCTAAAGTAATTATAGTTTAGGGAAATATTTAGTAAATTGGGAGGCAAATTCCAAAGTGCACAAAATATATAGTGACCTCCTTTGAGAAAAGGGTAAAAATACTCCTGGTAAAATGGGCTTGCTCACATATGTGACTCTTGTGATTTTTTTTTGTTAGTTACGCATGCATTTTTTTTTAAGACCGAACATTTTGGAATTAGGAAATACATGATAATGTTATGAATCCATATGTACTTCAGGCATTCCAAATTGTTTTCCACTCTGCAGTGAGAGTAGTCTTGCTGAATTCAAAATCTGAATTGTTCCACTAATGTTTAATCCTTCTAGGTTTTTTACAATTTAGGTAGATCTCATGGATACTATTCCACCATATACTTTCAAGACTGGTTATATTGTGTCATACACATCTCAGATCCAAGGTGGTAAATTCAAAGAGATCAGCCTACCAAATTTAAAGACATTTTGAATAAATGGAGAGAGACTGTTTCTGATTTTAAAATTATATATAGTTAAGATGTTTATCTCTCTCAAATTAACTTAAAATTCCATCCTGCTTAAAGTCCTCAGTATGTTTCATAGGAACAAAAAGTCCATACTTTACAGTCAATTTTAAAATATAATGTTATATAATACATAGTTTAACAATGCTTTATAATATATAGTTTAATAATAATGTTATATAATATATAGTTTAATAATGTTTTACCTATATATAGTTTAATATATAGTTTAATAATGTTTATATAATATATAGTTTAATAATGCTTTAACTATATATAGTTTAATATATAGTTTATAATATATAGTTGAATAATGTTTATATAATATATAGTTTAATAATGCTTTAATCGCATATAGTTAAAACTTGTATCATCTTTTTCTTTAATCTTTTCTATGTGATAGAAGACATTTTTTCTTGGTTACTCTTTTTTCAGATGATTTATTACTAAGCTTCATAATTATATTGTATTTATTGGCCATTTAAATTTGTACACGTGTGACTGTTTCTCATGTTTAATTGGGTGTGTTTGCCTTTTCTAGACATTTGTTGTATGAAAAAATGAATGAATAAAATAGGCTTTTCATTTTGCAGAATATATGTGTTGGTAATAAATATTAAAAACACATTTTCATAGTTTATTATTAATTTCAGGTGTTTCAAAATTCTACATAGCCAAATCTATCACTCTTCAAATTTATGGTTTCTTCCATTTTCACTCAAGGTTCAGAAAGGCCTTTCTTAATCTTAAATTGAAGAAATATTACCTTGTCTTTTGTCCCAATTCTTTTATAATTGAGTTTTTAAACTTAATATATAATTGATTTTCTATTTTAATATTAAGGATTTTTTTTTAGGCTCTACATATTTTTACTGATCTTCTTGTACTGGTTACCTCTGGTATAAAAACAAAACAAAAATATACATATATATAAACATGTTGGACTTGCCCATGATGTTGAAACTGTGACATTATTTCTAATTATATTTGCATTGTAATTTTTGGCTTGTTATCTATTTTTCTTTTAGTTTTTGCTGTTTCATATTTTGAATAAAACATCAAAAATAGTGATATTTGTGACCCCTCAATCATAAAGCTACACATTTAGGTTTTATGTTTACTATATTTGCTGAAATATCTGGAACAATGTTGATAACAGATGATATTGTAACAGCAATTCTAGCCCTATTCCTAATTTGAGGTAGGATAACTCTATGTGTTTCACCATTAATTATGGTACTGGCTGATGGTTAAAAACTAAATATGTGTGTGTTTGTGTGTGTGTATATTCTACAAAATTGAAAAATTAATTCCAGTAGTAACCCATGGTAATGCAAGCCTGAGAAAAACATTCTTTTACATGAGTGACTACTGGAATCAGTTGTTCAACTTTATTGAATGTAAAATTTTATTTCATTAATTGTAGTTTTATAAGCTTCTGAGATTATATAATTTTATACAAAAAAATCTATCTTACATTTAATTTAGGCTCATTATAACCATTTAAGGTACCTATAGCTTTCCAGGATGTACTTGGAAAACTTGACTACATTACACACTTTTCATTTTATAGATAAGTAATTTGTCTTATAGTTAAGATAGGTTAAGAAAGGTTAAGTAATTTGTCTATAGTGAGACAGCATAATTGAAAAAGGCATGCATCTAATTTAATTCTGCCACCAATCTCATGCCTAATATGGATAAGATTGCAATTTCTTAATTTTCATCTTAAGCTTTACTACAATGAGATCTATAACGACTGACTAACTGATATGCCCATGTTAGAGTTCTCCAAATAAACAGAACCAACAGGACATATCTAAAAGGAGATTTATAGGCGTTGGCTTATGTCTTTACAGAGGCCACAAATTCCCAAGATCAGCCATATGCAATCTGGAGAACCAGAAAAGCAGATGGTGTAATTCAGTCCAAATCCAAAGGCCTAAGAACCTGGGGCTAAGGGTGTTAGTTCGAGTTCAAAGGTCCAAGAAATGGGGAGCCAATGGTGTACGTCCTGGTGTGAGTGTAAAGCTCAGAGAAACAAAAATGCCAATGTCCAGGGCAGAAGAGATGAATGTCTCAGCTCAAGCAGAGAGAGCTAATTGACCCTTCTGCCCTTCTGTTTTATTCAAGCCCTCAGTGGAGTGAATGAGGCCCACCCACATTGATGAAGGTAATCTTTTTTTACTTAGGCAACTGATTTAAATACTAATCTCTTCCAGAAACACTCCCATGGACACATCCAGAATTAATGTTTCACCAGCAATCTGGGCATGCCTTAACTCAGTCAAGATGATACAAAAAATTAAGCATGACAGAGCCCAAGGGCATTCTCTGAGTTTGAATTGAGATATGACTGAATACCATGCATCTAGATTGATAGTTTGATGGTCTTTCCACTTTACTATTGTACCATATTATAGGCAGATTGATGGAGGTGGGTGTTTCCTCTTATTCCAACACTCAAACTTAGTATGTCACACTTGCTGCGTTTTTCCTAATCGAGTCTCTAAAATGAATATAACATCTGTAAGTATCATTTCTTTGAATTGACTATCACCTTCACAACATGTGATATGAGATCCCTTTGCCCTGTAGGAAAATGTCAAGAATTCATAACCATTTTCAGGTTCTTGTCACCTTTGTAATCCAGCAACTGAGGCACTGTCACCTCATTAGCAATGTCGATCCCACTTTTTCTAACAACATTGCAGTTGTCGCTTTCCTGACAGATATTTTAGAAAATTCACAAATTTTAGACAGAGTAACTTTAAAACCTGAGTGTTGGGAAGGAGAACCATTCTAAAACACAGAGGTGGACAAAATACACCTCATATGCCTTCATAACAACTGTTCAGAGTAGCTGTGCTTCTTAAGAAAACTGTGGAGGCTGGCAGAAGCAGGAGTCTAAAAATGCTGAACACAGCCCAGCTCATTTGGATCAGGAAGGCTCTTGCTGATATATGTTGATTCAACGAAATAGCCAGACATACATTTCAAATCCAGACTTGGAGGGAGATGACCTAGGTTATTTTAACTAATTTTTATTTGACATTTAATACATCTTACTCATTCTTACACTTATAACAATACATCCATACAACAACCATACCTTGCTGGTATTTTCTTTATCCTCCATATGAATATGGGTCCAGCAGATAACTACATGCTCAAAGAAGGAAATTGATGATTGTTTAATAAAGGAATCACTTTCATAGGTAGGGCTAGGTTTAAGAAAAACCGACAAGAGATAGTAAAAAACCCAGGTCATAGGCACTACTTGGCCTGAAGGTATGGTGAAGGGAATGGTTAGGAGCACCCAGCAAGACCTGGAGTTGGAGGAGGGGGCTTCCGGAGAGAAAACTCAGCATTGTCAGTCTTTAGCCTGTCACAGAAAGAACCAAGGGCATAAACATCAAACTTCTATTATTACTCTCCTGTTGATGCTTCCTATTCACTGAATGTCAGGAGATCAAGATCCTTGGTTGGTTCATTCCGTGAATATCACCCTCCAGATGCACAGAGCAGGATGGAGAGGGATGGAAAGTAGATGTGCACAGGCTGGTGGACCACATCCAGCACATCACACAGGAGGTAAATGGACTTGCAGAGGTTAAATAACTTGCCTTAGGTAAAAAGATATGTGGTTGCTGAGATGGGATTTAATTCATGATCCTCTAACACGAAGCTCTGTGTTTTTGCTCCAATGATACCATTATGCCACTTCTCATTAAAAAAGAATTTATTCACTCTACTTTCCTTTTCTGCAACACAGACTTTTATTTTAGCTGAAGTCAAAGGAGTACAAAAACACATCTCAGAATGATAAATGCTGATTTTAGCAACACAACCTAAAGTTACTCTCTATCTCCTTCAACCAACCAATTTTCTTTCAGAGAACCTCAAATTCACTTACACACTCATAGGCTTATACTGAGTGTACCTATGAAATATGTTGATCATGATAAATCCTTAATACTTTTTAAAACTACATTCTTACACTAGTTCAAAAAATTAAATAGAATGTTTCAGTAGCAATCAATTACATGGGAAGAATGTATAACAATCCCCTTATAAAATATTTTAAAATAAAATGTTTTCCATTTAAGTAATCTTCTTATGTAAATTGCATAAGTTAACATTCAGTCATTCATTTCTATTTGCAAAAAATAATTATAAAAACTTTTTGTTTATGAGTCATGTTACTTAATGCTGTGAACAAAAATTTAAGATGTTTTCCTATTGGAAGGTGGATCTTGATGTTTTGATATAGTTCTAAGTAGTGAATGGTACCTTACTTTTTTATAGAATAGTTTTGAAACAATATATTTAACTAAAGGAATCATTAGTCACTTTCCAGAAAGGCAAATAGTTTTTACACATGGGTTGCCTTCCCAAAATCAGAATATAAACATGATGCCTTGCAAAGTGCTATATCTCTTGTCTTTACAACAAGACTTTAAAGATAAGCGGACACTTGAAACTGATACTGATTCCTTATGCAGATCTTCAGTATAAAGAAGAAATACAGAGCAGCGACCTCCTCACAGGAAGATTGCCAAGAGGTCAGGAGCCTACAATCCTGTGATAAAACTGAAGTATTAATCTGGTAAATAAACCACTTCAACAGCACCAGAGAACCTCTTAGGATAAACTTCTTATTGTTTCAGATATGATTTACCTTGGCAAATGGGATATGTAAGTATCAAAACTGTACTAATATGGTACTGTTATTCCTCTGACCTTTCCATCTAGAGGTACATGAACCCTTTGATTCACAGCAAGTTAAATGTCACTGTGGCAATAAACTTTGGACATAATCATTGAGTATATAATCAATGAATGTATTTTAAAATTATTGACTATTTTTGATGTTTCTCTCCCAACATTGCCCTTCAACAGCATCATACGTCTCTCAGAAACCTATAGACAAGTTGAATATATACAATGAAAATATATAATCACAATGTAAAACAAACAACACAGAGAACATCACTTCTTTGTAGGAATTAGTTCTCTGGCCCTTTTCTATCCAAACATGATCTTAAGAATGGAGCAGGAGTGAGTAATCTGAAGTTGTCTGACTTACAAATTTCTCTCATTAATAGTAAGCAGGAGTTCTTGGAATTAGAGTTTTTATTACTTCTCAGAGTTAGTTTAACTCCTGGAAGAACTTCCATTCTAAGGAAGCAAATGAACATTAGCTGGCTAAGAATCGGCTTCTTTGTTTTAAAGGAGACAATGAATAATGTTGCATGACTGGGGAGCAAGAGACTTTGAATCTTGGGGAAGATGCTGCTTTCCACTATATGAATGGAGAAAACACATATGTCCTCAACTACCCCCATTCTACTTACCTAATTAGTACCAACTGTTGGAATCCCCAAGCATCTGGAAGTATAAAAACATTCATAACTTGAAGGAAATATTTGGACATCAAGATGCAGTAAACAGTAAGCTATTATAAATATTTGTTCATGAGGTGCCTGGTGTACTGAGTCTAAATTGTTCCTTAGTGTTGTTTGACACATCAACTCTTTGAGACCATTCCAACAGTGTAATATGGTGACACTAAGTTCCGGAAATAACTGTACTAAGTTCAAAAGCAGCCTGTTATAAGTAAGATAATAATCATAGGTACTGTTTTGCCTTGAATAGTCCCAGTTTATATCTCCTGTTCCTGGATAATGTTTAATAATGCCAACTTTCACTCTTAAAGTGTTCCTGTTTGGGTGATAAATTGTAAGGCCATCCTAATTATAGGGTGACTTAGAAAAAAAGAGAGAAATTCTATATTTTTATTATATTTTAAAGAAGAAACTAAACTTTAGAAAGTTAGATTTGTTTTCATTGTGAATTTCATTATGTACAATGATATGATACCTCTGCCATTTGCTATAATTTTTTGAAATGAGTAATACTCAGCACCAAAACAATGACAATTAAGTGAAAACAAAAGAACATGAAAGATATTGTAAAGCACTGAGAAATTTGCATTTTTTCCCACTATACAGAGGGCACATATTTGTGATGTTTGCAGATTTTTAAAATATATTATCTGAAACAAAAACATAATTTCATTTCCCAAATAATGTCTCATCTTTCTTTTTTTTTGGCATTAATTTTAGAATTGTCAACCTGCTCATTTATGCTACTAGCTAAAACTCTAATTGCCTAAAAAGGATTTAATTTCAAACATGGGCTAGTTTCTATTTTTTTTCTCTAAGATTTTCATGTAAACATATTTTTTTAATCTTTCAGAGCTAGCAACTGTATATATGACATTAAAATAGTGACTTCTGATTGTTGTAAATGCCAAGAAATACATTTCTAAATACAGTCATTTTATCATAAATGATAATTGAATCTTCTTTTACAGGATTTAGAGCAAAACCATTTAAAATAACATAGATTTTCCTTAATTCAAATTAAAAAAAGCAGGATTTTTATGAGTGTTACATTTTGAAAACAGTACTGATTTTGTTTAAAAACTATTTTAAAGAATTTGAACTTTCTACCTTTAATCATGATCTTGAAGCTACTTTTACAGTTAGCCCAAAGTGACTTTGGATGTTCCTCTCCAGAATACAATAATAAATTGATAAGATTAAAGGCTATCAAAGGAATTAATAAATAGCTAGTAGGAGAATATGTATGTAGACATACAAAAGGAAAAAAATATATTGAGCATATGAAGTAAAATCAGAACTGGAGTTTTTGAAAAAAACAATTAGCAAGACTAGATTATTCATAATTCAATGTGGGCAGAACATATTATTTAAAAACAAGATAACATGTGTTAGCTGTTGTGGAGCCTTGCTAAAATTGTGTAGAAAAATGATATTTGACATTTTGTTGCATTTCATTTATTTAATTAATAAGAATTATATATATAAATATACACATACCTACACACATTTATATGCATACATATGCACATATATTCACAATTCCCCCGTTATAACAGAGTTCTACGTAGAAAGACTTCAAAATTTTACAATTCACAACAATTTAAATTAATTCTACATTATTTCAATTAAATGGTGTTTGTATTACAAACAGACAAAGACTAAAATGGGATTGCCTAGATTTTTTCATTCTAGGAAATCAATATAGTTCCATGGATTCAGTTTTGCTATTCAGATCTTTGACTTGAAAGAGACTGCACTCAGCATTATGTCATGTTAATTCTTGCAGTCCAGTACACTCTTCATGCTGATTCAGATTTTACCAGACATATATTGAATACACTTGCGGTTCATCAGTTACAGTACCCTTTGGCTCATTGGTCAAATGGAGTGTTTGGCAAAACACAAGTAAACTGGAGGGATGCATGCAATAAGTAGTACATGCTAAACATAAAAGCCATTGTTCAGTATATAAAATAAGTTTGCAAACATACCAAGTAATATTAACATGTATAGAGTCACACAGAACTTGGATGATTAGCAAAATAATTTCTTAAACAATTTTGATGCTTGATTTTTCTTTTTGAATGAAAAACTGATCAGATGATCTTAGAAACTTTCATGGGCAATTGAATTTACCCTCAACAAGAATATAGTAAATATGTTCTTATGAAGCATCTACTTTACTTTTTCTGGAGCCCCAAATTTATGTGGCTTTGTGAATTAAAGGGTCCACATAAATAGAACTCTTGCTGGATACTGAATGATGCTAAAGAAATGTTGCTATTTTTTAGATTTAATAATTAATGGTTTTATTTAAGAAAGAATTATCTTTTAAAGGTAAGTATTAAATAGTTATGAGTGAAACACAAACTTTCTTGGATCTACCTCAAACTACTTCTGGAGGAATGGGAAAAAGTAGAATAGAATGTAGACAAACAAGATTGGCCCTAAGTTAGAGTGGTTAAAGTTGTGTAACGGATCCATGAAGTTTTGTTGTACTATTATCTCTATTTTTATATGTTTTTGAAATATTCCATAATGAAAATGTTTCCACAGTAAAGGTAAATATCCCCTCATATATTCCTGAAATAAAAAAAAATAGAAACTTAACCACAATCAAAACAAAGGCAGGAAGGAAAAGATTATATAATGTACAAGACATCATGTTTTTTGGTTTTCTATCATATAATAGATGCTTTCAATATAGAATAAGTATTTGAGCAATATTCAGGATGTTGTCACCAGCAATCTTGGATAACCTGCAAAGTATGCTCCACATGTCTTTTAAATCTTCAGCTTTCTTTATTATGCTCTGTCTTACCTCTACATTCAGTACCTTCATTAAGCTTCTGGCTGCCCTACCATTAACTGATGACACATATATCATTCCTTACCATACTTGAGAGCATTTCCATTTTTTTCTTTCTCTAGTTTCCTCCTCTTTCTCCCTCTACTTCTTCAATATAAACCCCATTTTCTTATTTATTTGAGTCTATCAAAGTGCAAGCAATTCAGTATATCCCAATGACAGAGGTATGTTATGTGATAGAAGTTTAATATATAAGCACAGAGAAGAATACTTCAAAAAAATCTTAGCATTTCTGCAATTAAATATGGTAGAAAAATAAAATTCCATTTATTGCTATTTAGGATGTAATGGTAACTCCATTTGGTTGTTCTCTCAGACCAAACAGTGCTAGACACCTCCCCCAAAGCATTCATTAAGCTAGTAATTCCACCATTCTGGTTATTCAATACATTTCTTTTTGTGTCTGCTTCCTATTAGCTATTATCCTAGTATCTAGATTCTACTTTTATCCTTTCTTATTCTCTCTTTGGGCTTTCCATTCAAAACTATGCAAGGAGAAGTCAGCTAGTCACCCTCCAATGGAAAGTGTTGCAGTTGGACCATCCTCTCAGGTCAGTACATGATGAAGACTTTAGTAGTCTTGAAGATTCAGAGCTAGTTCCAGATCCTTTCCTCCTAACCAATATACATACTGCCCTTTGATACCTGAGAGTACCGGGGCTTAACCAAAATGATACACATCATTAGTGGAATTCCAAGTGTTAGATCCAGTCACAACTCTAAAGAAACTTAAGATATACATAGAAAGAACTAAAGAATTTGTGTGTTCATTTCAACTGCTAATAAACATTGAACAGAATGGGATGTTTTTCCTCCCAAGAAGACTGCTAATTTCCCCTGGCTTTCACTTTTCATAAGCTGTATAATGACATACTCTCAGTTAAAATACCGTATTTACTTGCAGAATGTTCACTCTTTGTATAAGTAGGGACGTGATAATAACACAAGAACAGACTTAATCTAAAATTAGTTTCAAGTAATCACACAATAAGCTTACAGATACTATTCCTTCCTGTTGTCTCTGCCAAGTTTTTTTTTAAGCCAAAGTTTTTTCTGGGGCATTTATAAATCTCTGATATAATTTTTTTAATATAATAGAGCAGAGTCCAAATTAGTAACTTAAGACTTTCTGTTTTCAGAGGCGTGGAGAGGAAAGTTTCAGGAGTTTCTAAACTAACCTGCTGACCTCCCAGGTATGGTCAAGATCTTATAATGAGAACCAGTAGTCCCACAAACCGAGATTGGGTAGAATGGCATGAGATAAGACATTCCTAGTATAGAAATTTGGAGGATTTTTGTTTCTTTTTAAGGACAAAATTCATTCTTGTGAAACAGAATTTAATTATTACCATTGGGTTGAAAGGAAAGAGCAACATTGCTAAGTTTCCCACTCCCTTTTGAGTATTTCGTGGTATCTGTATCTAAAATATATTTCTTAAAGATGATGTACAAGATAATTTTCATTCCTTCCTTCGGATCCACTCTCCACTATTTTTCGTCTTGCTCTGAACCCAGGAGATTGCCCCATAGTCACTGTGTCAGAGGACTCCATTTCAATTTAGCTTCTGACTGGACTCAACAAATGAGAGATGGCTGCAGGAGATCATAGGGTAGGAGGACAGTATTAAGTTGCTAAGAGTTGACTGTGCCCTTGGAGGCCATAGTTTATTTTTCACATAGTTGCCCTATTTAGGTGTTGGTCCCTGCCCTTCCCTGTCCCTTCATGTCATTTTCCTATTAAACAAGATCCACTAGTATTTTTGTTTGTTTGTTTGCTTGCTTGTTTGTTTTTAAACCTATATATTCCAGCTTATGAAAATATTAGGTAAGTCTTATTGCCTTTAGAATAAAATACCAAAGTACTTAATTAAGCATTTGACTTTCTTTAATTCCAATGTCCTTTTATATTCCTATTCAATGTCAGTTCTCTACAGCCATACTGGTGTAGTGACTGTCCCCAAATATTTTCCATTTAATTCAGCTTGAATAAATTCAATACAAATTAGGTCACCTCATATTTCTTAAGCACTGTTAATTTCTAAAAGTATGATATAGCTCCTGAGATCTGGATGAAAAGGGGATAGATAGCAGTTGGAGAGGTTAAAACAGATATAATACAATAAAAAACTAAAAAACTAAGCTCCACAAATGGTGTCACAGGTTACTCTATAAATCTCTGTAGAACACATGAGTACAATTTTTAAAGGCTAACTTTACTTAATAAACTGAATCCTAGGGCAAGGAAAATAAATTGTGTAGACATTTGGGGAGACCTAAAGAAAACATGTAAGAATGTATAGTTTCAATGTATGTCTTATCAGTGTATTGGCTTTTTGCCCTCTTCAACTTGCAATGAATTTTTCATCTTTAGAGTGTCCTCTGGTTAACAGAAAAAATAGCCACAGTGGTTCATTAGTACCTTTCATCCATCCATCCATTCAGTACAAGACTCTTTCCCCAACACCAGCACATTGTTTCATAAACCCTTCCAAGGTATAAAATCTGAAAATATACTCAGATGAACTTAAATCAGGAATGCTCACCCTGACATTTGTAAATTGCTACCCCCCCAACGATCAGGGATGTCTAAACTAATGCTTTGGGCAACTCTACACTCTAACGTATTGTTTTTTAATTCAAGCTTTTCATTTTGATGACAAGCTACAACAAACAATTTAAGTACATTCTGGATTGTCTGGCTTATAAGTATATCAATAAATTATTGGTGTGTAGCAAAGAATTATGCCATAATAACTCAAAGTGGAATTCAAAATTAAGCATATATTTCTCACATGTTGGTGGGTCAGCTAGCACAGATTTGTTCCACTTGTGCTCATTCTGGGTCTGAAGGTAAAAGGGCATCTGCTGATGAATGCAATGCAGAAGCATAATGGGGCAAGTCCAATATTAAAAAGCTTCTTTTTATATTTTTTTTATTTATCATTTTACTTTATTTGTGTGTGTGTGTTGAGATGTTATTTTATTTATTTATCTATTTATTTACTTATTTATCTGTTTTGTTGGAGTATAATACTTTACACTGCTGTACAGCAAAGTGAATCAGCCATACATATACATATATCCCCTCTTTTTTGGATTTCCTTCCCATTTAGGTCACCACAGAGCACCAAGTAGAGTTCCCTGTGCTATACAGGAAGTTCACATTAGTTATCTATTTTATACATAGTAGTGTATATTATGCCCATCCCAATCTCCCAATTCATACCACCCTCCCTTTCCCCCTTGGTATCCATACGTAAAAAGCTTCTTTTAAGACTGCTTATATTATCTCCACTAATGTCCTGCTGTTCAAAGCTACTTAGATAGCCAAGATCAAAGCCAAGGGTCATGGATGTGCACTCAGTCTCCCTAGTAGTGAATGAGAATTTATAAAGCACAGGATATGGTGGGAGGTAATTATTAGTGCCAATTTGTCTATCACAGCACAATGATGTTGATGCAAACATTTTAATTTGTTTTAGTAAATGATTGTGTTCCAGCAAAATGACAATCAAATGATAACAAGTTTTCAATAGAAAAGGTATTATAAATTGAATGGACAAGAGTTGTATGATTCATGAGTCATCAGACGGCACACTCTACTTTGGTCTGTCAGATAGAGGATCTGTTCCAAAGAGGTGAGTTCAATATTACCAGTCGAAAATGGTTCCATCTTTGTAATTACCTACTCACAACAATCAGTACTGCACAGTTGATCAATAATAAATGTGTAATGAAAAAATTATTTTTTCAGAGTTCAGCAAAAATTGGAAGGAGTAGCTGTTTAATACAGATATGAATAACACTAGAATTGTAGATTATTGCAAAATAAAACGGGAGAGCATTATAAGATTATCAAATAAAACCTCACCAAAATTGTCATTTTAGTATTCTACACTGTCACTTTTTTTAAGTTTGGGGTCTGATTATCTTACCAAACAAATGGTTAAAATTATTAACGCATTTTGTACATATTTATTTAAAATATTTTTCTTTGCATTTCTGTTGTTAGAATCAAAATCCATAAAGAGATAAATATGGAGCCAAACCTAATTTTAAATATTTCTCTTAAACTTAACATTGATGTTTTAGTTTCAATATCACATCATCGCAAGTTATTAGGTAAAATTTCTAACTTCCAAGTTTATTGCCAGAATAAATTATCAATTGTTTGACCAGTTTTCCAGTTTTCAGTCTCCTGTATGTCTTCATCCATTTTCTCAGCCTTTGCTCACTCACTGCCCGGTCCCTGAAGCCATGTATTTTAGGTTTCATTTACATGGCAGCAGTCTAATTCTAGGTATCAATATCTGTTTCAAACATTGCCATGATACTGCTACAAAATTAATCATCCAAAAATAAGGTGGGCTATAACATATACATTTATTGAGATCATGATTCTACAGATCTGTGTTTCAGCTGAGAGTTATTTCTTTTTTTAAAACTGAAATATAAATGACATATAACATTGTGTGAATTTAAGGTGTACAACATATTTGAGACATTTATATATTGTAATATGATTGCCATTGTAGAGATAATTAGCAACAATAACACGTTACATAATTATCCTTTCTTTTTAGAGGTCGGAATCAATACGTTTAGTCTCTTAGCAAGTTTGATGATTATAATACAATATTGTTTTCTGTATTTACTGTATTGTGCATTAGATCTCTAAGTCATATCAGACAGAGAAAGACAAGTATATATGATATAGTTATGTGTGAAATCTTAAAAGGCCAAACTCATAAATATAGAAAGTAAAATGGTGGTTTGCAGGGGAAGGGAGTGGGGGGCACAGGCACTGTCTTGGCTGGAGCACATTTGCTCAGCTCCATATTTCTCTATATTCATACAGCAGATTAGAACAGATTCTCTTCAAAAGGCAGAGGTACCAGAGCAACTAAGTGGAAATACATGAGTCGTTTTGAGGCCTGTATTCAGAACTGTCACACTGTCACTTCTGTGATATTTTACTAAATAGTAAAACTATTAGTTAGATATTAGTTGATATTTTACTAAATAGTAAAACTATTAGAACTAAATAGTCACATGGCAGAGTGTAGATAGGGGTGGGATTAAAAACTTGGACAATTAATGCAAACAGTCTTTCTTCCTTTGTATTTAATCTGTTTTGTTTTTAAAATTCTATTCTTTTATTTACATAATTTACATAATTTTGAAACTATCAATACGAATCATTCAATTAAGTACTCATTAATTGGGTGATTTCTTTGTCTTTTTATTTATTTTTAAACTGAAATGGGATTCATATATTATGTTTGAGAATCTCAACCTTATGATTGGAGATTGTTTTAAGAATACATAGGGAAAAGAGGGAAGAGATATGGGAACATATGTATATGTATAACTGATTCACTTTGTTTTAAAGCAGAAACTAACACACCATTGTAAAGCAATTATACTTCAATAAAGATGTTTAAAAAAAAAAGAATACATAGGGAAGTAAAGGGATGAATGTAGGCTCAAACTCTTCATTGACAACATTATTTAGGATACCACAATAAATCTAATGGATTAATAAGAAATCTAATTAAGAGGTAGGAAAGCAGTGTGATTGAGAGCATGGTTGGCAGATTCTGAGAGGAAAATTATGGAACTGCAGGAGAAATAGGTGAATCCACTATTACAGTTGGAGATGTCAATGCAACCTCTCTATTAGTAATTGACAGATCCAACAGGTAGAAAATCATAAAGCATAGTTGAACTGAATAGCATCATAAATCAACTGCATTTAATTGGCATTTATAGAATATTTCATCCAACAACAGCAGAATGCACATTCTTCTCAAGCTCGCATGGAACATTCACTAAGATAGACTGCATTCTAGGCTATAAAATGTGCCTTATTTAATTTAAAAGAATAAACATTATACAAATCATGCCCTCAAAACACATAAAATTATACTAGAAAAATTATACTAGAAAACAATAACAGAAATTATACTAGAAAACAATAACAGAAAGATAGATGGAAAAATCTCCAAATATTTGGATATTAAAAAACAAACTTCTAAAGAACACAGGAGTCAGAAAATAAATACTGAGAGCAATTATAAATGTTTTGAAATAAATGAAAATGGAAATACAACTTATCAAAACTTGGCAGATGCAGTAAGATCAGTGATTACAGGAAAATTTACAGTATTGACTTCGTATATTAAAAAAGAAAAAAGATCTCAAATCAATAATTTAAGTGTCTACCTAAGGTAACTAGAAAAATAAGAGCAAATTAAATTCAAATAAGCGGAATAAAAGAAATAATAAAGGAGCAGAAATTAATGAAATTGAAGACAGGAAAACAATAGAGAAAATCAATGAAACCAAAGCTGTTTGTTTGAAAAGAGCAATAAAATTGTTAAACCTCCTAGTCAGGATAACTAAGAAAAAAATAGCAGTCACTGAACATTAAATTCATTGATTCAATGAACATTAAAACATAATAAAAATATTATGAATAATTCTATGCTCACAATTTGATAACATAGATGAAATGAACCAATTCCTTGAAAGAGACAATCTACCAAAATTCACACGAGGAGAAATGAGTAATTTGAATAAGCCTATATCTATTGAAGAAATTAAAACAATAAATAATACCTTCTAAAATAGAAAGTATCAGGAAAAAAAGCACAAAACCCAGATGGATCCACTGAATTCTATTAAATATTTAGGGAAGAAATGATACTATAAGTTCCAGAAAATAAAAGCAAGGATGCACTTCCTAAATCATTCTATGAAGACAACATTTCCCTAATACCAAAACTGGAGACATTTCAAGAAGGGAAAGCTATATATGTATATGTATGTTTGTATGTGTATAATGGACTAATATTCAGTAAATGTTCTACCATATAAATCCATGAAAATGCACAGAAAAAAAAAACCTTAAATGCATATTGCTGAGTGAAGTCAGTCTGAAAAGTCTACATATTGTATGATTCCAACTATACAACATTCTGGAAAAAGCCATACTATGGAGACAGTAAAAAAAATCAGTGGTTTTCAAGGTTTAGGGTAGGGTTGAGGGTGGGGATGAATAGGTATAACAGGGAATTTTGAAGGCAGTGAAACTATTCTGTATGATAATGCAATGGTGTGTACATAATATTAAACAATTGTCAAAACTCGTAGTACTGTACAACACGAAGAGCAAACCTGAATATAAACTATGTTAGTTAATAATAATGTATTGGTTCATCAGTTCTAACAATTGAATGCCACTAAGGCAAGATGTTAGTAACAGGGAAAAGTGAGGGCAGAAGGAGAGGGAGCATATGGCGATTCTGTGTGTTTCCTGCTCAATTTTTCTGTAAACATGAACCTGCTTTTAAAAATATGTATATTATACTTAAAATAAAGCAAATTGTCAGCTTCTCCTACATTCAAGGAAAGGAAATTACACAAAATGAAAAAAAAAAAAAAAAAAACTACTGATACACAACACAACACAGATGTATCTCATGGACACCCTGAGAAAATAAGTCAATAGAAAGAGAGAGTACATAGCAGAAAATACCATTTATATGATGCTCAAAAGCAAGCAAACTAATCTATGTGTGATTAGAATCAGAAAAGTGGTCATGCTTGTACCAATGTACTAAAAAGCAAGGAGGTACAAAGGAACTTTCTGGATTGTGGAAAATGTTTTGTCATCTTCATGGTAGTTACATGGGTATATACATATGTAAAATTTTATTGAGCTGTATATTTAAGATGAGCACCTTTACTGCATGGAAATCCGTGTTTTTATTATACCTCAATAAAAAGAAATAACAATAATTAAATAAGAAATAACAATGAAGAAAATCAATTACTTTCTTTAAATTGCATATCACATCATGAAACTATGAACAAATGAGAAACAACTTGACTGTTGTTTAAGAGTATAGGATCTGGTGCCAGTTGCCTGAGTTCAAATCCTGGATTTGCAATTTGTTAACCTTAGGCAAGTACTTTAGTCTGTGCCTAAGTGTCTTCTGTAGAAAGTGAAGATCATAGTATTTGCCTAGTCGTATTGATATGAGGAAGTAAATATTTGAATATATCTAAAGTGCTTTGAACATTGCTTGACATATAGTGAGCTCTCAAAACAGCTTGAATACTTTTGGTAAACAGGTATTCAGTAAATGTAATGTGCCTATTCTATCCATTCATGAAATTTAGAACTTAATATTCTGCAGAATGTTGGGGTGTCCAAAGCATTCGTTTCCAATGCAAACTTCTATGCAGTGTGACTTGAGTGGTCCTTTGGCTAAAATAGTTTCCCTTCCATTTTCCAGACTCACACTTCTCACCTATCAATCGTTATTGATTCTAGGCAATACAATGGAGCTTTTTTTTTTTCTTCCTACAGAATAACACATTTAAATTGTATAGTTAATAAATGTCTTTATTTTTGGAATAATTATCACTTATTGAATGTCTGTAATACACAAGTCAATATTCTACAGATGTTAGGTTATGGGGTAAGGGGGAAATTTGGAAAGGAATTTCATTAAGACGAATAATGAGTGGCATTCCGAATCTAAAGTTTCTACCTGATAAAATGCTCACTGACATTTTAATAATCATACAACTTACAGAAACTTCGCTGATGGCAAATATTTACCATATTGATTTTCATTATGGAAAGTGGCACAAATAAATACTAGAATCTCTTCTATAGGAAAAGGACAAGGAATTAGAGTTTACCACTTAATCACCTATTGCACAACCTCTCCCCTGCTGAACACCTATGCTATAACTTCACCATCACTTTGCTTTTCAGACTTTTGAATGACCTTAACTTATTCATCTAGACAATGTCCTAGTATCTAAGGAAAGATTTATTGAAACACCCTTAAGATAAATAGTTACAACATCTAAAGTTACGAATTAGGCTATAGGGGACTTCCCTGGTGGCGCAGCAGTTGGGAATCTGCCTGCCAGTGCAGGGGACACAGGTTTTATCCCTGGTCTGGGAAGATCCCACACGCCGCGGAGCAACTAGGCCCGTGAGCCACAACTACTAAGCCTGCGCATCTGGAGCCTGTGCTCCGCAACAAGAGAGGCCGCGATAGTGAGAGGCCCGCGCACCGCGATGAAGAGTGGCCTCCGCTTGCCACAACTAGAGAAAGCCCTCCCACAGAAAACGAAGACCCAACACAGCCATAAATAAATAAATAAATAAATAAATTTATAAAAAAAAAAAGAATTAGGCTACAAAGTGTTTATCTAATATTTGGAAGACCTGTTGTTCTTACAAACCTGATGCTCTTAGACAGCAGGAATATTTCATTCAAATATATTTCCCAAACACCAAAGAAACAAACATATACAGTTATGTTTATTATATCTTAAAACAGTTATATTTAGATTGTTTTGCATGTAGCAAAAATGACTATATTCCCAACCTTAATTAGCATCTCTCTCAGAAGACTTTCTTAATATTTTCTCTAGTGAAAATTATATTTTTATTTTTAAATAATAAATCAAGATACAGAATACAGAGTACCCAGTGAAAAATATCAGTTTAACTCAGCTTTACCCAGTGGAGATTTCATGCACACCATTAGACACTTTTCCCTATATTAAAGCCACATTAAGAACATTAATATATTTTACTCAGTATTTTGATGTCAAAGTCATCCAAGCTATTCTAATTATCCAGAGATAAACCTAAACAAAAAAGCAGGAACTAAAAAAAAATTCTGCAATATTTGTTTTATTATATCAACAAATAATTTTTGCTCAGCACCTTCAAGATGCCGTGTTGCTTAACTTGTTCAAGCTCATTCAAATTCATTTTATTTTTCCAAATGTCAGCAATAATCTAAACTTGTTCCACATCACAGGCTGCTGACAGCTGGTATGTAAGATAATAAACAGAATCGCATTCACTTGGGACAGTGAAATTCATACATTTTCCTTTCTATGGGCCCCACTCTCACATAATTTAGATATTAGCTTGTCACTGTGATTTTCAATTAATTCTTCATAGAGTTAATGTAACTGAACTGATGCTTCTGCTCACAGGTGTCAACAGAAATGTTAACTATCTCTATACAAACTGATATGTAGGCCAGTGCATTTTACTCTTCCAGAGTAGAATATATGGAGAAATAAAAAACATATATGCTGTTCACCTAAAAAGAAACTATTTTGGGCTTCCCTGGTGGTGCAGTGGTTAAGAATCCACCTGTCAATGCAGGGGACAAGGGTTCAAGCCCTGGTCCCGGAAGTTCCCACACGACGCAGAGCAATGAAACCCGTGCGCCACAACTACTGAGCCTGCGCTCTAGAGCCCAAAAGCCATAACTACTGAGTCCTCGTGCCCCAACTACTGAAGCCCGCGCGCCTAGAGCCCGTGCTCCGCAACAAGAAAAGCCACCGCAATGAGAATCCCACGCACCGCAACGAAGAGTAGCCCCCACTCACCGCAACTGGAGAAAGCACACACGCAGCAAGGAAGACCCAACGCAGCCAAAAATAAATAAATTAAATAAATAAATTAAATAAATAAATAAATAAAAGGAAACTATTTTACTGTGACGTATCTTTTTTTGAATGGATGGTCAAGGAACCAAAGTGGTTTTTTTTACCTCACCCCCAAGGGAATTTTGACATTATAAGACTTATTGATCTATCAAACTCTTGCAATTCTGGCTTTATGAATTCAGATGCTATCAAAAGAAGAAAATCTAAAATATTTTATTTTCCCTGAAGAAAATATTGGCGTGCAAATAAAGAAGCATAAAAGTAAGGGCTGATTTTAGTTAATAATTTCAAATATTTTCCTATAGTCCTTTGTTCAGGAACCAAATGACAGAAAAGTATAATTTTTCAGAAATCCCCCAAAATACCCCTTATATAATCTTTTATCCCTCCATTAATATCATAGTGGGGCCTATTGTTATCACAGAATTTCAGTCAGGTAAACTAAATCATGCTAGAGTATTATAACTTCCTGAATTCCCTCAATAAAAATTTTTAAATATTCTAAAGAACCTCAGGGTGTTAACAGTGAAATCCTAAAGTGATGGATCTTAATTTTGTTCATTGATTTCTTTTTTATTCATTCTTCTTGTCCACAGATAGGCATTTAACTTATTCTTTAGTCAACTCCTTGCTATCTTCCTCATCTAAATGGTATAAATTCTGCTCTCCTGAGACACCTCAGCATCACTTCTGTAATTCCATTATTAAATGTACTTATCACACCATGTTATATTTTTTTCAAGAGTCTTCTCAGAAGCTAAACTTTTTTGACCTCAGCCTCATTTCTGGGGAAAAATGATTGAGCACCTTATGGAGTAATTGTCAAATGAACTTTTTGCTGTGAATGTTTTTACGTTTTGTTGCCTGTTCTCCTGCTGGTTGATAACTTTCTTAGGTTTTAATCCAGAGTTTTAAGGGAATAAACTCTATCCCTTTCACAATTCATACCTCATAGTTTTACTCTATAATTTTTGTTTAATGTAGTACGTTAGAGGTTGAAGAACCCTACCTATCAACGCCTAATTTTATAGATGATGAAACTAGGACACTCAAAAGTTTATAAACATCTTCTCTAAGCCCCAATTTCCTCATCATCAAAAAATTCTGAACTAAAGAGGTTATTCTAAGAAGTAAATGTATACTTAGCACATGACAGGTAGTAAGCATTCAAGAAAGAGTATATGCTTGGATTATTTTTGTGACAATGTGTCAATAATTTTCGAAAATCTCAAGTTTATTGTTTCTTTATTGAATAAATTCAGCGTGTTTCCCAAACAAAGAAAACCTTGCCTTTCCCATTAACATTTATATTTATCTGTCAGTTCAATACTATTCTCCCAGCCTGCTTTTTATGGAAATGACTGTCCTCAGGCTGCAGATCCTGCTGTGTTCTCAGAACTCTTCTGATTATTTGTGCCATATCCATATACACCGCGTCTCCTGTGCAATGGCCATGCATTCTCAAGTTTGAGTCAATATGGAAAACTTGTAGGTAGAACTCATATAGTAACTTAAATATCTTTGATACCTTTCATATCTTGTTCTCACACTTCCATTTTCTCAAATTATCTTTTTCCTACAGGCTTTTCCTGTTGTCAATTGAATTATCATTACTCGAGATAATAGAGGATTGAGATCTGGGAACACATATTAATATATAAATTGCCTGGTATGTGTTTTGATTTCACACTTTTTAAATTATTGTTTGTACAATTGGAATGAAATAAATATTTATATAACTATTTTGTTCAAATCTGTCTCATCCATTAGGCTGTGATCTGTTGGAGGGCATGTCCTAGGCATATTCAGTGTATTCTAACCCTGACATGTGCCCAAGTCTAGAAAACACCTGCCTATTTGGTGAATTTTTTTTCCATATTACTTGCACTCCTTATTTCAGCTTGAAATATGTAAATTATTATGGAATCATATGTCTTTTTTGTTGTTGTTTCAAATCAGCTATTTGTTTATTCAGTCATTGATAGTTTTCTTTAGCCTTGCTTACCAACTGTTCTCATTAACTTACATCAGTTATTTTGGTTTCTAAACATAAGTGAAAATAGCATATAAATGCATTCTAATGATAGGTTTGTAATTTATACAAGGAAAAATGTTTATATAGGACCTCTCTAACAAGTTAAAGAAAAATTTTTTTAAACATTCGTATTAATATCTACTTATAAATGCATAGGTCACATAATTGCTTCTTTTTAACAATTTTCTGTCTGGTGCATAACAACATTTATAATATAATGCTCTTGTCTCCTAAATATTCACCTGAATATATACCTGCATAGTTGGCAAGCTACTCATGTCTATATTTTCCCATGTCTGAGAGTTAACATATGTCCTTAGCCACTGAGGACCAGTAAATACTGTCAAAGGGACACTTCTGAGCAACGCAGGTTAATGCATCACACTGTAAATTCTCTCAGCCACATCGTGGTGCCTTCCCCTCGTTTGAAACAAATATTGCTTTTCTTTGGTGGTCTCACTTTCTTCTGACCTGGGGAGAGTTTGTTTGATATTGTTAAAACAAAAATTCAAATGGTAGTGCTAGACCTGAACAAAATAAACAATGAATGGGTATCAAGCTCAATGTTAAATTATAATATTTAGAGGGCTTTAAAAAATTCTTTGTAAAAACAGAGTAAAGATGAGCAATCGAATATTGAATCCTTCAGAAACAACAGTGTAGCCTGGGGAGACCAATAATTACATGAAAGGTTTATGGAAACATCTCTAAACTAAAAGATATCATAACTCACAGGAATTTGGAGATGAGAAAATATGGGTTACAAGCAGGCCTGCAACCCACCCCACTTTCTCCCTTTTATGCCCAGGCCAAAAAAAAAAAAATGATCCATTCAAATCCCCTTGTAAACTTTTTTAACAAGATATCATGGTAAACACATTAATTATACTTACCAGCCGAAGGAGTTCTTATCTATGGACTTCCTTTAATGGGATATACCTGGTCAAGCTACTTTGCTTATTAAATGTAAATCTTCTGTTTATGGATTCTAGCTAGAAATACTAGAGAATATCATAACAGTTCTAGAACTAACGGGGTATAACAATGGAGTTGTTTTATAAAGAAAATGCTTTCCTTTGTGCTAGCAGTATCACTTTCATGGAAATGTTAAAACTTAACCAGAATGTAACCCGATGCTAGAAGACCAGCAGAGTTGCGCTGACAATCTCAGGTTTTTCTATTTTACGCATGCCTTGATATTGCCCCTGTCTTTGAATTATCAGTAAAGTGAGAAGAACTATGATTTCTGTAAGTGTGATTTGACAATTCCCTTCCTTGTGTTTTCTAATGTAATATGCCTGGAAGGCATCTCCATCGGCCTGAGCTGCAAGAAACCCAGGCTGAACTTTGTCATGGGCTGAATCGTGGCCTCCCGCCACAATTCATACAGTGAGCTCCTAACCCAAGTGCCTCTGAAGGTAACCATATGCGGAGATAAGTTATTTAGAGTTGTGATAAAGTTAAAATGGGACCTTTAGGGTGATGCCCTAATCCACTGGTGTCCTTATAAGATGAGGAAGAGAAACCAGGGATGGGTGTAAACAGAGAAAAGGACAGTGGGAAGATGGATGTCTGCAAGCCAAGGAGAATGGCCTCAGGACAAACCAAACCTGCTGACACCTTGATCTTGGACTTGTAGCCTCCAGACTGTGAGAAAATGAATTTTTGTTGTTGAAGCCACCTGGTCTGTAGTATTTTGTTATGGCCACCTCAGCAGACTAATACAAACTAATTTAGTGTGCCCTCTCATTCCCAGGAATACATACTTTTGCTTAAAAGTATATGCATTTAATATGGTATATTTTTTATCAGTGATTTAATTCTAAGTGAAAGCTTAATGGAACCTTGGAACTTTAATGATGATGGTCTGTTACTTTAAAGATAGGGAACAGAGGCCAAAAAAGCAAGGTGACAAAACGTGTGTTCCAAAATATGGGGGTGGGGGTGAGATAGGCCAACAATTAACACAGTTCTTTCATACATTCTAAACTATGGAGAAATAAGGGGAAAAAAAGAGAATCACAAACGGAGGCCAAAATATCATCTCTATTAATATTTAAAGGCTAACTAGACAAAGGAGCCTAATGGAAAGAAACGGGCTTGCTAAATGCATTCCCAAATTCATCATGAAAATCTACCCTATCAGGTCAGTGCCAGAACATGGCAGACATTCACGCCACTCCAATTAACAGAGTCAGATGTTCTTCTTGAAAGAGAAGAATAGAATGCTTGTTCCTTGTGAGTAAATAGTACTGAAGAAAAAAAAAAAAATGGAGTAGAGCTGCTTTCATTATCCATTGCTGCATATATCTTCAATTAGGATGGAGCTCAATGGAGAAAAATTGTCTCAGATCCAAATGGCATCTGCTGGAAGTATAACATCCAGGATGGCTTCTTCCCTAACATGTCTGAATCCTAGCTGGACTGGCTGAAATAGTGGGGGCTGGATAGCATTTGACTCTCTTCCTGCACAATCTCTCTGTGTAGCTAGTTTTATTTTCCTCCCAGTGTGGAAATCTCAGTTTAGCCAGACTCCTTAGCTGGTAGCTTACTTCCTCCAGTAGACAAAAATAGAAGGTACTAGGCTTGCTTAATGCCTGAAATTTGAAGTTCTAGAATGATATTTTCACCATATTTTTTGATTAAAATAGTCATAGAATGAGACAAGATGCAGGGAGAGGGAAAATAGACTGTCTCTTCATGGAAGAGCGATATTAACAATTGCAAAGCCAGGAGCTATTTTTGCACCATTTTTTAGAAATAGGAACTACTAAAGGATCCCAACATGCCAAGTTCATTCTTACTAAATTTCAGTCTGATACTTCCAACGATCTTACCGGATATGGAATGGATAAAGTGTCAGAGAAAAGTCATGTGTGTTAAAATAACTAGGTTTAAACCAATATGAGCTTAAGCTAATGTAAAAGGAAAATGCAAGAGTGAGAAAGAAGAGTTTTATGCTAACAATAATGAGTTACAGTAAATAAAATTGTTAATTGACTAATTACATTAAAAGAAATAAAATATTTTTAAAATACTGCTCACATGGGCTCCTTTCGTATTTATTGAGTGTCCTATATGCCACACTCTGTTCTATCCTCTAGGAAGATAGCATATCAAGTCCATGATCTCATAGAGCTTACAATTTAGTGTGTGTGTGTGTGTGTGTGTTGAGGGGGTGGTCATGAGAAACAAATAAATGTATAAAATATAATAAAGAAATGTAAAGTGAAGAAATGTAAAGCCAGATGAGAGGAGGAGAATGTGCCTATCCCTTTCCCTTCTGCACATTCTTTGCTCATAGCACAACCACTATAATAAACAAGTTATCTGTTTCCCCTTAGTTTTCCCCCAGGAGAAAGAGAACTTTAAGGAAAGAGATTGTATTTTATGCTCCAAATTTCAATTAGTACAGAGCCCGGATCTACTACTGGCTCAATCAGTGTCTGTTTAACTTCATAATCCATCAGTCTGCCTTCTCTTCTCCATTTTTCTGTAGGAAAGAAACATTCTTATATATTTCTTTGCACAGCAATACTGAGCTTAAATATGCACAACTTATCTATCAACCTGCTTTCAATGTCATTTTCTAAAACTAGAAACTAAACCTCTATTTTTAATATGTTTAACAAACATACACAGAACAAAACATCTGACAGTTTACCAGATGACACTGATATGCTCTTCTAGAAGGAGTGTTCCACCTGTGTTCCACCTCTCTGAGTCATACTGACTTACAAATGAAACCCTGTTGCAGTTGGCTGCAGTTCACAGCAGGCCTCCTTTAATTATGTTACCTCCTTTTTTCTTCTTTCCATTTTCTACTTCATTCTACCCTGTAATTATGTGAATCCAGTGTGTAATGTTGAGCAGGACTAAATGGGTTCTGGTACCAATTCCATTGGGGAGGGGGGTTCCCCACACCAACAGGCAGACAAGTCAACTCAATTCTGACACTATGTTCCTGGAGATAGCAACAGATTCCACAGGCTAAGGGTTCAGTCCTATAAGTCTGTCCTCCCTTACTTCAGATGCCAGTCGCAAACCCAGATTGTTCCCTGAGCTTCTGACTAACCAGCTGCAGATTGGAGGTTCCCATGACCTCCTCCTTGGATTAGACATGTCAGGCACAATCCAGACTGGTAGCTGTACTGAGCCACTGGCTATAAATCAGGGGTTCCCAAGATCTCCTTCTCAAGTTCTATTAATTTGCTAGACTGACTCACTGAACTCAGATAAAAAATTTACTTATTAGATTATCGATTTATTGTAAAAAGGTATAATTTAGGAACAGCCAGCTGGAAGAGACGCACAGGACAAGGCATAAAGAAAAGGTGCAGAACTTCCATGCCTGCTCCAGGCTCACCACTCTCCTGGCACTTCCCTGTGTTCACCAACCCAGAAGCGCTCTGAACCCTGCCCTTTTGGGGATTTATGGAGGCTTCATTACATAGGCATGATTGGCTAAATCATTGGCCATTGGCAATTGATTCAACTTCCAGCCCTCTCCCTCCCCAGAGATCAAGGGGATGGGAAAGTTCCAACCCTCCAATCACATGGTTGGTTCCTCTGGTAACCAACGCACAACCTTAGATGACCTAGGGCCATACCAATTGTCAACTCATTAACATAACAAAAGACATCTTTAACTTTCTCAAAACTGAAGAAATTCCAAGTGTTTCAGGAGCTTTGTGCCAGAAAAAGGGACAAAGATCAAATATCTATTGTTTATTATAAATCAATATCACAAGGACTTAATAGCTACCACTTTTATAATAGTATGCTTGATATGCACTAGACACTGCCTGGGGTGCTCTGACTTTCTTATATTTTTAAATTCCATTTAATACTGACAATAATCTATTAAAAGCAGATAATTAAACTGAGACTTAGAGAGTTCAGGACCATGGCCATAGTGAGAGCTTGTATGTGATCAAGCCAAGACTTGAAACCCTTCCTGGTTCATTCCATAACTTTATGTAGTTAATCAGTATGCTCTTATACTGTAATTAATGATCTGTTCTCAATTAGATATTTTATATCTTTTTGAAAGTCCAGATTGGTTGATTTTCATTACAAAATTTCCCCTGTTCTGGAGATAAATTAAATTATCTAATTATCTTTGGCTTCTAATATTTATTTATGTAAGGCAGTTCTTAATCTTTGTTGGGTCAAAAACCCTGCTGAACATATGGGAAAAGAATATGGAAAAAAACAGCAACAACAAACTGTGGACATATGGACATCAATATATATAACTCGACTTCAGAAGGTTTGCAGACATTCTGAAGCATGTCCAAATTAGCCTTTCAAGCAATATTTTCCAAAGTCCACGGAGACTATTATTTGCACACCCCAAATTAAATAGCATTGATTCATGTATTGTGTTGACCTGAAACAAATAGACTGCCAGATATTTCTCTAGAAAAATAGGTTTGTTCAGGATCATCAGAGAATTGCCATTCAGGGAATGCAACCATGGCCAGCAACATGCAAGTCCCTACACAACAAGGGAGGGAGACTGCTTTTATAGAGAGGATAAGGAAGTTGGGAGGGCTGTAGTAAACAAACAGTCCATGGCTTTCCATTGACTGAGTCCTTGCCAGGAAAGATGAGTCTTCTTCTTATTGGGCTCTGCTATCTTCCCAAGGTGTGAGAGCTTTCCCCTTTCTGGTCTCTTAACTCTATTTAATTGAGATTTCTGTTTATTAACTTTTCACAATTGCAAGGTAAGGCTATTTAAATTTGTATCCAGCATCACAATTACATAAAAGGAAAGCCAGTTTGGTATTAATGTGTCTTTATCACCTCAAAAATTCACTTTTAACTGAGACTAGATCTCTGGCTCAGAATTGGTTGTTCTTTCTAATATTATTTTGGGGACACTTCATGTGTTTGTTGATTATTGATAATCAACCATAACATTGTCAAGCATAGTTTTAAGAGCTTTACAAATATTAGCTCACTTACCATCAGTGACCTATAAATGAGTAATTTAAGTTTAAAAAGTGAGTTAATTAAAAGAGTCAGTATAAAGATTTGTCAAAAGATTATTAATGTGGTATGTGGGTTATCAAAAATTGGGAAATATTTCCTTAATGAATGTTAGATCATCTTGCATAAAATATATGGACCACACCTTGGTTGATTTATTCTCTTTTTTTATAATATTGGCTATAATCATTATGTAAAATTGCATCTCAATGATAGAAGATGATCATTAGCTATATATTCCTATATTTTTGTTTTTAAAGAGAGATATATGGGAAGAAAGCAGGGAGTGTGAAACATTCTACTACTGTAGATCGTATCAGTGATTGCTCAGTTGCTCCAATGCCATCCATGATGTCCTCATGACAGAATTTGAGATAGAGAAGGAAAGTTGGCTGGAAGTGATCATACTGGTGTATCTGTGGCCAACCCTTAGATAGAGATTGAAGGAAAAGACATCATATTCCCCTTCCTGTTCTTGGCACATGTACCACTGTTTGCTAACACTTAGCCATTTTTAGTTTTACTCTTTTGACTGCATTTTATATATATATGTGTATAAATATATGATGTATATTTATATGTATATATAAATAATGTATAAATATATATATGTATATATACAATTATTTAGATGGAAATAGAAAAATCACTGGTTATCAATAAATTTTCATATATCTGAAATAGTCATTTGCTTATAGACAATGTTTTTTTTTCTGAAATAATGCAGTTCATACAAATATGTGGTTGTTGAGGCTATTATCATAATACAAATTCCAAGATAAATATCTGGAATGATAGTTCAGTGATGTGGGGTGGGAATTACTTTTACTTCATTTGAAAAAAAAAAAAACTGTGTCATAAGAGAAAATAATCAGGAAAATAGAAAAGCCTTCTAGAAAGAAAAGGGAATATAAAAAGAATGTATGTTTTGATAATGATCACTTGCTTATATGAAGTCATAGCAAGTTATAAGTCCCCCCGCCCTCCAGGTTCATCAGTTACAGTAGGGAGATACATTAGAAATACATCCATTAACGTATCTTCTCAATCACAATTTTAATGATGTTAACAATGTTCTCTTTCCTTCTCTTTTCTCCCCTCTCCCCTCAACCCTCTGGCACAGGTTTCTCCTCTTTCTTCCTTCTTTTCTTCCCTTGTCTGGCCCTCCCTCCTTTCCTCCCTTTCTTATTTGTTTTCTTTTTTCATTCCCTCTCCTTAACATTCTTTCCTTTCCTTCTTTCCTCCCTCTCACTTCACTTCACAAATGTTTGTAATCACTTTTATTTTTCAAGAAAACATTCTATAATGTGGTAAGTAAATAGATGTCCTCAAGAAGCTTCAGATGTACAAATAGAGATTAACATAACAAATGTTTAAAAATTGAGAAAGAACCACACAATCATAGGTTAAGTTTGGAACAAAGTTTAGGAGAGTTCTTATTATGCAGAGACAAATTCTAACTGGAATTACACTTCATGGAAGAGTTTGAATTAGGTTGGAGTTTGAGAGATGAGATAAAATTTCTACAGGGGAAAATTATGCTGGAAGAATTGGAATCTCAGACAACAAAAACAACATTATTAAAGACATTAATAGAGGGAAAGTAGATGGCATTCTTAGAAACTCAGGATAAAATTTTATAATAGCACTTTTTTCCCCCAGAGAATACCGTGCAATGGGCAAGTAATACATTTATCTTCATAATCATAGTTAAGGAACCATGAACATTTAATTCATGTAAGAGGATGCAAATGTAATATACATTGATAATGTAAAAAAAAATCTATGAAGCAAGAGGGGGGAAGAAGAGAGGAAGTATAAGGATTAATTTCTTTATAGATAGTGCCTAAAATGATTATAATAATATTTTTTGAAAATGCAATTTTAAAGGAATAAATAAGATAAATTAAAATTTAGTTACAGGCTTACTTCACATAGTGACTGTTCGGTTAATAACTTTTTGCCAAAAGTGATCTTTAAAATGTTCACGTTTTTAATGATTCTTTCTTTTTAAAGAATGAAATTTTAGCCTCCAAACTCACTAAATAAATATACTATTTGAACGGGAATTTTGATATTATGATTTTAAGCAGAGATACTCATAAAAACAAGTTTCTAGTCAGAAATCATGGTATACAATGTTTGAATTTTACATCCTTTCTTCCTCTATCCCTTCCTCTCTTTTCTTTCCTTTTTTCCCATCATTTTTTTCTTTTCTTTTTTCCTCTTCTCTTCCTCTCCCCCACCCCCCCTTTTTTTTTTTTTACCTCTCTTCCCTTCTTTTCTCCTTTTTTTTTTTTTTTTCTTTAAATTTCTCTGCATGCCTGCAAAGTCTGAATTGTGGTCTCTTTCTCTTAGAACTACTTTTTCCAGTTGAACAATTATTCCAGTTACAATAATTTTTATTATTCTAACCCTGACACTGACCACCTTGGGTGAACTCACCATACTCCATTCAGTGTGCCTTAAAGTCACATTGTAAGATAGCAGTTTCCTATGCCCCATGCCACTGTAAGTGGGGCAGATGGCTGAAAAAGAAGGGTACCATGTTTCATAGCAGGATTACTGACTTCCTTGATTGTGGTCATCTTTCATAATAGTAGCCATCTTTGCAGCATAGTGCTTTCTGCAGGTACCCTTGTTAACATTACTAATTCCACTCTATCATCATATTTGAAAAATAAATATTATAGGTGACAGGGCTTAAAGTATTGAATGATACTTTTAAGAACAGTAATGATAAATACTAAAATTCAAAATAGGAGCAAAATGTATACTGAAAAAGCTAAATATTTATAAAATAATCTTTAAGTTAGTGTAGATTATGATACTGTGTTTATCTCCCATGATATTGGTTTTATGTTCTTTTGTTTCTTGATCAAATGACTTGATGTGGGTAAACTCTAAGCATTAATTTTTTTCAAGTATAAATTAATGATAATAATAATACCTATCATTAGGTTATGGTAGCAGACTGTATTAGTCTACTAGGACTGCCATAATACAATGCTCCAGGCTGAATAGCTTAAACAAGAGACATTTACTTTCTCACAGTCTTGGAGGCTGGAAGTCCAAGACCAAGGTACCAGAAAGGTTACTTTCTCCAGAGGTCTCCCTTTCTGGCTGCAGATGGTCACCTTCTGGCTGTGTTCTCATGTAGACTTTCCTCTGTGTGTATGCACTCCTGTTGTCTCTTCCTTTTCATGTAAGTCAGGGGTCCCCAACCCCTGGGCCACACAGCAGGAGGTGAGCGATGGTCCAGCCAGTGAAGCTTTATCTGCCATTCCCCATTGTTCCCCATCACTCGCATTACTGCCTGAGCCATCATCCTCCCCTCCCCCCTCCACCCTGGTCCATGGAAAAATTGTCTTCCACGAAACCAGTCCCTGGTGCCAAAAAGGTTGGGCACTGCTGATCTAAGGACACCAATTCTATTGAATTAAGTCCCCACCTTATCACTTTAATTAACATTAATTAAACCCTTGAAAGCCCTATATACAAATAAAGTCATGCTGGGCTTTATGGTTTCAATATATAAACTGGGGAAGGGGAGGGGCACAATTTAGCCCATAACAGACATTTCTGGCTGTGCTTAAATTCCCTCAGATCCTTTTACCAATTCTATATGCCCATCTAAAAACTTCTCAGTGCTTTTGCTTTTATTGGCTTAATAATCAAATAGAGTGGCATCTGCCACTCTCTCCCCAAGACTGGAGCCACTATACACACTTGGAATTGCCTGGGAGTTTCTGTCATTCCCTTCTTCTCCCCTGCAGGCTCAGAATGACTTTACCTTAGACTGAACATTTGCTTGGCATATTGACCTTTCCTGCCCCACTTTCTACCTATGACACCCCACACTCCCATCACTTAACTGGGAGCACTTCTTTTCTTAATAAATTACATGCACACAAATAATTGGCTTAGATTCTACTACAGGGTATCCTCATCTAAAAAAGATATTGCAAGGACTAACTGAGAGAATGCATCAAAAATCATTAGCCTGTTGTGGGGGAAGGATAAATTAGGAGTTTGAGATTAGCAGATACAAACTACTATATATAAAATAGATAAACAACAAGGTCCTATTGTACACAAGGAACTGTATTTAATATCTTATAATAAATCATAATGGAAAAGAATATTAAAAGAATATATATGTATGTATATGTGTGTGTGTATATATATATATATATATATATATATATATATATATATGTATGTATATATATATATATACATGAATCACTTTGCTGTTCACCAGAAACTAACACAACATTGTAAATCAAGTATACTTCAATAAAATCTTTTTTTAATTAATTACCTTAGTACTTGCTCATAGTAAACATTCCATACCTGTTAGTTACTGTTTCATTAATGTTATTTGTGTTTGTTATAGTTGCTGTTATTTTGTTAATTTTATTATAATTCAAGGTTTATGTCATGAATCATAGGACTTGTTGTACTTCAATGTTTTTTGCACTTCAGTATTTTTACCTAAAAAAGATCGGTAACAGTACACAACTGAAAGATTTCTGAAGATTAAATGAGACGGAGCATAGACTCTTTTATCAGAGTGATTCTCATAGTATTTATTAAATAATTATTAGTTTTATCTTATAGCGGGTATCTGCAGGATTCCCAAAATAGTTTATCTCTTTGAAAAATACTCAATCTCAAATGTAACAAATATACATTTTTATTTACATATTCATTTCAATAGAATTGTTTCCTTCTTCATTGTTCTTCATAACCAAAAAGTCAAAATGATATCCCTCAAATTGTTGTATAACAGTGAACAGTATATATACAATATTAAATACTTGTTATTGGGGCTTCCTTCATTGCAAATTTATTTCATCTGCACCCTCTAAGAACTTCTTTAAGGTCAAATATCTTGCTTTATTCCAATATCTCATCAAAATAATCAGTGAAACATATACTTTAGGTTAACATGAGTTTTCTACTCACTGAAAGAAATGCCTTACCATTTTAAAAACTTTGTTTTTTGTTATGAAATAAAATTGTTTTAAAGATTTAAACAAATGAAATATTTACATTCAGATTATTGGTTTCATTAAAACATCAACTTTAAAATATATAAGTACCTTTTTAGTTTGGCTAAAGACTGCGACTTACACTGTAAAATGTCACAAGACTGTAGTAAAGTTGATAGTAAAGTTTTCAAAATAGATTGAACAAGAAGGATATTGGGAAGAGAGGAAGAAGCAATTTACTGAAGTTAACAAAGTCAACATTTCTTTATGCTTATTTGCTATGCCAGCAGGGAATAAAAATAGAGGTACTGTACTTTCAAGGTGAATCCGAAAAGGAAAAGCCTGTCCTTTGGAAATGAAAGCTCCCCAAATAGGGCCAAACTTGATACATTATAAGAACTGTGCCAGTAAGTTGCCATCAGGATTGCAATAAAAATGGTTCATACAGAGGTTAGGGGAAAATATACTTTCTAGCAGGCATGAAAATAAGAATTTTCTGTTTTACAGGGCTTAAAATAAATCTTTGCAAAAAATAATAAAATAAGATGAAATGCAAAGTAGATTGTCTCTATGTTTTGCCGTTTGTCGCTCTATACCTCATTGAGAAAAATACTAAATTTCCATGTCTTCAGTGAAATTGTTCCAAATTCAAAACTATTTAAAGCTTTCCTATGTCCTTAGCCCAGAAGGAAGTGCCTAAATTATTCTCCAGCTTTTCCATCTCAATTAAACCTTTGCATATTTATGATCTAAATGCTTTTACTATACACGTGGCAGTCCATCTGTGTGAATAAACTTTGTAGTTTTCATTAATATAAATATCAAAATGTGCCAAATGGCCACAAATATTAAATAGCTAGAATTATCATAAGGTGCTTCCATGGATGTGAGTGGAAATGGGAGGAAGATTTTTGCTTTTTTTCCATTTACTCTATTTGACATGTGTCAGGCAGTTATGACCTTTATACATTAAAACACACTGGAAAACCAGACAGTTTATTAAAAGATCCCTAACTTGGTGAGAGTTCTTAAAAGCGTACCATTTAGGAAATCTGGAAAAGATCTTGGAAGTCTTGCAATTGCACTAGAGAGAATAAGATACAAAAGTCAGAGGACTACATGTTGACCACTTTCGACTATATAAAACTATAGTAAGAGACAAATCAGAAATTTGTTTTGTGTTGCTTTACAGAGCAGAACTAAGGCTAGAGAGTATATTAAAGAGAAAGAAATGATTATTCTATCTTTGATTTATTCACCAAATGGTTTTTGAACACCTGCCATGTGTCAACCACTGATCTGGGTACCAAAGATAAGTAAACACAAAACAAACAAACAACAGACAAACAAACAAACCAAGTAAGAGTCACTGCCCGTGGGGAGTTTACATTCTGGTGAGGGAAAATTGAAATAATGGGTATCATTATTAATATTATTGAAGCAGAACTGTGGATGATCAAATTTAAGTATATGATGGAAGAAACTTTATACTTGGGTGGAAGTTGACTTTCAATGGTCCATCTAACTCAGAGAGCCTGTGCATTTATACAACTAAATGACTTATTTCTGCTGCACTGAATTATTCTCTCATACTTTTTTATGTTTTTAAAACACATTTATATTCATTAATTTTATCTATTTTAGATCAAAAATTTCTCAGTGAACTAGAATGACATTTATCTAAATTATTATTATATCATGAAAAAGGCTAATATACTTTTTGTTGGTGATAATATTATCGATAATAATAATGATGTTCTCATATATTATTTTGGAAATGACTCTTGTGGAAATAATTGAAAACCAGTATTCAGAATTGAGATATGGTAAGAAGGAATAAGTCTATAAAAATGAAAACTAATTTTATTTTCAAATATCTCTCTTCAGGAGCTATTCCTTACTCTTTAGTTTATGCCAGAGGAATGCCAGACAGAGATCGGAAGGGACATAAATCTATAACATGGGTTTTACATATTTGGTAGGTTGACCCAAGGCTTCTATTAGAATTGCTTAGGAAGAAAATCTGAGATATTGTTGTAAAGCTGTGAAACTGGAAATTGTGACTTACAATACAATAATTCCACCTGTAGGCATATAGAGTTAGGCAAGTTCTTTCACATGGACATTGGGAAAAAATTGGCAGAAGTATTCAAAGCACCAATTTTGAAATAACAAATAAGTAGAAGCAACTCAGATTTTTATTGACAAGAGAAGAAGCAAAAAAAAAGTTGTAGTATAGTAATACAAAGAAATATCATTTAGTGGAAAATTAATAATTATAACCACGTATATACATGTGATTGAATATTGAAAAACATATTTGATTAAAAACTCAAGTCAGAGAAGATAGTTATATATACAAAAATATATTAAACATTTTATATGTATTATAAGATTTATTTATATTATATACAAAATATATTAAAATTGAAGAAAGAAGTAGATATGACTGCTGAAGAGAAAAAATTGTTTCCTATAAAACTAAAAGAATGACCAAATATTAAAATATTTATTATGATTAGTTATATAGTAGTCTTTTTAAAAAATATACTTACAAATATACAATATATACAACATATACAATGCACATATTAATATGTAGTTATATATATTTAGAACAATACATAACATACAATGTGCTTATAATAATTTTTATTTTAATTTTATATTTATTATTTTTATTTGCATGCAGTATTAAATAACAGGTCTAATCAATATTTGAGTTTTGGAAGGTGATATCTGACATGTATAATTTAAATAATTTCCTCAGTGTTTCTTTTGCATACAAAGTTTGAGATCTTGTGAGGAATGTACTCATCAGACTTGCAAATTAGAAGAATCATTTTGGGAGGCACTTTTTTGGTAAACTGGAGGCAGGTAAAACAAAATGTAAGACAGTCTGGAAGAAGGCTACTTCAGGTTTTATTAAAGAGAAAAGGAGTTTCTAGACTAGGTCAGTGACAAGGAAATGAAGAGGAGGTGTGTGTATTTTCAATTAACAAAGTTTACTTAATAACTGATTAGATGAAGGAATTATGATTATGGGTGAATGAGAAACCTAGGAAATTTAACATTTTTCTAGATTATATCACCAATTGTTTCACGGGTTATCGAGTAGGGAAGACTAAATGTGAGGAGTCTCAGAGAGAGATAATACGGATGCTCTGAGATTGGTTCAGTGTGAAGTGCTTGGGGTAGATCTAGATGTAGATGGTCAGTAGAATGTTGGATACGTGAGTCTGGAATTTTGGCAACAAATATCATCTAGAGATTTCACAATTGATGACTAAAGTTTTTCTAGAAAAACAGTGTAAAATTAGAATAGAAAAATATGGAGGCCTGAACACTTTGGGCAATACGCCACCAAAAAATGATCCAGAAGAAGAGGAAACTTAGAAGAAATGAGGAAAGGATTGCCTCACCAAGAGCCAAAAAGGAGAAGGGAGAGAGAGGAAATATTATCCAAAGAAAATATATGGGTCAATTGATACAGAGGTTTAGGAAAACAGACCCTGGGGCTGAGTTATGAAAAAAAGGTGAAGAGCAGTGAGACCTGGAAATAGGATGGAATTAAGAGACTGAACACATTTGTGAGAAAAAAGCATATTTAATAAATGTTGAAAATAGTCTAAATATCCAAGAAAGTGAGATTAAATAAAGTTATATATGCATGTGTATTAAATAAATCTATATATGTATGTATGTATATCTCACCATTATATTCAGCTTATAGTTATGTCATTAAAAATTACATTATCAAATAATAATTAATAAAAAAGTATTTGTGATATAAGATTAAATGTAAAGTGATCTTTAAAACTTCACATGCAATGCAATCCCATTCCTGTAAAATATAACTGCAACAAAATATAATACACGGTTAAGGTAATCAATCTATTGTCATGGAATAAAAATTCTACATTAGTACATTTCCAAATTTCTTCTATGAGCATATTTTATCTATATAATCAGAACAGAAGTAAATTTAGTTATATAATACTGTTTCACCTTTTCCTATTCCTCAACGTGCTCCATTCTCAAATTATCATCATGCTTTATAATAATTGCTTTTATTGGATATACCTTCACATTTTTACCACTGTCTCAATTCCTTACACTTCTTTGTAAACACACCAACTCTTAGTTTAGTCCAACTCTCCTCCCATTCTCCTCTGGCAACAGCGTAGCAGCTGTAAGTGGCTGGAGAAAACACATGAACCAGCTATCTGGACTCACTCTATTACAAGACCACTAACCTCATATAGGCTCTTAATCCTGTTGACAATCATGTGATTTTTTTTTTTTTTCCTTTTTCCTCATGCCTCTGATATCTCTATCCCTAAATTCAATCTCATTGAGACTTTTTCATTTAGAAAATAACAGCAATCAAAAGTGAACTCTCACCACATTTACAAACTTACATGCATTGGTTCCCATAACTTTAGCCCTGCTCCTGTTACTATGTGCAAATGACCTGCCTATTCCCCATAGATCTGTCCCCTCTCACTACAACATTAAGGAGCCATAAATTTCCCCTTCTCTCTCTCTCGGATCATCAGTGTTTTCCTTTCATCAATGTTTTCCTTTCTGTTTGATCCTTCTCATCATAAATTACACTCCGTAATTCCACATTATATATATGCTATGGGCTTAATGTTTGTGCGCCCCCTGCCACCCATTTCATATGGTGAAGCTTTAATCTCCAGTGTGATGTTATTTGGAAGTGGTGTATCTAGGAAGTAAAAAGGTTTAGCTTAGGCCATGTGGGTGGATCACTTATGATGGGATTATTGACCTTAAAAGAAGAGAGGAAAGAGCTCTCTTTCTCCTCCATGTGAGGACACAGCCAGAAGGCAGCAGTCTGCAAAATAGGAGGAGGGCAGAGGGCCCTCACCAGACACCAAATCTGTTAGCACCTTGATCTTGGATATCCCATCCTCCAGAAGTGTGAGAAATAATGCTTGCTGTTCAAGTCACTCAATCTATGATATTTTGTATAGCAGCTTGAATTAAACTATAACATGTATAATTAGCCCACATCCACCACCTACCATTTCTCTGCTCCTCTTTTTTGCCCGATTGCTAGAGTGCTTTCTATTCTTACCTCTTCTGGTTCCTCTCCTATTCTCCTTTGAGTATAATTCATGCAGGTCAACACATTCACTAAAATGTTCTTTTCTCAAGGGCACCAATGACCTTCCCACTGCTAAATTTGATAACTAATGCTCAATTCTCTCATTATTTTGGTCAATCAGTAACATTTGAGCAGCTGACTCTTTCTTCCCTCTTCAATTGCCTTCAAGCCAACATCTCCTGACTTTTCTTCTTCCTCACTGAATACCTCTCAGTTTTCTCTGTTACTTCCTCCTCATTATCATTTTACTTCCATTTCACTTGAAATATTCTTCTCTCAGATATACACACACTTCACTTACTAACTTCCTTCATGGCTTTGCTCAAAAGTCTCCTTTTTTTTTTAAATGAGAAACTATGACCATTCTATTTAAATTTGTGACCTACCAGTCAAGTACTATCCCCACTCTGGCTTATTTTTCGTAAAAACACTATCAAGAGCAGTACATATTATATTAATTTATTTGCTTATTGACTGTCTCCACCACACTAGAATTTAAATTTTATGAAGCCAATCATTTTTGACTGTTTTGTGAATTGCTGTACTAGTAGTGTCTATGCAATATTCAGTTAAAATGTAGGAACTTAATAAATATTTATAGAATGAATGGATAATAAATTTTTAAAAGAACAGCTACAATTAAAAGGTGAGATTAAAAACAGTAGAAGGTTATCGTACTACTATTTGAAAGTGAACTACTTTTGAAATGTGATAATGCTTATATGGTCATGTGGGAAGATTAATGAAGTAGCATGAAAATGGAGGTAGTTTATTTTTCTTATGAAACGATGGCAAGTATGCTCATATCTGTGATTAAAGCAATATGTTTCATATTTTTATCTTTAAATATTCTACTTATACTTCTGTGGGATTTTGTCATAAGTCACCAAATTTCACTGTTTCAGGGTTTTTAGGTATATTTAACATGACTTATGAGATCCTTAAGAAGGCACAAAACTCTCTTTTCCCCTTTAATGGTATAGTTTAAACTCACCTGGACCCTACTTCTTAGAATTGCTGGCATAGTTTTCAATGTTTTCCTTAGCAATTTGACATTTGATGCCAATGATTACAGATATAAGAACAACTTGAAATTCTTTCCAAAGAGCAACCATTTTACTCTTATTTTTTTCATTGTCATCTACATCATGTATGCATTATCAAGGATATATTCTATCTTTATAATATCTTAAAGCTTTCCTCATAAGTGTCATATATATCATTATAGTCTTGTGATTTCTGCTTCAATGAACTACTTTTTAGATTATAAAATTAAATTCACTTTTATAGTATTACTGACATTAATATTTGTGGCAGTCATGAACATGCCCTACTCAGATCCCATTTCAAGGGAGAACCTGCCGTGAGGAGTGGGGTTAGCTGACAGGCTTCCAGCTCCATTACTTTGGGATTTGCCAAAGAGTTCACACCAAGGCCATGCCTTCCTCGGGTTGCTCCAACTCAAGGACTAAGTAGAACAAGGATAGTAGAAGTAGACTATATCCTACCTAATACAGGACTCCCCTGGGTAAAAAGTAATCTTTGTTCTGAAATTCCTGTGGGCTTGGAGAGACTTTGTCATAGTTAACAATGCAGACTGAAGCTCTATCTGTCCAATTCTCTTTCTTTTCCCATCTCTTTCCACAGGTGTTATATCTGCAGTTGGGAGTGAAGGTACCTCCTGATTATTTCTGCTGTCTTCCTTTTTTCTCTTTCATAGATGTCTGTCTCCCTAATAAACCCAATAAACCTCTTGTACTTCAAATTTTATGTAGGTATCTGTTTTCTTGGAGAACCCAATTTGATATTTTTTCAGAGCTAAAACATAAGAGTATATTTCCATTTACCTATTACCAATCAATATCTATGGAAATTTCAATATGTCTTACTTGGCTTGTTAAGAGTGGCAGATACCAGATTTAAACTAGCTGAAGTAAATTGAGGAAGTTATTGGAAGAGTGCTATGAAATCTCATGAAACATTCAAATGATTAAATAAAATCATCTTTGAGATGAAAAAAAAAAGAAGAAGGTTGAGTTAGTAACTTTCTTGGAAACCAAGAAAGAGAAGTGATTAAAGACTGCGGCTTGTATGTATTATTCTGAACTTAAAAAAAAAAAGTATCTATAGAATAATATAATTTGAAAAAGAGAAAATAATTAATAGAATAATTAATTTTCTCACATTGATTTGAATTAAAATAGGCTAAATATCAGAAAACAAAGATTTCCATCAGAATTCTAGACTTCTGCTGAGAAAGTGGTTTGTTTACATTATGGTCTCCTGGGTTTCTTATTATATCACTCATGTCTTCACTATTAGAAGGACTATTTCAGTCATAACCTTGAAACATGATTCATCTGTTCTCAAACTACAGAATTTAGGAAGTCTACTATGGCATGGATTATTATATATACTTCTCAAAACAATCTTATGAGGTAAGGATTTTTAATGTCATTCCATTATACAAATGGAGAAGTGGAAACTTTGCAAGTTAAAATGACATGCCTATATTTCCACAGTACAAAAAGTTGGAGTTTGAGTAAAACCATGTCTGACTTCTGACTTCTTGAGTAAAATCATGTCAAAATTCTGATCCTATGCCCTTGGCCATTTTGTGATGGTTAGTTTTCAAGTAACATCACCTTCTAAGATATATTTCCAAATCTATGTCTTTATTTATACTGGTCAAATTTTAAGTCAAAATTTGTTAAATTCTAAGTTTGATATATTAGGCAAAGTATTTCTTCTCTTTTCTTCATTGATTCTGTAAATTTGAAAACCAACTCATCGTTAGTTTGCATAATTATAACCTGGCGCATCAGTATTTCAGCTCTTTGTCCTCCATAGGGTAGTTGTTAAGCTACTTAAACAATGCAATCTGAAGAATACTTTCTCTGTTTTATTTGTTAAGAATATGACATAATTTATTCCAGATCCTTATCTTGCATATATTATATGTCTATTTTAACTAAGGCGGTCAAGTTATTTTTATTTTATCCACTTTATACACACGTGTCAAAAATTAGATAAAATAATTATTCAATTTTCTTTACAACACTTAAATGATCAGTAATTTCCTGCATGTCAGAGAAGAAAATACGTGGGTGAAATTAATAATTTAAATAGATTTATAAAGCTTATTCTCTAGATGACTATATTCTATTTAGTATAGATAAGCTGCCATTGCTACAGCTATCAGGGCATCTTAAAACAAAAGGAAAGCTTTCCCTGAAAAGAGATAATATGATAATTGCAGTCTTTCCCACTCAGTTGTAGATTTATTATGTCTAAAATACTTGAAAGTTAAAACAAGCATTATATTCAGTGTTAGATGGATTATGATCTGTATCTTCCTAGTTCAGTGATAAGAATAAAGTGAAATGGAGTTTATATACCAATGCATTTGTCACTCAATTGTTCATCACTATTTTCCTCCAGTTTTTCACAGTTTAATCTACTAAAAATCTTTTTGGGCGTTAGAATGGAGCATACCATAATGCCTGATTGTGCTGTTTTTGAAGACCTTTTGTTTACCCAGCTGTGAAGACGAAGTTCTCATGTAAGCAGCTAAGAAGCTTGTGCATATTGCCTTAGTTTTTTCATCTCTAAAAGGGGGATAATATTCATAACATTTGGGATGCTTGTGAGATTAAATTATCCATGTGAAATTCTTAGACTGGTCCTAGGCATATAGATAAGTTATAGTAAATGCTAGTTTTATTGCTGCCTGCTTTGCGCTAAGCTCTAAAGCTCCAAACTTTATTTTAAATCCTTATAGTTTTCTTCCACTGCAACTACAATCATTTCCCCAAGACTACTTCTTATGTCAAAATTTTGTGCCATTTCTCCCTCCTCCAACTTCTATAAATTTTGAACGATGGGTACTTTGATCTCGTTACCAAAAATCTTAACTGTGTTTTCACAGGGCTCAAGGCAAGAGGAGCATAGAGTGGCAGCTTTCCTTCCCAACTTTTGTTCTCTTAAGACCCGCTTACTTAGCCCTGCTTGTCTGTTTTTTCACAAATACCTTTATTTAGCCTACATTTTCAAGCCCAAGTCACCTTAATTTTCTCTAGTTCATAACTATTGGTACTTACTTTCATATCCAAGTTATGGAAATATTTCTAATTACTTATTTCCCTAAAAGCTGTTGAATCCTCCTTGCTTCTGTCAGGGCTCACATGCAAGGAGTAGAGTTCATATTTAAAAAATGGAGTCTATCAGAATTTTACTAACAGCTTCTCAAATTAACATCCCCTAACTGAATTGCCACACTCTGCTCACCAGGAGCAACACCCTGCTACTTTATCTTTGAGCTGTTTGGCTATTTGCCTGATGTATGCTTGAAGGTTTTTAACCCCTAGAGGCATCTAATGTTGTTCACCTAACAGAAACTCTTCTAACAACTAGTCTAGCCTCCTGGCATCTACATGATTTTATTAGTTAGAATGTAAGAGAAAACTGATTTCTATATTTCTTTTTTTAAATTAATTAATTTAATTTATTTACTTTTGTCTGTGTTGGGTCTTCGTTGCTGCGCGCGGGCTTTCTCTAGTTGCGGCGAGCGGGGGCTACTCTTCGTTGCGGTGCGCGGGCTTCTCATTGCGGTGGCTTCTCTTGTTGCAGAGCACGGGTTCTAGGTGCGTGGGCTTCAGTAGTTGTGGCTTGCGGGCTCTACAGCGCAGGATCAATAGTTGTGGCGCACGGGCTCAGTTGCTCCGCGGCATGTGGGATCCTCCCAGACCAGGAATCGAAACCGTGTCCCCTGCATTGGCAGGCAGATTCTCAACCACGTGCCACCAGGGAAGTCCCATTTCCATATTTCTAAGTGGAGATTATGCTTAGTTTGTAACTTGATGTAGTAGCAACAACATAGCCTCAGGTTCAGACCCCATCCTTTACTCATTTTATGAGAAGGTACAATTTTCTTTACTTTTTGATATTCTGTTTTTGCATTCAGACATAACCTTTCAACATATACAGAATGAAAATTAAGCCATTGACATAAATTTTCCAAGTAAAACACAAAACAAAATGATAAGATGTCAAAATGGCTTAAAAACCAAACAAACCAGACAATACCAATTGCTGGTAAGGATGTGGAGCGATGGAAGCTCTCATTCATTGTTGACGGGAATGCTAAATGGTACAGCCACTTTGAAAAATAGAGTGAAACTTTTTTACAAAGCTAAATATAATCTTGCCATATGATCCAGAAATTGTGCTCCTAAGTATTTACCCAGCTAATTTGAATTCTCAGGTCCACAAAAAAGCTGCATGCACATCATTATAGCAGTTTCATTCACACTTGCCAAAAACTTAAAAAAATCAAGTCTTCAATAGGGGAATAAAGATCAAAAGTGTCATTATCTTTGGGACCTTATTTACTTAAAAGAGATATGAGGTAGTTTTCTAGGTGGCTGATAACATTCAAAACTTGTTTAGATTTTGCTTACCTGGGTGTATATATGCATGTAAAAATTAATTAATCTGTACACATAAGATTTGTGCACTTTGATGTCTAAAGCTCAATTAGAAAAAAAAATGAAACGTTATTTGAAAATATTTCTTAAATTATATAACAATTTGTATGTAGCGTTGTAATGTGTTTTGTTTTTATAAAAGAAAATGTTAAGCTTTCTACAGAGCATTTTTTACCAATAAAATATCATTTTTGAGACTGAGCTAATGGCCACTGTTAAATTAACAATTCATTAAGGAGTTGAAAAATTACTTCATGCTGCTATGGACATTATTGGCACATTGTATATAAGTCATTAGCCTTCAGTATTAGAGTATAGGAGTGAGCAATACATTGGATTACAGGATTCCACAAATGGATTTGTATTTTGAAGCCGTTATGAGAAATTAAGAACTTTATGTTGGAGTAGCCTATAAATCATCTTGGAAACATTTTGTCTCAAAAGGTTGCTGACATAATTAGAAATATTCAAGACGGTAATCCATTATAAGTTCCTTCTCATTCTAAACCATCTTTTCACTGCATAAGAGTTCACATAAAATAAAAAGTTAAGAAATTGTTGCAGCATCAGGATATTACGAAAGCTAATGATAACTGTGAAAAATGTATATGTTTTACAAGGTGATTTTTAGGAATTTCAGTTAAATTAATATCTCAAGCATTTTCTCTTTTCTCACTGTCCCCCTCTCACCTTCCCAAAAAAACCTATCAGAATTTGGCAAAATTGGCCGGGAAAACTTAACTGAAAAGAGAAAATAGTGACAGAGTTCTTGAGTGTGCGTGTGTGTATGTGTGCACGCGTGTGTGTATAATTAAGGCTAATATTGACACTTAAGACTTCTATGGAACTAAATTTGGTTTGACTCAGTGAAATAATCAATTTATTCTTATGTCATTTGGTGTCATGAAGGTATAGTCTCTGATTTATTATCTCTCATTCTTTACATATAGGTCAAAGACTGTGTAACAGATTCTATATTTTCCTGTGTATTTCCTAGAACTATGTAGAGGCTTAAAGTAATTCTGGATTTTTCTGCCAACAAAGTTGCTCTCACCACCTGGTATGGATGCTCCTGGATTTTATGTCATTCTCCAGATTCACAAGCTTTAAGATAAATGTTCATACATGTTCTACTTCACCATGATCAATGATATCAATAGAAAGAACATAAATTCTACCACAAAGTCAGATTTCCTCTTTTCCTGATCAGAGTCTAAGCTTATACTTAAATCTAATAAACAGAACAAGAAAGAAACATCTTAAAGAGACAAACATCTCAAAACTATATGCTCTGCAGCAAAAGTGTTGAAGGGTGTGCAATTAATACTGAAAGAGTCTATGACCAAACTGAAACAGAATGGCTTGACATGAACCTCACCAAGGCAGAGACTGTGTATCACTCTCCCAACCGTAAACTATATGTAAGTAAGCAAAGGTCCTCAAACACTATCATTAATGTCACTGGATAGAGCTCCACAGCTGTTTTTTTCTGCTCAACATCATCATATTTAAGGAAAACTTTTTAAGAGGAGAAAAAACAAAACAAGACACTATTTGAAAAAAAAAATTGAAATAGAATAGCCCTTGTCAGCAAAGATTGTGGAGGCAACAAAAATACATATGAAACTTCCTTCCCAGGTAGGACACCTAAAATATTTGTATCCTTTCACTTTCAAATATAATATAGTACATCCATAAATTGAATTCCTTTCCTCTTCTGAGCTCATATTTTCAAATATTTTCACATTTTCAATTCAAGTTATCTCATAATCTTCTAGTAGAATTTTGCTGAATCATTGCAATGTTTTGTTTGACTCTAGTGCCATTAATTTTGTTTTATGATAATTTTTGTGCTTATTTGAATACATATGCTTTTCTATTAATCCAGACCTGTAGGGAGAGAACTTCAATAAAAATTATAAGGTAAAATTAAAAGTTCACAAGTTAGAATTATAGGACAGGAGATGGAGTGATAACATCTGCTTTAGTGAGATTAAGTACTTTTTAAAATTTAGAATTTTTTTTTTTAAATTCAACTTTGTATACCTGTATTTTGTATAACATAACTTTGAGTATCATAGTTGTGCAGTAAGTATTTGGTAAATAATTGATATTGGATGACTGGTTGAACTTCATGTCCATGGGAAATTTAATAAGTAATTACCATTTAAGCCAGACCACACCTAAGTAAAGCTTTTCTGTACTTCCTCATTTAACATCTGGTGCTTCTTTTTCTCTCCTACTAGACATAATCATTATTTTATAATCTTATACTATTCTACTCTATCTTTATTACGTTCTTGTGGTTCAAAAAAATTTTATTAATGACTGTCAAAATATTATGAAAAAAAGTTTATCCTTGGAGTTTACCCTGGAATGAAGATACTGCTCTTTTACTATAACTTTTTTCTTACTTTTCTATTTATGCCATGATCTCCTATTTGGGGAATGCATTCTGTGTTGGGGTACATATATCCATAAATTTTGAATTCTGTCTAATAAACTACTCTAGGGTCTCGGAATCTCTAAAAACAAATAAATAAACAACAAAAAAAACCCCACTCCATTTTCAAAGTATTATTTGATATTTTTTATCCTAAAAAATATTAAAATTTCAGAGTAAAGTCTTTTGTGTTGGTGAGAATAAAGTCTTTTTTTCTTAATAATAACTAAAATTATTTTAAACTAAAATTTGGCTGAATAATTTAAACCAAAATTGTTGACATAAAAGTCATGGGTATGACAGAAAGAAAAAAACACTACATAAAAATAAAAATAATGTTAATGATAAATAATTGTCTTTTTAAGGGGATTAGAGGGCATCTCTGAACTGAATTCTATTGTACCATATATTCAGTTTGTATTTTTCCTCCGGCTGGCTTGGGCATGTGAAGATGGGATTTGAGGCTCTGTCACCAGGTTGAGGGTTTTTGTACTTGAGGTAGAAGACTGATCCTGTAGAGGCTGAAGACCATGGCGATATTCAGGTCTTATTTCTTACTTTGTTTCTTTGCCCATTGAGTTATTAAAAATGTTACTTCTGGAGGAAATAGACATTCTGTCATGTGTGGTAAAGAAATAATAATTTTCAGGCCATGACAGTTAACTGGGAAGCCTCATACCCTATAAAGAAGTGTGCTCCACACTGGATTATAAGCCATGCAAATATTTGATGAAGGCTGGCTTTTGAAAAAAATCTCATTATTAATTAAGGAAATAAACAATTTCTCTCCCACCCCTGCACGCTTGCTTTCTTTTTTCTCAAAGAAAATTTTACCAGTACCATTTCTTCTTTACTCCTTTATCTTCTGGATGGGGGAAGGTACCAATTATAATTCTATGCCTTGGCGATAAGAACTCTGAATGGAATCAGGTCACAGCAGAGCGTCTACATTACAGCCCTTTCAAAACTCATGCTTTACTCTTCCCAAAGGTTTGGAAAGCCGATTAAATTGAGTACTGGTTATGTGCACAGCCTAAAATGTGTTTGGTGAACAAGATGATTTCAGGTGTATCTTTTAAGTCTAAAAACTTCTATAAATTGTTGTTTCTTATATTTGACCATAGACCTTTGAATAAATGCGGTGTCAATGCAGTGTCATAATTTGCATAGTCTCACATCATTAAAATAACTGAAAAGTTAACCTCATTGCAGTACTGAAAATGGCAGAAAAATAGCCTGACACATATATTCATTTCTTTGTTGTTTATTGAATAATGCTGGCAATAAACAAGCAGAGCATGCAGTCAGTGGAAGGGAAAATCAAGTTTTGCTTCTAATCTATAGAAATAATGTAACAAGTTACTTGGGAAAAACATGATTGAATGAGCAGGCTCTTAGTTGATTTTATGAGGAAGGATAGTTCAGTTAAACAAGAAGTGAAAAGGTGGTAATAAGCAGTAACAGGTCCTCCAGGCACAGCCAATTGGCACTAGCATCTGGTTGGTTCATGTGTGCAATCAATACAGCAGGGATTATAGCCCATGGATTGAGGGGTGTCTCCTCCACTTGCTCTCTAAGGAGCTTACATCAGTAAAATAAAATGTTTTGGTTGTTGTTGGAGGGAAGTTACATATCTGATGATTCTACTTTTGTCATGTTAGATGTTGTAATCCTGCTTTGATATTTTTGCTTTAAATAAAATAGATGAGTAAAATTAAACATATTAAAGATTGACCATATATTTAACCTGCATAAGTCCATGAACCAGATCTTTATTTTTTTTTGTCTGTTAATTGCAGTAATATTTTCTATCCAACTTACTCATGCTGCCGCTGAAAAGCGAGCTTTTCCGAAGCATTCTTTCCTGATGTCAACCATGTACTCAAAACCTATAGCTTCACTATGAACAAAGGACAAACTTGTATTGGGTTGGCCAAAAAGTTCATTCGTGTTTTTCCATAACATCTTATAGAAAAAACCAATGAACTTTTTGGCCAACCCTATATTAGAAGTCCATTAAAACCTGTACTCAAACTTAAAAAACAAAATAACTCCTACTATTCTTCTTAAGCTATTGTTCTAGTGCATTCTGACTGTACTTTCTGATAATTAACAAACAAACCTTGCAATTTACAATTCCACACCTTTGCCTGTGTTTGTTGTTCCTTCTCTTGGAAATATTCTTCATTCTGTTTCCCACATAGGACCAATTTTTACCATAATGTGAAGACCCATTGCTTGACCCCTACCTGAATTTCTTGGTGTAAAATAACAAGCCCTCTTCTAAAAAATTTAAGAGTTTACTTTCACTGCTTCTGGGGTTCTTATACTGCTGTTTAAAACAGTTGTCTGTGAGTTTGTGTTATTGTCAATAATAACAATATTAAGTGTTATATTAAGTGTTTACTAAGGGCCAAGAAACCTGCTACAGGCTTTTTATGCACAAACATGTTTACTCAAGCGAATATGATTTTATCTCAAATTTTTAAATCAGAAAACTAAAGCTTAAGAGGTGTTAAGTAAATTGCTAAGGCCAGAGCCAATGACAAAGCTAGGAATCAAATCCACGTTGGTCTTACTCTGAAGCCTAAAAATGACAACCCTCACAATTAACAGTAAACATCTTGAGGATAAACCTTCTCTCTTTTCTGTATTTGTACATTCTTAAACAATTAGCAAAGTAATTTACAACTCTTAAGCCAGAGATTTTTAAAGATGATTGATTGCATATTAGAAAGAATGGGAGGTTTTAAAAATTCCTATGTCTGAATATACCTCAGTCCAATGGTTGGGGACAGGTACACTGGAAGGCTAGGTAAGTGTGATAAGTTGCCTGAGTGTAGATCTACTGAATTGAGATTTAATTTGATATCTATTGAACTCAATGAATGAATAAAGGTACAATATAAATTACAGGCATACCTTATTTTATTATGCTTCATTTCATTGCGCTTCACAGATAGTGTGTCGTTTATGAATTAAAGGTTTGCAGTCACCCTGCTTTGTCAGATGATGGTTAGAATTTTTTAGCAATGAAGTATTTTTAATTAAAATACGTACATTGCTTTTTAGACATCATTCTATTCCACACTTGATGACTACAGTATAGTGTAAACATTACTTATATATATATTGGGAGACAAAAAAATTCATGTGACATTTTATTGTGATATTTGCTTTATTGTGGTAGTCTGGAACTGAACTCACAATATCTCAGAGGCATACTTATGTGTTCCTGATTAGATATAGGAATATAGTACAAATGAGCACACCTGTACACATAATTGTACAGACAATGTTTGGATATGGCCTGCATATAGTATAAATGTAGAGAGAGTATCTTTTACTATAATCATCTGAAGTAGTTGATTTTTTTTTTCCAGTCTGTTGAGGAGAGGTGGACCAAGAGTAAGTAAAGATTTTAAGAAGAATAATGTGATCCAAGTTTTGCTTTAGGAAGAGTAATGCAATAGAACAATAATGTAGGATACATTTAAGTGAGAGATACTCCAGAACCTAAAGTCCATAGTGCCCGTTGAGAAGGTTTTGCCATTTCCCTAGTCTTGAAGAACAAAGGGACAAAATAATAATGATAAAGTAGAAAAAGAAATAACAGGTAAAATATGAAAGGTACTAAAAAAAATGCTGATATAAACTTAATACATTGTGTCTGAGAGAGTGTTTAAATGTGTGACACTGCAGTAATTGAGGAATGAAGGACAGTGATTAGGAAAACAAAAGGAAGAACAGATTTGGAAACCCGAAGTGGAGAACTTTTTCTCATATCTGCTTAATATCCTTAGTTTCTACATTGATCTTAATATTTACTAAAGCTAGAGGTTATTTCTGTCTCTAAAATTAGTCTAATTTTAGTTCAAATTGGATAAAGAATATGGATGTGGTGGAAATTCCACCACACTAAGAGATGATGTTTCTGCTCCTATATTCATGGTGCTATTTTTTTTCATATATCTGAGCAACTCTGGACCTGACATATATTTCAAAGATAGACATAAATGTTTTTGTCTGCAAACCCCAGTGTGCATCAAAGAGAGAGTTGGGGAATTTTTATACACTCTCCTGAGACAGACATAATTGGCTGTGAGAACATTCAATCTTAACCCCACTACCTCATTCAAAGAAGCTATTAGTGGAACTTCTCTGTTCTTTGGTGGCAACATTATCATTCTGATGTATTTTTAAAACTACTTCTCATATTAGAAAATCTTCCTCTAGAAGCATTACATATTCCACTTGCTCCAAAAGTGTCAATTTATATTTCTGAGAAAGATGTGCTTAGTTCTTAAAGGATATTATAAAGGAATAAGAGATAATAGGTGCAACTTATATGCATGTCTCCTATAGAGAAAAAAATTAAATATATAATGAATTTTAAGCAAAGGTCTTTAGGTCTATAAACTGGCTAGAGACCTCCTAGAATATACTTCCATGTAAAATTGTCTGAATAGCAATTTAAAGTATGGGAGAGGGAGGGAGACGCAAGAGGGAAGAGATATGGGAACATATGTATATGTATAACTGATTCACTTTGTTATAAAGCAGAAACTAACACATCATTGTAAAGCAATTATACTCCAATAAAGATGTTAAAAAAAAAAGAGAGAGAGAGAAAAAAAATATGGTCACCAAAATTAGATATGGCTAACTTTGAAGGATCTAATTATTTACAAATTAGAGCAAATTTTTACATATTTATTGATATATTAATTTTGTGTGATTGTGAATGGATCCCATAGCTAGTGTGTAAAAGGAAATAAATTGACTAGTACCTATTGATCACTTACATCATCATTTTTCATATAATTCTCTCTTTGGAAATTGATTAAACTAAGAATTGTTTATGTTCTGTTAATACATATTCTTTTCAAATTATTAAATCATTTATAAGAACAAAAAAAAATAAAGTATGAGAATAGCTCATGTGAGGGCAAGACAAGAGATGTATGAGTTGGAAATCATTTATATAGAGAGTTCAAGTTACAGAGATCAATTAGAAGAGAAAGGATGGAGATTGAGAAAAATAGAGAGATGAGATCAAATCATAAACAAACAAATCAACAAAAAAAAACCAAGTGTAAGTGACTCAAAGAATGGAAAGACAAGACACATAAGGAGAAAATTGTGCAAATAGGTATAATGGAATGTCATCAAATCAAAAGTTTTGTTTTGTTCTGTTTTGGCGTTGCTGATTAACAGTGTCATGTGAAGTATTTAAATTAAAGAAGGAAAACATTTAAAAAAGAGCCATTAGAGTTGCTTAATTCATATATTTTGAGAAACCAATAGCAAACATTGAAGTGGGTAACATTCTTATTGTTAAGTCTTGCTAATAGATGCGACCTCATACTGGAAATGTAAAATTATTAAGTTAAATAAGGAAAACTATTATTTATTTCCATGATATTTCAAAAGATCCCAAAGAAAGAATCTGTTTTTTTCCCTAGCTCAATAGCAGTGGCAACAGCTTTGCATACTCCAAGATCAGATATGCATGTCTAGGAATATTCCCTTATGGAGGAAAACAGATTTTAGGAAGGTGGCTCATTCTATACCTTAGAGCAAGAAAAATTTAGAATGGTGTCGTTATTGCCAAAAAACAAGGATACTTTAAGTATTGCAGGGGTTGTTCTCAGAGACTATGTAGTTATACTAATATCATATGATAGAAACTTTAAGGCAACAAATAGTAGTAGAGGAAGTAGTGTGTTTTATAATGATAAAATGTTTAAGCCACCTAGATGATAAAACAATTGTAAATTTGTATGTACCAAATAACAAAGACAGAAAATACGACATTACCAAATAACAAAGACAGAAAATATGACAAGCAAAGAATGACAGTATTGAAAAGGAGTAACTGAAAATCTACCATCATAATGGGGAGACATTAACATACATCTTAAAAAAAACCTTATCTTAAAAAAATCAAAGTTATATAGATCAAACAACAATTAATAAAATTAACCAAATAGAAAACTTCACCTAACAATGAAAGAATATGAAATATTTACCAAAATTGACAATTTAAAAGAGCATATATTCAATCATTCAAAGTATGTTTTTTAGTCGCAGTGAAATTAATAAAAAACATAAATTTAAAATGTTTTTAGATTAAATTTATTTAGAAATGAAGCAATGTATCTCTAAATAAACCATAGGTTATGGAAGAAATCAAAATATATGTTACACAAGTTATAACTTAATTATTATGAAAATATGACAGACTAACAGAAGATTAGCCCTAAATGTATATATTAAAAGAGAAAAAGGTTGAAAATCAATTACCTAAGTACCCAACCCAGAAAGAACAGAAAATTTAAATCAAAGAAAAAGCCATAATAAAATAAGAATAACAATCAGTGAGATAGAGAACAAACATACTGTAGGCAAATTCAACAAAGCAAAATTTGACTTTATGGAAAAACTAACACAATTGGTAATCACTTTGAAAGCTTAAAAAAAAAAAGGTGATAAGGCACAAAGTACCAGTATAAAGAATAAAATGGGTACTAACATGGATTTCAAACGCATTAAAAAACAAAACAGTAAGAAAATATTTTGTTGTTATATTTGATAATTTAGATTAAGGGGACAAACTTCTATAAAATATAATTTACTGAAATTTGAGAGAAGTAGAATGAAAATATCTTAGTAGTAATGTAACTTATGAGATATTAAATCTATGATTAATTTTTTTTACTAAGAACAATCCAGATTCACATGGCATCACTAATAATTTCATTCACAAATATTTGAAGAAGAGAACACATTGTATACAAATTTTTACAGAGCAAAAATATAAGAATGCTTCCTTGCTTGTTTTAGTAGGAAGTATATCTATGATAATAGCACTAAATGACATCAAGATCACAGGCTAATTCTTTTCTTGAACATGGGTGGAAAATGCAGAAAATGCTAAACAAAAAAATAGCAAATCAAATCCAGCAACATATAAAAATGATGATAATAGTGAGTTTTTTAAAAGCATGCAAAGTTGGTTTACCCTATGAAAATCAAACAATGTGATTTACCATGTTAATAAAATAAATAAGGTAAGTATTATGATTACCTCAAAAGATGTAGTAAAAGCACATAATAAAATTCAAAATCTCTTTTCATAAAAATATTTAGTAAAATATTTAGAGAAGTTAATAATCTGATATAGAAAATCTATAATAAATGACAGCAGTCTTTATATTTAATGGTGAAATATTGAAAGCTTTCCCACTGAGATCAAGCTAGGGCAGGGATGCCAGTTTCACTATTTTTATTTAATGTCCTCCTTTAAGTCATAGAGAGTGAAATAAGAAAAATATAAATTTCAAAAGTGAAGATTGGAAAAGAACCCAAAATATTAAAACTGTTATTATGAGCAAAATCAAGTAATTTTCAGCATGATATGTCTAGTATATTCAAGGAATCTAAGTAATATTATTAGATTCAATAAATAATATCAATAAACAGAAATATAAATTTGATATAGAAGCAAGAGATCAATAAGAAAGTATATTTAATACAATACCATTATAATAGCAGGGAAAACATCAGATGCCCATGAATATCTAATAAAATTGTAAAATCTCTATAGAGAAGTCTATAAACCATTATCAAGAAAAATTAAAGACCTAAATAAATGATAAGATATACTGTATTCATTAACTCTGAGAATCAGTAATGTAAAGAGATAAATTTTTTGCCAAGTTGATCTATAAAGTTATTCTTATTCTAATAAAATGCTAGAATATTTTTGTGATTATTAATAATTCTAAAAATTTATGGAAATGTGGTACAGGTGTAAAAATAGACCAATCAAGCATAATAGTCAAGATGAAGTAGGAGGTGAAGTGGGGTGCGTAAGAAATAACCTTGTGTTCTGATTTTACTCTGTGTGACCTGTTTGTTCAACATAAAACATAAATATATATTGGTGTATGTATTGCTCGAAGTATTCAATAGAATCCATTATTTTTCACTTGTAAGTGCCATTTACATAGCTTAAGAGAAGTTAATTTAATTTATTGTAATCAAACTTAAGTGATAAAATGACATTTATTAGATATATGTGTTTAATATTTGATAGTATATATATTTTATGTTTTTAGAAGATAGATAAATAGATAGAAATATAATTTTAAAAACTTAAGCACATTCAACAAGTTATAAAGAACTAGGGTTTCTTTTCTTGGTAAAATACTTGGGAATGTTAATATATTAATGCCAGTTGAGAAGTAAAGGCAGTGAGTATATATTATCTTACAGGAGCATAGTATATTACCTCATAGAAAGCAGGGTTCTATTATTTGCTCTGCCACTTACTCATTGTAGGTTCTTAAACAAATCACTTAGACTCAGTGATTTCCAGTTTATTCTTCTTTAAAAAGAAAAAATAATGGCATGGGTATATAGGGCTGTTCTCAATAGTAAATGAGAACACAGTTCAAATACAGCCATTAACACAGTTCTTCACATATAGTTAGCATTCAATTACTGTTGGGTATTATTATTATTACTGTCATTGGAATGTTCTAGTAAAAGCGAAATAGTAGTTGTTAGTTTGATAGGGTAGCAAGTTTATGAAAAGTTATTCTTTTAAAAAATATGACATAGTAGCACCAAGCAAGCTAGTGAAAAAAAGCAGATGAGTCCAAAGAGACGGATAGTACTGCAAAATGGAGAGATTATCAATGTGACAAATTATGCAAAGAGGTGATGGGGGAAAAAAATGAACATGTAAGGCAGGTGAGGAGGAAGAATATTTCCCATTTTGATAGAAAGAAGGTGATAATTGGTGAAAAACCAAAACAAATGCTTCTAGCAAAAATAAGTGACATGATATCTAGAGAAAGTTCAGGAGTCCAAAACTGAGGACTCAGGTAACAATTAATTAGGAAGCAAGCATCTGTGGAGAGGTAAGGCGGTGAACGTGTGATGTGGATCTTGGGTAGTGAGATGGAATAAAGATGGCCATTAAGTTATCACTCTCACTCTGAGAGGTGGATTTGAGTTTATTTTCCATCTCTTGAATTCAGGCTGATCCTGTGACTACCAATAGAACACATCAAAAGTGGCATTGAGACAATTCCATACCAAGCTTTTAAAATGATTGGAAATGCCTGCTTTTTGCTTCTTGGAATACTCACTCTTCGAATCTCCTTATCGAGTGGAGCCAGTTGTCATATTGTCAGAAAGCACAAGCACCTATGTGGAGAAATCTACTTGGAGGAGAATCAAGGCCCCAGTCAACAACCTTCAGTTTAGCTTTCATCTGACAACCAAATTGTCAGAAGAGTGTAAGTCATCTTGGAAATGAAGGTAAAGAATGTTCTAGTTCTACCTGAGCTGTTCAGCTTATGATACATAAAGTAAATGTAGGTTGTCCCCGTCAAGCCCTGCTCCAATTGCAAAACTTCAAAATCCTATGACTGATTTTGTTTGTTTTAACTTACTATGTTTAGAGTGCAAATATAGATAACTGAAACAAATAGCAAGAGAAAGTTTGAAAGAGTCTAATATATAGTGTATAGCGACTGATTATATACATATAATATATACATATTTAAATATATATATTCCCCTGATATTAAAGAAAAACAAAACAAACAAGAAAAACAAAAACAGAGAATCTGGTAAGAAATGGAGGCAGTGATACATCACTTATATACCACTATCAATGTGGTTATTTTATCTGGGAAACAAAAATATACAAGACTAAAGAAGAGATCAATAAAAGCTAAATTAAAGGGATTCTGAGGGGACTGAACATTTAGAGAAAAAATAGCTAACTTGCACAAGTCGGTTTGTTTACCTACACCTTCTGTTCACACATAAGGAACATAAATTATGATTTATGAGAGACAGAAGGTTACTTTACGTATCTACAGAAGGCTTTCCTGGAATCAAACTGGTCTTATGGTAAAATTAAGTGGCAAATGCCCTGAAGCATTATCACGTAAGTTGGGGCCAGACCCATACAATCACATGTACTTACAGTCGTTTAACTAATAAATGAATGTAATGTTTAGAGAGAACATCTTTCTTCACTCACCAGTGCACTTGGACATTTAAGATGACAGCATTATATTTTCCTTTCTATGAAAGTTTCTTTAAGTGAAAGCCAAATTCTATAAAAACACATACTTTAAATGCTGCCTCATTTAGAGAGATATATCTAAATATTCAAAATAACTTATTTTAAATTTTAATTTGCAGTATTGAGTTTAATATTGTTATATATACATATATTACACACACATAATAACATTCATATATGTATATGAATACATATATAGTTATATATGCTTATTCATACACATATATACACAAACACACTAACATATAGGTTAGGAAATATATCACTGAGGAAGGGATTTAAATGTAGTTGTAAAAAAGAGAAAAAAAAATCTTGGAGCGTCCTGATTTGATGTACAGAGTTAGATTTTGCCTGGTAAGCATTTAGAAAAAAGTCTCCTTAGTGAAGTAGCTTTCTTATTTTTCTTTCTGATCATATAATGTGTGCTAATTTTAAGAAATGTAAGATAAGTTAAAGTTTATTCTATATATTAATTTTTGTATTTTTTTTGTCTTTAAAATTTTTTTAACTTATTTTAAATTGCTTTATGTTCATCATGATAGAAGGGCTTATAATATTTTGGGGTCAAAACTTAAGATATATTCAGATAAATGGTATCTAAAATGCGAGTTTTGTTACACAGACATCACTATGAAGGATTTAGAGTACAGTATATAAAGAATGTAAAAAAAAAAAAATATATATATATATATATAGCATCTTCTTTATCCATTCAAATTTTGGTGGGCACCTAGGTTGCTTCCATATCTTGGCTATTGTGAATAATGCTGCAATAAACATTGGAGGCACATATCTTTTCAAATTAATGTTTTTGTTTTCTTCTGATAAATACTCAGTACCATTCAATCCAGCAATTCCACTCTTGGGTAAGAGTGATTTTTTATTAGACACATTTTATACCCCTATTTTTGATTTCTAAATTCACATAAGACATGCTTCATCTTCAGTTCCTCAAGTTATGTAGCTAAATACTAGATTTTCTGATAAACCAGGACTGATGAAATAGCTAATATTATATGAGTACATATTAGCTTAGTAAACCTCTGTATGCATACCATTAATACAGAACTACTTAAATAATGTGAATTACAACACTTCAGTCTATGTGAAATAGTAAAAACAGGTAATGGAATCAGGATACCTAATATCTTTTTCCTGATTCTACAAATAACTGCTTATGTAACCATGAATAAAATTACTAATTTTCTGGATAATATTTTTTTAACGTTGAAAAGAGAGGGAAAGGAAAAACAACATGTAATTTTCAAATATCTTGAGGATGTAGGTATTTAAACCCAATATTGTGTAGAAATTCAAATTTTAAGCAAATAAAAACAGAAGTATTTTAACTCAAGACTCTTACTTTTGTTGCAGATGACAATAATTATCCTAGCTAATGTCAGCAGAAAAGAAAATTATTGAAAGCATATAATGTAGCCAGTAGAATTGATAGGAAGACAGGAGAAACAAGCTTAGCAAAAGGCACAATTCTAGGAATGCCAGAGAGCTGAAAATACAGCCAAGGTCAAAGCTAAGGAACAAATTTGTTGAAATACCTCCACTGGCATCACTGCCACTGGACATTTGACATCGCTACTGCTTGATACTCTCAGATGACACCACTAACTATGCATGCTTTTAAAGCTGTGAATAATTTCTCAACTCTCCCTGTGGCTTTGCCTTGCTTCCATAAGCCTCAAGGATTTTAGATAGTAATGCAGAGCCTACATATGTATAATAATCACTGCCCACTGGGTTGTTGTTGCGCATATATAGAGAAAAAGAAATGGCATTTTTTTTTGCCTCAGGAGGTATGACTCCGACAACAAATCTCATCCAGTGAGGCACTTACTTCAAAATGGAGTGGTGTTGTAATATTTCATAAGAGGTATAACAAACGTTCTCCACTACATACCTAAGGATCTTGAAATTTAATAAAATAATACTTCCCATTTCCATCATTCTCTAGTTCATTTATAACATATTTGGTGCTACTTACTAAGCGATTTTTCATATAAACAATGTACCCAAACCTAGATTTTGGAAAACTATATTCTACAATATTCTCTTGCTTTTGGGAAAATCAAGCTTAGTTTTGTTTCTTGAATGTGATTTTAAAAAAAATAAATGGGCCATTTACATACGTCTTAGGTAAGTATTGCAAATGTATCTTCTAGGTTTCTATAGACACGTTCAGGCTTGGAGAGGTCTTTTTAGATACAATCTGTGAAAAAATAAATTGATGAGCTAGACTTCAATAAAATTGAAAACTTCTATTCTGTGGAAGACACTTTCCAGAGAATGAAAAGACAAGCCACAAATTGAGAAGGGATGTTTGCAAAAAATAAATCTGATAAAAGATTTTATCTAAAATGTACAAAGAACACTTAAACCTCAATAATAAGAAAACAAGTTGATTAAAAAATGGGCCAAAGACCTTAACAGTCACCTCACCAAAGAAGACGTATAGATGGTAAATAAGCATATGCAAAGATGTTCTACGTCATATGTTGTCAGGGAAGTGGAAATTAAAACAACAATGTGATAATACTACACACATACTAGAATGACCAAAATCAAGAATATTGATACCACCAAATCCTGGCAATAATGTAGAGCATCAGGAACTCTCATTCATTGCTGGTGAATGCAAAATGGCATAGCCACCATGGACGATAGTTTCTTGCAAAACTAAACATATCCTTGCCATAAGAGCCAGTAATCATACTCCTTGGTATCTACACAGAGGAGTTGAGAACTTATGTCCACACAAAACCTTGCACACAGATGTTTCTAGCAGCTTTATTCATAGTTGCCAAATCTTTGAAGCAATCAAGATGTTCCTCAGTAGGTGAATAGAAAAATAAAATGGTACATACAGACAAGGGAATATTATTCATCACTGAAAAAAAAGAGCTACCAAGCCTTCAAAAGACATGGAAGAACATTAATTGCAAATGACTAAATGAAAGAAGCCAATCTAGAAAATCTACATACTGTATGATTCCAACTATATGACATTTTGGAAAAGGCAAAATGATGGTGACAGGAAAAAAAATCAATAGTTGCCAAAGATTGGGATGGGAAGGAAATAAGAAGAGGTGGAAGACAGAGGTTTTTTAGGGCAGTGAAATTACTCTGTATAATACTATAATAATGAACACATGTCATTATACATTTGTCCAAACCCACAGAATGTTCAACACCAAGAGTTAACCTTAATTAAACTATACATTCTGGGTAATAATTATGTGTCAATGTAGGTTCATACATTATAACAGATGTCCTATGCTGGTGGGGAATGTTGACTTAGGGTAGGCTATGTATATGTGAAAGCAGGGAATATAGGAAATCTCTGTACCTTCTGTTCAATACTGTTGTGAATTTAAAGCTGCTCAAAAAAAATAATAAGGTCTATTCAAAAAAGATAACATTTGTGAGACTTTAATCATGATAGATCTTATGTGTTTTGGAAATAAAGCTGAAATCCTAGAATAGCCTAGAAGATGCAGGGTGAAAAATTGAAAAACTGAATTGAGTCTGCTATGGTATAAGAACTGAGATAACCAAGCTACATGAATGAAACACTTTGATATACAAAGTAAGCATACTGAAGCTCTTTTCATCACAGCAGGAAAATACTGATGGTCCCCAAAGTGAAGAAGATAGTGGCAAAGACACATGGGATCACTGAATGTGACAGTATAGTAAGATAATTTGGCTACAAGGATGAGAATTCTTGTTGGAGTAAGGGGTTGGGAGTACAAAATTAGAATCAAAACTGTTTTCCTAAGAATTAAGAAGTAAATATTGGAAAATTTGTATTTAAATAATGCATTCACTTATTCACTATATCAAAATTTATATATTAAGTGACTCGTAGGAGCTAGAAATTCCAGAAAGGGTAACAGGTAATTCATAAAAAGATAGACAGATAGGTACATAGATCAATAAAATACGGAAGCAGCTTGAAGAGACGCTGAAAATCGTGCTAAAACACAGGTATAGTGGCTTATACTGGATTCTGTAGGCTATTTTTTTTTGTTGTTTTGCTCAAATATGTTTTGCCCCTTTAGAAGGTCTCACGGAAAGTAATGATTTCTAACTGGGAAGTTAGGAGAGCATTTCAGGGGAAGTTGAAGGAAAGTGAGCAGAGATCTCTGAGGGGAGAGAGAATTGGTTGACATGTTCAAATAAGATGCCATCTTAGTTAAAATTATTTCTATAGACACAAGAGATCGAACATTCAGAAAAAGAAATAGGCATTGTGTCAGAGACAATAACAACCAGAGATAAGAATGCCAGATGGTCAATAAGAAAAAAATGACCGCTGGATTTTTATGGAGGAAAAGCAGGGGATAAAAGAAATGATATTCATTCATTCATTCATTCATACATATCATTTATTCATTCCATAAATATTTATTGAGTGCTTACTATGTTTTAGGCATGCTGTTGTCAGTAAACAGAGGAAACTAAAGTCTTTCTCACCGTGGAGCTTTCATTAGAGGAGCGAGTAGACAATAATAAATTGCATGAATCATCAAATTCTTTAAAATGAGGTAACTGTGGAAAAAGGTAATCAGCTCATTAGAAAGGAAGAACCAAGAGATAGGGGGGATGTTGGCAGTATGAACTGCAGTGAAACAACAAAGATTTCAGGGAGGTAAGAGGATGAACTATGAATATATCTAGGAAAAGAATAGTTTTGATTACATGATGTACTTGAAGAACATCAAGGGGTCCAGTATTCCTAAAATGAAGTGAACAGAGAATAGTAGAAAATGATATCAGAGAAGTAAGGGCTCTGTGTCTGGTGGGGAAGACCGTGTGAAACCTGATAAATCATTATCTGTAGTCACAGGCTTCCCTTGAGTCCAGAGATGAGAGGCCATTGCAGGACGTTGTATTTCACAGGATAACACTGGTTGTTTTGTTGATAATAGACTGTAAATAAGCAGAATTGGAAGTAGAGCGATATTGCAATAATCTTGGCAAGTGGTTATGGCGACTTGGATCAGGGAAGTGACAGTGCAATTTTTGAGCATAGACCATGCCAGACAGTACCCTAGGAATACTCACAGATGTTTTATTTAATTGTTAATATAAATCTGGCAAGTAAGTGTTATTTCTCTTCTGTAGTGAGAATAATGTAACAAGGCAATGTAAAGCTTATTCAAAATCATAGAGTTAGTGCTTAGCAAACCTTAGTATAAATACAGCTCTATTGGACTAGAAAGTTCATGCTCAGTCATGAGAAAATTAAAGGTTGGCCGACCAACAGAAACATCCATCATTTTCATTCAAAATCTGTGGTTGTGGTCAAATGGAGCATCTTATTATTAGACTTGTTGCTGCATATCTGTATCTTAAGATGACAACACATGGTTACTTTCATAATGAGAATTCTGATGTATACTTTGCTATTTCAGAAATATATTAGTGTTCTCAAATTCATAAAGAATCTAGGGCTGTAGCAGTATCATGGTGGGGAGAAATTTAGACACATGCACATCTTTTCTATCTTTACCTTATAGAAGTTGAAAACATCATGTTATAAGTAAAATTAGATGACATTATTACATTTCAGAGATATACATATTTGACTTAAGTGTATAAATTATAATAGAATACATGAAGCTATAAACTATACCCAATTTATGGAGGTCTCTGAAATTCTGACTCAGTCATCAACGACACTAATTGAGTGACCCTGACTCACTCAAACACAGGTAAGTACACATAGGTTTTTGTAAAGAAGAGCACATATTTCTCATGGTTCTTCATAAAGTCTTAGCCCTCATATACAAAGGAGAAGATAAGCTTTGTGAAAAAATTAAGTTTTTATTTTCACACTGTAGATATTTAATACTTGCTACATTGGCATTCACTGCTGATATGGCTATGTGAATCAATTACTTCCATATGAATTTAAAGGAGAGTCTGTATAACTTGACAATGTGACTCTTTCCCAAAGTATAACCTGACAATGTGAATCTTTCCCAATACTGAAAATCTGGAAATAATTACAATAAAAATGTATCCATTCATATCAGATCTACTTATAACAGATGATGAGAAAAGTAATAAGCCATTTTATCACACTTCATAATTACACTTGGGCTTTCATGCTGAGTACTTCTGATCTGAACAAATATTAAATCCAACACTTATTGTTTCGCATATAAATAACACTATGTTTCTTACCTTATTCTTCAATACATAATGCCAGGGCAAACCAAAATAACAAATTGAAATGAGCCAAAACAAGTGGTGATTAAAGAGAGATGTCATCATCTTGGCATTATGAGATGTCCCCATTGTCTCTCCCCTTCAATCTACAACTAGTAAAACATCCATAATTCAACAAAGTTTTCTTGGTCGAACACAACAGGACACTGGATAGATCCATACATCTATACGTCTGAACGTGGTGGATGGAACACACAAAGAAACCAGAACTGGGAAATAAACCCACACATATATGGGCAACTAATTTACAATGAAGGAGCCAAGACATACAATGGAGAAAGTATAATGTCTTCAATAAATGGTGTTGGGAAAACTGGGCAACCACATGCAAAAGAATGTGTTACACCAGTATCTTACACCATACACAAAAATTAACTCAAAATGGATTAAAGACTTGAGGGTAAGATCAGAGCCATAAAACTCCTAGAAGAAGACATAGGCAGTACACTCTTTGACATTTGTCTTAGTAATATCTTTTTCATTATGTCTCCTCAAGCAAGGGAAACAAAAGAAAATTTAAACAAATGAACAAATGGGACTACATAGAAATAAAAAGCTTCTGCCCAGCAAAGGAAACAATTAATGAAATGAAAAGACAACCTACTGAATGGGAGAAGATATTTGCCAATCACATGTCCCATAGGGGTTAATATCCAAAATATATAAAGAACTCATATATGATTCAAAAACAAAATAAAAAAGTATACAACCTGATTAAAAAATGGGCAGAGGATCTGAATAGACATAGATCTAAACTGGCTCTAATTTATGTACTGCTGTCACATCCTGTTTCCACATAATAGTGTAACTGGTGTCTCTTTGAAACCCCCATATTCTAACTTCTGAAGTATTGGGTTTTAACATTCCCTGTAGAATTCCTGTGTATGTTTGTGGGAAGAGACTGTTTGTCAATCATATTTATAAAGTACCTAATGTCGCTCTAGTTTATGGGAGACAAGAAAATTGTATCTATTAATGCATGAATAATTAAATTAATTAATGTAAAGGACAAAAAAAATGGGCAGCTTCAGGAAAAAAAAAAACCTGTTTCTTCCTCCCTGAATATTTCCTGCCACTTCTTTTTAATTTCAAACTCATTTAGACATAAGACTGAAGTTGCTTAGGTGCAAGCAACAGATAATCAAAGGAGCATTGCACTTGGAAGGAAAGAAAAACTGATTCACAGTCATGAGAGGTTAGCACATCATAAAACATAGGAAGTCATTCCTCAGACAAATCAGGAGAGCGATACCTGATAAGAATTCCCTCTCTCTTCCTCAAGTAATCATGTATGACAGGAGGAGATGATCAAACATTGAAAATTTAAGATTTCTTTGTATGTTAATATCCAAACATAGTCTGAAGATTTCTATTACTTCGTGTTAAAATAAGTATTAAGTATGTCTTGGTCTCTTCAGAATACTATATTTTTATGACTAGATTCAGTGAAGGACCCTGTTATTCTTGGCATGATAGTGCCAAACAGTTTCAGAAAATAGTTTCAAAGCTTTGTACTGGAGCTTTATTGAGAGACAGAGAAGAAGAGAGAGAGAGAGATGACAGAGAGAGAGAGTAACTACTTTCAGTTCAGGATTATCGTAAATATTTTAGCAAGTTTTATGTTGATTAAATAAAGTAGCAAAAGTATTTCCAACCCCCTTTTCCTTTTCTCCTCCCTTACTGAGAGTAAGTTTCATTTCTAGCTCTCACTGGTGCCCAGAGCCTCATTTTGCCCTAGCATGACCAAGACACTAGTCCAACTTCTCTAAAGCACACTGCACAATGTTCTCTCCACTCGTGTACTAATCTTCTAGGAGCCTGGTCTTCATCTAGCTTTGATTCTGAAATAGCTCTGATAGTAAGCTCAACACATTGTCTTCTTATTTGTTAATTGTTTAATGTATGAACTTCCAAAATTCAGTACTTGTCAGCACAGTCAGTACCTGTATATTGATAGAGAATCTAATATTTATCCAATGGTAACAGAAAATTTAAAATGGTGGAATTAGTTCTGCAATTTTCTAGTTTTGCAGATGGGCAAATATTTTCTGTAGTTTGCTTCTTCTGTTAACTTTCAAGGCCCTTTATGCAGGTAGCTGACTGTTACGTAAATCCAAACCACCCTCTTAATGCAGGACAGCGTGTTCTGTTTCATCCTGTTGAAAAATTTTGTTATCCCTTCACTGTAATAAAGTATAAACACACCTATGGTGGCTTGCCACTACCTTTTGGCTAGTGCTGTAATACCTAATTATGTTACATAAGTACACTTGCTTATTTTATAAGCACAAAGAAATGGACAAGTCCTTGCTCTAATGTTTTCTAAAAGAGAAGCCAATGCACTGAAAAAAAGCAATAGAAACTTCACTTTAATAAAAATATCTTCATAGAGTCAAGGGTTTTAATGGAACATTCAACCTGCTCTGATAAACAAATGTTGTCAAATCAAATACGTAATTTAATAGAAATATGATAGCAAAGACCAACTGCCAAATAATTCTTAAGGGGAAAGTTTCTTGACATTTAAGGAAATGCAGTTTTGGAAGTCACTTGTCATGTAGTCACATATTCATTTTTAAGGTGATCACTAGTAAATTATAGTGACCTGCATCTCATTAGACACTGCTCTTTTCTATAATTGATCATCACTTCTTTTGATATGTATGGAGCTAGACTCTTTATGTATGCAATCCCTGAATGTATAATTCCAGAAAGGAACAGTCAAGAGATAGAAGTGTATTCTGATATAAATATTTTTAAAAGATTCATTTATTGCAAATATACCACATAAGTGACAAAGGCATTACGGAAATAATATATTTTCCATAAGTTAGATTTAATAGCTGTGTGAATCTGTATATTTGACTGTCTATAAGAGACATGATTGCTAAATCAGGTGGCCTATGTCCTAAAGCATTTGAAATGTAAGAAAGATACTATTTTCAAAAATAATGGTTAACTACTTTTATTTCATTTATCTTTTGTATAAAATAGTAGAGTTGGGCATAGTAAAGAAGAGAAAAACAATGGGACATGTTAAAAATTATACTTGAAGATACTGTATAAATGAATAAACAAAGTGTGAGGCTGTATATATGTATGAAACATATTTATACAAAGTCATATAAGCTCTGCTGGAAAATTTAAAGCTCAGTGTAACTTCCAATATAAGTGATTTTTATTAAAATTTATTCCTGACTTTTTTTTTTTTTCTAATTCAGGACATAACAAAACTTCCTACTAAAGTGAAGGTAAATCATAAGTTTATTGTTCAGAGACATTCAGCTCTTGTTTTCTCTGCTGACATCACCGATATGAATAATGGCAAGATCAGTGATGAGGGAGTTTTTGTGATGCAGATCTCTCCACAGGGACAGGACTATAGTCATCATGAGTTTATTTCACAATTCAGCTTCTTTCTCTAGCAAGCCACTATAATGAGATCAACTGTGCCCTTTCTCTAGACTGGAAATTGAAATTCCAGTGGATCACAGCAGGACTGATTGGGTCCTTCAGCCATCATGGTTGTCAATGCCTAAGGACTTCAGTTCCACGCAGAGATTTGCATCTCTTATTATGATGGTCAAAATGAGCAGGATGATTACACTGTGGTTTTGTTCATCTTAAGAATGTAGAAAATCTGTCAGTTTGTGTTTGTAGCAGAAAACATAGGTCACATTTACATATAGCTATGTCTACTTCATAATAATTTGTTAGCTTTTTACACTAACATAATTATTTCTTTGATTAAGTTAATTTGCCTTATCCTCCCCGGACCTGCTCACTCCTCCTTAATTTTCCCATTAGAGCTAATCACTTCACATTATTTCATAATTACTAATAAACAATAGTTTTCTTAACTAGATTGTGATCTCTTTGAGGCCTGGGGTATCAAAGAGCTTTTTGAGTGTCAAGATCTACAGAACGTGCAACGTGCTTTTAGGATATAACACATGTTCAACAAATCTACCCCCCCGCCCAAAAGAGTAATAACGTATCAAGTGTATCATAATGCAATTTTTTAAAAGCCATTTGCTAAAAATGGCTTTTCCGTGTATTACTGTCTGTGACTAATAAATACCAGAAGAATTAAATCTTGTAGTCTTTGCCAATGTCTGTAAATTGTTACCAAACTGAACATGGGTCCACTCATCCACCGCACAGCACAGACAATATACTGACACCAGACTGTGGTAAAGGAAAGTACAGCATTTGTTACAGGGTACCAAGCAAGGAGAATGGGCAGCTAATGCTCAAAAGACCTGAACTCCCTGATGGATTAAAGGGAAGGTTTTGAAAGGCAACACTTGTGATGAGGGTTGCAGCTTGTGCACTTTCTTCTGCTTGGCTGGTGGTGAGGTAACAGGGTGATGTTTCTGGAATCTTAATCATCAACCTTCTGGTTCCAACCTTCTGGTCTACATGCTTGTGGTCAGCGTGTGGTCATCAACCTCTACCTGGGTGGGGATCTTAGTTTCTGTTGAATAACTCAAAGATATCCATCAGGTTGTTATGTGTATCCCTTTAGGAGAAATTAAGACTATTTTATCACTGAACTATTGTTTAAACTATCATTAATTTTTTGTTGCTTGACAGCTTTTTCTTTGTTTCTGCAATCCCACTCTTCCCTAATTAGTAACTGCTTGAGTCTGCTCTTTGGAACTCAGGGAAGACCTAGGAGACTAAAGCCTTTTTCTACAAATGAGAAACTGGGGACACAGGGGCTTTTGAAGCCAGGAGAACCCAGAGGTGTCCTGCTTGTTTTCAACAGGACATGTGAAAAAATGCTTAAAGCAAATACCTAGATGGATAATTTGCAAATTCAATTGATCACATAGAACATTTTTATGAATCAATTTGTGAGACAAGAATTCTACAGAACATACTTCAGGAAATGTTCATCTGAACACGTATTATGGGGCATTCTTTTGGATCACATTGCACATACAATGAATCATATGATTAAGTATTCATTTAACTATGTCAAGTCACTATGAGAGATATTCTTAACTGTGTTTGTCTGTGGGTTATACACACACACACACACACACAAAGATAGAAAAAAAGGCTTTACTGGTATCATTAGGTATGGTTTACACATGATAATTTTACATGAAAATTTGGAAGTTATCTGATTACTGTGGTCACCACTTAGAGAACTATAATATTTGATTATGAAGCATGTTGCAGAATTTATTTCAGATACTGAATTTATCAATTGGCTATGGCCTATCTTGTTTTTGCTTTTCTTTTCTCCTACTTAATTTTTCTTTTCCATATTAACAAAAAATTTCCAAATGTTCACTTTTATTTTTACTGATTAACTAACACTCTGTTCTATTTGAAGGCTCTGCTCCCACCCCACCAAACCTCTCTCTATTCCATATGCCTTATTTCTTTATTTTGTTCTGCAACAATAATTCTCCAGTAAACACACTATTCTCAGAAACAAGACTACATCATCAGGGTTGCTAGTGACAAACAGAAAACAAATGAACATAAGCAAGCTTAAGCTCGATTAGATCCACAGGAAGAAATCAATGACATGGAAAAAAACAAAGTTATAGAGGAATGAGGTTGTATCTTCCAACTTGTGCACAAAGGAGCATAAAAAGAAAGAAAACACTGGATTACAAGACCGAGCTGATGCCAACACATGAAAAGTAAAGTGCAAAATGAAAGCAATTAACTGGATAATTGGAGCAAAACCAAACAATTTTCCCTCAATTAAATTGTTACTTCACTTGAAAGTAATTTTGGATTTGAATTACTCTGAATCATTTGATAAAATTTTTCATTAATCTGTTACAGGAGTGGGAAGGGTACTTTATTGTCTCCAAGGGCCTCTCCAGAAATGAAATGACAGAGTTTTTTCAAATAGAGGAAGCGACAGGTGGGAAAACTTATCTATTAATGACCATATGGTTGTCATATTTGTTACTTTATCCTTGGCCTGACTATTTGTCAATATCTGTCACTGTGTATTCTACTTCTAGCAGTTTATCTTCTGCCTTTGCTATATTAACCAGTTGGGAAATCTGGAGATCTGGATATTCTCAGCAGAGTTCTACAAAATTAAGTTCATGGTTCTTTGTTATTTGACTTCAATTTTTTTCCAACATATCTGGCCATCAATAATAATGAGACACAACATTTATTGATTTCCTCCTCTGAACTAGATGCAATAAGCACTGTTGTAATCCATAATCAAGATGATAATTATTATTGTAATTTTGCAGAGAAATGGAGGTTCCAATAACTCAAGTAACTTACCTGAGGTCACAAAATTAGGCAGAGGCCAAGTTGAAATTAATTTCTAGCTTGGTCTGACCTTAAAGCACATGGTATTTCTACTGATATTATTTTTATATTAGTTCTAGGACATAATTAAAAAAATCTCACTTCATCCTGTTTCTCAAAAGAGCAGGTATAGACAGTTGAAACATTCATTTATTTTTAGGATCAATAGCCTTCAGACATTCGTAGCATGCTTGCATGAAAAATAAAAGGAGCACATTCCTCAGTACATTTTTATTTTTCTCCATGCAGGAGCCAGGGAGATCATTTAAAAAGGTAAATCAGATTGTGTCATTACCTCACCTGCTCAGAAGCTTCCAGTGACCTATCCCTGCTCAGAAGCTTCCAGTGACCTATCACACATTGACTAATGTCCAAAATCCCAGCCATGCCAGAAAACCTATCATGATCTGGCTCTTCTCCATCTGGATTGCCCCTCCTCCCACCTCCAACACCACACCACCCCAGTATGTCCTGGCATTTTTATTTTCCTCAGACATGCCATGACTTTTCATGTCATAGGACCTCTTTTCATGGGTCACCTCTTTACTTCCTTTTGGCCCTGCTAAAATATTACATTTGGTCCTCCCAGATAACATCTTTCCCAACATACCTCCACCATGTTCTATCCACTTTTTCTACCTTATTAGTTTTCATTGAGTTTATCACTATCTAACATTAAATTACATATTCAATTGTTTGCTTTCCTATTTTATGAAACCTTTACATAAAGCAGCTCTTTTATATGGTGGGTCTTTGGTTGTCTCTTTTATCATTGGCTCTCCAGAAACTAAAGTGTGTCTGGCATATAGTAATTGTTCATAAATACAAAACTCTCTTTCCTTATATTAAGTATTAATATAACAATACTTATTTCTTACATTTTTAGATAAAAGTATGAGAAATTCTAATATTATTTTAATACTCCCTATTGGATTATCCTGCATTTCTGTGGGAAAGGAACACTTTATTTTAGAGAACACTAATTTGTATTATTGAAATACTGTAAACTAGTAATTACGCCCTCTTTCTCATTCAAGTTGGAAACAATTGACAAACTTAAATCAGCAGATGAAAATTCAACCACAATTTTTTTTTTCCCCCCTAGAAAAGCTATACAGACAAGGCTGACTTGGGTAAGGCCAAATGGCCTGCTAAGATTTCACCCTAGAAATAGACAGACTTATCCAGTCAGACACAAGCTGAAGTGGACAACTGAAGCTTCCCTAACAAGAATGTGTATAAAAGTTAGAAGATGGAAGACAGAGGCATAGGCAATTAACCTATACAGGTAAGCTAATACCTAAGGTAAAGGAAAAAGACAAGTTTTGAGCCAGGCACACCCAGAATTTACTCCAAAACTTAGCAATCAAATAGACAAGCCACTTTTTCCTGCAGAGAAGTCAGTGATGAGATGGAAATAGTCTAGTAGTGTAACTATGGTGGAACTTCTTCCACGTGGAAACCTAAGGCCAAGGAAAAGAAATTCTTCTTCCATTATATTACACTAAGTTGTGTTTCCTTAATCATTTTAACTCAAGTATCAGGCTTCTGCCTAACCAAAGTTGTGGATGCTTCTCCCAGGGAAGGAGCTACGTGTTTTCTCAGGACAGTCCACATGCATGACTAACAGCTGCCCTGTGCTGATACTTCTAGAAATGTGTCAGTGCCAATTTGTGCTCCAAACAAGCCACTAAAATTTGATCTGAAAATTCATTGGCTTTTATTATTCCTTACTCTAAATCAAAGCTTGTTATGTTTCCCCAACATATATCCTCCAAGACTATGCCATTAGATTGAATGAGAGTATAAATATACTCTGATGTTTCTTACCATAAGTGATTTGTCAGTTTATATATTTTTTATTAATTAGTTCTTATATAGTATTTTTGTTTTCTAATGCACGAATCTCTTCTATATAACTTCTTGCTTTCACTTTTCTCTTGTTAGTTTTCCAACCTTTTTAGTTGGATATTTATATTAACACACTTTCATCTTTTATTCCTATAGATATGAGTATTTAAAAATTTGAGGATCTCTTCTGCTTGTTACTTTACTTTATCCCACGTATGTTATCTTATATATTCTTATGCATGGTTTTTCATTATCATCATTGCATTAAAAAAATCTGTTTCCAGTAAAACTGTTTTTTTGCACAATCTCTACCTGTCTCTGTTCTATTATAGGCTTACAAAAGTGCCTATGGTCTAACATATTTATTTTATTATTTACTTATTAAGTGAAAGTTGTAGAACTTTTCTCCTTTTCAAGTTATAATTGGGAAATTGGGGCAGAGTAACAATATGCCCCATTTTGTCCTAGACACTCTCGGTTCATTGCTCTCCCAGTGTAGTTATTCACAGCACCTCCTTTACACTAATAAATGATTTGCATTATATGCAAGAGAATACAATTGTACCAACAATGGATTTTATTTGCCTCCTTGGGGTGTGTGTGTGTGTGTGTGTGTGTAGAGAGAGAGAGAGAGCCCAACTTATCCAGGTACCATTTTCTTATAGAAATATAGAACCCCCCAAAATCTTTGGAAAGGTTCAGAATAAGAAAACTTTCAAGAAATCATTTTCTGGATAATATATGATACCTTTTTAAAGAGGATTAACTAAAATTAATTTAGACTCTATCCTGATTGACTATTCTTTATCACTAATGAGTTTTAACATAAGTGATAATATCAATATAAGAGGCTGATTAGGGTCTTCGGATGAGACTCTGAAAGCCTTGGTTTTGAGGAGAACTGATTCTGCCAATATCCTTGTGCCTTTTACAAGTTATTTCAACTCTGAGAATTAGTTTTCTATGGCATAAAAGTGTAATAACCTCATAGGAATTTTGTGAGAGTTAAGTGCCCAATAAATAACAGAAGACTAGTAATTTGTAGTTATCATTACTTTTAACTATTAATAATGTTGAATTAAAATCCTTTTTTGGAACTCTGACTTTGGGGATTTTGAAATTTGATAGAAAATAAATACTTGAAAATGATTTTTCTTCTGTATTACCAGCTAACAGTGTTAAAGAAAATTTAAAAGACACAGAAACTACTACCACATGAAAAGTGTAAACATTATGCGTAAAAAGGCATGATAAAATTCATACTGCATAGAAAAGGGGATAGTTGATTCACATTTTAAAGATAATGGATTAAAATATTAATACAGTAAAATATAAAATTTAATTAAGCAAGTTATTGCCCAGTAGGAAAAAATGGGAAAGGATTTAACTAGAGAGCTCACAAAAGAAAAAGCAAGCAAGACAGAAATTATAGCACATAACAAATAAATACATATAACACAAATCTTAATAATAAAGGTCTGTAAATGGAAACACACTACTATTTTTCAACTGTAATACTTCTAATATTTAGAGTTAATGATACTAATAATATTTTTCTTTTAGGATGCAGAAAGTGAACCTACTTATATCCTGGTGACAGTAAAAATAATTACAACTGGTGTGAGAACTATAAATCTTTCAAAAACTTAAATTTTTACTATTCTTGACTTCATAATTTAATATCAGGATTTCACCTTCAAATTATAACCAGAAATTATAATTAAGATATATGTGTAAACAGAAATGTTGATCACAAAGTTATGTAATGAAATGGTGAGAACCAAAATTAAGAGAAATATAAAGTAGTATTTTAATAGAGCAATGAAATAGAATATAACAGTGCAGTCATTAAAAAATCTATCATTGTAGTAAAAGTGCTCACAATATGATTGTAAATGAAATAACATTATGCATAGCTGTATGTAGACTTCGGTCTGAATTTTTAGCAATGTATATGCAAATGTTCATGTGTATTACACTCACATTCAAAAAAGAAAGACCAAGGGAAATAATATAGTCAAATGGTCATAATTGTTATTCTCTTTGACATTTGTGAAATGATTTTTTTCTTTACATTTTCCAATTTTTTTCTAAATAAAGTCATGTTACTTTCAGAAATAGCAAAGATTAACAAATAAGTGTATAATGTTTTAAAGAAGAAATTATTTTATGCTGTTTTATCCTTTTTTATTATGAGTTTGAGTCATTTTGAATTGTAACAATAGGTTGAGAGTGAGCCTATAACTCTATGGGCTTCTCTTCAAAACTCCTTCCAAGATATCAACTAACAGTTTTAGACAAAGACATAATTCCAAACCAGTAACTCTAGTGTATTTCTACTGCCCTTTTCTCTTTTTCATTCCCACTGAGTTTCCTACAAGAATAGTTCTACTTTACTGTGCATTTATTATTCTAATTCATATGTACTTCAATCCTTAATCCTAGTTTTATGCTGTGATGTAGTTTGATGCCTTATTATTCCCACCCCAAACCATTAAATGTGTCCAGGATCTGGACACATTTAATGGTACTGCCAGAATCTGTAAGACCAAAACACATTTTTTTTTTTTCTTTCCTCTGTTGCATTTGGATCTGTTGATCACTCTGTCCTTGAACATTTGTCAACTGTTATCTTCCACAGTGCTAATCTCTTATTTCTCCTCGAATGATTCCTTTGGTTCTCCTTTGTGGATGCCCTCTCCTTTGTCTTCTTCTTTTAGCTCATCTTTTACTTGTAGGTAAAGGCTCTTGTTGGCAGCATAACCTAGGAAAGCTACCAAATTAAGGTTATAAGATACTAAAATGACTCACAACTGAAACCAATGGAAAAATTATGAGTAGATAGCTTTCCCGTTCCCAGTTTTTAGGTTTTCTTTGATGGAACATGAAACTGGGAGAACTAAGTGAGGTAATTCAGACGTATGAATATTTACTTTTCTTACTCTGACTACGAACATGTCACAGATAGTATAATGAATCAGCAGAACCTGAGGATTATCAGGCTTCCAGGATCTTCACAATACCTTCTCAAGTCTCAATCTTCATGACCTCATTTAATGATTACTACAGACTGAATACAAGATGAGTTCATAAGGTGATGCCCCTCCAGGAATTAATGTTTTATTCATTTGCATGTAACTTATTCTCATTATAACATCTGCAATATTAGGAGGCAGCTGAGAATTTTGGCCGTCAGTTCTCTCTTAAAGCTACTAAAATTATATTATTGATATACTTCATTTTTGTTATCAAACACAAATAAAACCCTTACAATTTACAAAAATAATATCACGTTCATTCCTCTCCTGAATTACCTGTCTTAATATATTCAGTTAATTCTAACACTCACATATGTTTTGCTTCTTTTTAAAATCGTTTCCTTTCTTGTCAAAAGTACTCCAACCTTTCTCTTCTTTCTTATTTCTAATTACTTAAAAAAACTATTCTGCAAAGAAGAAAACAAACTCTGCTTTTTGTCAGATTTCTTCCTTAATTAATAATTTCCATCAGTCACTTAAATATTGTTTTCTTTCCCCTATATTTCTTCTTAGCTTAATTTTCTTGACTTTGTATAATCTATTTTAGGTAATATTATACACTCAATATTTTAAGTAACACCAGCATAATCATGACTCCAGTGTTGACCTGTTATATATTCCTTTGAACTGTGGACATTTCTAACTGAACATGTTACAGTGTTGGATGTGAATCAATCAATATTCATTCTGTAGGATAATATGTTCCCAATAACAGGAAGTAAAACCGTTGGATAAAGTAATTGGCAAGACACTGTTTAGAAGTTCTACTTGACTTCCATATCAATCTCTTATTCTAAAATTAAACTACACTACACTTTAATGTGATAAATCCACACTCAGCTGTTCACTCAGCAGTTCAGCCTTATGGAAATTCTAACCACCATATGCCACCTGCTAAGTTATTATGGGTGATATGCCACTCTGCACTTGGTTATGTAGATACACATTGTATGTCACTGTAGATAGATAGTTCAGACTCAATAAATAGGAATCATCTATTTTCCTTTTTAAAAAAATATATTATTCATGCCATGGATATCATTAACTAATCTCTGACAGGAGTGTTAATAATACACAATGCAGAAAGGAGAGTCTTTTCAATAACTGATGTTGGGAAGACTGGATAGCCACATGCAAAAGAAAGAATTTGGACACATCTTACACCACACAAAAATTAATTCCAAATGGATTAAAGATTTAAATGTAAGACCTGAAAATTTAAAAATCTGAGAAATAAACATAAAGGCCACATGTGAAAAGCTCACAGCTAATATCGTACTCAACAGTGAAAAGTTGAACATAAAAAATGTTCCTCAAAGATCACGAACAAAGCAAGGATGCCTACTCTCGTTATTTTTACTTAAACATAGTACTGGAAATCCTAGCCATAGCAATTAGGCAAGAAAAATAAGTAGAACACATCCAGATTGGAAAGGAAGAATTAAAATTATTTCTGTTTGCAGATGACATACAAATGACCAACAGGTACATGAAAAGATGCTCAACATCACTAATCATCAGGGAAATGCCTATGAAAACCACAGTGAGATATCACATCAACCAATTAGGATGGCTCCTATCAAAATATAGAAAATAACAAGAATTAGCGATGATGTAGGTAAATTGGAACCCTTGTGAACCATTGGTGAAAATGTAAAATGGTGTGGCTACTATGAAAAACAGTATGGAGGTTCCCCAAAATATAAAAATAGAATTACCATATGATCCAACCATCTCATTTTTGGGTATATATCCAAAAATAATGAAAACAAAGTCTCAAAATATATTGCATACATATCCACATTTACTGCAACATTATTCACAGTTGCCAAGTACTAAAAGTAACCTAAATGCCCATTGAAAAATGAATAACTAAAGGCAACTAAAGAATAACTAAATGAATAACTAAAGAATATTATATATATACACACAGAATATTATATATATACAACAGAATATGGTTCCGCCTTAAAGAAGAAGGAAGTTCTGTCATATGATATCTCACAGATGAACCTTGAGAACATTATGTTATGTGAAATAAGTCAGTCACAGAAGGACAAATTTGCATGATTCCATTTATATATGAGGTATCTAAAACAGTCAAATGTATAGAATCAAAGAGTGCCAGAGGCTGGAGGAGGGGAAAATGAGAAGTCTTAATCAAATGACGTAAAGTTTTGGTTAAACAAGACAACAGTTTCTTAAGAGTGCAGATCTCATGTTGTGTTCTTATCAAAAGAAAATAAATTTAAAATAATAAAACAAAGATAATGATATGATATATATATAGTTTCTGACATTCGACATAAGATTGTACAGCAAGATAGTAAGTTAGAGAGCCAGCCATTACCAAGAGAAAAAAAAATTTCTTAAATTATTTTCACTTTAATTTTAATATATTAAAAATCTAGATGATTAACTATTTTCGTGGACAGAATTCTATAATGACCCTCAGTGACCATTGTATAATCCTCTTCCTCTTGAGTGCTTTTATGAATTGTGTATGTAAGCAGATGGATACCAGATGTTACCTCAGAGATCAGTAGATCAAGAAAATGCCACAGAGGATTTAAGAACCTCTTTGCCCAAACATCCACAAAGTCATGTAGCCTCACCCTAACAAAGAAACCATCCTTGAGAGGAGCAGGATAGGAGGAGAAATATGAAAGACTAAGCATTCTTACCTAGATAGATCTAACATTAATTAAAGTGACTATTTATATTATTTTTTCAGCCTAATGTCAATGGAAGGAACTGTAATAGTATTCTTTCTATATCTAGAAGGTTAGGGCATCTACAATAATTATAGATAAAGAAACTACACTGTTGCTGCACACCCTAGTCATAGTGTTAATAAACGTTTAATACCAGTATACACACAAATGCACACACACAGACATATACCTTTACTTCAAAATCAAAAATTCTCTATATTCAAATTTAAGTAATCAATTTGTTTTCACATAAACTAGTACAGTGAAACAGCAGTGAACTAATTCCTTTAAGTTCTAATAACCTTTGTTCTTTAATTTTGGATGACTTTATATTTCATTTATTCTGATAATTTATATTGCAGTAAAAATGTAAGCAAAAATGTAAATATTATACTCTATTTAGAAGACACTAATCTGAGCAAACAACTACTTAAAAATCATGATTGCCCTACCTGATTATGGGTAGTTGATACACTTTCTATATGTTATAGAGAGGATTGAAAAGTCAATCAAATTATTTGCAGTCAGTCTTCAGCATATTTTTTTTCCTGAACAAGGATAAGAAGTAGCCAGTTTCTAATGCCAGTAGCATCTGGAGTCAGTATGGCGTTCTGAAGCTCATTAGAGTGCTGTACCAGTTTGGGAGTTTTTTTTCTTGTTTCTTGTTGCTAAATTCAAGTATTCATGTTTACTGCCTTTTCAGTATTGGTGTAATAGGTACTTCCAAGTTTGGAGTTTTGGAATGCAAACAGGGAGCTGTGCAATTGCATTAGAAATAGAACATTTCACAAATTATCACTGAATAAGATGCTACCCCATCTATCTTGTTAACCTGAAAAAAAAACCTCAACATTTTCTTTTTTCTTCTTTTCGTTTTTCTTTTCATATTTTTGGTGTATGTATGTGAATGCTGAGTAATTCAAGGAAAATAGGAGACAGAAACTCACATCGATTCCATAGCTGATGATTCTTTAAAAAAAAAAAAACACTATAGAGTAGAATAGAAACTCAGACCCTAATTTTCTGCAATGAATTCAACTTGAGAACAAGTAACTTTTGTGACAAATAAATGTGTTGATTCATAATAAATGACTATTCACCATTGCATTTACAAATCTTAGTCCCAAGTAGAATTTATTTCACTACCTGGAGAACAGAATATAACAAAGTATTATATAGGGACAGACCTTCAAGATGACGGAGGGGTAAGACGTGGAGATCACCTTCCTCCTCACAAATACATCAGAAATATATCTACATGTGGAACAACTCCTACAGAACACCTACTGAATGCTGGCAGAAGACCTCAGATTTCCGAAAAAGCAAGAAATTCCCCATGTACCTGGGTAGGGCAAAAGAAAAAAGAAAAGAGACAAAAGAGTAGGGAGGGGACATGCATCTCTGGGAGGGAGCTCTGAAGGAAGAAAGGTTTCCACACACTAGGAAGCCCCTTCACTGGCGGAGACAGGGGGTGACGGGGGGAAACTTCAGAGCCACAGAGGAGAGCACAGCAACAGGGGTGCGGAGGGCAAAGCAGAGAGATTCCCGCACAGAGGATCAGTGCTGACCAGCACTCACCAGCCTGAGAGGCTTGAATGCTCACCCGCCGGGATGGTGGGAGCTGGGAGCTGAGGCTCGCGGGTTTTGGAGGTCAGATCCCAGGGAGAGGACTGGGGTTGGCTACGTGAACACAGCCTGAAGGGGGCTAGTGCACCACAACTAGCTGGGAGGGAGTCCAGGAAAAAGTCTGGACCTGCCTAAGAGGAAAGAGACCATTGTTTTGTGGTGTGAAAGGAGAGGGGATTCAGAGTACCGCCTAAACAAGCTCCAGAGACAGGCGCAAGCCGCGACAATCAGCACGGACCCCAGAGATGGGCATGAGACGCTAAGGCTGCTGCTGCCGCCACCAAGAAGCCTGTGTGCAAGCACAAGTCACTATCCACACCTCTCCTCCCAGGAGCCCGGGGAGCCTGCCACTGCCAGGGTCCTGTGATCCAGGGACAACTTCCCTGGGAGTACACACAGTGTGCCTCAGGCTGTTGCAATGTCATGCCAGCCTCTGCCAGCCCTGCATTCAATACCCCTCCCTCCACCCTGTCCTGAGTGAGCCAGAGCCCCCTAATCAGCTGCTACTTTAACCCCGTCCTGTCTGAGTGAAGAACAGATGTCATCAGGTGGCCTACATGCAGAGGTGGGGCCAAATACAAAGCTGAACCCCAGGAGCTGTGCAAACAAAGAAGAGAAAGGGAAATTATTCCAGCAGCCTCAGAAGAAGCAGATTAAACCTCCACAATCAACTTGATGTACCCTGCATCTGTGGAATAACTGAATAGACAACTAGTCATCCCAGAATTGAGGCAGTGGACTTTGGGAGCAACTGTAGACTTGGCATTTGTTTTCTGCAACTAATTTGTTTCTGGTTTTATGTTTATATTACTTTAGTATTTAGAGTTTTTATTATCATTGGTAGATTTGTTTATTGATTTGGTTGCTCTCTTCCTTATTTTTTTACGTATAGATATATAAATTATTTCCTTTTTCAGTTTTGTTGAGTGTGTATGTGTATGCTTCTTTGTGTGATTTTCTCTGTATAGCTTTGCTTTTAGCAGTTGTCCTAGGGTTCTGTCTGTCCTTTATTCTTTTTTTTTTTAATATAAGTTTTAGTGCTTGTTATTATTGGTGGATTTGGTTTTTGGTTCGGTTTTTCTCTTCATTCTTTATTTATTTTTTATTACTTTTTAAATTTTATTGTTAATAAGTTTTTATTTTAATAACTTTATTTTATTTTTACCTTTCTTTCTTTTTTTCTCCCTTTTCTTCTGAGTTGTGTGACTGACAAGGTTTTGGTGTTCTGGCCGGATGTCAGGCTGGAGCCTCTGAGGTGGGAGAGCCGAGTTCAGGACATTGATCCACCAGAGACCTCCCAGCCCAAAGTATATCAAACGGTGAAACCTCTCCCAGAGATCTCGATCTCAACACTAAGACCCAGCTACACTCAACGACCAGCAAGCTACCGTGCATGGACGCTCTATGCCAAACAACTAGCAAGACAGGAACACAACACCACGCCATTAGCAGAGAGGCTGACTAAAATCATAATAATGTCACAGACACCCTAAAACACACCACAAGACGTGGTCCTGCTCACCAGAAAGACAAGATTCTGCCTCATCCACCAGATCACAGGCACCAGTCTCCTCCACCAGGAAGCCTACACAAGCCACTGAACCAACTTTAGCCAATGGGGTTAGACACAAAAACAATGGGAACTACGAACTTGCAGGCTGCAAAAAAGAGACCCCAAACACAGTAAGTTAAGCAAAATGAGAAGACAGAGAAACACACAGCAGGTGAAGGAGCAAGGTAAAAACCCATCAGACCAAAAAAAAAAAAAAAAAAAAATGAAGAGGAAATAGGCAGTCTATTTGAAAAAGAATTCAGAGTAATGATAGTAAAGGTGGTCCAAAATCTTGGAAATAGAATAGAGGATACAAGAAATGTTTGACAAGGAGCTAGAAGAACTAAAGAGCAAACAAACAATGATGAACAACACAATAAATGAAACTAAAAATTCTCTAGAAGGAATCAATAGCAGAATAACTGAGGCAGAAGAATGGATAAGTGACTTGGAAGATAAAATAGTGGAAATAACTACCTCAGAGCAGAATAAAGAAAAAAGAACAAAAAGAATGGAGGACAGTCTCAGAGACCTCAGGGACAGCCTTAAACACACAAACATTCAACTTATAGGGGTCCCAGAAGAAAAGAAAAAGAAAGGGACTGAGAAAATATTTGAAGAGATTATACTTGAAAACTTACCTAATATGGGAAAGTAAATAGTCAATAAAGTTCCAGAAGTTCAGAGAACCCCATAATGGATAAATCTAAGGAGAAACACACCAAGACACATATTAGTCAAACTATCAAAAATTAAATACAAAGAAACAATATTAAACGCAGCAAGGGGGGAAAGAAAATAACATATAAGGGAATCCCCATAAAGTTAACAGCTGATCATTCAGCAGAGACTCTGCAAGCCAGAAGGGAGTGGCAGGACATATTTAAAGTGATGAAAGGGAAAAATCTACAACCAATATTACTCTACCCAGCAAGGATCTCATTCAGATTCGATGGAGAAATTAAAATATTTACAAACAAGCAAAAACTGGGAGAATTCAGCACCACCAAGCCAGCTTTACAACAAATTTTAAAGGAACTTCTCTATGCAAGAAAGACAAGAGAAGGAAAAGACCTACGATAACAAACCTAAAACAATTAAGAAAATGGTAATAGGAACATATATATTGATAACTACCTTAAATGTAAATGGATTAAATGCTCTAACCAAAAGACATAGACTGGCTGAATGGATACAAAAACAAGACCTGTATATATGTTGTCTACAAGAGACCCAATTCAGACCTAGGGACACATACAAACTGAAAGTGAGGGAATGGAGAAAGATATCCCATGCAAAAAGAAAGCTGGAATAGCAATTCTCATATCAGAAAAAATAGACTTTCAAATAAAGACTATTACAAGAGACAAAGAAGAACACTACATAATGATCAAGGGAGCAATCCAAGAAGAAGATATAACAAATGTAAATATTTATGCACCCAACATAAAAGCAGTTCAGTACCTAAGGCAAATGCTAACAGCCATTAAAGGGGAAATTGACAGTAACACAATCAGAGTAAGGGACCTTAACACCCCACTTTTGCCAATGGACAGATCATCCAAAATGAAAATAAATAAGGAAACACAAGCATTAAATGACACATTAAACAAGATAGATTTAAATGATATTTATACAACATTCCATCCAAAAACAACAGAACACCCTTTCTTCTTAAGTGCTCAGGGAACATTCTCCAGGATAAACCATATCTTGGGTCACAAATCAAGCCTTGGTAAATTTAAGAAAACTGAAATTGTATCAAGTATCATTTCCAACCACAATGCTATGAGACTAGATATCAATTACAGGAAAAAAAAATCTGTAAAAAATATAAACACATGAAGGCTAAACAGTACACTACTAAATAATGAAGAGATCACTGCAGAAATCAAAGGGAAAGTAAAAAAATACCTAGAAACAAATGACAGTGAAAACACCACAACCGAAAAACCAGGGGATGCAGGAAAAGCAGTTCTAAGAGGGAAGATTATAGCAATACTATCCTACCTCAAGAAACAAGAAACATCTCAAATAAACAGCCTAACCTTACACCTAAAGCAGTTAGAGAAAGAAGAACAAAAACACCCCAGAGGTACAGAAGGAAAGAAATCATAAAGATCAGATCAGAAATAAATGAAAAAGAAATGAAGGAAACAATAGCAAAGATCAATAAAACTAAAAGCTGGTTCTTAGAGAAGATAAACAAAACTGATAAACCATTAGCCAGACTCATCAAGAAAAAAAGGGAGAAGACTCAAATCAATAGAATTAAAAATGTAAACAGGAGAAGTAACAACTGACACTGCAGAAATACAAAGGATCATTAGAGATTACAACAAGCAACTATATGCCAATAAAATGGACTATCTGCAAGAAATGGAAAATTCTTAGAAAAGCACAGCTTCCAAGGCTGAACCTGGAAGAAATAGAAAATATAAACAGACCAATCACAAGCACTGAAATTGAGATTTTGATTAAAAACTTTCCAACCATCAAAAGCCCAGGATCAGATGGCTTCACAGGCAAATTCTATCATACATTTAGAGAAGAGCTAACACCTGTCCTTTTCAAAAATCTCTCAAAATATAGCAGAAGGAGGAACACTCCCAATCTCATTCTACAAGGCCATCATCACCCTTATACCAAAACCAGACATAGATGTCACAAAGAAAGAAAACTACAGGCCAATATCCCTGGTGAACATAGCTGCAAAAATCCTCAACAAAATACTAGGAAACAGAATCCAACAACACATTAAAAGGATCATACACCATGATCAAGTGGGGTTTATCCCAGGAATTCAAGGATTCTTCAACATATGCAAATCAATCAATGTGATAAACCATATTAACAAATTGAAGGAGGAAAACCACATGATCATCTCAATAGATGCAGAAAAAGCTTTTGACAAAATTCAACACCGATTTATGATAAAAACCCTCTGGAAAGTAGACACAGAGGCAACTTATCTCAACATTATAAAGGCCATATATGACAAACCCACAGTCAACATCGTTCTCAATGGTGAAAAAATGAAACCATTCCTACTAAGATCAGGAAGAAGACAAGTTCACCTACTCTCCCCAAAATGATTCAACATAGTTTTGGAAGTTTCAGCCACAGCAATCAGAGAAGAAAATGAAATAAAAAGAATTCAAATCAGAAAAGAAGAAGTAATGCTGCCACTGTTTGCAGATGACATGATACTATACATACAGAATCTTAAAGATGCTACCAGAAAACTACTAGAGCTAATCAATGAATTTGGTAAAGTAGCAGGATACAAAATTAATGCACAGAAATCTCTTGCATTCCTATACACTAATGATGAAAAATCTGAAAGAGAAATTAAGGAAGCACTCCCATTTACCATTGCAACCAAAAGAATAAAATACCATGGAATAAACCTACCTATGGAGACAAAAGACCTGTAAGCAGAAAACTATAAGACACTGATGAAAGAAATTAAAGATGATAGAAACAGATGGAGAGATATACCATGTCCTTGGATTGGAAGAATCAACATTGTGAAAATGACTGTACTATCCATAGCGATCTACAGATTCAATGCAATCCCTATCAAACTACCAATGGCATTTTTCACAGAACTAGAACAAAAAATTGCACAATTTATATGGAAACACAAAAGACCCTGAATAGCCAAAGCAATCTTGAGAAAGAAAAACGGGGCTGGAGGAATCAGGTTCCCACACTTCAGACTATACTACAAACCTACAGTAATCAAGACAGTATGGTATTGGCACAAAAACAGAAATGTAGATCAATGGAACATGATGAAAGCCCAGAGATCAAACCACGCACATATGGTCACCTCATTTTTGATAAAGGAGGCAAGAATATACAATGGAGAAAAGACAGCTTCTTCAATAAGTGGTGCTGGGAAAACTGGACGGCTACATGTAAAATAATGAAATTAGAACACTTCCTAACACCATATACAAAAATAAACTCAAAATGAATTAAAGACCTAAATGTAAGGCCAGACACTATAAAATTCTTAGAGGAAAACATAAGGAGAACACTCTATGACATAAATCACAGCAAAATCCTTTTTGACACACCTCCTAGAGAAATGGGAATAGAAACAAAAATAAACAAATGGGACCTAGTGTAACTTAAAAGCTTTTTCACAGCAAAGGAAACCATAAACAAGAAGAAAAGACAACCCTCAGAATTGGAAAACTATTTGCAAATGAAGCAACTGACAAAGGATTAACCTCCAAAATTTACAAGCAGCTCGTGCAGCTCAATATCAAAAAAGCAAACAACCCAATCCAAAAATGGGCAGAAGACCTAAATAGACATTTCTCCAAAGAAGATATACAGATTGCCAACAAACACATGAAAGGTTGCTCAACATCACTAATCATTAGAGAAATGCAAGTCAAAACTACAATGAGGTATCACCTCACACCAGTCAGAGTGGCCATCAACAAAATATCTACAAAAATTAATGCTGGAGTGAGTGTAGAGAAAAGGGAACCCTCTTGCACTGTTGGTGGGAATGTAAATGGATACAGCCACTATGGAGAAGAGTATGGAGGTTCCTTAAAAAAATAAAAGTAGAACTACCATATGACCCAGAAATTCCACTACTGGACATATACCCTGAGAAAACCATAATTCAGTGAGTCATGGACCACGATGTTCATTGCAGCATTATTTACAATAGCCAGGACATGGAAGCAACCTAAGTGTCCATTGACAGATGAATGGATAAAGAAGATGTGGCACATATATACAATGGAATATTAGTCAGCCATAAAAAGAAACTAAATTGAGTTATTTGTAGTGAGGTGGATGGACCTAGAGTCTGTCTTACAGAGTGAATTAAGTCAAAAAGAGAAAAACAAATACCATATGCTAACACATATATATTTGGAACCTAAAAAAGACAAGAAAAGAAAAGAAAAGAAAATGGCTCTGAAGAACCTAGGAGCAGGACAGGAATAAAGACGTGGACATAGAGAATCGACTTGACACGGGAAAGGGGAAGGGGAAGCTGAGACCAAGTGAGAGAGTGGCATTGACATATATACACTACCAAATGTAAAATAGATAGCTAGTGGGAAGCAGCCACACAGGGAGATCAGCTCAGTGCTTTGTTACCACCTAGAGGGGTGGGATGGGGAGGGTGGGAGAGAGACGCAAGTGGGAGGAGATATGGGTATATATGTATATTTATAGCTGATTCACTTTGTTATAAAGCAGAAACTAACACACTATTGTTAAGCAATTATACTCCAATAAAGATGTTAAAAAAAAAGTGTAGCCCCTGCTCACTGCAACTAGAGAAACCCCACACTCAACAACGAAGACACCACATAGCCAAAAATAAATAAATACATGAAAAAAAAATAAATAAATGAAAGACGTAACTCAAGGCAAAAAAAAAGAGTATTATCTAATTTATATTCTAAGAATGATTCAGTGATTCAATCAATACCATTATGTTGAGATAAATGTTTTACACAACTATTTATTAAAAATTATCTTCCATCTATGATTTTCTATCCTTATTTCTTTTATATCCATCTAGTGGTATTTCAAAATCCAAATATTTATATAGATAAGAGATATATATTTTTAAAGTCGCATGTTACATTTTAAAATAAGTTAAATTTCTCCATTCTTCAGTATCATTTGGTTTCATCATTCAGTTCCAATGAAAAATTTCATACCTAAATTGACACGTGGTTATTTTGTGTATTCAGACTTCATCTCAGCAATATAAATCTAATCTAAAAATGCATATATATGTTAAAAAATATATAGGACAGCAAAAGATTTTCCTATCACATAGATATCTTGGTTCATTAATATGATGAATGTATTGGATTAATGAATGTTTTCCTATTACAGTATACAGTGAAAATAATCTATAAGCACTACTATATTAAAATTTGTTCACAAGTTAACTAGATGATTGTGGTATAGATGTGGGTGTTGGAAGGCAGACATATACAAAAGAATTGTGAGTACAATTCATCTATATACCTATTTTAAATGAAAATAAAGAATAAATAGTATTCTAATCAAAAGATGAAACAGAGCTTAAAGAAAGTCACAAGAAATATCAACCATAAAGAGGGAAGAAAGTGGGTTGTTTTAGATTATTTCCCCTTCCTCACCACCTATGTCATATTTGATTATCATTTTTTATTCATCTTATCCCCTAAGCCTTTTCACATCAGCCTTCTTTTTTTCCATCTATAATTTGCCAATTTTAAGTTGTCTTGACCTTGCCTTTTCCTGTCATGCTGAAGCGACAGGGACAGAATTTACCCTCTCAGCTTAAAATTTTAAATACAGACAAAATATATAAAGTAAATATTTCCAGATTTTGGAAAATAGACAAGATAGGACACCGATAAATGAAAGAAAAGAAAAACAATTTGAACCATATGATTTCTACAGCTTACTAACTAAACAAAATTTCCAGGCAAAAGCCCAAGGAGGTGAGACTCCAGTAAAGGCTAGATGTATTAGTTAGCTGAAGAAACAGAGTTCAGAGTTTAGGGAAGTCAAGGTGACTAGAATTCACAGGGAAAACCCCAAATAGGATGGACACACACACACACACACACACACACACACACACACACACACACACACACACAGAGAGAGAGAGAAAGCACTGAAGATATACAGTATCCCAAGTATACATCTGAGTGCTCATCACCACGTTTATGAGAAAACTAGATCCAGGAAAAGATCATCAGAAATGGTCAGGTAGAATAAAACCTGGAAATTATTCATTCTAAAGGATTATTCATATTCCCATCATTAGAATGGAAATATATCCTAACACACACTGTTTCCACTAGAGTCCATAAAAGATTATTGCCTCTGTAGTGAGGCCAGGTTAGCTCTAGATGAAAAACAGTCTGGACTTTCCTAAGAAAGCTTAAAAGCAAGCCTCAAAAGGTTAAAAAATTTCCCAAGTAACTCAAATACATTCCAGAGCAAAGTCCAGAAATATTTATATTTATAGGAGCACAAAAAATTCCAGCAACCAATAATGTAAAACTCATGTTTAGCATTTATTTTAAAAAATACCAGGTATGCAAAGAAGCAGGAAAATACAATGAATAAGAAGAAGAAATACTAATAAATTGAACCAGATTCCAAAAAGGTACACATGATAGAATTGGTAGAAAAGGACAAGAAATCATACACGGTACATGGAAAATATAATCCATATGTTCAATAAAGTAGTGTGTAAAGAGAAAAATAAAATGTAAAAAAGAGACCTCAAGTGAACTTTGAGGAGAAAATATGACCTCTAAAATTAAAAATACACTGAATTGAATTAAAAGAAATTAGATACTGTAGAAGAAAAATATTACTTAATATAAATATATCACAATCAAGAAACTGTAGAAAATGAAATATAAATTTTTAAAAGTCTGGAAAGAATAAACAGAGCATCAGTGAGTTATGAGCCATCAAGTGGCCTAATATAAGTGTAACTTAAATATCAGAAAAAGATGTGGGAACATCAGAGAAAATATTTGAAAAAATAATAGCCAATTTTTTCTAAATGTGATACAAATTATAAACCCAATGTTCTAAGAAGTTCAACAAACTTTAAGAATAATGAAGAAGAAAAAAATATCACCAAGGGACATCGTAATCATGGCTTAAAACCAGTGATAAAAGATAAAGCTTTAAAGCTGTGAGAAAAAAAAAAAAAGATATGTACATAGGAATGGAAATAAGAATGAGAGCAGATTTATTGTCAACTATAATGCAAGCCAGAAAAAGGGAGAGGCATCTTAAATGTACTGAAAAAATTGTCAACCTGGAATGTTATTTCAGCAAAATATATTTCAAAAATAAAGCCAAAGACCAGCGACATATAAAAATATGAAAGGATATATCACCAGCATCACTATTATCATCATTACAAGAAATGTTAAAGTCCTTCAGGCACAAGGAAAATAATGAGAAACTGAAATGTTAATCTACAGAAAGAATAAAAAAATGAAAATGGTTATATGCAGATAAATCAACAATTTCATCGAATATAAATGATCCAAACACCCCCAATTAAAATTCAGAAATTTTTGGAATGGATAAAAAAAAGACCCAAGTATATGATGTCTATAAGAAACCTACTATAATTATGACACAGATCAATAAAAAATAAAATGGTCAGAAAAATTATTTTACACAAACACCAATCTTAAGAAAGCTGGAGCATCTAGATTAATATCAAGTTTTTTCTTTTTTCCCTGATTCTTTGTTAGAACATCTTAGTCTCAATTCCTCCTGCTTTTTTACCCGTAAAATTCTTTCTGGGAAAGTATTTTAAGATGCATTTTGATCACATGTGTAGGATTGCCAAGTAAATTCTGATGAACATGAAAAATATATACACAAATATGAATTTTCTGACCTATCTTCTGTCCCACCTACACAGCACTAAAATAACCATTACTCTTTCTGCTCTTACCCTTAAAGTCCAAGAATTCGTCTAATTCTGTATGTAGTTCTGCCCAACAATATTCTGCCAGCATTGAATACCCAACCCTTCCTGTATTGGCATGTTTGCTAACATCTCAAATTCCTTCTGCTCTATTCTTCACAATCTGATTTTTATAAATTTACTTCCTTTCCATTTCAGTCTTTTAGTTTACATTAGTGCCTTGTTGAATAAATATTTATTGAATAACATAAATCTTCTCCAATATATGTATGATACAATTTAAAATTAATAATTCTCTACAGTAGAAGACAATGACAAGTTTCTAGAAACTTTGTATTTATAGAATGAAATTTCATTCTAAGCTAATATAATCAGATTATAACCTGTAAATTTTGAGCTGAAAGGTAAATATGAGCAGAATATCAACAGATGAAGACAGGGGAAGAATATCTGAGAAGGAAGAATGGTCCTGCTAAAAGTTTGCCAGGCACACAAATTTTATGTCTTAGTTTTTCTTTCTTATTTATTTTTCGATCATGTGGAAATATGAGTAGGTAACTTGCCTGGAAGAGAGAGACTGTGTCATGAAGATATGGGAAACAGGTTTTGGATATGAATTGAGAAAGAGTAAAACTTTAAAGCCAAACATAGAAGTGCAGATGCTATTTTAAAAGAAATAAAAAATCATAGATTTATTCTGGCAAGGAAGTTATAAAATTGCAGTTGTTTTCACAATATTAATCAGGAAGTCATAAGAGATAAATTTCTTGCAATTCTGTCATTAGTCATTCATTTATTTGGGTTAGGTAATCCCTCTTCAGATACTCTCTTTTAAAATACAACATGTTAACTTGAAATAGACTACATGATTTAACAGATTTACTTTTTATTATGAAATTCTAAAAGGAAAGTTAATTTTTTTAAAAAAAGGAAATCTTGTCATGCTATATTTTGAAATAAACTTTACTTTTTAGGATAGTTTCAGATTTATAATGAAATTGAGAGTTTCCATATACTCCACACCCAGTTTCCACTATTAACATTTTACATTACTATGATTCATTTGTTCCAATTAATGACAGTATTGACACATAATTATTAGCTAAAGTGCAAAGTTTATTAAGAGTTCTTTAATTTCTAACAGCTTTTTCTGTTCCAGGATCCCTTCCACAATACCACACTATATTTTGTTGTCATGTCCCCTAGGCTGCTTTTGGGTGTTTTTGGTGACCTTGGTAATACAGGTCAGATATTTATACAATGACCTTCTATTGGAATTTGTCTGATATTTTTCTCATGTTTAGGCATAGGATTATGGGTTTCAAGGAGGACCAGAGAGATTATTTTTATTGCATTAGTTCAAGGGTACATTATGAACATGACTTATCACTCCTGATGTTGGCTTTAATCAGCAGACTGACATACAGTTTGTCACGATTCTCCACTGTAAAGCTACTCTCTCCCAACCCTTCCCATACTATGGTTTCTGCAAAGCAGTCACTCACTAGGTATAGCCTACACTTAAGAAGTAGAGAATTATACTGTCTCTCCTTAAGAACAGAGTATCTGCATTAGTCATTTGAAATTCTTCTGCATGAAAGATGTATCTATTCATCATTTTAAATTTATTCAATCATTTTTATATCAGCATGGACTCATGATTATTAATTTTATAATTTGGAGTATAATACATTTCTACTTTATTGTCTGGCTTAAATTATTCCAGTTTTGTGTATTGCAAGCTCTTTTCATTCGTTCTTACTCCTTTTGATAGTCCCCATTAACAAAGTTTGTTTGTTTTAAGCACATTTTTACTTCCTGGCAGTATAAAAAATCCAGGTTCATCATATATATATATATTTTTAACATCTTTATTGGAGTATAATTGCTTTACCACGGTATGTTAGTTTCTGCTTTATAACAAAGTGAGTCAGCTATACATATACACATATCCCCATATCTCTTCCCTCTTGCATCTCCCTCCTTCCCACCCTCCCTTTCCCACCCCTCTAGGTGGTCACAAAGCACTGAGCTGATCTCCCTGTGCTATGTGGCTGCTTCCCACTAACTATCGGTTTTATATTTGGTAGTGTATATATGTGCATGCCACTCTCTCACTTTGTCCCAGCTTACCCTTCCCCCTCCCCATGTCCTCAAGTCCATATTCTAGTAGGTCTGCATCTTAATTCCCATCCTGCTCCTAGGTTCTTCATGACCTTTTTTTTTTTTTTTAGATTCCATATATATGTGTTAACATACGGTATTTTTTTTCTCTTTCTGACTTACTTCCCTCTGTATGTCAGACTCTAGGTCCATCCACCTCACTACAAATAACTCAATTTTGTTTCTTTTATGGCTGAGTAATATTCCATTGTCTATATGTGCCACATCTTCTTTATCCATTCATCTGTCTATGGACACTTAGGTTGCTTCCATGTACTGGCAATTGTAAATTGAGCTGCAATGAACACTGTGGTACATGACTCTTTTTGAATTATGGTTTTCTCAGGGTATATGCCCAGTAGTGGGATTGCTGGGCCGTATGGTAGTTCTATTTTTATTTTTTTAAGGAACCTTCATACTGTTCTCCATAGTGGCTGTATCAATTTACATTCCCACCAACAGTGCAAGAGGGTTCCCTTTTCTCCACACCCTCTCCAGCATTTATTGTTTGTAGATTTTTTGATGATGGCCATTCTGACTGGTGTGAGATGATATTTCATTGTAGTTTTGATTTGCATTTCTCTAATGTTTAATGATGTTGAGCATTCTGTCATGTGTTTGTTGGCAATCTGTATATCTTCTATGGAAAAATGTCTATTTAGGTCTTCTGCCCAGTTTTGGATTGGGTTATTTGTTTTTCTGATATTGAGCTGCATGTGCTGCTTGTAAATTTTGAAGATTAATCTTTTGTCAGTTGCTTCATTTGCAAATATTTTCTCTCATTCTGAGGGTTGTCTTTTTGTCTTGTTTATGGTTTCCTTTGCTGTGCAAAAGCTTTTTAAGTTTCATTAGGTCCCATTATACCTTGTATATTTCTTAAACCAGTCCTGAGATCAGCCATTATCCTAAAGTGCCCAGGCTTGTTTTTCTAAAGAATGGTGTGAGAAACTAAGATTGGATAATAGGGATGATGATTGCTACTGGGATTCTGTTGGTTCTAAACACTCTTAGCTGACAGAGAAAAAGCATATATGTGTGAATGCTAACATATGTATATACACACTCTATACATATTTCTATATATAATTATCTGTGCATAATATTATATAGAACATATTAAATAATTTAAAGAGATATTCTCTTTTTTTCTCTGAAAATATTTATGTAAACATGGAAAAATCTATTTCTATAACTTCTTTTTTAAATCACCTCTTTTGTATGTGGGAAACTTTTAAATCACTGATCCAAATTCTTTAATGATTATAAGATTAATTATGCTTTCTCTTTCTACTTCAGTCAGTTTTAGCAAGTTAAATTTTCCATTTTATCATTTTGCATAAGGATTTTCAATTCACTAGTGTAAATATTTCCTTAGCTTCCTCTTGTATTTTTTAACTTCTATGCATTTGAAATTAATGCCTCAGTTTCAATTTCTAATATGTTTATCAGTGACCTGCTCATTATTTTTTTTTCTGTATCAATCTTGCCCGAGTATTATAATTGTTTTAGTGCTTTCAAGGAAAGGAGAAAACAACAACAAAAAACTTAACTGGAAACTTTCTTGATTATTTTATATTTTATCTAAATCTGTTCTGATTTTCTTGTCTGTTTTATTCTATCTTTTTAGGTTGACACTTAACTCAATATTCAGCATCTCTTTTCAGTCATGTCTTAATAGCTATAAATTTTGCTTTAAGTAGTATTTATAGCACCATTTTAATATGTAATATTTTAATATAGTTTACTTCTAAATTAATTTCTATTTTATTTATTTTCACAGAGATATAATTGAGTTACAATATTATATTAGTTTCAGGTGTACAACATAGTGATTCAAAATTTTTATAGATTATGCTCCATTTAAAGGTATTATAAAATATTAGCTATATTCCCTGTGCCTTATAATATATCCTTGTATCTTATTTATTTTATATATAGTACATTATACCTCTTAATCCCCTACCCCTATCTTGTCTATCCCCCTTTTCCTCTGCCCCCTGGTAACACTAGTTTGTTCTCTATATTTGTGAGTCTGTTTGTTTTATTATACTCAATCATTTGTTTGGAAACCATCAACAAATTGAAAACACAACCTACTGAATGGGAGAAAATATTTGCAGATGATATGATTGATAAAGGGTTGATATCCAAAATATAAAAACAACTAATACAATTTAACGTCAAAAAAACAAACAAGCTGATTAAAAAATGGACAGAAGACCTGAATAGACATTTGTCCATAGAAGACATACAGATGGCCAACAGGCCCATGCAAAGATGCTCAACATCTTTTATCATCAGAGAAATACAAATCAGAACCACAATGAGATATCACCTCATACCTGTCAGAATGGCTATGATCAAAAAGACCACAAATAACAAATGTTGGTGAGGTTGTGGGGAAAAGAGAACACTTGTACATTATTGGTGGGAATGTAAATTGGTGCTGCCATTATTAAAACCAGTATGGGAGTTCCTTAAAAAACTAAAAATAGAACTTCCATATGATCCAGCAATTCCACTCCTGGGCATATATCTGAAAAAAAAACAAAAAGACTAATATGAAAAGATACATGCACCACAATGTTCATAGCAGCATTATGTATAGTGTTATGTATATAAATAGTCAAGACATAGAAGCAACCTAAGTGTCCATCAATGAGTGAATGGATAAAGAAGATGTGATATAACTATATGTGTATGTATATGTATATAATATGTACATATAGATGGATTAATATATAATGTATATAATAGAATACTTCTCAGCCATAAAAAAGAATGAAATTTTGCTATTTGCAACAACATGGATGGACCTGAAGGGTATTATGCTTGGTGAAATAAGTCAGTCAGAGAAAGAAAATACTGTATGCTATCACTTACACATGGAGTCTAAAAAAACAGTACGTTTTAATTTCTGCTTGCATTATTTAAAGTTCTTGAAATTTCTAGTGCATTGGTTTAGTCAGTTATCTTTTTATTTGTTTCTAATTAAATCGTTGTGTTCAGAAAATATGGACTAAATTATAATTTGTCCTTTATAAATTCTTGAACATGTTTTTGTCTCAATTTATCAATTTTTATAAATATTTACTATAATTGGAATATAATTGCTTAAAATAATATGTATACTACAACTGTTTTGAGTAATGTCCCAGATATACCCATTATATCTAATTCATCAATTGTATTGTAGAAATATTTTGTATCCTTGTGAGTTCATGAATGTTTTACTCATCAAAACTGGCAATATTTACCAATGTCTCCCTACATGAGAGGCGGTTTATTACTTATTACTTATGTTTCTGAAAAATTTTGTCTTATACATTTGAATATGTATTACAGAGTATATACATGTTTAAAAATATTATATTTTCCTTTTGACTTGATACCTTTATTATTATGAGATTACCTTCTTGAACTTTAATAATTCTCTTTTTTTTAACTTAGAATCTTCCTTGTGTGATTTTTATGTAGACCAGTCTCCTCTTTGTTAGTGTTTACCTGGTATATCTTGTCCCATTTATTTAACTCTCCTTCTATGAGTCTATGTATTTATGTTTCATTTCTAATAGCATATGTGTGGGTTTTGTTTATTAATTAACTCTGACAATCCTGTTTTTTGCCTTTTCCATTTAGGTATATTATCATTTGTTTTAATTACTAATATATCTTGATATATTTTTACCATCTTATTTTTGTTCTAACTGATTTTATGATTGTTTTATTTTATTTGTGTGTTTCCCTTTTTACTTTAGTACCTTCTTTTAGGTTGCCTGTGTTTTTCCTCATTTTTACCTTTACCTTTAATAACTATGCTTTATAAATCACTATAATGATCACACTACGTATTTTCCTATGCATATGGAATTTAAACCAGTTAAACCAATCCAAAACTGGTTATTTACAATATTTGTTAGGCAGCAGAACTTGGAAACTAAGTTTGACTCTCAAGGAAGATTCAATCTAATAAGCATATAAAAATACAAATAAAAATGATGTCAGGCAGTATAAAACTATCATGAAATTCAATGGAATGTGAATTTAGAGTCAGAGTCAGTTAAAATAAAAGTTGAGAGAAAAATTATAAAACTTTTACTAAACAGGAGAATTTGCTCTGAGTTCTTGAATGCCACATAGATATTTAACTGTTGTAGGTGGATAGAGAAAATAGTTTATAAGAAAGGACCTGTGAAACAATTAGAGGACCTTGAATAATATGTTTTGGCTAAAGTGTGTGTTTGTGTGTGAGCATGCATGCGTCTGCAGAAGTAGAAGTCAATTAACAGTAGGAGGAAGAGCACTAGTTAATAGTGGTAATAGTAGTACATTGTAAAGCTTGATGGGAAAAAAAATAAATAGGCGTATACTTATTGGCATACCATGAAACACTTCCTTTTATATTTAATGGTTAACCAATAAAATATTTTGAACAAGGGCGTGATACATTCAAGACTTCACTGTGTGTAAAAATTTAGAATAGCTTATTAACTAACAGAAAAACTATTGATATTTAAGAGATATTTGATACAGTAAGGACAGAAACAAAATGAGTTCTCAGTTTGAGACAGATATACTGTGTCTTGAAAACTGAAATTTTCAAGACATATAATGAAGGTAAAATCTATAGAAACTGTCAACTGTTTAGACTTTTGGAGAGAGGATTGTTTGAGGATGGAAGAAATTCAGACAAAGAACTGTCCAAGATCTGGAATTGTGTGATATACTAAATATTCACCAACTTATAAGACTCTAGAGAAACAAAATTGAGGAAACAGTCACATATACAAGCACACAGACACACAGGCACACACCTACACAGGTTTTGCCCTTGTTGCATTTTATAGGTAGAATGTCAAATAAATATCCATATAAATATATGATTGTGTTTTGCATCCGTGTTTTGTATAAAGCAGGTTCTCTTATAAAAATATTACCAATTCTCATGTTCTTTTTTAGGAGAAAAGACTGGTCCATTATGGAAAAATTGTTGAATTCAGATAGTGATGGAGAATTTTAAAATACATAAGTAAATCTGAAGATTTTCTTTTTTTTCTTTTTTTGGTTATGAGGAAAGGTGATGAGTTTAGTCTTGACCAGCTTGAGTTTGAAAGGTCTAGAAGCAAGCATAAGATTTCTACAATCAAAGTTTTGCTCTTGTAGAATTATCAAGTATTGTCAAAAAAAAGACAGACGTGTAAAGTTTTCATTGTTTCTATGTTGGGTAAAGAATGGTAGTAAGGTTTAGGAAGAGAGGTGGAAAAGGTAATATAGGCAGTGCTTATTTTATTTAATATTTATGAAGTTGTCTTCTATGACTAAAGATTGAGATATGTATTTACCTATTTCCGAGAAGCCAAACCATAACCAAGGATTACATAAATCAGACTTCACTCTTTCGTTGCTGGTGTTACATGAGCCTATGAGTAAAGATGGAGAGCTCTGATTTTGGTAATAGAAATTTTTTTCAGGAGAGATAAAATCACTAGTTTCGCTTTCACTTATTTTGTCTGTGTGTTTGCAGAAATTTTTAGTGAAATATATATCACTAATTCACAGCTTTTTCTGACCAATCTCTAAAGTTCCTTAAAATTCTATGAGATAAAGAGAACTGTAGCAAAAATGGGATGTTGAGAAATATTCTGTGTTTTCTTAATAACTTTAAATTTGAATTAAAATATAGGAATACTTCATAGGAATTTTCAACTTTAGAGTACACTTTAGTAACTACCTTTGTCATAAATAAGTACAAATTCATCTATATACTCTATTATTCATCTATGTCAATTCAAATTGGAATTTTATTGCAATATCTTTGTAACCACATTGTAGAGAATGCTTAGATTGTTTCATCAAGGAGACAACAAAAGATATCCAAAACCAATAACGTATTTTGGTCTAAAATTTAGTATAAAATAAACTTTAGTCTTTTTTGCTTTAGTAGATTTGCATTTGCATAGCCTGTTTGCCCATGAATTCTGTATGTAGCCCACCTGGATAGTCTTTGAATTCTATGGTAAAGAAACAATCATTATTTACAATTCGTTGGTATGTGCATTTCTATTTTGAACCATGTTGGGAAGTTCTCTTAATTTATACATGCTCTTGACAAGTTCATATGGCTTCTGACACAAGTTGGCTAAAATGATTAAAGCTTAAGGATGATTGAACATATTCAATGTATTTCAGAAAACAAAAATGCATAAATTACTTTGTTGTCTCTTTAAATTATATGCAACAAAGAATTCTCTTTTGAGATTCAGGCAGCACAGAGGATCTAATTTCTCTAATTAGTTGCTGTGTTTCTGTTTCTGCTTCCATGGCATCCATCCACAAGCCACCATCACAATCTAAAATGAGTTTCTTTTTAAATGACAGGCATTTTAGTGAAGACATCTAAAAGTGCTGAAAGAATATTGGAAAGTTTTACAAAATTTTGTAAAATTTCTGAAAAGCAAAAAGTTTCTTGTATCTATTTCTTGAGAGAGTGTCTATTCATTCTCTGAGAGAGAGATAATATCTGCCTTATTTTAAATTTTGCTGTCTTATTTTCGTTCATTTCATTGATTTTAGCAATCGGAACCTCTATACCTATTTACTTCTATGTATCTTTACCATGTCTATCTGTATAATTTTCACTATTTACTCCTATATCTAGACACAGTTTCATGGGGGAAACCTTCAAAAAAAGGTCATGAATTTTAATTATTTAAAGATTTCAATTTGTATGCTATATTCAACTGAGAATCTTATCTGTCTTAATAGTCATTGTATTTTTTCCCTCTATATTTTCTTTCCCAATAGAACCACTGGTTCTTAACTAAGAACTTTACTAGATGAAATTAAGAATTGATGTCCTAACCTTGTGGCAAAGTGTGTCAAGAGATATGAAATTTGAGATGAAAGTTAGGGGCAAAACTCATGCCGATTATGTTGAAAGGGAAATGGTAGTGAGTTAAAAGAGTACAACAACAATTAAAAGAGTACAACAGCAACTCTGTGTGTGGTGGTTCCTTCTTACCCTGTTAGACAAATTCTAGGAGAACGATATTCTTAGTCTTTAGGTAACCCTTCCATAAACAAAGAAGGAATAGTATTAAGGTTTTGCTAAATCAGAAGCTCTCTGCCTGTGGCAGGCAATTGGACTTGACTGAGTGAATCATCTTATGAAGTCTCTAATTCATCCACTAATTCTGTACCGTAAATGGAAGCAATTAAAAGTGCTGTGAAGCTGCAGATTTAGCAGCCTGCTACTGGTATTCCACTTTATAAAGACTGTGAGCTGACCAGCCAAAATTGGCTTAAGGACATTGCCATCTCAGGCAAACGCTGTGAGGTGATCCCAAGATAGCTGTTATTAAATTGAGATAGAGTGTGGTGGGCCAGGAGGGAAACAGAGGCCAATAACTTAAAAACATATATATGTACAGTCCTAAAGACACTATCTAGATAAAAAGTTTAGTTGTGATAACACACATGTTAGGATTATCTTTGTTGCTGTAAGCCACCAGTTGAAGTAATTTGGTATGCTGCGATAGGTTACTAATACACCAAGAGAGTTTAATAATATACACATCTGGCACCCTGATTTGTTTTCTTCCAGCAGTAAAATATGTAGTATAATATTAATATACAATTACACACACACACACAGAGTCTTTATGTCTCGTGAGATGGCCAGTTTAAATTATAGGCTAGACAATGAGATAGACAGATAGCAAAGCTCTGCTCCTCATCAGTTTATTTGTTTGTTCTGCAAGGCAATCTATACATCTCGCTTATTTTTTAATCCAAAGAAACTATAGAAGCAAATATTATTGCCATCTATTTTCCCTTGCTTGTAGGTTTGTTTTTATACATGGTTTTGTACATTGAGAGTTTATCAATAAGGGAATCTCTCTACCATTTTTTTTTTCAAACATCTTTATTGAAGTATAATTGCCTTACAATAGTGTGTTAGCATCTGCTTTATAACAAAGTGAATCAGTTATACATATACAATATGTTCCCATTTCTCTTCCCTCTTGCATCTCCCTCCCTCCCACCCTCCCCATCCCACCCCTCTAGGTGGTCACAAAGCACCGAGCTGATCTCCCTGTGCTATGCGGCTGCTTCCCACTAGCTATCTATTTTACATTTGGTAGTGTATATATGTCCATGACACTCTCTTACCCTGTCACATCTCACCCCACCCCCTCCCCATATCCTCAAGTCCATTCTCTAGTAGGTCTGTGTCTTTATTCCCGTCTTGCCACTAGGTTCTTCATGGCCTTTTTTTTTTTTTTTCCCTTAGATTCCATATATATGTGTTAGCATACTGTATTTGTTTTTCTCTTTCTGACTTACTTCACTCTGTATGACAGACTCTAACTCCATCCACCTCATTACAAATACCTCCATTTCATTTCTTTTTATGGCTGAGTAATATTCCATTGTATATATGTGCCACATCTTCTTTATCCATTCATCTGTCGATGGACATTTAGGTTGCTTCCATGTCCTGGCTATTGTAAATAGAGCTGCAATGAACATTTTGGTACATGACTCTTTTTGACCTATGGTTTTCTCAGGGTATATGCCCAGTAGTGGGATTGCTGGGTCGTATGGTAGTTCTATTTGTAGTTTTTTAAGGAACCTCCATACTGTTCTCCATAGTGGCTGTATCAATTTACATTCCCACCAACAGTGCAAGAGTGTTCCCTTTCCTCCACACCCTCTCCAGCATTTATTGTTTCTAGATTTTTTGATGATGGCCATTCTGACCGGTGTGAGATGATATCTCATTGTAGTTTTGATTTGCATTTCTCTAATGATTAATGATGTTGAGCATTCTTTCATGTGTCTGTAGGCCATCTGTATATCTTCTTTGGAGAAATGTCTATTTAGATCTTCTGCCCATTTTTGGATTGGGTTGTTCGTTTTTTTGTTATTGAGCTGCATGAGCTGCTTGTAAATCTTGGAGATTAATCCTTTGTCAGTTGCTTCATTTGCAAATATTTTCTCCCATTCTGAGGGTTGTCTTTTCGTCTTGTTTATCTCTACCATTTTTTTAATTCACTGATGGTATACTGCATTCCTCTGATTCAAAATGTCCTTCAAATTTTAACAATCCTGATGAATTGTACAACTGATATGAATATGAAAAGACATTAATATTTTTGGAACGCTAACATTGAGAAAAGGAAGTAAATAATTTAATCTAGGAATATATCAATTATTCCAGTTTCCCCTCTCTAAGTGGAAATTGAGGCATGAAGAAGGGAAGAATTGATGATGATACTGCAATTGCAAAAGGATACGCATAAGAACTGTAAGTATAATAAATAATAAATCAAAAGCATTTTATTTTCACATGGAGGTAAAAAATGCATATATTATTGATTTTAATAATGATGTTTGGTGGTAATTATCAGCTAAGAATATCGGGTTGCAAATGTAGAAAATATAAAAATAACAGTGGAATAATATTAAAAATTAAGGATTGATTAATTTATAGAAGTACCATATATGTACATGAAAACTTTTAATTAAACAGATTTTTAAAAATTATGAGCAAATAAATGTTAATAATTTGACGGAGAAAAACTACAAAACTGAAAAATCGGAAATGAAAGTTGGGCTTAGTTATTATTCAGCTGTGATCAAGATCAGGTAACTTAATGTGTTTCAGCCTCTGATTTTTTTGTATAAAGTGATAGTATTTGTCTCTTGAATTTAAATATGAATGAACGATGGGAGATTATAGTTGTCTTCAGCAAGACTGAAAGCAATATTAAACATTATCAACTGAGCATTGACGAATCCTGGACCAAAGTTATAAATCAAAATAAGTTTACAAAATAATAAAGGACAAATAAGATTAATGTAAACTAATTCATTAAAGTGTATTGCATTAGTTGCTGTGTGTTATATACTTGGAATAAAAATCTGATCATGTTTTCAAGAGTTTATACTCTAGTGAGAGATATAAAATACTAAAAAGCACTTCAAGTGTGAAGATAAGTACAAGTTATTTCCTAAGTCTCCTTAGAAGAAGAGTTAGGTATGAAAATTGAGCAGGAACTACACCTTAAAAGAGTGGGAAGTGGAGCTGGGCATGACATAGATGGGAGCTGGAATTAGTCATGGGAAGGTTGAGATGGAGAAAGATATTCTAAGTAAAGTCAAGAACATAGTCAAGGTTTGAAGACAATGGAGAAATGGTACTTTGGGGGAAAGTTCAGTGATATGGGAAGGCAGAAGCATACAGTTCTTGGCGGGAAGTATTTAAGTGTGAGGTATGAGAGTAAAGCAAGAGCAGATTATAAACAATCACATAACATTTAGAGCAAATTAAAAAAATAAGCATATAACAAAACAAATTCAACTTCAAAGAAAATGTACAAAGACAGCATTTTAGAATAAAATAGACCATATGGAATATACATGCATGGTATGAAATTTTTATGAATCAATAAAAATTACGATAATAATTCCTTGTCAAATTGTATGGATCTTCATTTTAAAGAAAATCACCAGTAATCCAAATGTTAGTTGTATGTTATTTGACTTCAAAAAAACAAAATTTCATTCCAGATATTTAGGTTTGGATGATCTAATGTTATGCCTTATGTTGAGCTCAGGAAAACCAAATAAGCAGATAGCACTGGCCTCACAAAAGACTGGAGACAAGAAAGCCATCAGGAAACAAGGCAGATTCTCTCTGCCTCTTTCTCTAGCTCGCCACACTCCTCTCTTCCATACAGACAAACCTGATTTCTTTTCAGCTTTGTTCTGGATATCTGCTTCATTCTACCACTACTCTCTGGGAATTATCTTTCAAAGCACACGTAGACCAAGGCTGTAGATCTAGCCCTAGAGTCAGAATTTGAGTATTAGATATACAAAGTCCTGATCAGAATGTAGAGTCTTTGTAACAGTTTATGTAAGATTGAGAAGGTGTGCAAGTGAGGGTTTGATGACTAGAACTCTTGAGTCACATTGTTACAAACTTCCCTCCCCACACCATAATCCCCCATAATCACATAATGTGAATTTATGTCCTTGTGTATTCTACTTCTTCACTATGCCTGGCCTTATGGCTTGCTTGGATGAATAGAATGTAATGGAAGAGATATTCTACACATTCCATGCTTGGGCTTTTAAGAGGCTTTGCAACTTCTGCTTTCGCTCTCTTGGGGTCTGAGAAATCTTGATCATCCTGCTATAGTGAATTTCTACTAATGGATGATCAAAGAAACTCAAATTGTTACTAAGATGTTATGAATTAAATGTTGGGATACAAGGAGGCCTTGGATATATTATACATGTGAAACAAATTACAGAACGTTTGTTCAGCTATAGCAAATAACAAGATTTATTAATGACAGTTGACTAAAGACTAAGATTGATATTACATTATGAAGGTAGTCCATCCTTCAAGGAGCAGGACATCAAAGAGAACTTCTTTAGTAATACTCAACTTAGTGTATCCTAGCGTACTTGTTAAAAACTGTAATGGTTTTGTAATGTATCAACTTGACTAGGATAAATAATCTTTTTAAAATTCCTTTATTGGGTTGAGGTGCAATATTCATGTTTGCATGAAATTTGAGAAGCATCAGTATTACTGTCTTTTATGCTCTAAAAGTTGGGGCAGGATCACCAGAAGCTTTTGTAGCTCACACACATTGTTATTTACCTGCTGACTCACCATGTTTCTATGAGACAGTAACTGGGTCCACAATTCCCCCACCTTCCTTTGGATCCTCTAGTTTTTTAACTTCTAAGCCACGTGGGACTAGCTCCCTGAAAAGGGAACCTATTTCTTATGAAGGGCATTACAGCATCAAGGTTGGAAAGGTAAGAACTAGAATGCTGTGGGTAGGCAGAATAATGGCCCCCCAAAAATGTCCACACCCTAATCTCCAAACCTGATTATATGTTACCTTAAAAAGAATCTTTGCAGACATCATTGAATTATACTCTTGAGATAAAAATTATCCTGTATTATCAGGATGGTCTCAATATAATCACAAGAGAGGAAGAGAGGAGGGTCTGAATCATACAAGGTGATGTGACAATGGAAGAAGAGGTCATGTTCAGAGAGAGATTTGAAGATGCTGTGCCGTTGGCTTTTAAGATGGAGGGAAGGATCATGAGCCAAGGAATGCAGGAGGCCTCTAGAAACTGGAAAAGGCAAAGATGCAGATTCCCCTCTAGAGCGGATGGAAGGAACGTATCCTTGACAAGACTTTGATGTTATCCTAAAAAGACCTATTTCAGACTTCTGACCTCCAAAATTGTATGATAATAAATTTATGTTTTTTTAAGCCCTTAAATTTGTAGTAATTTGTTACAACAACCGTAGATGATGAATATGCATGGATTCCAGTCTATTTTTGTATCAGCCCATGCCGTGGGTTCCACCTTGTCCTTGATCACCTCCACTTTACATCCATCTTCCTTTTCCAAATGTCTGCCTTGAGAACTTCAAACTCCAGCAACAGACATGAAGAAAGCTGCCTCACAGAGACTGTTTAGCTCTAACAATTGCATAAGGCAGAATCCCTATAATGAATTTTATTTAGTATGTCTGGTGGTTCTGCTTCTCTGAACCCTGGTTGCAACAAAGGTTCTGACTTTACCTGGACACTATTCCCCAAAGTGCATAGAATTTTGCACAGCATCTTTAAAGACTTTTCCCTGCATTTGTCATGATAACTTCTTGTATGCAAACATCACTGCCAGCATTAAGAATAGATTTTGGGTCACCAACAAGCTCTTTTACCATCTCTTTTGCCTTAATTGACCATGGAAAAATCATCTCCACAGAGTTAGCTTGTCCCAGAGGACTTAAACAATGCTATAATTATTTAAGGCTTAAGTAAACTATTAGCTACATATGAACATATTGAATTTCAACCACTCCAAAGGTGGTATTTGCATACTTATTGCACTAGAATCAGGCCTGGGATTTTGACATTTTTATGGAGGTAGTGTTTAAAGGATGATTGATTTCTATGACATCCCAGATAAAGGTGAGATCTGAAATATTATTATTATTTTTAATGGGAAGCTTGGAAAATCTCTACATGGGACTTCTTAAATTTCCATTTAAAGGTTTTTTTCTCTTTTCCTTTTCATGATATTTGCAAACTATATTCACTTTCTATTGGTTTTAATCAAGCTAACTCAAGGTCCATAAATTCCTTATAAGAAAATAACTTATTGATTTGTAAAGAAGAAAGGGTAAATGATCTTTTCAAATATCTGTAAGGAATCTATCTTTGTTTAGAAATTCTACTTCTTTGCTTTCTTGTTTATGAGGAGAAATTTGTCTACCAGATACCAAAGTAAGTTCAAATAGAATTGTGATTGGATGTCTCTGTTCTCCTGATTTTTTCCCTGTGTGACACTCTAAAGGCTATAGTAACATTTTACCTCCTGGAGGCAGCCAGTCTTTTGCCTTGCAATAGTTTTGCAAAAGGCTCTGGCAAATCCTCTCTGCAACTTCAATCCCAAGTCAAAGAAAGTTCATATTATACTAGCCCTGGGGCCCTGAGAATGTTCAGGCAGTTGGTGAATCTCATTTCATCCATGTATTTCTCTCATGTATGTTCCAAAACATATTACATAAGCGAATATAATTCTCTTAAAGGTATGGAGAACTCCAAAATTATTAGAGCTAGAAATATTAATTTCAAAAATTCTTTTTTATAGATGGTATTGGTATTAAAGCTATGAAGGTGGATGTGGTAACCTAAGAAACTTTTATTTTTCTCATGAAAATAGAAACTACTCAAGAATACAATCTAACATTTAAATGATAGATACAAAAGAATGAAAAAATAGAATACAAAGTTGAAAAGTAGAAACTAGCAGAAAATAGTGTCCTTCAGGTCGATGGAAAGAAAGATCTAATGTATAAATCCAGACATTAGGGAGTTTTGGAGATGTTATTTACTACTCTATAATAACTGAGTTCATATTACCAGATTCCATTTCTTTTAACTTCTGAAAATTAATTTTTTTTTTACTTAATACATAATAAATTCTCCTTCTGAAGAAAAAATAGAGACATCTAGTATACAATATGTCATGGAATTACGATAATGCCATTTATAAACACATGTACACACATCTCAATCTGTCTATTGATTTATCAATCAATCTATGAATCTAGTTGCTTACTTATCTATATATCTATAATTTTTTATTTTATATCAAAGTAGTCTGTTGTATCAGTAGGCCATGCTTTAGTTCCTTCTCTATTAACAGATTTGTAGCTTTTTTCCTTAATTACTTTCTTTTGTTCTAAGTCTCATGTTAATATAATTTAGAAAGTTAATATCAGGTATTTTAAATTAATGTTTACTTTAGACTTAACAACACATAGGAATGTTTATGTAATCTGACAAGAAAAATCTTCCAGAATTTAAAGATTTTATAATTTTAAAGATACCAAAATAAATATTAATATACAGATGAAAGACTAGGAGAAATGTTTGGAAAAGCTATAACAAAATATCAGAATACATAATACATAAGGACTAAAATAAATCAATAATAAAGATACAAACAATCATGTTGGATAGTGAGAAAAAGTATAAAGTTGGTCATTCAAAGAATAGAACAATAGATATCTCTTAAATGCAAATATTATTAGTTTATTGAGGGAATAAAAATTTAAATCATACCATGAGTTGAAATATCTATACAGATACTCTTCTAGGCTCAGAATGTTCCTACTGTTCCCAGGGTCCTCCAGCCACCTGTGCAATTGACAAGATTTCACAATCCCAGAGGTCTGGAAACACTGTAGAATGACAGTTCTATTACTGCCACTTGTCCCAAGAATAGGTGACAGATGCAAAAATGTTGTTGCATTAGCTGCTGTTTCCCCAAGTAATCACATTTTTGTTTGATCCTGAATCCTTTTATGCTTCTATTGTCTACCACCTGTGGGCATGGAGCTTCCTCATGAATCACATTTTACAGCACATTTAGACTAAAGTTTTCTTCTTATGTTTGATCTTTTAAAGATTAGACGCACCTTTTTGCCATCAAGAGTTCTTGTAAATTTTGGGTCAGGAATATATTTTACCCCTTATCTTGTCTACAATTTCCATGATTAGGTAAGGGGGAGAGATGGCAGTGCATGCACCCAGTGGACCATCTTGAAATTTTGGATTAAAAATTATTTAATATTTATGAAAAATTCATCTTTAGTAAATTCCTTGTAGCTCTTGTCACATTTGGAAGCAGCATCTAGTTTTCTTCTGCTGTGGACATTCCCTTGATTTTCCAGTCCCTGAAATTATCCCCCACCTTCACACTTTGATTTTCCCTTGTCTTAAATATCCTTCTCCTTCTCCCTCTCCATTCCCCTTAAAGAACACTAAATATCTTGTCAATTGTTTGAATATTTCCCAAATATGAAGGAGACCTGCTGGCCTTAGCTGCTTCTGTTTTCTTCTCTGCAACAATCTCTAAAACTAGAGGGCTGGTCTCCATTTTAGATATGAAAGGAGGGAAACTATTGAAAGTTTATTGTGAATACATTTGCCTGTTGGAAAACATGAGAAATTAAACTGACAGATATAATGAAAAATGATGAAGCAAGATAATATTACAACAGCTTTACTCATCACTTAATTTTTAGATATCTAGAGATTGAAAAATCCAAATGAATAAAGATGACATGTAGAAAATGAGACTCATTTATTATATTTTTCATATAATTCAATGAATTATTTCCAAATGGTAATTGAGTCTAGAAATTTAATTCATAAGAAAATAATTAGATTGAGGTTATTTGAAGATAATCAAGTAATTATTACCTAGTCAAAAGATGAACTACAATTTGTAACAAATCCTTTAAACATAATTGCAAAGAAGTATAAAATAAAAATTTCCCAAGAAATTTATTAGGTGTTAAGCAATGAGAAACAGTATAAAACTTGCTGAAGTTTTGATTGAAGAAAAAATAGAGATAAACAATTTAGGAAGCACAATTCTTTAATAACAAAGATGATAGTTACTTTAACTTAAGATTTACAATGCAATAATATTACATTAAGAGGAATTTCAATGAATAATGCATGTCCCAAAAGATTGGATCACATTTGGCCAAAAGAATCAGTGCTCAGTTGATTATCTTCTACCTCTCAATCCTAAATACATACGTCATCTTGCAGAAGGTAATTCACTGGCTCATGAGATTTTTAGTATAAGTACAGAGTCTAGTGAAATAGAGCCCTTTACAAAATGACCTTAGCTTCCATGTTGCTGCGAAGCTGCCATAGTCATTTTTCCAGGATAGACGATAAAATACAAAGTCAAGTCTAAGTGGAGTTCTCGGAGGCTAGCTCAGAGAATCCTAAGCTTAATGTTTCTATTTTATTATTACTGCTATGTCGGATATGCATGACTGTATTTTAAAAGTTCAAGCAAAACCACATATTCTGATTTTTCTTATTAAAGTTTTGACTCCTTTCAAAAGTCTTATTTCTTTTCTGATAATCCAATGTTGAGAGCAGTTTCATTTGGGAACAACACTGTACCTTTCCAGTTGTGGTGTAATTGTAGGTTTTAGAAGGGCCAAATCAGTAATGACAATTTCTAGAATTGTTAGAGACAGAATTTATTTTTCTAGTCCAAGAAATGCTGAGAATGGTCCTTTGTTATTTGGTGAATTAAGGTTCAATGAGTTTTTGGTCAGAGTTCTTTTCAGAAAAATGTAATTATCTATATCTATAAATTTTTCACATATTTGTAAGTTACTTGACTGCTCCAGCTAAAGAAATACAGATAACATCAAACACTTTGGGGGGAAAAGTCAAGGGACAATAAAGTGATAAAGAGGAAAAGTAGTACATGTGTAGTACATGCTTTAAGAAAACTTCATAAAGTGTAAGACAATTATCTCTTGGACCCTTCTCAGCCTGAGGCTAACTCTCTGTGATCCCCTTCACCTCTAATGGATTGATTTAACTTCTTGTATTTCTTTATAAACTTTTACTGCCTGCTTTTCACTTTGTTTAAAGTCTTTATAAATAATTACAATCAGTCAAAAAAAAAGTTTTATTATCAAGATAATATATCTTTTAAAAATATCTTTTGGTATCTTTGAAAAGTTTTATCAGATACCTAATTTTCTTTTAAAAGCCATTAATTTTTATCACAAATCACACTAAAAAAACACATACACACATACAGAAGGATTGCTTACAATATTATATATTTGTTAGTCAATTTAAATTTTATAATTTTAATTTTAAAAGATTAATTTAAAAATTTAAATTTACAGCCAATATTGCAACAGCTCTCATTGCTTTAAAAGAGATCTATACTTGATATATAGCTTAAGACAGTGAATAACAAATAGTAAATTCTCAAAAATATTAGCAATTATTATGTTGGCATATTCTGAAATTTAATCTTTAGTAAAATACATGGGAAAACTTTTTTCAAATGTTACTTGGCACTCTGGTACAATTCTAAATTGAAAGAAACACACCCATACATACTCACATACAGCATTCAGGCAACAATAGTAAATTTATCGATCACAATTGAAAAAAATAATGAGTAATCCTGTCTATGGTTACTTATAAGGGTCAGTTCCAATCCTAGATCATTGCATAATTTGTAAATGAGATTTCTGAAGAAATTTTTCTTTTTCTTTTTCGTATTTTTAAAAGGAGTCACAAGAGTATACTGGAAACACAAAGAATTTCCTGCTGTGCTGAAAGAGAAAGCTTCAGTAAGCACTTAAATACTTCTCAGGCCCTCAGGACGTTTCAGGACATTTCATATGGTTTCTCATCACTAGAATCCATCACCTGGTGGTTTTCTCTCCAAATTGAGTATATCTGATGATAATGGTACTGAATCTGAACACTATCTGGGAGACTCATGGAAACAAATCAATCATTTATTGTAGTAGTAACAACAATCACATTCAAATTTCTTTCAGGTTTACATACTGTAAAAAATCTTCTTGATGGCACATAAAGGTGGGACAGTAGTAGCTATGAATGTTGGAGGAGGTCACTGAGCGGATGTGACTGCTGGTTAACCCATGAGCTGGAGCTGGGCAATCAGAGTCTCCTCACTCCCTTTCTTGTTCTTGGAATGTAGACACTGCCCATCATTCTCACACTTGGAGCTGTTTCAAGGATGCAGCCTTGAGAGAGCAAGGTGTTGTTGAGACTATCTGGACTGCATATGTGACTGTACCCAACTAAGGACTCTATATAAACTTTTAGATTCTGGTGGGAAGATATGGAGATCTAATCTTGTGGCTGCCCAAGACAAGCCTTGTAAACATAAGTCCCCTTGCTTATTAAACCTGCCACCTACCCATCTGGAGTGGTTTGCCTATTTCCTCTGTCTCTCCTTGCCCTCCATGTACGGTGGCCAGTTTCAGATTTCACCCAGGCAATTCCCAAGGCTGTGAACCAACAGTGAGAAATATTAAGCTAAGATGATGGCACTCTGCTTAATTGTATGAAGTAAGACATTCAATAACACAATGCCATTCATTTTCTGCTTTGTTCTCATCTTGGTTTATTTTCACTTTGGCAAAAATGCAGCGTATTTGGTCTAGCTCCATCTGTATATAAATGACTACGTGGAATCACATGGTTCCCCACTCTGTGTTTTGAGTCAAACACATGGAAGATTGATATAAAAAATAAAATTCACTTTTCTCACACTCAGCTAATTGTCCAGTGTCAGAATAGGCGAAGACTGTATTCACAGAAATTGCCTCTAGACCAGCTCATTCTCTAAGATTTTTAATGGCTTTGTAATGTTTTCTCCAGATATTTTTTTTCTGTTGAAAGGAGCAAATGTTTACCTCGTTTAAGTGTTTTAAGACACTGGCCTTCTATCATACATCTTAAAAATTGACCCATGCTTTTAAGAAACTATGTATTTAAAAATAAAAGACAATCATAAAGTATTTGGTGAATTTGTACAATATAGGCATGAAGATATTTGATATGTTTTTGAACGGAAGTGTTTCAGAGGTTAAAAATAATGCTGATAAAAGTCAGTAAATAAACTTATAAAGCTCTTAAACATAATTCACAAAATTCCTCAAAATTTAACTTGGGAGGGGGCAAGCTAGAAGAATTCAGGGTGTAATACATGTGAGTAAAACAAACAGAACTATTTCACTGAGAAATCAGCACACAGCCTGCATTCCTTCATTTTATGTAACTCACATTTAATGCGATGTTAAAATCAGAAATATAGCAGGTGATACTACTGAGGACACTAGACAACTAGTCCAAATACTTTTTGCTTGACACATTTTGCCATTCATTAACCTGGTAAACTTGGACTAGTGCAACACTGACGTCTTCCCCTTTTTTGTGTGTAAATTAAAGGATCTACATTAGATCATCTATAAAGTCCTAAAATTTAATGTTAAATAATAGGAAAAATCACTTGCTTATATGAGTAAATTAGGTCAGTTAAATAAATATATATAGTTAGACCTAGTCTAAGACCTGTGAATATAAGATTTTTATATGCTAAATACCAGCAAATCTGGGTTGTCTTTAGTTTTCTCTTACCAACGTGAATTAACAGCATATTGAGAAACTGGCGGAATGATCCAGACACCACTTAAAATAAACCAGTATCAAATAAAGCTTTCCTGTATAGGCAAGCTTTCTCCTATCAGTATGATTTTAAAAGAGAGAGCAACAACGGTCATAAATAAATAAACCTATTTAGAAAAAAAAATTCTTAAATGATTTCTTCCCATTTACAGTAAAGTCACTTTAAACATTGATGGAGCTTACAAATGTAATATTGTAAACAACAGACACATTTGCTTGAGGACCCCACAGACTAACAGAAAATTGTCACATTTCAAATCTGCTTTCTTCCCCTTTCTTTCCTGCTCTGTCATTCATTCTTACATTTCCTTACAGCCACCTACTTTTCATCCTATCACGTTTCTTTTTTGGCTGTTCATTCACATAGCTCTGCAAAAAATAAAATATCGCCTGGAATTCATTGCCCATTTTGTCTCTTTTATCTACAACTTTGTTCGTATTGAAAATCGTCAATTAAGTGGGCTGAGTGTTGCTTATTATGGGGTAACATCTTTAAGAAGGTTTCTGCAGAGAATGCTGGACACTGCTCTTTTGAAAAGTGCTTCTTTTAAGAATTAGATCTGCTTAACACCATCCCATGGCCCTTGCCTTGTCAGGATTTTAGCTGCTGCATCACTTAGCTGCGGATATAGTTGGAAGCAGGTCAACCTGTGACTAATGCCTTAATAAAATGTTCCTGTTATTAGCTTACCTTGCCCCCTGTGTGTTCCCTGCTGACTCAACTGTACTTCTAATTAGAGTTCTTAATTCTTGGTTATTTCAGTACCTGAATATTGTAATGCAGGTGCTGTTATAAAAGAACTAATCAATAGTAAACAAATTATGGAAAATTAATTCCCTGATTGCTGTGCTTATATTCTGCAGGGTTTGGGTGTCTGTTTTCCTTCCTTCTTTACCTGGTCACCAAATTTTATTAGATTGTCATGTTCCCTAAGATAATAAATCTTGAAAATAGCCCTCAAAGCATGACTCTATATTATTTTGTAAGTGAGAACATCTCCTTCTCATGGTGTAATAGGCAATTCAGACATCCCTGAGCATTCTAAGTGAGATATAAAACAGGTTATCCTCTGAGTTTGAAGGAGATAAATGTGGTAAAACACTGTCCCAATGATGCTTTAGTCTGCTGACCTTGGTGTGGGAATGAAAAGTGATTTTAAGTTCAAAGCAGTTAGTAGAGCTTCACAGCAACTTATTAGGCTGATATCCTAGGCTTGCATTTTTCCGCTTTTTGTGCCTGACCAATCAGCCTCTGGAATTCATCACCACAATCTAAATGCCCCCTCCTTTGTCAGTATCTAAACACTTCCCCAAGTTTTTGCAAGCTAACACAGCAGCTTCCTAAATAGCCTGTAGGTTCAGTCTAAGGCCTCCTGTCTAGGGTCTGGTGAAAGTCTACTCTTGTTTCAGCAATGGTATATGCTCCTTCCTTTATGAAGCATTTTCTGGAAGTTTTAGATACTTACCCAGCACTCCTAGTGGTGCTTCTATTATTATATTATGTTTCACACTATAATGTATTCCTGGTTAACATGTTTGTTTTCCTCGTTAGACTGTGATATTGATGAAGGAAGAAGACTCTGCATCCTATTGGAATTTGTAGTTTCAACATCTGGTATGATGTCTCACATATACCGGGCCTTCCATAAATGTTTGTAGAATGAATGAATGTCTGTCTCATAGTATGATGGTTAACTGCAGCAATTGTACCCAATAAAAACTGAGCTCATGTTTTGGCTCTGCCTGTGACTAGCTCTGTGACATTATTCATATCACTTCTCTTATTCTCAGTGTGCTTATCTATAAAATGAGATAATACTAGACTCAGTCTCATAGGCTTATAGTAAGAAGCAGTGGTTACAAAGTTCGTCATGGTGCCTGACCTAATGACTGAACAATTACATATGTGCGTCTGTATGAGTATTTGCATGGATTCTTATGTAACATACTTTAAAGTATTCATAAACATTGAATGACATAAAGAATGCTCTATAAATTGGCTCTATATAACAATAAATAGAAACACACACACACACACATGTATTCATATATATCATTAGTATTGGAGCATATGGCAGTTACTCTCCTTCACTCAAACAGGTGAATTTTTATTTTAGTTTCTGTCTTGTTTTGTTTTCTCTCCCCCATAGTAAGATAACAAACAAAGGAGCTCCACTGGTGTCTTGGCTTTTCTCCCTTTAACTTAATCTGTTTTGAGGTTATTTGGAAATATGTAACATCCCTTCAATAAATTACAATATTATACATTTTTTCCCCGCTCTCAACACTATCATCTTTTTCTTAAAAAAAAAATTGATACTGCTAAGTCTCACATCTTTCAGTTGTAAAACTTAGGTGCCAAAATACATGGTTTCTAAATTCCCATTCATGTCAAAAAAAATCAACCAATTTTTTGGGGGGTGATTTAGCCAAGGCACCATGGAAATTATTAAAACATCTATTAAGTGTGTAATATGTAAATGAGTAATGTATCCCAGGAAAGAAATTGAAATTTGAGGAGGTGCTTAAGGCATGTAATCTTAGCAGAGTCAGAATTCTCCATCATTTGTTCCTTCTTTTGTGCCTTTATTTACTAAGTATACTATTGATTTCTTACAATGTACCAAATGGCAACTAGTATGTATGAAATGCTTGTGATATTCTAAATTCCAGTCTTAACGTGAATTATATAATCTAAATCTCTGTAATAGCTCTGTTTTCTAATTACTCTTATTGTTGTTGTTATTATTATTGTTATTATTTTACAGGTGAGATACAGAACTACTAAAGAATGTGCTAAGATCACATAGCAGGTAAGTAGAGGATCTGGGAATGAAACTTATGTCTCTCTCAATCTGCATCTGTTCACTAGCTTTGGTTAAAAAGCAGGATACCATTTTCTCTGTGACTGGAGAGAATGAATGGACTCTAAAATGAAAGAGGTGATATTTCAAGCTCTAAGAGAGAAGCTCATGTATATAATGATGAACTCCATGGTATAGTGAGGTTCAAGTTTAGGCAACTAACTCCCTTACTCTCTCAAAGTTATCACCATTAAACCTAAAGAGAAATTCATCACGGGGGCCTTGGATTGAATGATATTGAGTGAAAAATTGAGCATTCATTCATTTGTTATTGAAGATACCCATTGAGCTCCTACCCTGTGTAATGCACAGTGCTGGATGCCACAGACAGAATCATGCATTAAGCCAGGTCCCTGCTCTCAATAACTGAAGAACATATTGGTACTTATTTACTTATCTGGCTTTCTATTTCTAAGAGGCCCTGATCCTCTCCAGTTGTTTTTTTTTTTTTTTTCTTTTCTTTTCTATTATCCCCTTAGCATATTGCCACATCTTCTTAATAGGATTCAACTTTCAAAATGCTTTCCCCCCGACTTTCGTTTCACTACGCTCTCCTGTTTAATAATGTTTTCATTGCTGACATCTCTTTTTTGGTCTCCTTTGCCTTGACCTTCTCTGTATTCACTTTTTCTGCCTTCTTTGTGCTTAGCACTTGCCGTTGACTATTTTTTAAATGTTCTTTGCTTTGCTGGATTATAATACCTCGTAATAAGTTGTGACACTTGATCACACTCATCTCGTCCCAAATTCATCTTTAGTGGCTTCATGTTGGAAGTTTGAAACCAATTTTGCTAGAAGTTTATACACCAAGAAAATTAGAAAATATTATGAATCAGGGCTTTGTTTTTAATTCTCCAGCCTGTGGTTGTTGATAAATCTCTCTCTTTGACCAGTCCAAGAGAGTATTATAGCTAATGCTTTTTGCACATATATAAATTCCACAGTAAACACTTTTTAGTGTTTAGAATTTTCAGTTTAGAAAATTTATTTATTTGAAGTAAACAGTTATGTTTTGTGCTATGAATTTTGGAAGATCGCAAAATATTCATTCAGAAATTCAGTACCTATAATGTTCTGGGACTACTAGTAGTGAACAAAACAGGTGAAAAGAATCCTTAGTTTTGTGGAGCTTAGATTCTATTGTTCTTACCCTTTAAAATGTTATGATCTGATAGGTAGAGAAGGCATATATACCCAACAAATTATATCACAAATACTGTAATCGGTTAAGTAAACACTGGATAGTAAATAATTCACAACTAAGAATCATGGTAAAAATCATTGAGCCGCAACTTGAAAGATGAGTGATGCTGCATTCACAAGAAAAAGCAGGCAGAACAATTCTTAGCAATTTGGAGAACAATATAATGCAAACAGAAAAATCTGAGGGGAGTCCAGTGCAGCTTGAGAATCAGGAATAAGGCTAAGTGTGAAGAATGATGAAGCTGAAAATGAAAATGTAATGTTAGGAATAGGCTATTAAAACCACATGAGGGTGAGTAAATTTCCTTAAAGAGACAATGGAGAGGAATGGAAGGTTTTAGCCCGAGTGTGTAAGGGATTATGCTTACATAGTACACATTCTCATGACAGAGGCTTAAGAGTCACCATTCTTTCCTCACTTTTGGCAGCAATACGATAGCTGTTACAAAATGATTCAATATCTCAATTTCTGAATTCTGGAGAAATCATTCATGAACCATATGTTCTACTCATATTCTCCATTTACCAACGAGAAGTTACTTTTATGAGAGAGAGGAGTATTTGCCTGACTGGTTGACATCCACCAAATGTTTCTTCTTTATTTATTATTCCCAAATACATTTATACATTAATTTTTTCAACAGATACTCTCTGGCACAAAGGCACTGGTCTAGCATTTAGAAGATGATGACCCGAATGAGACACAGAACTTGATTTCAATGATTATAATGGGAAGGGCAATAATCACAATACACAAAAAACAATTTTTCTGTTTGGAAGTTAATTTTACGATTAAAAAATTCAGCAAAACATTGGAGTGGGGTTCTGAGAAGAGAGAGAAGAAATATGATTCAGTTATCATTATAAATTGATATCAACAAAGGTATTGATTACTTAATGTTTCATAAAGGAGGTGGAGTTTAAACTAAGCTCTGAAAGATCTGAGGATATTAGTCATAGGAGATTCTGGATTCAAGGGAAAGGAGCTGTATGAACAAAAAATGGGTAGATCTGTTTGTTTGTTTTCTCCAGGATACCATTTATATCTTTTGTGTTATAGGTACAGATATGTTTAGGGAGGCACATGAGGATGCTATATTCAGACTTTGGAAATTAATACTCATCCCAGTAACAAAAGCTCTATTAATCTCTGGGCAAATTACTTAACTTCTGAGCCCGACTTCTTCAGCTGCCAAATGGGAATAACAATGGTAGCTACCTCATAAGACTATTGTGAATATCAAATAAAATAATACATAGAATAATATTAGAATAGTGACTGATTGACAAGTACTGGCAGTGTACTGCTCAAAAAACATTAACTTTTTTTTTTATTAAGGAAATAATGTGTGGCATTTATTTTGAAATAAATTTGTTGGTAAGCTTGAAAATACATGTCAGTGACAAAATATGGAGGATGATGAAATAATTTTGGATATAATGCAAAGGATATGTGAAACTGAAAGCTTTTGAGTGAAAGGCTGACATGATGAATTGACATTTATTGTTCTAATGCTGTGATTCCTCAGCAAGAATTTATAGTTCTGAGTGTTTCTGTATTAAAAGTTTACAGATTTCACAGAGAATAAATGATAAAACAAACTAAAACATAATTATCCAAAGGGAGCAAGTTGCTCCAAGATTACTTTGTGAACAAAGTATTATTTATTTTTTATTTTCATTCTTCAAATTTCTTGACGATCCTTACACTTTCTTTATTTCTCCCAACGTTGACCTCCTTTCAAACCCTGCTCTGAGGTTTAGAATGGTGTGAAATAGTCACTGGCAATGAGTTATAGTTGGTGTGTCTTACTCTGCCTTGAGAAGCGTGACTCTTTTCCAATTTTGTAGGTTATCATTAGAGTAAATGATAATTTTTGTGAGGAAAGTTCAAATAGTTTGTGCAATGAGATATTTTGGGGATCAGAGGACTTTACATTGTTATCATTAAAAGCAAACTGCATCAGGGAATTCCCTGGTGGTCCAGTGGTTAGGGCTCTGCACTTCCACGGTACGGGACACAGGTTCTGCCATCCTTGGTCAGGAAACTAAGACCCTGCAATCCACATGGCATGGCCAAAAAAAAAAGCAAGCTGCATCAAAAGCTTCTTTAAATATGAAAAATGTAGTTTGTCTACAAAAGTTTTGCAATTTACAATTGGTACTTAACTGATATTTATTTTTTTCTTGTTGATAAATATAATAGAGGATTGTGATGTCAATCATTGTTCTTCAACATATAATAATTCTAAAGAATACTTGCTAATTATATTCATAAACTACATTAATTATACCATATAATACTAAGAAAATTCCTCTTAGGAAGTTGTTATTCCAATTACTAATTACTGTGCTATGTGGCGGCTTCCCACTAGCTATCTATTTTACATTTGGTAGTGTATATATGTCCATGCCACTCTCTCACTTCGTCCCAGCTTACCCTTCCCCCTCCCCGTGTCCTCAAGTCCATTCTCTATGTCTGTGTTTTTATTCCTGCCCTGCCCCTAGGTTCTTCAGAGCCATTTTTTTTCTTTTTTTTTCCTTTTTCTTAGATTCCATATATATGTGTTAGCATACGGTATTTGTTTTTCTCTTTCTGACTTACTTCACTCTGCATGACAGTCTCTGGGTCCATCCACCTCTCTACAAATAACTCAATTTCATTGCTTTTTATGGTTGAGTAATATTCCATTGTATATATGTGTCACATCTTTATCCATTCATCTGTCAATGGACACTTAGGTTGCTTCCATGTCCTGGCTATTGTAAATAGAGCTGCAATGAGCATTGTGGTGCATGACTCTTTTTGAATTATGGTTTTCTCAGGGTATATGCCCACTAGTGGGATTGCTGGGTCATATGGTAGTTCTATTTTTAGTTTTTTGAGGACCCTTTATACTGTTCTCCATAGTGGCTGTATCAGTTTACATTCCCACCAACAGTGCAGGAGGGTTCCCTTTTCTCCACACCCTTTCCAGCATTTAGTTTGTAGATTTTTTGATGATGTCCATTCTGACCGGTGTGAGGTGATACCTCATTGTAGTTTTGATTTGCATTTCTCTAATGATTAGTGATGTTCTCTAATGATTAGTGATTAGGATGTTAGCATCCTTTCATGTGTTTGTTGGCAATCTGTATATCTTCTTTGGAGAAATGTCTATTTAGGTCTCCTGCCCATTTTTAACATTGAATAATATTACATTGTCTGGATGTACCACAGTTTAATTGCCCCGTTCACCAGCTGAAGGAATTATTGGTTGTTTCTGCCTTAATTGGTGCATTTAGGAATTATAATTTGAGTAAAATAATATTTTCTACTCCAGATATTTTGGAGGATTTTTAACTGATACTTTATTTCTCAAGACTTTTTCATATTTAATAATGTTCATTTTAATTCTTCTAGATATGATTCTCAATTTCTATACACTTTTTGTTAATGTCTAATTATTCTTCCATAATTGATTTAGAGACTTCTTATTCACATGTTATATTTTAGTCATATCATATACAGGCTGCTTGGGCCTGATTTAAAATAAACTCATTATATGTAGTGATAGTAAAAAATCAGCAAAATAAAGTGTCATTGCAAACTGCCTTATGGTTTATAGCCAAAGATAATAAAATTTACTCTAGTATCTTTTATGATCAGGTTGACAAATCACTAGCTAAGTTTCTGTCAATCCCCAGTTTAAAATGACTAAAGTAACAAACATCAGATAATGAATAAAAAATTAAATGAATTAAAAATTAAATTAACTTATGTGTTTAAAAGTGGCAAAATATATAATAAAAACATATAGAATAAAACTTAATTATTAAATTAATGGAATTACCATGACTTGGACTATTTTTGAGAGACATAAATACTTGCACTTCTTTTCTGTCCCAAATAAGTAGATAAGTGCTATAGAGTAACTGTTTGTGTTCTTCCAGAATTCATTTGTAAAATCCTAACACCCAGAGTGATGGTTTTAGGAGATAGGGGGAGTTCCTTTGGGAGGCGATTAGATCATGAGGGTGAGGCCCTCATGAATGGAATTAGAGTCTTAAAATAAAACCACCAAAGAGCTCCCTCATCCCTTCTGCCATGTGAGGACACAGCAAGAATATGGCCATCTATGAACAAGGAAGCAGGCTCTTACCAGACCCCAAATCTGCTGGTGCCTTGATCTTAGACTTTCCAGACTCCATAACTGTAAGAAATAATTTCCAGTTACTTACACATAATCCAGTCCATAATATTTTTTATAATAGCCTGAACTGACAAACAGTAAGCAAGAATAGAAACTCCTAAGTTAACTCAAAATCAGTCATTAATTAATCTTCAAAATGTCAATGTCCTTTAAATTAATCTACATATCTATGTATCTCATTAATAAAATCCCTTTATAATATTAGCACTTTAACTGGACAAGTAATAGCGTATTTCCTGTGAAATAATTAATAATGATAGAGCTACCACTTAATTCAGTGCTGTTTGCCAGACATTATTTGAGTTCCCTAAATATAAACATAACAATCCTTTGAGGTAGATAGTATTATTTTCTCAGCTGATGAAACTGATTAAGGAACGTGCTGAAGCTGTAGGAAACAAACTTTGATTTTGGACAGTGTGGATATGGAGTTGGCACCTTTAGAAAATATACTATGAAAACAGCCAGAAACTGAATAAGAACAGTGAAGGGAGTCTTGTTCTCCTGAAGCAAAATATATTTTAAAGTTTTAATAGTTAAAATGATAAAATACTGATATATGCCAGGCAAATGAATAATTGATATGCAGATATAGAAACAGACATTAAGTATATGCTGATAATGACATTTCAGTTCAGTGAGAAAAAGATGACTATTCAATATTTGGCTTTTTTAATAACTGGGTAACTTTCTGGAAATGAAAGTTAATGGATACATAAGCCAGACATCACCTAAATGTAAATCCCAAATGATACAAAGACTAATAATAAAAAATAACAATCTGTATTAAAATGATATAAAATATTATTGTTTTACAATTTCAGAATGTTGAAAATTATTCTAACCTTGATTCAAAATCCATATGATACAATGGGTAAGGTGGATATATATTCAACTACCTTCAATTGCAAGCTCAATAGAAAAATTGTCAAAGGATATAAACAGGTAGTTCATAGAAATTCTCAAATATATGAAAATATAGTCACCATCATTTTAAAATAAAAAGGAAACTAAAACAGCACATTGTAACCTATCAGATTGGCAAACAGATAAATATTTGGTTAAGTTCTGTATTAACAGGTCTGCTCATTCATGATTGATGGGGCTCTGTCTCCTACATGGAGAGTAGTTTGGATACATCTATTAAAATAAAAATTCACATACTCTTGTGTCTCACAATTCAAGTTCTGGAAATTTCATAACAGAGTTGAACATGTTTAAAATACTGTATATACAGTCTTCTCAATGCATCACTGTCTATAATTATTGGAAATAATTGGAAGCAACACAAACGTCCATCAATGGAGAACTGTACAAATAAATTATGGTAAATCCCTATAATGGAATACTATGAAGGTTAAAAAAAAAGAAGGAGCTCTTATGTGCTGATATGGAAAGTTTGCCAAGATAAATTGCTAAATGCAAAAATCAAAGTTTAGAACAAAGTATTTAGCATCCTCTCTCTGTATAAAAGCAAGGAGTTGGAAGAGAAACATATATTTGTATTGGATTGTGTACATTTTAAAACATCTTTGGAGGATCATTAAAATTTAATGCAAATTACACAAAATTATAAAGAGTGTTTACTCTTTTCTGCTGTAAGTCAGGGGGTGAACTGGGTGAATGAGATCAGTTATGGGAGACAAGTATTTCTGCAAATAAATTTAGTTTATATGATGGAGTGAAAATGACCCATCTTTATCCTAGTTTATTTAACTGAAAGCAAATATAAGTAAAATAATGATCTTTTAGAAAAAAAACACAATGTGTAATGGGAAATAAAACTGTAAATTTTTGTACAGGAGAAAACAAATTATTTTTCCAGAACTCTTTTGTTAGACAGCGCTTATGATAAATAAAACAAATATTAATTCATTTTGACTAGTTTTCATCAATGTATATTGGCTTTTTCTTCCTTCATAAAGTAATGATGTTTTATCATAATATAATCACCTTATAGACTGGGGTTTTAAGGATCAAATTTTCATTGTATAGTTTAGGGAAATAGAAAGCGGGGTTGGAGGAAGAAGGCAAGTTACACATAATCTAAAAGAAGATTTTAGAAAAGCAAAAAGAGAAAGTAGAATTTAAAAGCACAAGGGATGTAGTTTCCCTTTTGCTTCCATCTGGCAAAAGAACCAAAATGTATAGTAAAATAAAGACACATCGTAGACTGTACACTGAGAATTACAGTGTTGGTCTAATTAAATTAGTCACAGTGAAATTCAGATGGCTTCTCTTCTCTGAAATGTAAAATAATGAGGTAGTTAATAAGTGCAAAGATTTGTCGACTCTTCAAGAAAGTATTTAGTTTTCTCTTTTCAAGTGACAGTGCATGTCAAAATAAAAGGCATAAGGAAAGTATATATTAAAAGTAATGAAAAAGAGTATGCTTATTTATGCTTATTATACATTATATTACCAGTTGTACAGAGTAAATAGGCAAATGTTTCCAAATGATTTTTATGGCAAATTTAAAATCTGTTCTCTCATTTGGTCCTGATTTTAAATATTCTGTTCCATCATTCCCATAAATCACCAAACGTTTCAGAAATAATTTCTTTCAAGATTTTTTTTTGTTAGAAGAAATGTCTCAAATGCCACTAATCATAGATCTGAGTTTATGTGCATGTGTATGTGTCTTATTTTCCTCAAATGAAGAATAAAGTGGTTTGATAATTTTATTCATTTTTATAAATAAAAATGATCAATTAATGATATTGTGTGTGACTTTAAGGAACATATTTTTAAAGGACTATATAGCTGATATAAAAGGTTTGAAGTGAAAAAAAATAGTGATTTTTTGTTTTTCATCCAAGGTGACCTAGGAACTTAGCAAATGTCATTTGTTACCCACGCCTGAACAGGGAGAGAGGCTGGGGAACCGAGTCAGGAACTCAGAATCAGCAGAAGGAAGCATCAAGTGCAAGATTAGGGGCCCAGTGCTTTTGAAGATAATTTTATTTGTTACCTATTACAGCATCACGGGAGTGAGCATGCTCACGTTAGAATGAACTTTGGACGAAGAGAATGTGTGTGAATCGATCACTGGGTAACAAAGGAACTATGTGAAATGTCACACATGTCATTGTATAATTAGAACTGAATATCTGTACTTCAAAGAGGGTAATTCAGAAAGGTGCCTATCAAAAGGGAGCTCTCTCTGTTAGCACTGGTCTAAGAACTGTTCTGACAAGGACAATGATGAGGCTGAGATAAGAAAGGTAAAATATGGAATCAGGGCAAAAGGAGAGTATGTTATGGGTCAGATTCAAAAAAGGAAAACTATCCCAAACTCTCTTAAAGGAGGGTTTCAGCCAAGCATTTCTAAGAGAAATGTGGTCAGTTTCACCTACATGAATTTACCTGGTGATACCTCAGAAACTCATGTTTAAGGCTACAGTTAATTAACTACATGTGGTTTGCTTATAGAAAAGTTGTTTTAATTGTCAACTATTTCATTAATTAATTCATGATATATCATTTGACACGCTAAGAGGTTACAAGCACAGTGTTTAGCACTGGAAAATGAGAGAATAAATGAGAAATCAGACTTGCTTTTAAGTACCTCACCTACAATGTAATGAATTCTAGAACTAAAACAACTTTTTCAGTATTACAGTTAGGTTGCAATAATTGAGCTGATTACTTGTTTGGATAGAGCAAGTAAAATTCTCTTGTATTCTCTGAATTTTATGCTATAACATTTTAAGAGGAAATGGGAGTACATTTTGAAATAATATTCACTGAATATACAGTTGGATATACATTGTAGCACACACACCTCTAATACCATTCTCATAGTAGGAAATTTTGACTCATATGATGGGTGTAACCTAATGTCTTGTATAGAAAAACATTAATAAATTAGCAGATAAATAAATATTCATTCTTATTTTGGCTACTTTTATTCTCTTTAAAATTATATTATGTATAATGCATGCTATAACTAATCCAAAGAAGTTAATGCAACACTTGATATGTGCAATGTGCTATCCTGGTACTATGTAGATAAGGTTTAAACAAAAGTAAAGTATAGAAAATTACTTTAGGAAGTTATATAATATTAAATGAGCTGAAACAATTGTCTTGACGGTGCTGAGCATGAGTTCTCTAACAGTGTCACTTAGCTGGAGCCAATTAGCCCCTGTTTACTCTAGGTGACTTTCCAGTGTGACACTGTGACCGTCACTACCCAAGTCTGGCTTTATTATTTATAACATTTGTTTTTTCCCTATGGGTATTCAGATTGCAGTTCTTAAAATATGTCTGCAGCCATGATAATCCAGGGAAGAATGATGTTCACTAAGAGAAGTTTATGCAAACCATAGTGAGAGTTTTCAGGAAGGAAATTACTTCTGGTTGAAATACCAGGATAGTTTTGATTTAGGACATAGTACATGTGTTGAGTGAATTGCCTTGCAATTGTATTAAAAATAAAACCTTGATATCCTCACAATTTCTGCAAGACATTACCTAAAGTATCAATTGGGTATTGATCAATTATTAATCAAGAAATAGCTCTGCTGGTCACATTGAGCTCAGAATAAGACCGAACAACTGTTGTTTCTGCCCTTATGGAGTTTACAATTTCTCAAAGAAGATGTATTTTAAATGAGTGATTCCACGTGGGGAGAGAAATAAAAGGGAAGTACAAGGATGCTATGATCTTGTCATGTTCCCTTTGGAAGTGACATTTAAACAAGACTTCCAATTACATTTTACAGTCACTGGAAATAGGAAATTCATAAAAACACTCAAAAGAGCTGAAAACTTTATCTCAAATGCTTCATGGTGGAGCTATAATAGGCATCTTGGAAATCAATATCATTCTGAGTCCTGTGCAAATCCTGATAATCTGCTAAGTTTATTCTCATGGGAAAATATAGTATGTCAATAATAAAATTATTCTTTCCTGGATCTTTTCTCCTAAAATGAGAGGAATTTAAAAGTAATTATTTCTATGTTCCTCTTTACGTATGTGTTTATCCCTCTAGGATCTCACACTTCTCATCTATCACCATTGAACTTTTCTCTACTCAGCAGTTACTGTAAAAGTCATCTAAAATTTTATTCCTCTTTAGAAACTCCACTCCTCCCGTAGCAACCTTCCATGACATAGAATTTCTTACAATGAAGTCACAGTAGCCAATATTGTTTCCACAAGCTGATATATAAGGTACTGGAAAACAGCTGGAAATATTATGATTGCACTCATGTGAAGTAACAATGACAGAAAATATAGTTTACTATTTCATAGTTCTGAAGGCAATAGATTCTTTACTCTTTGTATTTTATCAATGACAGATTTTATCTACTTTCATTATCTTCTCTTTATACTTGGGGTCTTGGGATAGCGTAAGAGGGTTGGAATAATTTTGTTTAATGCTAGGTAAGCTATGCAAATAATTATAAATTAAAGATTAATGAGTCATGATGTCATGTCTGTGTCTCAAAAATATATCCTTGGTTCTGATGAGAATGTGTGGCACATAAGGCATATTTGTGTCCTTACTTCCAAAGCTTCCAAGCATCACATGGCTTCAATTAGAGTACTACAGAGGGGTTAATTACATAAAGTACTTTTCCCTCTCCTTCATGTTCACACACACACATGCACACACACTTGTACTCATTGCATCAACTATCACAAGATTATATTTGTGCAGATACTGTTCAAATTTCCATCTATAAACGCTACGTATTTTGAAAACATCAAATAAGAGATGCATTCAGCATATAGTTGGAGAATACTGCCTGGGAACATTTAACGACCTCCTGGACACAAATTTTTTCAAATCCTGGTTCTAATCATCAACCTTCATAATCAAGCATTCCTGTTTATCAGGGCCTCAGATTTAGCAGCCCCCAAGTACACTAATTTTCTCTTATAAAGGAGACAAATATTATACCTCAATAAAGCTAAAAATAAAAAAGAAACCAATGGATCAAGCTGAAACAGAAATCCATTAGGCAAATATGAGAGACAACACCACTGTTCCATGAACAAAACATAAAACTACCACATTTTCATTTAGAAACAAGTTACCTGGAAAGACAAGTTACTTAAAAGACGCTTGATGAGTGAGAACTAAAGCAAGCATTTTTGTATAATTAGAATGCTTAAAGAAATCAAATTTTCATGATCTGGTGTGTTTATGCACACTGGCAAAATTTACTGTTAGGGCAACTAGATACTAACTTTATCCTAAGGTCAGAAACACTTCACTGCATGGCTTCTAGATGAGTATCCTGAATGTTTGCCTCTGTGCTTTGCTCTATGTATATTCCATTGTCACCCCAAAACCTTCTTATCGACCTGGTCTTTCATTAGCACTTTATTACCAAGAATATAGTAACAAAAATTTTTGGTGTCCCGGTAACCATTTGGTCTCTTTGAGGTGATTTTGCACATTTGGACTCACATTCATATTTTGTTGATTTCATAAAACTCTCATAGGACAGTCTATTTCCCTCATTTTATGATTATACTTAAGTACCTGAATTTGCCCTCGTGAACCACCTACAATCATTATACTGTTTGGTTTTGAGTGTTTCTTTTTCCTTCAGTAATGTTTACCTGCTCTTATATTACAGTGTGCTTTATTATATCAATGATGTAATCCAGCATTCTTGATATTTACATGTATTGAAAGAAAATTTCCACAAAGTTTCACATCGAGGGTTACAGTGCTATCCGATAGAATATACTGTGGTCTACATACGTAATTTAAAATTTTCTAGTAGCCACATTGATAAAAGTAAAACAAAACAAGGAAACAATTTAATAATATGGTTTAGAAAAATATATCATTATATTATTTATTCAATATGTAATCAATATAGATTTATGAATAATATATTTTCATTTTTTCCATGTAATTGTTCAAAATTCAAGTGTGCATTTTATACTTAAATTGCATCTCAATTCAGACTAACTACATTCCAAATATTCAGTATCTGTACATGACTAGTCGTTGTCATAAGGTCAGTGCAGCCTTAGATGTGTACAAAGACTCCAACCCACAACTTCAAAGTTTTCATATGCAATGACCTCAGTTCCTTTTCTATGGTGTACATATTCCTTTTTATATTTGCAGATTAAGTATCCTCTTTGATTTATTATTTTTGATTATATGACAGCCTCACTGTATAATATCATCTTCAAAAATGGGAAATCATTTATTTCTATTTATCACATTTCACTTATTAAAATATTTTTCATATTTTAGTTAATGTGCTAAACTAAAAAAATGTAAACAGTCACAAAGCATATAAACTTACTTGATTGAAAATATGTGGGCAATATATTTTCCATATTTTAATTTAATATTTGAATAGGTGTAATAGAATTAACTGGTTCAACTCTCTTCAACTGTAGATTTGAAAGTATTGCAAATACATCCCAAATGTTCATTTTTTTTCATTTTTTAATCTTTATTTTATTTATTTATTTATTTATTTAACATCTTTATTGGAATATAATTGCTCCACAATGGTGTGCTAACTTCTGCTTTATAACAAAGTGAATCAGCTATACATATACACATGTCCCCATATCCCCTCCCTCTTGTGTATCTCTCCCACCCTCCCCATCCCACCCCTCTAGGTGGTCACAAAACACCGAGCTGATCTCCCTGTGCTATGCAGCTGCTTCCCACTAGCTAGCTATTTTACATTTGGTAGTGTATATATGTCCATGCCACTCTCTCACTTCATCCCAGCTTACCCTTCCTCTTCCCTGTGTCCTCAAGTCCATTCTCTATGTCTGCGTCTTTATTCCTGTCCTGCCCCAGGTTCTTCAGAACCATTTTTTTTTTTTTTTTTTTAGATTCCATATATATGTGTTAACATACGGTATTTGTTTTTCTCTTTCTGACTTACTTCACTCTGTATGACAGACTCTAGGTCCATCCACCTCACTACAAATAACTCAATTTCGTTTCTTTTAACTGCTCATTTAGGTGCTTGTGACAATTTTTTAATTAAATGACTGTGTGAAGAGAAGAGATCTTTTTTTTTTTTTTTCTGGCAGGAAGTCATATTTTAGGGTCATTTTTGAAATAAGAAATTTAAGAAGAGTGTAGAGCCTAAATTTATATTCAAAATACTCTACTATTTTCTTAAAGACCTTCTAACTTTCCTCAGGTAATAGAAACAGATTTTTTTAATGGCTTTCTTTTACTTCAGGCTATGATCAACATCAAGAAAGTCTATAAAACTGGTATGTGGCACCTAGATAGATATATCTGATTCAGATACCATGTGGGTTTAGACAAAATTACTCTTAATTAGAATGATACATTGTTGAAAGATATTCGATATCTACTATCCATTAGTTAAAAAGACAAAATGTATTCACTATGAAAATTTCTAAGGATAGTAAAAAACACTTTTGCTCTACCTTTGTATATATATTAGTGCCCATCTTTAGTTTTTTATAAATTGAGGTATAAAGAAATACTATCTATGAAAATTTTAACAGGGGAATTCTTTGTTCTTAAAATACTTTCTTTTTATGTTTTAACAAAATGCTTTTAAAATGATTTATAAGATATTTGTTCTAAATATGACCTTTACTACAACATGGTGTAATGTTTTCCCATTATATTTGACTTTAGTAGAGAACTAATATACTTAATAAAAAATATACTTTGTACTTTTAAAAACATTACAAAGAGCATTGAAGTATATATACAATAATCTTAAGAAATACTCAAAATAGTAGAAATAATATAGAAATAATACTGATAGAATGGATGCCTCCTACTGGCTTAAGACAGAGCCTTATACATAAATACCACATTTGATAATACTTAATTTTCAAGAAATCAAACAAACTTCTTAGATGTGTACAAAGACTCCAACCCACAACTTCAAAGTTTTCATATGCAATGACCTCAGTTCCTTTTCAATGGTGTATATATCCTTTTTATATTTGCAGATTAAGTATCTTCTTTGATTTATTATTTTTGATTTTTGATTAATAAAGCCTCACTTTATTAAATACCATAATTAGTATCTTATAGTCGAAATTTTATCTTGTTTCAAAAATATAGTGCATCAAAATACAGTTTCTGTAAAGTTTGAATAACTTTATATACTAAGTAGTACAATTAAGGAAAAGATCAATCACTATGACTTGTTCAGAGCAGGCAGTAAAGAAGGCATTTGTTGAGAGAATGGATGATTAACATTAGCATATGTCTTTATAATACTAATCATTATTATTTTAAATACCCAGTTGCATAAGTAAGTTGTTATTTATCAGTAAGTTAACGTGGTATTTTCTAGTGATGATAGTTGATTTATTATCAGGGTCTTACTGGAAAGGTAATGAACAATACCTAGTTAATGTTTATCCACTTTTTTTTTTTTTCTTTAAGCATCCACCTTAAACAAAGATGGCATGTTTTGATAGGTTTCCAGGAGAGTGTGACATGCTGAGGGTGAAGATTTAGGAAGCAAGTAGATGAGAACTGTTACTGTCTGGAAATGGCGTTTACAGAGTTGAGTATGGAGTGGTAGAGAAGATACAGGACTAAGGCAGAAATCTATTCCCCTATCTCAGTTGCTTTCTCACTCAGAAGGTAAGAGAACAAAATGTATGCACTGAATGGTCAATTCTCATTCTGTAATTTTGTAAAGTACCTGGACTTTAAATCATATTTCTTACATTCAGTTGTTTGCTAATTTAATGATATTTTAGTAAATCTGTAATTACTAAAATAATTATTTGATTACTGAAAAAAATGACACATTTGCCATTACTTATCTTTAAATAAGTATATTTTAGCTGTTTTCAAAGTTGCTTTTGTATTTCTATATTTTATTGTTATTTGAAAATTATGATTTGCTTCAATCCAGATAATTTTAGTAACTGAATAACCAATTAGAATATTTATTAAATTCTATTATATTCCCTGTTCACTAGCCACTACAAAACAAACAAGCAATGAATGATAAAATTCCAATTCTCAGCACAATCCTTTGGATTATAAGAGATACACTTAACTTTTTTTAGTAACAAATGCTATTAGCTACTTATACAAAACTTTGACAGGAAGATTTATGTTGTTTTATTCTAATTATGACATGAGCAATGTGAATGCTATGGAAGTAAGAAATGGCAGACCTTGTAAATGAAAACTATGAAAAACAGTGATTTTTATGATATTAGAAGCAGAAGGAAAGAGAAGGAATTAAGGATTTTCTTTAAGTATGAAATATAAGTAGGTAAAATATGTTCTATTTTTTCCATTAGATTATTTATATATATTTGAATAATATTTGGAAGATGAGAAAACAGAAACATTCATACTCACACTTATTGTCACATGCTAAAATGTCTATTCTTTCGTTAGAATGGCCTATTAAGGTATTATTATTTTAAATGTCTTCCTGTTAAGTGCTGTGAATTTATTGCACTTGAAAATATATTTAGATAATAAAACAGAATATTGGCTTACAGTTGAATGATAAGTGGAATTAATTTATGGACCAGAAAATATTCCTTTCTTCATACACATTCATGCCAAAAAAAGGAAGATCTAAAGCATTATCTTTAAAGGTTCTACTATATGTGGAATATATATAAGATATATATAATATACATTCTTATATAGTAATATATATTAACACATATATAAGTTAGACATTCTTGAATAAGTGGATTTGATAAGAATAAAGTCAGTTATTTTTTTCTGAGAATAAAACATCTAAATCTAAGTTGAATTTTCATATTTCCAGAAGTTTCTTTTTCTCTTTTTTTAACTTATCTTAAATCTTTAAAAATTGTCACTAGTAACACAGGTTCTCTCAATTATTTGTCTATTTAAAATCTCAAAGAAAGTGTAAATTATGTAAAATATTAATATGTGATGCCATTATTGTAAATTTGTGTAAAGGGGATTTGGTTAGTCATTTTCATAATGTTGAAATTCCAGAGAGCAAAGATCCAACATATTTAAATAATAAGCACTATTACTATTTTCTTATTTCACATGTGCCAAAAAGAATTGGTTATGTTAACAATTTTATTGGTTAAGCTACATTCAAATAATATCAAATTATTATTATTTGATTATTTTAAAAAGCTGAGAGCAAATGAAATATAAATTGAAGATAATATAGTTAAAGCAAAAGAAAAAGAGAGAAGAAACTGCTTATACAGATGAAATCATGGGAATTTATTTCAAAAGTGGGCTTCTTTCAAAATTATTTTCTTTTAATTCTTTGAGTTCTATGCATATTAACGTAGCATCACTATAATGCAGGAGTGAAAAAAAATCTTTTATTTCACCACCTGGCTTGTTTTATGAAATTAAGTCTGTGTGTGTGTATGTGTGTGTGTTTGAAAATCCCACTCAATACTTTATCACTGCTTGACAATTGACATTCCAGGGCCTCAGCTTATCCTTATTAATCATATATATATATAGATATGATTATAACTACTAAACTTTTTATACCTAAGAGAAAATTAAACACTACTAGGTTTGCTCAGAAAAAAAAGGTAATATATAAATTATTTAAAGCATGTTATTATATGAATGAAAAATGTCACTGAATCATTAAAACTGATTTTTTTTATTTCCTAGGACAAATCCCCTTTGCTGACATATGATATGTAACCATTATCTGTTGTTGACTAACAAACCAACTCAAATCCCAGTGGCTTAAACAAACATTTATTATTACGTCTCATGAGTCTGGAGGCCGTGGATTCGTGGATATCATCTGGGCTCCCTCGGGCTTCTGTGGGGCATCTGGCTCATGCATCTGCAGTCAGGCTCGAGGCTTCACTCAAGGCTGGCTTGGCCAGAGTAGCTTGCTTGGGTAGTTCTGCTCCATGTGTCTCTCATCCTCTTTTTCTGACCTGAAGACCAGCCTGGACATCTTTCCAGTGAAAATGGTAGAAGCATAAAAAGGCAAAAAGAATACACTAGGCCTCATGATGTCTAAACTTAGAACTGAGAACATCATTACTATTGTCACTCAATTAGCCAACTCATGACTGAATCCACTGATGGGAATTGCTTCCCATGCACAGTAGGAGAACACTGCAAAGGGTAGATTCTGAGAAAGATGACATGTTGAGACCATTGATGCAAAGTTACTACAAAATGAAAAGTTAATTTTCATTATGCTTTAAGTACATGATAAAAATAACTTCATGTAGGTTTAGTCTCAAAATAAAACAGAGAAAAGCAAGTTAAAATAACAGTGAGATACCACTTTTTAATCAGGTATGCAAAAACCAAAAAGGAAATGGATATTAACTTTATGAAGAGATGTTCTTTACTAGAAGTTATATAAATAAGTTCAGTCAACTTGGAAAATTGTCAATATTTAATAATACTGAAAATATTAAGAAGATATGACTGAGCAATACAACTTTTAAGTACTTAAATATTTTGGATCGCCATACATCTGAGAATGTGACAAAGCAAATAAATCCATTTCACAGGAAAATTCATATGGTACATATATGAAAAAGTTTTCATATTTTTAGGTGTTTCATTTAAACTCTACAGCCAATATAATATCTGCTAAGAGCCTATGAACTCCATTCACAGGTATGTAGGAGTTAAGGATGAAGATGTTCATGTAATACTGTCTGGAATAGCAAAATTTGGTATCATCCCAAGGGACTAAAGGGGAAGCTCTACAGAATACAATGTGGTTACTCACATGGAAGAATATCACAAAGCCATTCAAAGACTCTACTAGACCCTCAGATATCAATATGAATGAATCTCAGTAACATAATGATGACTGAAAAAGATGAAATTCAGTATTAGACCTTGAATACTATGCAATTTTTCAGTTAAGAAACTCACAGAATGGCATTATATGATTATGGATGCGTATGTGTTTGACTTGGAGAACTTATATTAAATACCGGAACGAGTGTGACTATGGTAGTAGAGTTCAGATTTTATTTGAAATAAAGCATAGAAGGGGGAAAGAAAGATCTATGTCTGAATGGATTATTTTAACGTATTTCTAACTAAGGATTATAACTGATTGGAAAGGCCCAATCTGTGACTTAATGCCATACATAAATTTTGTGATTTTTTCCCCCAAAGAAAACAAATAACATTTTTAATATGTTTATATATATATATATATATATATATAAATATAATTGACAAGTTAGTCCACCTCTCTAAACCTCAGTTTCCTCACTCATTAAAGGAATCATACCAGTCACCACTTGAAAAGTTTATAGTGAAGATTAATTGAAAAGATATATGCAAAATAACAATGAGTGTTTGTCAGCTTAACAGTTGTTGGTTTAACATTTATTTATTGAATATCTACTATACATTATCAATGTAGGTCCAGAAGAAAGTAGTGAACACACGAAAGATATTTTTTCTTTCATGGGTCTTGAATTTTAGATGGGTGCTGTTGAACCAATGAAAGAGTATATGATGGATGGATCAGTGGATGTATGGATATACAGAGAAAAATATCAAAGAATGATGCCTGCCATATTGGAATATTAAAATAGAGTTGATATAGGCAGTGATTGGGTAGCCAACTTTAGATTTGGTGATCAAGGCAGAGTTTCTCAGAAGGTTGCCTTTAAACTGAGCTATAAATTATATGAATGGGGAAAATAGGGGAGATCATTGCAGGAAGAGGAAAAATCACTAAGGTAGAAAAGAAATGTGTGCGTTCAAGGAAGCATAATAGGCCTGAGTCGTGGGAACATTGTAGGGAAGGGAAAGACTGGTAAAAAATAATCACAGAAATTTGCATGAACAACATATTCAAGGTTTGAAAGCCAAGGTAGGGAGTCATAATTTGATTCCAAATGCTATGAAAAAAATTGCATGGCTTTAAGCAAGTGAGTGATATAATACAATTTACATTTAAAATAACCTCTTGGCTGCCAAGAGGACAATGCATTCCTGCGAATAAAATGTAAGTGAGGAGATTTTAGGAAAATCTTGAAGTAATCCAGGTGTGATATGATAGTGGCTTGAACAAAGGGGAGAGAGATAAGAATGGAAAAATAGTAGATATACAGGATCAGTTTTTCAGGAGATTCCAGAGAACTTCCTGATGAATTAGGTGTGGTAACTAAAAGAAAGAGCAGAAACCAGAAAAATTCTAGCAAGATCATTGTTAATTATTGCAAGGTGATTCTTAATGATTATTATGTGGGTGTTGTTTTTGCCTTAAGTGGTCTCACAATCTTAAATAAAAGATGCATGCAAATAGTTACTTATGCTATGTACAAACCACTTAGATTTTATTTTTAAAAATAATGTTAGCAGTGGCATATTAAGAAAACCTAACTTACTTATCATAGTACCTAAAAATATTCTTCATCAGAAAACAATAAACTGAGTAATAAATAAAAGTAATTGTTATAATGAGAAGGAGATCCTTAAATAAGTAAGAAACAAACAAGTAGGGAAGTCGTGGTATTTATATTTAAAGTTTATTTCGAGCCTCCAACAGCTAAAGCAAAAAGAGAAATCTAATAGATTAACAAATTATAATTTTCTGATAGCTGGCCGCATATGAGACAACAATAGAAACACCAAACATTTTCTGGCTCTGATCTGGGAGAAACTGCTAGAGAGAATTTAAACAATATGAAGAACAGCATACCCTCTTGGTTTCTCATATTATTTCAGAATAATATTTGAGCTTTGCATTTACATAAGCAAGTGGCCTATTGAAGCAGAGCCAAATCCAATCTCTTTGCTGCACAGAAAGAGAAGCTGGCAGCATTAAAATAGAGGTTTGTCCCCAGTGAATTGACAATATTACTTATGGAATAGCCTTAAGTTCCTTAAGAGTCTAGCATGCAATTAATTATTTTATTCATTTATTTAACAAATATTTGTCATTATCATTTGTTTTAGAATAATTGTGTTAGGACAACTGTGTGTAAGCAGTTACTTAAAATCACATAAATGGGGCTTCCCTGGTGGCACAGTGGTTGAGAATCTGCCTGCCAATGCAGGGGACACGGGTTCGAGCCCTGGTCTGGGAAGATCCCACATGCCGCGGAGCGACTAAGCCCGTGAGCCACAATTGCTGAGCCTGCGCGTCTGGAGCCTGCGCGTCTGGAGCCTGTGCTCCGCATCGGGAGAGGCCACGATAGTGAGAGGCCCGCGCACCGCGATGCAGAGTGGTCCCCACTTGCCGCAACTAGAGAAAGCCCTCACACAGAAACGAAGACCCAACACAGCCATAAATAAATAAATAAATAAATAAATAAAAATAAATAAATAAATAAAATAAAATCACATAAATAAGAATCAAGCACATTCTTCTTTTTCCATGGTGGGAAAACATGCAAATGAGAAGCAAAAATATAACATAAAAGTGGTAATTGAACTAAGCCATTTGCAGATATAGTCTTGTGAGAGGGTTTTTTATTTTATAAGAGGGATAGAGATTTATTTGTTGGTGTGTTTGCTTTCCTGAATGGAGCACTTACTTGGAAGACTTCAAGAACTTCAAAAATGGAACAGAATGAAAAGAAAAGAATGAAAAGAATGAAAGTGCAGCAAAGTGAAAGGATATAAAAGTAAGGATAAATCGTTAAGCATGGCTTGAGGTTTTGTGATATAATGATGAATGCTGGAGATAAATCTAGGAAAGTGGATTACACATGGAATCTAGAGCAGCTTTCCTGTTTTCAAATGTACACTTACCTGCAGACTACATGGAAATTTATTGGCAATTAAGGCATATAAAAGCCATGCTTTAGGAAAATCAATCTGACAGCAATGAGAAGGAGGAAGATGGAGTCCCCCTGGAGCTAACTTGGTGTCTTGCACTCACCATCCAATACTTAGACTTGTAACTATTGGCCTGCTTTAGTCCAATAGAACTCTACAAATGTACATCTCTGTAGTAACAAAGACTAAGGGAACTGAACAGAAAGTTTTAACATGTCAAATGTATTGCTTGCTTCTCATGAAAGAAAAAGGGTGACCAAATTTTAACATAAAGTCATGACAGATGAGTGGATGGAGAAGAAAACTTTAGAGGCAGGAAATGAACACGCTTCTCCATACCACAAACTAGGAAAGGTTTCATTGGTCACCTTATTGTGTGTATATTTATACATTTATGGAATAAGAATCTAGTCCTGCATTACTTTCCGTGAAAAATTCCACTGAAAAACAGAAAATAAAATGAAAAAACAGTCTATTACATCAGTGGAAATCAAGAAACACAGCAAATAGCAGGAGAGAAACAGAACAATGTTTCATTCTCAGCTTTACTTTAGATCAGTTTATTAAAATGGAACTATCTCCTCAGCATTTTGCAAGAATTGACATGTAAAATGTATCAATGTGTACTTCCTAAAAGGATGTTTATTTTATATAATTTCAAGTTTATCATTTCAAAGTTGAAAAATATAGTAAAATGTAGCTTATTATGGAATATAGTAAAATAATAAATATAATAAAATGTGAACATAATAGAATAAATATAATAAAATGTAACAGATATAGTAAAAGTAAGTATAACAAAATATGGTGTACTAAATACATATAAAAATACTAAATTTTATTTATATTATTATATGATTATAAAATAATGTAAAATATAATTTTGCATTTATAGTATTTCCCAATAGAAATATATACATTTTTCATTTTAAATTTAGTTATTTTGTTTTCTAAAGTTTTTCTTGATTATGTTTACCACAGACAAAACTATTTGTCTCACTATTAGATTTTAATACTTGTATATCTTATTCTATTAATTTAGCTATAATATTTATGTGTTTATATCTTATTTTCACTGCATATATTTTATGATTCTTCTAATTCTTGAAATAGATTATTTTATTTATTTTATTCCATTTTGATTTATAACATACCATTTAAACATGTAAATTTTTGTCTGAATACAGATTTTTGTCTCTATAAAGAGTGATAAAAAATGTTTTGGTTTTGTTTACTAAATGTGATCTAATTGCAGTTTCACATTGTTTCCAAAATATAAAATGTTTAAAGAAATTTTATTGCTATTTGCTGGCTTTCTTGAATTATGATGGAAGAACAGAAATATTATTTACTCACTGTTGATATTGCTGTTGTGCCTAATATAAGCTAAATTTTGTGACTAGTTCCAGGGCCTCGGAAAAATTTTGCTCTTCATCTTTTGGTATTAATTTGACATATTTCCAAGCATATAAATTAAACTATTAATATCTTCTATGTGATATGCTTACTTTGCTTCTTTTTTTTTTTTTCCAAAGACATTCATACATACATTCCAAAGTATGTATGTTGAGGTCAGAAATCACTTCATAGCTTTTGCGTGTTGCTCTTTCCCCCTTATAATTAACCGTTTGTTGAGACCAAATACTTCAAATCAAAAAGCATGGTGAACTGCCCTTATGCTTGTATTCTGTTTTTGAATGTAATTCTCAAATCCTTGTCCTATGGGAGGATATGACAATTGTCCCTTGGATGACATAGTCACACTCCATTGACTCTTTCCTTGCTCAGTTTTAGTACTTTCTCTCCAAAAGCTCTCACTCAACCACAATCCTTACACCTCAGTCTTCCCGGGAATTGCTTCAGAGTTGTGACAAGGACAGTTTAGGTTAAAGAATGAAGTAATATTCATTAAAACATAATATCTTTAAGGAATAGAAGTAAATTTCAGATTTATATAGACTTTGGATTCTTTAAACAAGAACAGATAAAATGGCTTTCAAAATGTTCCCTTTTCTCTCTCTTTTAGGGTACAATACTTGGGTATGCAATAATGCAAGTCTGAGACAGATTTTCCTCATTCTCACTCCACCTGCCTTAATATTAGAGGGGGATTCCTTCCAGATTCTGTACTTAGATTGCTAGTAATATTAGAGTTTTGTGTTTTTCCTGTGACTTCATGTGAATCTTACTGAGAAGTTTGGTGACACTGCATTGGAGACAAACAGCATATTCAACCAGAAGTCCTGTGGTTCACATATTTAACAAGAACAAAGCAGCTAGCTATTTTCTTAATCACCAATCCACCTTCCCCCAAAGCTGGAAATCTTCACTTCCAGATCTAATCTTTCCTTTCTCCATGCTGGTCTGTGGATTGGTGTGGCTTCATCAACAGACTCTTGCCCTCTGGCTCCTGGTTGGTTTTTGGGATGGGAAGAATGAGAGATGATTGGAAGAGGGGAGGAGAATGGGGTTAGGTAGTTTGTTTCCTTGGTTCTCTACTCCAGACCTGGTCCCTGTTAATTGGATTTGGAGTAACGCAGGCTCCCTACACTATTCCTTGGGGTATGCTTCACTATTCACACAACTTTCTAAATCTCCCCTTTATTAAAATAGCATCATATTATCAAGAGCGTGTTATTTATTTTACCCAGGGACACTGACTGATACACATCATTGAATAAATTAGGCTTGTACAGACTTTGCTACATTCAATTACTTATATATAGCCCCAACTCATGCCCCTGAATCCCAATATTGACAACACTGACAATTCCTGATATATGTGCAAACCTTAAGCCTGTAGCTGTTACATTTAAAAAGGGCAACTCATGAGATGCAACCATAGTGGATTTTTATTTTATCTACCACTGACACCTCATATGTGCTGGAAATGGCTGGATCTTCCACTACTGCAGGATAAAATTTAGGAAAACTTCAATAAAATTTATTGCGACTTTGACTTCTCATGCACACACACACACACACACACACAGACAGACAGACACACCTATTTCATTTAAACAATTAGTATTCCAAGTCTGGTTGTAACAGTTGAGATTTCATCTTCTCCATCTCAGCAACCTGCAGGAAGGAGCCTGTTCTTCATCTTTGTTTCTAGAGGGAGACATTCAGTTATGTTCACGCCACACTATTGGAAAATCTTTGCCCCACCCAAATACACATTATTTTCATTTTGCCATTCTCCAGCTCTGTACGGTCCACATTTTCTCCACTTCTTCTTAGTAATTCAGTAACATTTGAGAGACTTAAATGAAAGCAAGAATAACTGACAATGTTGAACTTTACCTGAGCCCTATGCTCCTGGAAAACAGCAAGAGTCTGTTGAAAGAATTCAGAAAGAAGAAAGAAGAAACAGAAAGAAGAAATCTCCCCATCTTTTGTGTCTGGGAAAGAGCTTCTTTCAAAGAAACATCTATCCCCCTTTGACTAAAATAAGACTCCCAGATGGAATGACAGGGACAGACACAATCCCGAAATTCCCATTGTTTGTCTCATACATGATTAGCTGAATGGTTTGCCTTCAGTAGCTAATAAGCAGGACAAAATGCTTACTAACTTGTCCTGAGCAAAATTTAGCCAGGGGTCTCCTCTCCACACAAGACACTGACTCGACCTACTCTTCAGTAGGTATATGAATGAAAAACGATCTCTCCTTCATGGCATCTATTGAGAATCTATTGATCTCAAAAAAAAAAAATTACTGATCAGTAAAACATCTTCTGAAAATACCTCGTGCTTATCCCACACCCCCCACACATGGTTCTTTCCAGCCTTGTTTATTTCTCCTTATAAAAGAGAAACCATTTTGCCTCATGGATGCCTAACTTTGCCTAACTATTGCAACAGTCCGTTTCCCCTTATTGCCGTAATTCCCCTACCCCCATTGCAACAGTATTTTCAAATAGAGTGTTTGCTTACCTAAGTCTAGATTTGTTTTTCATTTGACATAATGATATCTTGTATTCCAGGCTAAAGTAGAGACTCCTCAATTCTGATAAGTAATCTTTATGATTCAAATTTTTATTGTTTATTAATTACTTATTTAAATAGCAGCTTTATAAAATATCTCCAATTGTTCCAAATTTCTTACTTTTTCCTAGTCTCCCTTCATATTTTCAGCAGAAGTTGTATTCTCATTTATTAAAATTGATGCCTACATGAGAAACTTTATATGTCTTCATTGAACTATTTTTTTCCCTTTTTGCTAAAAATGACCCTTCACCTGTACCTTTGAATCTTAGTCCTCCCACACATAGACACCTTGCTCAATCAATTATTTCTTCAAACTTACATCTTGTAGCTCTCTCCCTCTCCATCTATGCTAGTCAATCGTAGAGGCCTCGGAGGCATCCTATCATATTTAAGACAGCAACACAAAAAAACAAAAATGTTTTTCCTAGACCCTACCAACTTGTAGTAAACTTTTCTCCCTCTTTCCTTTTCTTGCCAAATCTCCTGAAATAGTCATCTTTGTGTCCTCTCCCTCACCATGCTCTCATTATTGATCACCTTGGTGTTCTTTCCACATCACCTGAGTGTAACTGCTTTTTTGAAAACTAAGTCCATAAGCACTTTCTAAGGCTTAATCTTGACCATATACAATGAAAACTGCTGAGAACTTCACTCCAAATGGCAAGTTTTCTTGGAACTCCATCTGTCCTTGACTTCTCTCAGCCTAAGTAGTCTAGTTTCTGTTACTCTGTTCAACTGATCATTTTCTCTCTTCAAAAGTTGTTCCTATTTCTCCAATTGCTACTCAATTGAGAGTATTAGCTCAAAATTCTGTCCTGCTTTTGGGTACGTTCTTTTTTCTATTTTTTTTTTTAATTGTTTGTTTTTTCTTCTGGGCAAATTCATGCTCTCATGATTTCAAGTGTAATCTCTAAAGAGATAATATACAATTCCAGTATCCAGCTCTTATATCTTACATACATCATGTGCTTCTTTGAAACATTTTAAACGTCACATACCTCAGATAAAACTATTTCTTCACCTTCGTTATTTGACTTTTCTTTTGGAATTTTCTTGATCGCCAAGTTTTCCAGTTTGTTCCCCCTATTTCCTCTCTCTCTTTCTTGTTCTTTTCATTCAGTAATCCCTAAATTCTTATATAAAACTCATGTGCAATGTAAATATATGATATTTATATATAATATATGTATACATATGCATCAGAGAGCTTTTATTTTTCCAAACTGGATCCTTACTTTTACAATTTTGAAGAGGAATCCAATTAGAGAATGTGTAAATAGTAAAAAATTGAACTGTTTTCAAGAATCTCAGTAGATAAATGATACAGAAGCTGAATTCTTCTAGTTGAAAGAGGATCAATAGGCCTGGAGGCTGCTTGACTTGTCTTATCTGACCCTTCCTAGTAGATGCTGGAGCAACGTCAAGGACACAGTACAGAATTGCTACTGGAAATTATTCTCCCAGTCTTTCGTGGATCTACGTCTTCTATTCTCACCAATCAATTTATTTTCTCCTTTTGTTTTGTAGATATCCTCAGAAAATGTCATTCAACTCCTCCTGCTTCCTAGTACCAAATTTCCTCTATAAGTGCCTAGTATGGTAATCAGGGAACTCTTCTTCCCAATGCCTTGACTCTCCACAATTTTATCAATGATGTTCCAGTTTACGGCTGTGGAACATGTGGATATTCTACAATTTAGCGTCAACTTATATTTCTAGACTTACCTCTTATAACTTCATGTCGAGTCAACATCAAATTCTGTATTTTCTGCACCTTTCCCATGGTCTCCTGCCCCTGCATATTAACTCATGTTTCTATTTCAGACTAAACTGTTATCCCAATTTTTTGGTAAAGGAAATTGTAAACATCTGCAAATCCACACTCAATTTAAACTCCACATTGTTTTTTAAGCATTTCCCCCAAAATCACCTGACATCATCTCCTTTGCCTTTGAACTGGCATACCTTGTGTGAAAATTTATTTCAGCACTCATCCTCTGGGCTGACAATCCGATGGTACCCAGTGAGAGACCTGTGCCAATCGGTATAATTTTGAAGCATATCTATTGGTAAATAATTACTGCCTGGGCCTCCTGAGGTTCCCCATCCAGTTATTCAAACTAGTATGTGAAGGGTTAAGAGACTGGAGAAACAGAGATACCACCTGGATCCCTTACAAATTTAACACATGCTGGGTAACTGAGAAAGTCCACAAATGCAGACGCTTCTCTAGGACAGGCCTAGAAGTTGTAGGGCTGATGCCATCCTATTGGTAGTACTAGCACTCAGGAGGTCAAACAGCTCAGTACTTATCAGAACCCAGAGATCATGAGCATCAGTATCTGGCCTTTGCCCACCAGAAATTTATCCACCTGCCTGTAGAAACTGCTGCTTCTGCCATGAACTGCAGGGATCATGAAATATTTTGAATACCACCACAATCTATAACGTTCATTTCCTAACATAGTTAATTGAGTTAATGCATGTAAAGCACTGAGAACAGTGAACAACGCGTGTTAATTTCTATGTAAGTGTGAGCTCTATTATTATTGTCATCATCATTGCTATTAATATTAATCTATGCCCCTTTTTGGTAACAGATTTGTTTATTTAAATTGACATACCCTGGAGAACCTAACCTACCTTCTTTATATTATCTATTTAATAATAATATGTTCCCTAAAAATTAATTGGGAAATAAGAGTGTAAGATCATTTCCCTAAATTTACTGCAATGGATTTATGTGACTACTTCTCTGTAGGACTACAAAAGATACAAAGAGGTATCATCTAAAAACTATCAAAGTATTGCTAATTTATGGCCTCATGGCTTATGTATGAAATGTTATATTTGAATTACAATAAAGTCACATTGTAATCAACTTAAAAAAAGTTTCTAGTTTCTATTCTTCTGTAATGCCATAGCTGTTACAGTTAGTGTGCCCTAGAATAAATAAATAGATCAAAAACAGATCAAACATGTTACTCAGCCATAAAAAGAAACGAAATTGAGTTATTTGTAGTGAGGTGGATGGACCTAGAGTCTGTCATACAGAGTGAAGTAAGTCAGAAAGAGAAAAACAAATACCGTATGCTAACACATATATATGGAATCTAAGAAAAAAAAAATGATCATGAAGAACCTAGGGGCAGGATAGGAATAAAGACACAGACCTAGTAGAAAATGGACTTGAGGGCAGGGGGAGGGGGAAGCGTAAGCGGGGACAAAGTGAGAGAGTGGCATGGACATATATACACTATCAAATGTAAAACCAATAGCTAGTGGGAAGCAGCCACATAGCACAGGGAGATCAGCTCGGTGCTTTGTGACCACCTAGAGCGGTGGGATAGGGAGGGTGGGACGGAGGGGGATGCAAGAGCGAAGAGATATGGGGACATATGTATATGTATAGCTGATTCACTTTGTCATAAAGCAGAAACTAACACACCATTGTAGACCAATTATACTCCAAAAAAAATGTTAAAAAAAAAAAAAACACACAGATCAAACTATTTTGGTTAATGAAATGGAAGTAGGGAGGATGCAATAAGTGATGGATAGAAATGTTGCTTCGGTTGAGTCACATATGATTTCATCAGAGATTGGTGCCTGGAATTAAATCTGTGAAAAAAAAAATGTAGGAAGAAAATAGGTATGATATTAAGGATAGGCTATCTTCCAATTTTCTGAACTTCAACTGAGCGTAAAGTCAATACATGTAGAGTAAAAGAACCCAAGCATGGCTGATATTCAGATCATCCAAAAAACAGTGGATTTAGAATGAGTGAAACTATTGATTTTATAAATGCTGAACTATTGATCAGGCACACCATGGGCCTGTTAGCATGAAAGCGTAGTTTAAAACTCACATGTGAGCAGTTCAAAATTAATATAACATGATGAAAAAGGCTTCACTTACTATTGGTACCACAGACAGAAGTTCTGTTAGCCTGAGAATCTTATGATATTTCTCCCATCAGAAAAGTTCTTTCAATCTGATATTGATGACTTTACATGACAGCAGAGGAAGATCACTAGCTTTTTACCTACCATTCCCTGGATCATTGGAATATTCACTTAGGTGGTTTTAAGAATTGAACCACAATTGATACAGCTTTATTTTGAATGTCTAGGAAAAAAATGTTTTATTTTTTTAAATTATAGGATTGAACTAAACGTTGTCACCAAAAACTTTTTTCACAACAAACTCCTGCGAAATATGCTATGGCCTCCAAGTCCTTGTTTTGTATGTGCATAGTCTGGAACTGAAATAAAAGTGTGTATCTTTGATTAAGACAATTGCATTTATTTATTTATTTATTTATTTATTTATTTATGACTGTGTTGGGTCTTCGTTTCTGTGTGAGGGCTTTCCCCAGTTGCGGTAAGCGTGGGCCACTCTTCATCGCGGTGCGCGGGCCTCTCACTATCGCGGCCTCTCTTGTTGCGGAGCACACAGGCTCCAGACATGCAGGCTCAGCAGTTGTGGCTCACGGGCCTAGTCGTTCCGTGGCATGTGGGATCTTCCCAGACTAGGGCTCGAACCCATGTCTCCTGCATCGGCAGGCAGATTCTCAACCACTGCGCCACCAGGGAAGCCCCTGCATTTAATTTTTATGCTTATTTTTTCAATGATTGATCAACAACATCTTTTCACTATGTCACTTAGTAATTGCATCCTGTGATACGTGGCTCACTCAGATTTCAAATATGTTGGTTTTATCTCTCCAAAGAGCTTAATACCCTTGTCAAAACAGTAATAAAGTACAGTAAAGCTCTGGACCTATTGTAAGTATTAACAAAAGAATTGGTTTTCTGAAACCATTTTTATTTGGTTGAAAGATCTAGGAAAAGTCTCAAAATTTAATTTGCATAATACCTTTATTTCATTATATTTTTAATTGTGAGGGAAAGTAAAGTTAATGGTATAAAACCATTAAGTCACGTGGTTGATAAGTACAAATACAAAAAGATAAGGAGGATTAAAATTTAATAAAAATTACTAATAAAACCATAAACATTTGCTCAAATCTCATGATAGAAACAAAACAAAAAAATAGTATCACTTAACAGATGGTAGTCTTGTAGTATAAATACATGATTATTTCAATATCCAAGAGATATTTGCTGAATATCTACTCTGTGCAGCCAATGTGCTAGCTACTATGAAATAATCTAAAGATGTATAAAATAAAATACCACAAACCAGTGCTTACAATCTATTAGAATAAATAAGTCATATGCACAATATATTCAAATTATAATATAAGGACTGCAAATGTATTTAAAATGTTCGACTTTAATATCTCTGGGAAAATATTTTAGGGGAAATATGCAAAAACAAGAAATAATGTTTAAACAATAATGATTTCTTTATTTAATATACATAAAATAAGTTATTTATTTTGTGAATGTATAGCAAATGAACTACATATACCCACAGAATGGTGTACTGTGGTACTTTTGAAAGTCATAGTAAATTCCCCAATTTAATGAATTGGGGAAGCAACCGTGGTACCCTACTAAATAAAGAAGTGGATTAGAAAACAGTAGCATAAAATCCTAGTCTACCTGCAAACATACAGAAGTTGTGTGTGCGTGTGTGTGTGTGTGTGTGTGTGTGTGTGTGTGTGGTGTGTCTTACTATGTTTGAACTACTCTAACAAAATACCACAGATTGGGTGGCTTAAACATCCGATATTTATTTCTCATAATTCTAGAAGCTGAGAAGTCCAAGATCAAAGTACCAGCCAATTAATTATCTGGTAAGGGCTCTCTTTCTGGCTTATAGACAACTTGCTTATCCCTGTGTCTTTACATAGTTGAGCAATAAAAAGAGAGAGAGAGAGGGAGAAACAAGCTCTCTGGTCTCTTCTAAGGGTATTAAGCCCACCATGAGGATGCTCCACTCAAGACCTGATCAAAACCTAATTACTTCCCAAAGACCCCATCCCAAAATACTGTCACATTGGGGGTTAGGGTTTAAATATATGAATTTGGGTGTGTGGCACAATACAGGCCATAGCAGAGAGAGAGACTGTGTGTGTGTGTGGGGGGGGGGGCATACAAGGGCCAATTGGAAACTTCTAGGTTGATCTGCAGGACTTCTAGCTTGTAAGGGTCACGTTGGCCTTTAAGATTTTGTTAAAATCGGCTCAAACTCGCCTCACCATCTCATGTGCTTTAATAAATAATCATTCTTCCTAAAATCTCTGGAGAACCCTGAAAGTATTCACCTGTCACCTGGTCCTGCTAATCCTGTCAACTGCTCCAACTCTCTCCATTTCTATCTCTGTGTGTTCAGGCAGCATCTGTCAAAACATGTTTTCCCTCTTTCATCCCCAAATGAGCTCCTCTTCCTCCATCGACCCTAAAGAACCAATTAAAAATGTTTGTGTGAGCTGAATGCCATGAAAACCTGACACAATGGGGAGATGTTACTCCACAGCCTACAGCCTACAGTTTAATACTGAGTATTGTTTTTCCTAACTCTTCAAAGTCACTTGGGAACTGAGTCCTGGTACCGAGTTTATCTCTGACTTCAGTGGTCTCCAACCTTTTTGGCACCAGGGACCAGTTTCGTGGAAGACAATTTTTCCACGGATGGTGGTGGGGGGATGGTTCCGGCGGTAATGCGAGCAATGGGGAGCGACAGATGAAGCTTCACTTGCTCGCTGCCGCTCACCTCCTGCTCTGCGGCCCGGGGGTTGGGCACCCCTCTCCTACTTATTCTCCCGTTTGAAATACTGGCTTCTCACTTCTCACCATCTTATAGGACTCCCTTCTCCTCCTCCTCTTGGCTGACAATCTAAAAAGCAAAAAGTCCTAACACTATTTTACGCATAGAAATTCAGCTTTCTCAATTTCTCCACTACAAACTAGTATTTATCTTTCTAAATCTCAGAGTGTATTAATGCTTCTCACATTCTCTAGCATTTGGCAGCACTAAGAAACACTGACATTCCATTTATGTTTACATCATGGGGCAACTCAAATTTTGTGTCAGATTTTCTTCATTCTAGAGGGAGTAATGCCACCTTTACTTCTTGTATCACTGCTGGATGAAAAGAAGCAATTATAGTGAGAGTGAGAGAGGGAGAGAGTGAGAGACAGAGAAGGAGAGAAAATGAGAAAGAGATCTTTTTTTACTAGCATTTATTTTACTTCCCACTATACAATATATGTATAACAGAGTGAAGTATGTGGCAATGCACGAAAATGCCAACCATCATGATATGACTGAGGGTTATTTCACTTACCTGAATTATTTTTTAATGCTTGTATGAATATTGTAGCCTAAAGTCAGTAATAAAAAAAGAGGAGTGAGATATGGGACATGAACATAGCAAACGTTTTATACAATAATTTTTTTTAAACTAGCATTCATAGCTTTTTCATCAATAAATTTAGACTAGAGTTCAACTTTTCACTCCTCACAGAAAATCTGGTTTTCACTGTCAGTCGTTATCAGGTTCTTCCTTATCCTGAGCTACATTTCTGTCGATTAACATGAACACAGCATTTTGTTTCCTAAGGAACACAACACACTGGAAAATGCAAAATAAATAATTAATAAAATTATTAATTATTAAAATTACCCAGAGAATCTCTTACTCACTGATAACATTGATGCTGCTCTGTTGGAAACATAGTTAGGCTTTAAAACCAAATATTACAAAAATTAAGTGCTTGACATTTTTGACTTAGGTAAAACTTTCAAATCTTTTAAAATACATAATATTTTTTAAAAAGCAATTCTTGACTCTTACGTTATAAATAAACTCAAACTGTCTCTAAAACCCAAGGTAATTATGTGTTTCTTTTTCCATTCTACCTCTCTGAAACATTAAATTAATTTTCACAGTTTTAAGACTTGTTTTCTTACTGTTTCATTCTGTCTACCAGACAGTTTGTTACTTGAGGACAGGGGCCACGTCTAAGCCACTTTTGTGTTTCTGTTTTTATCATATTGCCTGAATCATGGTAAATGCTGCATAAATGCTTATTGAATAAATGGAGAAGCAAGAGAGTCCACTCATTCTCCATTGCAGAAAATGATTTTTTACCCCTAATATGGGTTGATAATGGGCATATATTTGGGGAATTTCCTCCAACTGTTCCCTTAATTTCCAAGTCTCTCCTGTTCTGCTGTGAAAAATAAATAGTTCAGTGATTACCTTTTATGTTTGATGAATGTTAGCAAAAATCTTGATTATTCAAAGCAAAAAAAAAATAAACGTATGCCAAAAGTTTCCTGAATTATTTTATCAATTCTTGATTAACTTTGTAAATATTCATTAACCTTAGAGGAAAAAATATAACATTTTGATATATCGGTTCAGTTGGGTTTTGAATAATAACTGCACCTCACAAATATCTTCCCAGAGATGACTTTTATAGGAGCTAAATATAACTATGAGAGAAAAATAGAAAGATACTGCATAATCTCAATTGTGAGCTAGCTGCCATTGTGCTGAAACCTAGATTCAAATACTTTCAGATATTACCTATCTTTGTAGACTTCTCACTATGAAATAGATTGGTGGCACTATGTTGAATAATGATCATACATAAGAGTTCAAATGTTTTAATTAATGTTAGATGGCCTTACTACTGAGTGTTTTGCAAAATTGCAAGTGAGAACATGGCGTAAATAAGTCAGTTGTACAATTCTTGAAGAACTTCACCTGTTCGTTGATAATGTAGTCCATAGACCAGTCAGCATTAAAACATACAAAAAAAATGCTCGAGTATGTGTAGCACTATGAAAGAAAATGGCTTTCAATTGATTACCAGTCCAAGAATAGTACTTGCATAAAATTTACTTTATTGATGATGTGCCTATCTTACCATTACCATAAATGATTGATAGCATTTTATTCAAAAATCTTCTGGGCTAAAAATTTCAGGCTCTCTATTCTGAAAAGTCAAAACATTGCATAAATTTCAGCTTGCAGGAAGTATAGTGGAAAGTTTGGAGGCTGCAGAGTCACACTGCTGTGTATGAGTCCCAGCTCTACCCTCATTAGCTTCCTAAGTTTGGGCAATTTCACCTCTATGCCTCATCTTCCTCATCAGTGAATTCTGGTTAATAAAAATAGCACAGATTTCTTGGGTTCTTGTGAGTATTAAATGTATTAATACACAAAAAGCATTAACAACAGTGTCTGGTGTCTAATAAGCTCTAAAGAAACTCCCTAGCATGGCTACCAAAACCAATAGATTTATTGCCCTTTTCCAAGTAATTAAATCGAAAAACTCAGTTCTAGTTTCTTACATATTTTACTTGTAATTCTAGTTTACTATATGTTGTTTTTATAGTTTTGTATATTTTTGTAATTTATTTATTTACTAGTTTGTATATTTTAACATAGAAATGAAATTATACCATTGTTAGTCCGTACAAAATAAAACAGATGTGTCCAATACACAGCCATTTTGACTTGAAGGGATAATCTGCAGATCATTCTGATTCTATTAATAAACACATCCAAAGATAAATTTAAATTCAGTTTCAATTATGTAATTACCTTATTTTAAAAAGCATGAAGATGGGGGGGGTGGAGTAAAGATGGCATATTAGGAGGGCACGGAATTCACGTCTCCTCACAACTAGGGCACCTACCAGGCACTGGTGGGGGACCACAGACACCTAAGGGGACGGGAAGAACCCCCAGCGACCGGCTTGTGGGATCTTGGTTCCCAGGCTGGAAGTCAGGCCCAAGTTCCTGTGGTGGGAGTTCCAAGTCCAAACCGCTGGACTAACAGAGAACCTCAGACCCCAGGGAATATCAATCGGAGTGAGGTCTCCTGGAAGTCCTCAGCTCAGCACCAAAACTCAGCTCTATCCACCTGCCTGTAAACTCCAGGGCTGGACATCCGAGGCGAAACAACCAGTAAGATAGGAATACAGCACCAACAATCAAAAAAAAAAAAAAAAAAAGAAATGACAAAAGAATTTGTTACAGAGGAAGGAGAAAGGTAAAAACCTACAAGACCAAATAAATGAAGATGAAATAGGCAACCGACCTGATAAAGAATTTAGAGTAATGATAGTAAAGATGATCCAAAATCTTGGAAACAGAATGGAGAAAATAAAAGAAACATTTAACAAGGATCTAGAAAAACTAAAGAGCCAACAAACAGTGATGAACAACACAATTACTGAAATTAAAAATACTCTAGAAGGAGTCAATAACAGAACAACTGAGACAGAAGAACCGATAAGTGGCCGGGAAGATAAAATGGTGGAAATAACTACCACAGAGCAGAATAAAGAAAAAAGAATGCAAAGAATTGAGGACTGTCTCACAGACCTCTGGGACAACATTAAATGCACAAATATTAGGACTGAGAAAATATTTGAAGAGATTATAGTCAAAAACTTCCCTAACATGGGAAAGGAAATAGTCAATCAAGCCAAGGAAGCACAGAGTACCATACAGGATAAACCCAAAGAGACACATGGCAAGACATGTTAATCAAACTATCACAAATTAAATACAAAGGAAATATATTGAAAGCAGAAAGGGAAAAGCAACAAGTAACATACAAGGGAATCCCCATAAGGTTAAGAGCTGATCTTTCAGCAGAAACTCTGCAAGCCAGAAGGGAGTGGCAGGACATATTTAAAGTGATGAAAGGCAAAAACCTACAACCAAGATTACTCTACCCAGCAAAGATCTCATTCAGATTTGAAGGAGAAAGTAAAAACTCTATAGACAAGCAAAAGCTAACAGAATTCAGCACAACCAAACCAGCTTTACAACAAAAGCTAAAGGAACTTCTCTAGGCAGGAAACACAAGAGAAGGAAAAGACCTGCAATAACAAACTCAAAACAATTAAGAAAATGGTAATAGGAACATACATATCAATAACTACCTTAAATGTAAATGGATTAAATGCTCCAACCAAAAGACATAGACTGGCTGAATGGATACAAAAACAAGACCCATATATATGCTGTCTACAAGAGATGCACTTCAGACCTAGGGACACATACAGACTGAAAGTGAAGGGATGAAAAAAGATATTCCATGCAAATGGAAATTAAAAGAAACCTGGAGTAGCAATTCTCATATCAGAAAAAATAGACTTTAAAATAAAGACTATTGCAAGAGACAAAGAAAGACATTACATAATGATCAAGGGATCAATCCAAGAAGAAGATATAACAATTGTAAATATTTATGCACCCAACATAGAAGCACCTCAATACATAAGGCAAATGCTAACAGCCATAAAAGGGGAAATCAACAGTAACACAATAATAGTAATGAACTTTCACCAATGGACAGATCATCCAAAATGAAAATAAATAAGGAAACACAAGCTTTAAATGACACATTAAACTATATGGACTCAATCGATATTGATATTGATAGGACATTCCATCCAAAAAAACAGAATACACTTTCTTCTCAAGTGCTCATGGAACATTCTCCAGGAAAGACCATATCTTGGATCACAAATCAGGCCTTGGTACATTTAAGAAAACTGAAATCATATCAAGAATCTTTTCCAAACCCAATGCTATGAGACTAGATATCAATTAAAGGAAAAAAACTAAAAAATACAAACATATGGAGGCTAAACAATAAGCTACAAAATAACCAAGAGATCACTGAAGAAATCAAAGAGGAAATTAAAAAATACCTAGAAACAAATAACAATGAAAACAAGACAAACCCAAAACCTATGGGATGCAGCAAAGGCAGTTCTAAGAGGGAAGTTTATAGCAATACAATCCTACCTCAAGAAACAAGAAACATTTCAAATAAACAACCTAAACTTACATCTAGAGCAATTGGAGAAAGAAGAACAAAAAAATCCCACAGTTAGCAGAAGGAAAGAAATCATAAAGATCAGATCAGAGGTAAATGAAAAAGAAATGAAAGAAACAATAGCAAGGATGAATAAAACTAAAAGCTGGTTCTTTGAGAAGATAAACAAAATTGATAAACCATTAGCCAGACTCATCAAGAAAAAAAGGGAGACGACTCAAATCAACAGAATGAGAAATGTAAAAGGAGAAGTAACAACTGACACTACAGAAATACAAAGGATCATGAGAGATTACTACAAGCAACTCTATGCCAATAAAATGGACAACCTGGAAGAAATGGACAGATTCTTAGAAAAGCACAACATTCTGAGACTGAAACAGGAAGAAATAGAAAGATAAACAGACCAATCACAAGCACTGAAATTGAAACTGTGATTAAAAATATTCCAACAAACAAGAGCCCAGGACCAGATGGCTTCACAGGCGAATTCTATCAAACATTTAGGGAACAGTTAACACCTATCCTTCTCAAACACTTCCAAAATACAGCAGAAGGAGGAACATTCCCAAACTCATTCTTCAAGGCCACCATCACCCTGATATGAAAACCAGACAAGATGTCACAAAAAAAAGAAAAAGACAGGCCAATATCTCTGATGAGCATAGATGCAAAAATCCTCAGCAAAATACTGGCAAGCAGAATCCAACAGCACATTAAAATGATCATACACCATGATCAAGTGGGGTTTATCCCAGGAATGCAAGGATTCTTCAGTATACACAAATCAATCAATGTGATACACCATATTAACAAATTGAAGGATAAAAACCTTATGATAATCTCTGAATAGATGCAGAAAAAGCTGTCAAGAAAATTCAACACCCATTTATGATAAAAACTGTCCAGAAAGTAAGCATAGAGAGACCCTACCTCAACATAATAAAGGTCATATAAGACAAACCCACAGCCAACATCATTCTCAAAGGTGAAAAACTGAAACCATTTCCTCTAAGATCAGGAACAAGACAAGGTTGACCACTCTCACCACTATTATTCAACATAGATTTGGAAGTTTTAGCCACAGCAATCAGAGAAGAGAAAGAAATAAAAGGAATCCAAATCAGAAAAGAAGTAAAACTGTCACATGTTTGCAGATGACATGATACTATACCTAGAGAATCCTAAAGATGCTACCAGAAAACTACTAAAGCTAATCAATGAATTTGGTAGAGTAGCAGGATACCAAATTAATGCACAGAAATCTCCTGAATTCCTATACACTAATGATGAAATATCTGAAAGAGAAATTAAGGAAACACTCCCATTTGCCATTGTGAAAAAAAGAATAAAATACCTAGGAATAAACCTACCGAAGGAGAGTAAAGACCTGTATGCAGAAAACTATAAGACACTGATGAAAATTAAAGATGATGTAAACAGATGGAGAGATATACTATGTTCTTGGATTGGAAGAATCAACATTGTGAAAATGACTATACTACCCAAAGCGATCTACAGATTCAATGCAATCCTTATCAAACTACCAATGGCACTTTTCACAGAACTAGAACAAAAAATTGCACAATTTGTATGAAAACACAAAAGATCCTGAATAGCCAAAACAATCTTGAGAAAGAAAAATGGAGCTGGAGGAATCAAGCTCCCTGACTTCAGACTATAGTACAAAGATACAGTAATCAAGACAGTATGGTACTGGCACAAAAACAGAAATATAGATAAATGGAACAGGATAGAAAGCCCACAGATAAACCCACACACATATGGTCATCTTATCTTTGATAAAAGTGGCAAGAATATACAATGGAGAGAAGACAGTCTCCTCAATAAGTGGTGCTGGGAAAACTGGACAGCTACATGTAAAAGAAGAAATTAGAACACTCCCTAACACCATACACTAAAATAAACTCAAAATGGATTAAAGACCTAAATGTTAAGGCCAGACACTATAAAACTCTTAGAGGAAAACATGGGCAGAACACTCTTTGACATAAATCACAGCAAGGTCCGTTTTGACACACCTCCTAGAGAAAGAGAAATAAAAACAAAAATAAACAAATGGGACATAATGAAACTTAAAAGCTTTTGCACAGCAAAGGAAACCATAAACAAGATGAAAAGACAACTCTCAGAATGGAGAAAATATTTGCAAATGAAGCAACTGACAAGGATTAATCTCCAAATTATACAAGCAGTTGATGCAGCCTAATATCAAAAAAACAAACAACTGAATCCAAAAATGGGCAGAAGGCCTAAATAGACATTTCTCTAAAGAAGATATAGAGATTGCCAACAAACACATGAAAAGATGCTCAACATCACTAATCATTAGAGACATGCAAATCCAAACTACAATGAGGTATCACCTCACACCAGTCAGAATGGCCATCATCAAAATGTCTACAAAAAATAAATGCTGGAGAAGGTGTGGAGAAAAGGGAACCCTCTAGCACTGTTGGTGGGATTGTAAATTGGTACAGCCACTATGGAGAATGGTATGGAGGTTCCCTAAAAAACTAAAAATAGGACTACTATATGACCCAGCAATCCCACTGCTGTGCATATGCCCTGAGAAAACCATAATTCAAAGAGTCCACAATGTACCACAATGTTCATTGCAGCACTATTTACAATAGCCAGGACATGGAAGCAACCTAAGTGTCCATTGACAGATGAATGGATAAAGAAGATGTGGCACATATATACAATGGAATATTACTCAGCCATAAAAAGAAACGAAATTGAGTTATTTGTAGTGAGGTGGATGGACCTAGGGTCTGTCATACAGAGTGAAGTAAGTCAGAAGGAGAAAAACAAATACTGTATGCTAACACATATATATGGAATCTAAAAAAAAAAGAAAAAGAAAAAATGGTTCTGAAGAACCTAGGAGCAGGACAAGAATAAAGACACAGATGTAAAGAATGGACTTGAGGACACGGGGAGGGGGAAGGGAAAGCTGGTACGAAGTAAGAGGGTAGCACTGACATATATACACTACCAAATGTAAAATAGACAGCTAGGGGGAAGCAGCTGCATCGCACAGGGAGATCAGCTCGGTGCTTTGCTATCACCTGGAGCGTGGGATAGGGAGGGTGGGAGGGACACGCAAGAGGGAGGGTATATGGGGATATAAGTATGCATATAGCTGATTCACTTTGTTGTACAGCAGAAGCTAACACAACACTGTAAAGCAATTATACTCCACTAAAGATGTTAAAAAAAAAAAGCATGAAGATGAATAAAAAATTGTTGGGCTGTTCTTTGGGGATTATAGCAAATTCTACTCTGTTTTCAGAAAAACAAAGCACATTTTATTATTTTAGCTGTTATTTTTAGTACTTATTTTTTCAGGACTTTTATTTTCCTTTAAGACTTATTATGTTAATAACCTCTTTTTGTCTGTGTCTTCCTTCAAAATGCCTCAAGCATCCTAAGAGGTTTTTTTCTGATACATTTTGAAGTACGTGAAATGTTTTCTGGTGAGTATGTAATCATAAGAGGGGCAAAAACTTGTTTTATAAAGGGGCACTTTTGTTCTATATGGAATAGTCAGTAATTAGGAATATCATAGAAGCCATGTTGTCATGTGTGTTATTATGACACTGTTAATGTTTTCACCACCTCTCAAATCATTGTAATTTTTCACTAGGTTGAGAATTATGAAAATCTCTAAAATTCTAGACATACCATTTATGTGCACACCATTTCATTAAATTTTAATATTTGTGACAGGATACTAAATGACACATCATTCAAATTAATGCTCATTATTTGAATGATCTATATGATAACTTGAATAGCACATAGCTCATTGTACTAAGCTACATTTTTCACATAAATGTTTTATTTGTTAGGTTTCTACTGCTTCACACAGAGAATAGAATTGATAACTCCTGAAATTATGGAGTGTACTATTTTTACATTTCCATTGCAGAGTAATTATGGCCACTTTTCTTCCTTCAGTTTTAAAATAAAAAAGAAGACCTACTTTAAAATAATTACCTACAATTTTGACTTGACAAAGGTGTCAAAGCTTATTTCTTACCTCACAGTTCTTCTTGTGGTGTTCTGGATTAAGAGTAAAATGTTTTGATGTCACTGTATTTCATGTCTAGGATGATATAATTATGAAAAATAAAGCTTAACTTAGGGAAGGCAAAAATAAAAAAGACCTGAGTTCATTTTTTAAGATTCTCCTTTTTAGAGAAAATTAGAGGAATATAACGATGTCTTTCTCTTTTTCCATTGCCTAAAATGAGCTCTTCTTTAATAATACCAGTTTCTTAATGTTCTACAGGATTACCACAAACATTTTTTGTGTAATTGTAAAAATTACTCAAACTACTGCTTTGACATTGCATATATGATAATAAGCAATCTGGTATAATTTCTTTTTTTTAATTGATATATAATGTATTAATTTTGAGTGTACAACACAATGGTTTGATTTATGCATATATTATGAAATAATCACCACAATAAGTTTAGTTAACATTCATCACAACACACAATTATAGTTTTGGTTTTTTTTTTCCTTAGGAGAAATTTTAAAATCCAGTCTCTTAGCAACTTTCAAATAAATAACACAGTATTGCTAACTATAGTCATCGTGATGTACGTGGCATACTCAAGATTTATCTTTTATTTATTAATATGCAGATCTCTTGCTTAGTATGTGGCATTATGAACTAACAAGTAAATGTGCTAATGCATTTTTTGATAAATTTAGTTGGCAAAAATCAATATCTATGTCATTTTGGCCAATATGTGATCAATGTCATGCACTTTGTGCTCAAAATTTAAATGAAATTTGTAAAATAGTGTTCTAGAAAGTTTTCAGATCCTGAACCTCTAGATTACACACTCTAAGGAATTTAAATGTTCATATGTCTATGCCCACTTAAAAGTGGGCTTAAACTAAATTAATTGGCAAAATATCAGGTGCTGTGTCTATAATGGAATATTTAATGGTAAAACATAGAAATAATAAAAACAGAAAGAATAAAAGGTTATATTTGAAATAGTTCTAAGAAATTGATTTTTTCTTTCTCTCTACTTTCTATTGGTTATATTTGAATCCTATATATCTAGCTATTAATTACTCTAGAATATAATTTGCAAGTATTGTGAAGTGGAGATATAACATTATTTTTTTAGAGAGAACTGATTTTTCTAGCACTATTGAAAAGCTTATCTTTATGCTCTTCATATGAAATGCCACCTTTGTTGCATAATAAATTTCTGTAGAATCTGGAGTCTGCTTTTGAGGTTCATAAACTATTTCAGTACTATTCTTAAGCTTCCACTAATGCCACTAAACAATTTTAGATATTTTAGTTTTTTTTTTATAGTATAACTTGTCTCAAAAAGCAAATCTTCTCTCAATTATCTTTTTACCAAGGGTTTCTTGGCCATATTCTTCTACTTATTCATTTGTCCATTTGCTTTATAAAATGAGTTTATCAAGTTTCTAATCACACTAGGATTTTTATTTCAAATAAAAAAGGAGATTTTTAAATTAATTTTGTGATAAAGTCTGTGTTTATAAAAGTATATCATGGTATATCTCTGTATTTTCTAGTTTCCCTTAAAAAAGTATATAGTTTTATTAATAAAATGTCCTTACCTTTATTCCCCAAATGAAGTGGCCTTCTGTCTTTTTGAATGCTCATTAATTCATAGTTTTGAAGCTCCAAACAAATAGAATTCAGGGTTCTTCCTCTTGCTGCTGAATTAATCCTGGACAACTAATGTTCTCTCCCAACTCCTTAGAAGAAAGATTCCTTAATGTAATTGGAATTCTACAATTAAAATGTATTTCTGTGTATTTTGAACCTAGAAGTAGTGACATAATTGTATCTCAAATGCCAAAGATAATTTTCAGTGTTTTAACAGGAATTGAGAATCCAGTGTAAAATAATGGTAGTAACTATAAGTGTCTTTAACAGACAGTTTCTGTGGAGAGATACTACCTTGCCTTACCTCCTTGGTTAACTATTTTCTGAGTGTTATCCTTCAACTATCACAGATTCCAGAACTAGACAAGAGTAAGAAACCCTTGTGTTGTAAGGACTGGCCAAATTGTTACAGCCTTGTAGAGAAGGTTTGCCTAACAAAGAAATTTCAGGATATTACTCATTTATATTGACACAGTTTGAGATAATTTGTGATAATTAGTTCTTCTGGGATAGAATTGGAGCAAAAAAAATATTTAGATAGTTTAAATTTATTAATACAATTGACTTTACTTGAGATTCAGGTTTTTGCATGCCAATAGTTGGATTTGGTTTCAACTTTTTACTCAGATGTTGATTGAGACCTGCACTCAGTATAGGCCCATGATAAATGAATTTGAGGTGAAAGGAATATTTTCATATAATACAGAAGACAAAACTAAAGGTCTGCAAGACATAGGAATGCTGTTTTATACACCTTTACTTATATAGACATAATTCTATTCCTTTGTGTATATCTAAGTTTCTATATGGTATAATTTTCCTTGTGCTTGAAGGAACTCTTTTAATATTTCTTGTAGTGTAGGTTTTCCAGTGATGAGTTATTTCCGGTTTTGCTTATGTAATAGTTTTTTTTTCATCTTTGTTTTTGAAAACTTTTTCACTGCTTAAGAATTCTTGATTGGTAATTTGTTGTTGTTTTTTTCTTTCAATGTGTTAAAGATGTTGCCCCACTTTCTTTATCAATGTCTGGAGAATACCCATAGATCACCAATATCTTTCCAACATTACAAGCCAGTCTTTGATTTTCTGCTGTATAAAAACCCTACCTATGGTACGCTTGAGCCAGATTTTATCACCTCACAAATGCTTATTTTTAATTTTTCAGGAATATTGCCAATCAGTTGTTAAATACAGCTGTTAGTTATTTAAAAATGCATAACATAATTTATAATTAAACATTATATTAAAAACAAATGTAATAAATATTCAACACACCACTTATTATATTTTGCTATAATCTATGGTCTTGAAGTTAAGTCTGTTTATCTTTATGATGGAAATGCTTGATAACAGCGTGATAATATGCAGTTCTTCCCAACTTTGTATGCAACGACATCACTGGATGACTTTAAGCTAGCTATGATATGAATATTTACACCATAGAAATCAGGAAACACTAATATAGGCATTGACTTCTTGTTTATTTTTAATTGTCTAGACATCAGAAAATGACAGAGAAAATATCAATAATGCAGATTAAACTTAAAAGTGTGTCATATCTGTAGAAAATACATAATAAATAATACTCCCCCAATTTTTAGGGAATATTGTTCCAGCAATTGAAAAGTGTGATGTTGGTTTTTGCTTACGTTTATGCTTAATCCTGTTAAAGAAGGGACTCCAATTCACAGTGTATGAAGAGTATTTTATGATGAATAACATTTGAAATGTATCACACCTGTTTTGATTTATCAAGTTAGAGCTTTTTAGTTGTTCTTTAGTTTACGTTGACTTTTAAGAAATTGTAATATACATTTAAGCATGTCTATGCTCCCAATATTTTTCTATATGGCCACTTCTATCTGGTTTTTTAATTCCATTTTGTAATATATAAAACATGCTCTAGACAATTAGGCTTAAAACATATAGATAATATTCCCCTAATTTATTTCCTTGTATAAAGTTCTTTTCAAGTGAATATTTAATGGGATATTAAAATTCTCAGTAACTAGAAACTACTGACATGCATTTTCCTCTTTAATAATCAGGTAAGCATCAGCATAGTTCATTTTGTAATTTAATAGAATAGGGTATACTTCCAGCTCCTGAAGGAATTTAGAAAAGATGAATTGCTTATTTTGCATTTCTTTGAAAGCCCAATAAATGTGCTGTTTTAGGTGCTGCAGGACAAAAGATGATAATTCTTGAGACTGATTGTCCTTTGGGATGTGAATTTTCTTTAGTTTTACTCAGAACTAATATGTGATTTAATTGCCATGTATTTCCTGATTAGAAATCCATACCTTAGATCTTTTCATAATTAAAAGTATTCATTGGGCTCCCCTGGTGGCACAGTGGTTGAGAATCTGCCTGCCAATGCAGGGGACACGGGTTCAAGCCCTGGTCTGGGAAGATTCCACATGCCGCGGAGCAACTGGGCCCGTGAGCCACAATTGCTGAGCCTGCGTGTCTGGAGCCTGTGCTCCGCAACGAGAGGCCGCGATAGTGAGAGGCCCACGCACCACGATGAAGAGGGGCCCCCACTTGCCGCAACTAGAGAAAGCCCTCGCACAGAAACGAAGACCCAACACAGCCATAAATAAATAAATAAATTTTTTTAAAAAAAGTACATATATAACTTCAATTTAAACATTTAAAAAAAACACATTAATTTTCTAAATATGTTGATCAGATATCATGTGCAAAATTTTGCTCGGCATTAGGGATATACACCTGACAAAGACAGTCTCTTTCCAGGTCTGTATACTCCACTGCAAAGAAATAATTAAATGCAATTAAATATGACTAGAATTTTATTAGGACAAGTAATAGTTGCAGTAGGCTCATAGAAAAGGGAGTCTTAATGTTTATGTGAGAGAGTTATAAAAGAGTTCACACATATTTGACGTTTTCTTCATCAATGGTGTCCAATAAGCATAGTTAGTGAAATCTCAGGATTCTTATCTGTGAGAACTCAGGTTAAAAAAAAATCAAAGAGGATATGTAATTTTTCTTAAATTAAACTGTATCATGGCTTACGGGCTGCCTTTCACCAACCAGATAGCTCAAAGGATTCATTGCACAGAGAACTGTTTCCTGGAGAGAGAATACAGCTGATAAAAGAAATTGGACAAAGAATGGAATGTCCAGGTGATTGAGAAAGAAATAGGGTTTTCACCCAGTTCACTGCTGTAGATTGAGGAAATGAGTAGAATAATGGCAATGTCCAATATATCTTAGGAAGCTACATTTAAGAGTTCAATTGATGGTGAAACAAAAACCACATTCTCTAAGATTCCTGGGAATAATAGAGAGACTAGATGCAGTAAGAAAAGCATATTAAGAAAAATGTTTATTTCAGTGGAGTTTCTCTCTTTAAAAAAAAAAAAAATCCATGATAAATAAGAAACTGAAAGTTGGGAGATTATGTTTTGACACAAATTTTGGAATCTAAAACTCTTCAGATTTCATAAATAGTTCATATATAACACATGATCCTGACAGTAGTGGAAAACAATGGAAAAGATAACGATAACCAATTCATCTAATATGGATGTCAGTATGGAAAATAAAGATTCAAATTGAATTTGTATACTAGCTCTCCGTAAAAGCTTTTGAGGAGTAAAGGATATAATGATAGTGATGTTGTGAGGGGTATGTTCTAATGAGAAGATAATTTTGGACTTGGACAAAATTGGATTGAATTCTAATTCTGCCACTTGTAAGTGTAGGACTCAAAGCACATGCATTGTTATCTGTTGTATAAAAGGGATATAGTAACTACTATTCACAATTGTTTTGAAGATTAAAATAAACACAATCATATATAAAATATTAGTACAATGGACAATTAACTAGCATAAGAACATAATAAGAGCTAACTAAACAGAGATTCTCATTTTGCTATCTCTTGATGTATTATTTCTTTATGTCAGAATATTTACTTTACATTATAACACTCTTGATGAATTTTTTGTTCCTCACCAGATTTCACCTGAGGAATAAAACAACTGAATATTTAATATAAAGTCTACATATAGTTGATAATTTGATATTCTTTTGAATATTTAAAGCTAAATTAGGACCAAAACTTATTATTTTCTCCTATCCCTTTCTGATAACTACACTAGTTCTTATAATAACACTTACATGCCTCTAGTATTTTATCTGTAGAAATAGGAGTATTCATTAAACATCATAACCACTAGCTTATGCATTATTTGCATACATTATTTAACAATATTGTGTGGAGGTCCTACTCTGCACCAGACACTATGATGAGTGATTAAGGATTAAAAATAATTAAGACACAATTCGTGACCTCTAGTTGCTGACATGGTACCAGAGACCTTTACACACACTACTGATAGAACATTATAAGGGTTATAATAAATATATAGTAGTGGCATAGAAAAAGACCTGATGATTAAAGAGTAGACAGGTAAGAAAATATACCCAAGAAAAAAGGTACTAGAATTTTATTTTCTATGATTTGATGGAATTAAGTGTAGAAACAGGGAAGATGTCTTGGTATCCCAACAAGAAAAGGATACAGCAATACTAAGACCTGCATCTAAGCTGTCCCTAAGATAAAATTTAAAGGTTTTGAAATCACAGTAAAAAACAGTGTGCCTTTTCAAAACAGTGTGCCACTCATGTTTTTAACCTCTTGCAGCATTAAACTTGGCAAACTTTTGCACATATTCAGCAAAATATTTTATCAGTACTGATTTAATTCACTCACTGCTGATTCTGTCATTACTAATTCAATATTATTTTATTTCTTTCATTGGTCTGTTTGTCTACTGGTTATATATATCCCTTTTATCTTTCCTGAAATTTTCTTCATTTTACTCTGTTGTTTTCCTTGTATAGCTTTTGTTTTATTACATTTGTTTTCAATAGAGTGTATAGTTTTCTTCACTGTCAAGGCATAACCTGGCAGATCATTTGATTTTTTTTTTTTTCCCCTCATATGGCACATACGGAAATTGGACAAGTTCTGGAGAAGTTCCAAAGGATATAATTGCACCACTTTTTTTTAATCATTTATACTCCCTTGAGCAATTCAGTGGAGTGGGAGACATCAACCTCTACCGCATCTAAATGTATTTTTCTTTTTGACCCTTAAAATGATCTCTTGTGTACCTGTGGATTCTTTATTTTTCCAGGTGGTTTATGTTTTACATGCTTATAACTATTTTTTGTAGTTTGATCTCCATATGCATGATATAAAACTGGCTTTTTCTTACTAAATCTTTTTCCCTATAAGCAATACTATAAACCAGGGGTCCCCAACCTCTGGGCCGTGGACCGGTATGGCCTGTTAGGAGCCCGGCCACACAGCAGGAGGTGAGTGGCAGGTGAGCAAGGGAAGCTTCATCTGCCTCTCCCCAACCACTGTTTTCTCGATTTTCTAAACAGGTAGGTCATAACAAATACTATCTTTTTTATAGGCTGGCAAAATTATGAAAAGCTTGGTTCTGTCATTTCTTTCCATTATACTTTAAAATCATTTTTAGTCTCTGCATTGAACAAAATCAGAAAATTGGTGAATCTAATCTTTCCTACCTTCTATGTTTATTGTTACTGCTAATTATCACTGTGGACAGAATAGTCCCCCACCTCCACCCCCCAACAAGATGTCTGCGTGCTGATGTGATTAAGTATCTTGACTTGAGAAGATTATCCAGGTGGGATCAAAGTAATCACAAGGTTTATAAATGTAGTTAAGGTCAAAGGCAAATAAAATTCCACCTCTGGACAGCAGGTTTGTCTCCTGTCCAAGAGTTACAGACTGCTCTTCCTGACAGACTACTCCAGAGATTTGGAATTGCCTTAGACAGTCTCCGCTATTGTTTAAGCTAATAATGTGCTTTTAATTTCTTAATATATATTTTTTATTGGTTCTGTTTCTCTAGTTGAACTCTGTTGGCCACAGTCCCTAATATGATTACTGTGGAATTATTTGCTAATGGCAAACCCTCTAATGATATCAACATGTTCCAGAATTGAGTATTTTGACCTAAATAAGCAAGCAGGCTAGAAAATGGTAAATACGGTTTCTTTTAAAGGGTAGAATTGTTTTATTTAAATGATCAAAGTAAGTGATAAACCTCTCTTCCAACACCCTAGAATGAGTTGAGATGAAAGACAAGATACTATTCTCTCAAGGAAAGAGAGTTTTCTCTATCTACCACAAAAATTTGAAAATTTTATACTTTGTCAGTGGAGCTTTCAAAGATATAAGCTAGAAGACAGAACAAGTACCACAGCTCACTATTATCAATTTTCTTCCCTGAAATACAAAAGGACATTTCAATTTTTGCATTCTCAACCTCAGTGTCCTTTACAATGTTCTTGAAAGTGATCTAAATACTTATTCCTGGAATTTGGGGACATAAAGCCCTGCCTAATTTATTAATAAATCCAAGTTTCAACTGCTGCCCAGCACATGCACACTGAGCTTAAAGAGGAGGTCTAATTTGTTTCCTATTTTGCAGTTACCTTAGGATTTTAAAATATATGTTTCAAAATGTATTTTATTTTCCCTTTACCAAAATATCAAAAGCTACTTTTAGATATAGCTCATAGGTTTAATTTGGTTGTAAGTTAACTTAAATGATAAATGTTTTATGGGTACAACAAATGGAGAATTTGTTTCAAGTGAGTCTTTGTTTATCCGCCTAAATGATATCAATGACGTAAATTGCCTATCTGTCTTTTCTATGCCTTTTACAAGTTGAGTTTTCTTCAGTCTTCACATGGTGGCTTGAGGGTAACTCAGTATCTTCACTCATAACAGCAACATGACTATAGTAGGTTTTGATTTTGAAAGCTCTCACTCTGTAATCCAGAGATTCCTATGGTTCTCTCTTTGCCACTTGTGTGAATTGCTTCAAGTGTCCAACTATGAATCAATCACTATTGCCAAGAGAATGTGATGTTCTCATTGGCTTAAGTTGTTCAGAGTAGGCCCATCCCTGGATCTGTGGAGTGGATTCAATCTCATCCAAAACACATGGATGATCATAGGGATATATGAATTCCACAAGGAATGGAAAAGTAACCATCAACTCTAGTTCAGGAAATTGTTTTACTGAAATATGCCTGAAGGTGGGGTAATCATTTTACAAGAATATATAAGGTATGTAGATGAAGAAACCAATATTAATAATATACAACTAATAATTACTGAACTCTAAGGAAGCATTGTTTTAAATGCTTTAGATGTACCCATTCACTTAATCTTCACAAATAACATAACAAGAAAGTAATAATATTATTCCCCTTTTATTAATGGGGAAACTGAGGCATTGAAAGGATATTTGACCAAGGCCACTCAACCAGGAAATGAATATAGAGACTAGGATTCCAGATCCTGAAATCTTGAAAATTTATACCATGTTGTTTTAAAGGAAAGATTAAAAAAACTTATCTAAGATCATAAAGCAACTATGCTAAGTGTTGTGATCTGAATGCAGGCTTCCTATATATTATTTTCCATGTCACACTCTAAATCTTCTTTCTGAATTAAATTATGTGCACTAATGATTCAAATGTAAACATACAATTATTTATTCATAATTTATTCATTACCACAGTCATGTACTCTCTTAATTTTAAATGAAATATCTCCTGTCAATAGTGATGAGCTCAAACCTGACAGAAGATACTTTGTAACTGTTTGGTTAATGAAAAGACAAATTAACTAATTAAGTGATGTTTTTAAAATCATGGTAGATGATAAATGAATTTTTCCCACTAATTGGTACTTTTAATATTAATTTTTCATTACTATATTTAATATCACAAATATCCCTCAAGTTAATGTTTGAAAATATAGCCCCTATAATAGTTAATAAAGAGTTTTATCAAAATATACTTATCCAAATATCCAGAAAGTACATCACTCTCCCAAATTCAATGGAAATAAATTACATGATTACCACTGAGCCCTTAGCCTAAAGGCAAATTGTCTTTTATAGATTTCAAGTGTCTTTGAGGCAAAAATATTACAGAAAATTTATTTTGCAAAGTAGCTAGTAATCATCTCTCAGTCAAATAAGTAAATAAAGTAACAAAAATGACTGTAAAATTCTGACTCCATATTCTTAAGAAAATCTAAGCCGGAAAGTATAATCTGCCCTATGCACATATGAATATCAATGAGATTTTAGTCTTATTTATTCACATTACATTCTTTACCAAGTAGTGTTACTATCTTGACATTAAAAAGCATACCAAATGCCAGATATATATCCTTATCTATTTTTAAACAAATCAACATTAAGTTAAATCTTAGCTGTTTGTTTAATTTGTGTGTGTGCATGTGTATGTGTGCCATTTTCAAACCTTAGTAACTTCATATACACATACCCATGCATAAAATATTGGCATTGACTTTTATTAAACCCTAAAATGGCATAAACAAATGCTCTTTTCCTTGTTAAGTCTTCAATAACCTGGTTCTATCCTACATTATACTCAGACATGACTTCAGCCAAAGAACAGGGTTTTCTTTTTAATCCCTGCTTTTTGGTTTTCATTATTTTGTCTTATTCTGTATTTTTGTTTACGATCCTGAGCAGTAGTGTAATAGTAGCCACCAACCCCAGACTCTTCTGATGACTGATAGCAATCTAAAATCTCTTTACAATTTTATTCCATATTTTAACTAATGAATGAATACGTAGCCCAGTATTTTAAGTGTCAGTTCTCCAACTCTGTAGTTACTATCAAACTGTAGCAAAACAAGGTATGGTTTAGTCAGAAGAGTACAGAGCCAGGTGCCACCCCACAATCAGAACACGACCTATGGTGCTGTATTAGATACTCTTGGTGTTCCATCCAGATGATGTGTTTAGGTGGGTACACCCTTCTTTAAGTACCTTGAGTGTTGACTACTAATGCTCATAGTGGCACCTTCTGAGGATCACTCTCCACAGACAGGAGCTACCTAACCTGCTTGCTAGTGGGTTGACTTGGCAAGAGTAAGCCTCTCGCTCGCCAACCCACTCATCCAGATGCCTAATGCTTCAAGAGTATAGAGTCACCCTCGGAGGTTGCCTGTCTTCTCCGGGTTGGAGCTGTGGGCCTGTGGGAAGTGGAGGAAGACACCTGTCTCAAATTCCCCACCGTTGATCGAAGTCTGGTACATCAGTCTGGTCGATGGCGGGAGGAGGCCCTAGCAGCAGGGCAGGTACACCAAATACGCCAAGTCTTGGGCCGGAGACATCTGCGGTGGTCTGTTCTCATCCAGAACTGAGGAAATATCCATGTTTGAGGTAGTATAGCATTAAATAACAAATATAAATCACCATAGCAGGTAGGGAGACCATAGAAGAAAGGTACACATTTTATAACTTAGCACTTTTCTTCTGCTTTTGTGCTTTTGTACAAGTTCCCTCTCTTCCTAAAAAGAGACATCTAAACCTCTAGTTTTTTTTTCCATATCTTGGTAAGAAATATAGATATTATCAAATAACTGTCTGTTCTCTTTTTCCCTTTCTTTCAATTATCTGCTCTTTCCTCTTCTTAACTTTTCCTTCTTGCTGATCTTTTACTCTCCTGTGGTTTGAAATACCATCTCCATGTGGACGACTGCTGTGTTGGTCTTCCATGACTGCTATAATACATTGTCCAAATTTCGTGTTTTAAAACAGCACAAATTTATTAACTTACAATTCTGTAGTTTAGGGATCCAGAATGGGACCCAGTGTGCTAAAATCAAGGTACTGGCAGGCTTGCATTTTTTCTGCATTATTGCTCCCTGGGGGAATCTGTTCTCTTGCCCTTTACAGCATCTAGAGGAACCCTGCATTCCTTTGCTTGCAGCCACCTCCTCCATATTCAAAGTCAGCAACAGCCAGGCTCAGTCCTTCCAACATTACATCACTCTGCATTCCTCTTCCACCTCCCTTTTCCAATTTATAGATCCTTGTGATTGCATTGGGCCCACTCTGATAATCCAGAATAATCTCCCTATTTTATTGTAGGTGATTAGCAACCTTAATTATACCTTCTATGTTAATTCCCACTTTGCCAGGAAAAATAACCTATTAACACATCTCAGGAATTAGAGTATAGACATCTTTGGGAGATGTATTATTCTGCCTATCACAACTTACCAAATCAAAATGGGTATTTGTAAAGTCGAGATAGAAATGTTAAAAGAAATCTCAAAATTTAACTTCCCAAACACATCCTTCTCTGGTGACACAAGAAATTATCTTTTTGTTTACTTTTCCATAAATCAGTCAACAAAATCGATTGATATCACCAAAAAATATTTCTCTAATTGCCATTCTTTTTTCACCATCACTACATTAGGTAGGTTAATACTAGTTGCAATAACAAATAAAGCTTAAATACGCAATAGCTTAACAAAATTTGTTGACCTCTTAGTCATGCAATATTTTGATGAATGTGTTCAGTAGCCAGCATTTCACACAGCGATTCAGAGACACAGAATCCTACCAACTTATGGGTCAGTCATCTCAGAGGGCCATGGAGTCCTTTATTTCCAGGCAGATAGCAGATGAAGGACAAAGAAAACTTGTATAAATTTCACCACATTGTCCAGGAATTGTATATCACTTTATTTTATATCCATTAGTTACACAGTCATACCTGTTTAAGGCTATTAGAAACATAATTCCTGGCCTTATAGTTACTTGCCAGGAAAACGAAACCAAAAAACCAAAAGCACTGCAGTACCTCTGGGCCAAAGTCTAACTATTAGGACACAATAAATAATGATTTATTTAATCATTTATTTATATTAACATGGGCTCATGGATATTCAATTTTTACTTTGAGTTACAATATAATCCTTTTTTATTTGCTTTGTTGCTCAAATTATTCATCCATTGGCACTTAATCCACTGGGAGATCTTTCAGTTGGCTTCTGTGTTCCTTTGATATACTCCCTATGTGTGTGAATGTGTGTGTTTCTGACATTAGAAATTCTTCAGGCTTATCTTTGACTTATTCTGCCCAAGGCCTAGAGTCAGCCATTTATCCAAGGAGTCCTGGTTCCTATAATTGGATAATGGAATGGAATATTTCTTGCATATTGTTTGAATAAAGAATAAATAAAAATGCCTAATAAATAAATAATTTTAAAACCCTAGAAAATGAAACATATTTAGGTTTTTGCGTAGGAGTAGCAACTTTGATTGAGAGGATAAGGCTGGCTGTAATTATTAAAACTCCAAATCTTAGAACCTCAAAAACACAACACTTCACTCCTTTTTCAGATTTTCAGAGGGGCTCCTTGCACATGGTAATTTAGGAAATTGAGCTCCTTCCATCTTTAATATTTTCCATCTCTAGGACTTCAAGTTCTTTTGGTTTCACTTAGTAGGCAGGGACAAAAAAATAGTGAAGGTAAATTGCTTCTTATCACTTATCCTAACAATTGCAAAGGCTATTCATCCTTGCATGCCTTTGACTATCTTCAAATGTTTAGCTACACTTTGCTGCAGCGGGGCTTAAAAACTACAGTCCCTGGCTGGATGCTGCTTCTTAGCAAAAACTTTAAGTTATAGAAGGTGAACACAAATATTGTATGGATAGCAGGTCTTTATTTCCAAGTACCATTTTAGCTTAAGTCCTTAGTGTTTCTGTTTCCCAAGCCATTACAATAGGCTATCCTTAACCTACACATCAGTCTCATAGTCCTTTTGTTAACTCTTTTAAATATTGCTAGTAAATTTGTGCTCCAAGTCATCCTACACATAGCTGTCAAATTAACAACCCTAAATCAAAGAAATTTTCATCAAATTTCCTTACTCAGAAACTCTTGACAACTACCTATTACAACCAATAATGTTTTAAAATTTGATCTGATTATTCGGATCTCTGTATGAGCTATATATTCCAAACTTTTCTCACACTGTTTCTCAATATATGTTAAATGATGCAGCCAATCTGACTTTCTCATCATTCCTAGAACACACCATTTGGTTTCCCTCCTCCATATTTTAATATCCTGTCCCAGCCCTTCTCATTGTGTTGCATTTTTACTTGCCTTTAAAACCTGGCTTAAATGCCGCCTTCCCTCAAGATGATGGAAGTGAATTTTCCTTCTTTGAATTTTGATAGAACCGTGTAGCTTTTGAAACCACTTTCCAAAAATTTTATTTGTGTTATAGGGTTATTATGACAACTACACTACTTGGAGAACAGATATTAAAATTTACTTATCTTTACATTATTGGCAGTAAATAATAAATTATCTTCCATGTATTTTTCACTCTGTAAAAATTTAAGCAACCATGGACAAATGATTTTAATTAAAAAAAACAACTTTCATTATATAATCTACATAGACAAAATGCTCTTTCATGTTAAATTAAAACCAGTTACAGAGTCTAACTTAAACCTTTAAAATATAACCATTAATATTTTCTCATATAAGTTTAAAAATTTTATATCATAATAAACTTAGTGAACACAAAGTAAAAGAGCAGACAATTAAAATATTTTAACAGTCAATTATAATAAATAGAGATTAAGATATTAGAGTTTTGGAATTTAAACATGTATACTTTTATGTATTACATAAACATATAAAATATTAATACCCAAATGCATTCAAAAACTGCCACTTATTCAACAAAAATAAATAGGGAAAGCATGCACTTTTAAACATTTATTTTTGCTACATTGTTTTAATGTCCTTTTAAACAGAACTCTACTTTTCTTACTACTATATCAAGTATCTTTTGATATAGTATGACATATAGAAGAAAAAATAGCTGTCATTTTTTTTTCCACAACCTGAGACATTAGAAGTTTAAGTTAGTACTTTCTAATCTGATAAAGATTCAGAAAAAGAAGGAGATATTAGAAAGGTCAACAATTAAATATCTAATCATAAATATATGAAAATGCATTCACTGAAAATATAATTGGAAAAGTAAAATAAGAAAGAGAGCTAAAGTTACTCTGCTTTAAGGAACTAGATGCTACTGTCTTTCTCAGGGGTGAAGTGAATTAAAATAAATTTCCAAACAGTCCATTCATTTAACTAACTTCACACCAACCACTTAAATTTGTATTCCAAATTACTTTAATGATCATGTTATGATCATTGTATCTATATTCAAATTAATATATTTCCTAATATAAAAATAGAAAATACTAATTTTGTTTTATTTTAGTTTATTTTTTTTTAAACCTGCACATGGATGTTTATAGCAGCTTTTATTCTTTTTTTTTTTTTTTTTTTTTTTTTTTTTAGTTGTACTGGGTCTTGGTGGTGGCAGGTGGGCTCCTTAGTTGTGTCATGCAAACTCTCAGTTGCAGCATGTATGTGGGATCTAGTTCCCTGACCAGGGATCGAACCTGGACCCCCTCCTTGGGAGTGCAGAGTCTTATCCACTGTGCCACTAGGGAAGTCCCGAAAATACTAATTTTAAATTTGCATTCTCAATAAGTGTCTGATGAATAGGAAAGCTTTTAAGCTTTTTTAAAGTTTTTTTTTAAGTTTTTTAAAGTTTTTAAGGAAAGCGTTTATTCAATCAAACCATGTTTATATAACTTAAGTTACCGTTCAGCATTGGAAGGAAAGTGTTGACAGCTGATTTTATGGCCACTGCTCTATCTTTGGGGGTGTCTGAACATTTATTTTGGTCAGTTCTCCTGGGAAAATATAATTTAAGACACTGTTCTTCATCTAACAACCTGAAAATTTGGCTGAGGCTTATGTACTGGACCAAACCCCAGGACTTTATGATCAGGAGCATGTTTATTGAGTAAAGAGCAACCAGCGTTAATGGGATTCAGGAGAACTGGGAGAATGGGAGTTGATCACGCATGTCTGAATGGCCTACATATAAAATGCGATGGCTTCTCTGAATTGAAGTTTTCCTAAAAATCTAGCCTAGTCCTTTATGTGCAGGTGCCAAGGGCAGAATAAGATATTAAGGCTGTTTTGAACACTGTATAATTTCTTGCTCTGTGTTTTTTGGAATTTTTTAAAGGTGAGTGATCTTTATTACTCATAGACTGAGGATGCCTATTGAATATGATGTTTGATTGTCATTCTGAAGCCATTGATCACTGATGCTAGTTAGAACAAAGTAGGCATTGTAGGACTGTACCAACGCTGAAATTTTGCAAGCATCGTGTGTGTGTGTGTGCACGTGCATGTTTGTGTTGACTCTCAAATAGCTTTGTTTTTTATATCATTAATCTATTTCAGGTTATGATGTTTCTAAACATTATCATTAAGCAGCATTTTATCAGGTGTTCTGGTCAAATTTGCCTGCCTTTCACTGTACAGATCATCCCTGACTTATGGTTCAGCTTACAGTTTTTCAACATTATGGTGGTGCAAAAGTGACATGTGTTCAGTAGAAACCATACTTCAGATTTTGAATTTTGATCTTTTTCTGTGCTAGCAACACATGGTGTGATACTCCCTCATGGTGCTGGGCAGTGGTAGCAAGGTGCACCACCCAGTTAGCTGTGCAATCACGAGGGTAAACAACTGATGAATATACAGCTATTCTGTACCCATACAACCATTCTGTTTCTGACTTTAAGTATAGTATTTAATACATTCCATGAGATAGTCAACACTTTATTGTAAAATGGGTTTTATGTTAGATTATTTCGCCCAACTGTAGACTAACGTTAGTGTTCTG